>NW_024066212.1:613012-1226024 GCF_014898535.1 Botrytis deweyae
ATATCAATGCCGAAATCCGGAGATTCCTATACCTACCTAAGTACCTGCCATCTATTTCATTATCCGGCCCAGGCAATTCTGGTAAATTCGTCCAGATTCATATTGGGCAACAAACGTAAAAGCCGAAGGAAGATCTGTTATATCAATTAGATACCCAAGCCAAGGATAGACCACAGCCAAAAGAAGGATTGCTTGGTTCCAACCAACAAGAAAAGGAGTATGAATCAAAGCAAGGTTTCTAGTAAGCCATGGGCTTTTCCAGCCGTCCATTGAGCATCATGGAAACTTTCGTCTCTGACCTTTTCAACCAATGTGTGCATGATGGAATAACTTGCTTTTTGCTGCTGGCCAGATGTCACACAAGAATCATACAGCTACCTAGCTAGCTATGTGGTGGTCTGAAGTGAGAAGTGAGAAGTGAATAGATGACATAAAGATGATTAATTCAATTTCCTTTTTTGATTCTAAATATAATACCTACGTATTTCTTTGTAAAACGTGAATTCTCCATTGGTTGAATATCTAAAAGAGATCATAAAGTAATAATAAATGAGTGAAGTATTCATGGAAAATCCCGAGCGGGTGATAATGTGGGATAAAGCTTGAGGTTGTTTTTGTTGTTGAGAACTGGAACTTGGTAAAAAAGAGTCGATCTAACTCAATCGGGCGTGGACCGTGAGCCCCCCATCAAGGTGTGGTGAATTCAAGGGATCGAATCAAAGGTCAAGCTCGCTCATGGTATCTCCCTTCATCTTCTTCTTCTTCTTGCGCGCTAGTGAATCTTATGGGAGGGGCAATAATACCAGGTAGGTACCTAGGTAATCATATGCAGTCTCTTTCAATTCCCCCGCTTTGCGCTTAAGAGTTCACAAATCTTCCCTACCGACCTACTACCTACCTACCTACCTCAATCATCTTAAATCCTTTCTTCCACTCCACCTTCCTCCCTCTTCCTTACGACTTACAACCTCAACTCCAAAATACCTTCTTTCGCGATTTACCTTCGCATTCTTATACTTTATCAGATCGCACTGTCATTTCAGTCGTCCGATTGAATAATCTCTTTCCAACGATCTGTTATCTACATCTCAGACCCGATCCCCTCTACCAACAAACAATCAATCAATCAAATAAAGAAATCTCGATATTTCACTTCAACTCGACACCACTCTCATCCTTCAAGAAGTTCGTCCGATTCTCCTGCTTGTGCTAGCTGACTTGACTGTCTTTTGCGATTTTGATTCCACATTCTTTCCACATCACCCCTCCCTTCCATATCTCCGTTTTGCGGATTCCTGTTTTTGCCTCGATGTATCTTTCTTTGTGTGTTCCGTCCGTCTCTCGTATACACAACTTCCGCCTAAAATGGCGCGATTCTTTTTGTGTGAATGCGTGCGGACATTGAGACTTTCAGCCAGGTTTTCGAGAATTATCTATCATGTCTAAATTATTCATTGGGTAAGTCCAAATATTTACTCTCCATTCAAACCATCACTTGACAGATTGACTAACATTTTCAATTAGTGGCCTTGCTTGGCACACAGATGAGAACGCTCTCCGTCAGAAGTTCTCTGAATTTGGAACTGTTGAAGAAGCAGTACGTTCTACCCTCCCTTGATTGATAAGCTCAACTGCAAGATTAGAAACTGATATGATCAATACAGGTTGTTGTCAAGGACCGCGACACTGGTCGTAGCCGTGGCTTCGGCTTCGTTCGTTATGGACAAGGCAACCCCGACTCGTCCCCCGAGGCCGATGCTGATAAAGCTATCCAAGAGATGAATAGCGTTGAGTATGTTTGTTCCAACATTCAATTTCCTAGACACAAGCTAATATACATATAGATTCGATGGCCGTACCATTCGTGTCGACAAAGCCTCCGAGCGCTCCGGCAATGACCGCTCAGGTGGTGGCGGTGGTGGATTCGGTGGTGGCCGAGGTGGAGGAGGATATGGAGGCCGTGGCGGCGGTGGATATGGAGGTGGTGGTGGAGGATACCAAGGTGGTCGTGGATATGACAACAACTCCGGTGGTGGTTACTCTGGAGGTGGTGGATACAGTGGAGGTAAGATTCCCTTTGATGATTTCTCATTCAGTGGTCGCATGAACTTTACTGACGATTTATGATATAGGTGGTGGATACTCTGGTGGCGGAGGTAAGCGATCCTGCTCGACCAGTCTGTCGTGAATATTTTGAGTAGCATTTACTAACAATTGAGATGATAAAGGCTACAATGGAGGTGGTGGTGGCGGTACGTTGCACCGTGGTTATTCTTTACTTTTATAAGCATACTAATAACTGTCTATAGGCTACTCCGGTGGTGGCGGCGGTGGATACTCCGGCGGAGGAGGATACGACCGTAATCAAAGTGGTGGAAATGCCGGAAACTGGGGAGGAAACCAATAAATTGTTTTCGACTGGGTGGCATTCTTCTCTTCTTCAAGGTCTCTCATTCTCCGAGAATAAGAAAAGTCAGCCTGGGGTTCTCAGCGAAGGTTTTTCGTGGGGTGGAATTTATGATGCTGTCATCTTTTTCGATAGCAGCTTAAGATTTACCTTGTGGTTTCTGGCAGCGGTTCTGGTCTGGCGAGCAATACTGATGCTTGCATGGAGTTTGGAGGGGGTTATCTTACCTTGCTCGATCACTTTTTCTTTCTAACATCTGACAAATGTTTTTCAAGTCTGCCTGTATTTTCGAGTCACGATCATTTTGATCAAGCTCTCTTTATGAAGACTGCATATTTCTGCAGGTCTTTATGGTTTCTATGGCAAATAATACCCCAAAAAAGGGAATGAATGAATGAATAGCTCTTTCACGCGTTACTTTTCAGTCTCCTCCTGCTCATCTGTGCTTTTAACCTTCTTGAGCTCATGATCTATATGCTCTGTGTGACTTGCTTCTGCTTCTACATCTCCTTGCCTCTCAGCTATCTTCCGAACCCTATTCGCCAGGTCCTTGATATGATCATCACCACTCTCGGGACTCAATTCATCCACTAGATTTATTAGCATGATTATTCGTCTCTAATGCAGATGTATATAATAGTGACTGGCATTCAAGATATGCAGAAACCAAAATCGGAATGGAAATCAAAGCAACATACAAGCAACATCCAAACTCAAAAGATAATCACGATTCAAACCACTCGGGCCTTCGCTTCGGAAGATGTGTTCAGCCAATTCTTGCGGATCTTGGGGGCCGGTAAATTGCGGATTGGAGGGGGTGCCTATGTAGAGGAGGGTTTGGATCGGTTGTTGTTGTTGTTGTTGTTGTTGTTGTTGTTGGGTTTCGGTGGAAGAGGAAGAGGAGGAAGAGGAGGCGGCGGGATAAAATTCGGTGTAGTGGATGGTGTAACCATTTATCTCGCGGATGTCGAGATATTCGCGTACTTGGGCGACGTGGGAGGAGGGGACGTGGTAGGCGACGCCCCAGGTTTTTGGGGAGGAGGAGGGAGGGAGAGAATGCGGATCGGAGAGGGTGAGCCAGTGGGAGTGGGAGATTAGGGTTACGACGCGGCCTGGGGAGGAGGGGGTGCCGCGGTGGTCTTCGCTAGAGGGGGGGTTAGGGGTTAGGAGGGTTAGGAGGGTTGGTTTGGGTTGGGTTGGGTGGGGGAAGGAGAGGGGAGGGGAAGATAGGAAGGGGAAGATGGGAAAAAGAGGGGGGGTTATTTACCTAGCCTGGATATCTATCTATTAGCTATTATTCCTCTTTACATCAACTCCTACTCATATATAGAACAAAAAATGAAAATAGTTTTATAGGGAATGAGAATTCTCAAAGTCAAACTCTGCTTGCTTCTATGACATTTCTAGATTGGAAAGAGAGAGAGAGAGAAAGAGAAAGGGGAAAGGGGAAAGGGGAAAGGAAAAGAATCATACCTGCCAGAATCTCCGTATATAGCCTGTTACATAGCCTGGGATACGACGATCTATTTGGGGGTTGTTAGGGAATTGGGGTTGGGGAATTGGGGTTGAGGGTTGGGGTTGGGGTGAGGTTTCTGTTATTTAAGGGGATGGATGGGGTTGGTTTTGGTGATAGGTGGTAGGTATTTTGTCCTTTTTAAAGGAGGTTTGGTGTATTGTATTGTAGGTAGATACCTAGGTACACATTTTGAAGCGCACAGTACAGTACAGGACAGGATAAAGGACGGAATGAAGGAGATTTCTAGATTACCAAAATGTGGAGGGGGTTTCCAGATTAAACTCCTGTGGTTTGGAAGGCAAGTTAGCTGGGGATGTATATACTCAGGTAGATAATGTAGAATAGAGTAAGATGTGTAAGGTTATAGGTACCCGTATCCGAATATCCAGAATTCGTTCTCGGGATTGGTGGTGGTGGTGGTGGTGGTAGAGGGGGAGGGAGCGAGAGAGGTGTCGCCCATGGTGCGTATTGGACGTATTGTGCGTATTGAGTGCGTATTGGTTCGTATCCGGGAATTATCCTAGATGGTTGAGACAGGAGAGGGGAGAAAGGAGGGGGTATTGATATTTGTGTGTGAGGTGAAGTGACAATGAGTGACGAGCGAGGGGTAGAAATAATTTTTATGTTTCAGATGCGTTTGGAGGGTGAAGGATGATGTACTTGGGGATGGGATGGGATGGGTAGAGCGGAGTGATCAGTCGAGTAATGCCGATGGCGGTTTGCATGTATTTCCACTTTTTTCTCCAGATGCTCTGATTGAGATTTATAATATCTATTGCGTGTACGAGTACGGGAAAGTGGAATACCTATTACCAAGCCAAGATGGGTATAAATGATGACAACCTTGTACTCTGATTGATACAGATGCATGAAAATGAACTCATCGAATTACAAAAAGTCTATATCCAAGGGAGCGAGTGAGTTAGATAGCAGGTGATACTTACGTAGGTCTTGATCGCAACATAGTTTACGGTGCAGGAATTGCTCACCGGGGCGCGAAAATCAGTACATGTCAGGTAACTCATTCATATGGGAGAGGAGAAGAGTCAAGAGAATGCGAGAGCGAGAGCGAGAGCGAGAGCGCATGATTTCTCTTGTCAGTGTCAGTGTCAGTCAGTCCATCCACTCCTGCAGTGGAAATGTCTTTTTTCGATTGCTCACCAGGGCTCCAAAATACTCACTTCAAGTATTGGCATTCGTCATTCTTGGGCTTTTAGAACAGCTGGGTGAATCACTAAGGATTCTCAACGACCTCTCAGCTCAGCCCCCACGAATACTTAAGAGGACTCCTTTCTATCCAAATACATCTGGGACTCGCGGTTCTCTCCATACTTCCTCTTTCGACGATACTTTGACATCAAATTAATTTCATCGGCATTTTTCATTCGGCAACTCTTCCGGTGATCACTAGGTACCTGAAATTAGATCCACCATTGTAACGCTCAGCCTACTCGCCGCGTCAAGGGAACTTTTGTCTTACACGGCCCCTCTAATCGCTCGAGCTTCAATCTTCAATCTTTATTAACATCTATCCTACCACGAAACCTCACACAACTTCATTAAATCGTCGACAACTACAGAATCCGTGGTCGGGAAAATCTCCTACAATCCATACTCTGTATTCAATCAATTAATATGGCTTACAACAAAGCTTTCAACCCAGATTCGCTACCTGCGTAAGTCCAATCTCTCCCCTCCAGATTAGAACCAGGCTGACCCAAACCCCACAGATTCGCAGAGCCAGAACGAGTACATTTGTCCCTTTCCCCAAATCGCATCGCATAACCACCACTAACCCACGCAATAGAAACATGCACAATCCCCCATCGTTCAAGCCCCCATCCACAGCCAAGCGCAACAAGCCATGCACGGCGCACAATACGAAAACCGACCCCCGCCATCCCTCCCCCAAAGCATAAATCCCATCGGCCGCAGACCATCCGATGGGCGACGACTCTCGCCCCAAATGCATCCTCCAGGAAACTATGGCGCTTCCCCTCCAGGTCGCGGCTATGCCTCTCCTCCGCCAGGCCAATTCCAACCTGGTCGAGTTGCGCCTCAGACAAGACCCGCGCAACAATCTAGACCTCCTCCTTCGCCTGCTCCTCCCGGTGCGGATCCCCAATTGTGGCCGCTGTTTCAGGCTGTGGATAAAGATAGTATGTTTTTACCTCATTCTTAATCCTCCATCCAAAATCCAAAATCCAAAGACTAATCACCCCCGCCATTTAGGAACCGGCGCTCTCACCGAAAAAGAGCTCCGCGCCGCCCTCGTAAATGGCGATTGGACCGCCTTCGATCCGTATACTGTAAAAATGATGATCCGCATGTTCGATACCGATCGCAGCAACACGATCAATTTTGAAGAGTTCTGTGGATTGTGGGGATTTCTCGCGGCGTGGCGTGGATTGTTTGATCGTTTCGATAAAGATCGCAGTGGGAATATTAGTTTGGATGAATATTCGGAGGCGCTGGTGGCTTTTGGTTATAGATTGAGTGATAGTTTTGTGGGGACACTGTTTAAGGCTTATGATAAGAGAGCGGAGGGAGCGATTAGTTTCGATATGTTTGTGCAGAGTTGTATTAGTTTGAAGAGGATGACTGATGTGTAGGTTTTTTTTTCTTTTTTCTTTTTTCTTTTCCTTTTCTGTTCTTCTTTCTTTTGAGATGGGGTTAGGATGTTTTCGAGGTTCTATGTTTGCGAAAAGAAATTCCTGGGAATGGTGAGAGTGGATTGCTAACATGATTTTTTTTTTTTGAAATAGCTTTAAACGTTACGATGATGACCGCGATGGTAAGCCTTTTCGCATCCTTCTCTTGACCTAGAAGTATCTGACCATTTCCACTAGGTTACATCACACTCTCCTTTGAAGATTTCCTCCTCGAGATCATTCGACAGAAGTATTAAACTTTGTGCATATTCATGGCGAGGGCGAGGAAGATATATATCTCCGTGGAACGGGGCAGATGGGTAAACAGATGGTTTTAGCCTCAGTATAGGGGGAAGCGAAGCGAAAGGGGGAAGAGGGGAACTTGTCGGTGCGGATTATATGTTCTGGTGAGGGAAGGTGAGGGAGGTGAGAGGGATGTGGAGGAATTTGATGTGTCTAGATTGTATAGATGCTCGTAGGAAATATTGATACCCATGGTTTTTATAGTGGTTGTTGTGTTGAAGTCGTTGATGCTTTTTTGTGGTGCTATGCTGTGCTGTGCTGTGCTGTGCTGTGGTGTATCGAGTGTGTAGTGGGAGGAAGAAGTATGTTGATGAGTTAATTAGAGTAGAGAGGCGGTTGGTGATGATGAATTTGGAGGATTGTGGTTTCCTTGATATAGGTACCTATGCATAGGTAGGTAGGTAGATATCTGCTTTTCTATTCTTTTCTTTTTTCCCCTTTTCTCTTTCTCTTCCCCCCCCTCCTTTTTTTGATTAATCTCTTTCTCTTTCTCTTTTGTTCCCTCTTTTTTCTCTTTTGTATATTAATCTCTAGGGCAAAAGAAAGAAAAAATTATAGATTTATCTATTTGTTATTTGTTATTTGTTATTTCTTAAATTAAAGGAGGAATTTTATATATATATGGATATATATATATATATATATATATATATATTTATTTATCTTTAATATCTATTTTATTTGATTTTTTGAAGCGGGATTCTTTTAAAGCGAGATGAATGGATAGATAGAATGTTATATGAGACTCAAGTATTAAGAAGTTTAGGGGAGGGGGTGTTTTCGTTTAATTACTTTTGAGGTCTTGGGTTCTTGAGTTCTTTATTTCATGGTTTCTTGAGTTGCATGCAGGTGGATGGAATGATGGATGGAATGATGAGAGGGTGGAGGTGAAGATGGAGGTGGAGGTGAAGGTAAAAACAAAGTCAACGAATTAAATAATAAATCGATGTGAAGAAATGGAGTAGGGGATCAAGTGATTCTGGTATGATTCGGTAGTGGGAGTGGGAGTGGGAGTGGGAGTGGGAGTGGGAGTTTGTGATGTGTGGTTGGGGGATGTGTGATGTGTGAAGTTTTTTGGGGATGTGTTTTGGATATGTAGTTTGGGGGGTTGGTATTGGGGTTGTTGTGGAGTGTAACAATTAGTGTTTATGGGATGCGTTTGCGAGATGGATTTTGTGTGTTGAAAGGTGTTGAAAGGTGTTGCATTTAGTATTCTTTTGAGATTGGGGAATCATATGTTTCTTGATAGCTGGGAGTGGAAGTGGAATTGGAAGTGATTAATTTGCGGTCAAGGTAATAACGATAATGGTGATAGTGATGGTCGTAGCTATTTTAGCATTTTGTGGAGATGCAAGTAAGAGAATCATCGAGCGAAGTGCGCGAGTTATTTTGCTTATCTGTCATTGCAGTTGTGATTACAGTTATACTTGCAGTTATACTTGCAGTTATACTTGCAGTTATACTTGCAGTTGTACTTGCAGTTGTACTTGCAGTTGTACTTGCAGTTGTACTTGAAGCTAGAAATCTACAAAAGTATGATGTGATAACTTCGGTAGAGTATCTAGAGAGAGGGGGAGTACCTAATATAGTTGACGTCTCAGACCTTGGTCAAAAATGCAGAAATGAGAGGCATCTAGTGAGATGTATAGATATTGGGAGTTGGTGAGATGGGGAATTTAGTATATCGGAATTGCTATTAAAGTTAAGCAGTGTCGGGAATATAACTGAAGCGAGAAGTACCAGGAGCTTTGGATACCTATGCAATAGGGTGGAAGTGTGGAGATTGTAATTGGGATTAAGAAAATCATTCGTATATTCTCTATATCTGCGGTTCAATTTAACGCTAATGCTGGTGTGGCATGAGCACGTTATTCAAGGAAATTAAGACTTGTTGTTGGGGTTATTGATTAGGAAGTAGAATCATTCATTAAGTAAAGTGTTTCACGAGAGTGAGATGCGTCAAGCGATGCGTCACTTCATTACACGAGCACCTGTCTACTCCAAATTTGGAAAGTCAAGGCGACACTTTGTTCAAGAATAAAGGTTGGAGCCAGACTTGTTGAACAGCTAATTATTTCTACTAGTAATATATGCTTATTGCTAAGGATAGCACTGAAGTGCTACTGTATAAACGCTGTACCGATATAAATATGGTCTGGAGGTAGGCTTCTCAAACGTTTTGAACCGTCTGTCCTGCCTGTTTATTCGTCTCGCCTCCTTGTTCACCCGCCTCTTCTGCCTGTCCACCACCTGTCACCGCGCCCTCTGGGACTCTGAGCACAGCTTCCCCAATTTTGATCAAATCTCTATTAAAGAGAGTTTCTGGGTGGTTACCCGTGATAGCTTTGTCCAGAAGCGCAGCCGCAACTTTCTCTACCTGAACTCTTGGCAGCCGGCCTGTAAGACTATCTCGAACCCATGATCCAGCAGCATGCACCATTTCTTTGAAGACATTGCCAGTTTTGTGACGTACAATGTGTCCTGGCTTTGCGATGCATGCCTGCACTTGTCCACCGAGATCCTCCGCGCATCTCAAAACTCTTTCCTCTGCGTTTCCCTGTAGGTACATATAGTTAGTACTGTTATTTCATTCTCGAAACTCGGTATAAGGAGATAACACACCTGTACCGAAAATTTGGTTGGCTCTGTATTCTCACTCCGGTGTTTTTTGGCGTGCGAAGAGCTCACGTAAATGAACTTGAGGGGGGCTACACCAGGGGGCGGAGGGTTTCCGAGATTTGCTCCCCATCGCCTCGCCATCCATTCCACGCCGTATCCAATTTCATTGAGATACTTTCTTTGGTCGGGATATCCGAATAAATCTCTCGGTTCTTCTATGATAGGTGTAATGTTCCTGCAGTATTTGAGTCAGAATCTGAGATAAAAAGTTAAGGTGTGTCAAGCAGTCCCAGCTGCCATTCATCAACGAAAGAATTTGATTAGGAAATTTGTCTATACCAAATACAAGCATGCGTTCCATTAGCATCGATGATTAGTCTTTCCCATTCCTCATTTTTTTCGGGAATCGCGGACGTCACCAATTTCGAATGGCTACTAAGTTCTGGATCTGTACCAGGACCTGCTATAGCTAAGATGAATGTGATTTCGATGCTGTCAAGGGCTTGTTTGATAAGTTCCTGCCCAAGTATGTCTGTCGAGCCGACAATGATGAGCTTCATATCGGAGGATGGTGTGTGTTGGAAGCGATAGTAAGAAATACAATATACAATGTTTTGCCAAAGATGATGTTTATTAAAGATGGTAATGTTGTTATTGAGGATGAGTTTTTGTTGAGAAGTGATCTTTATATACCTCTCAAGCAAGCGCATTGATAGTAATTCTTTCCAGGAAAGAGCCGATGACCATCCAACTCTTCCGTACCGACTGCTTGAAGGAATCGAGATTAACACACCGTGAAGTCGCGCCTGCCTTTTTCTGTAACTCACCTGGCCTCAGGAGGATACTCAATAAAAAACCGTGCAATCTTTGTGACGTCGACAAATTTGATTCCTCGTGCAAACCTTGTGTCGTTCGCCAAACTGTATGGTCCCTCCTTCTCTCGTGTGTTACTCACTCACCTCATCGCTGCTTTCTCTTCATGCAATCAAAAGCTACTCTGTTTTCCATTATCGCATTGCTGCTGGATCTGAGGCCTGTTTATTTCAATCGCACGATCGAGTTTGAATAAATTGTATTCGTTCCAAAGCAAAAGTGGATCGTCTCGCCACCAAGGTTGACGATGTAAAAATTGCGACCCGTATATAACTCGCTTACACGGGCAGCCCCACACCAAGAATATTGAGGGTCTTTCCGACAAAAAACCTACCAAAGTACACCTGGGTAATGATGAATTGCCAATAGCAGGAACTAGTGCCAGAGGATCATGTGATATAATTTCTTGGTTCGAAAGTTTCACTCGACATCAGAGCGAGGATGATGTTGACGATACCTAGCTCTAGACATCTCATCTAGTATTAGACGAGAACGAGGATTGGGCGCTAATCTTCATCAGAACATTCGAATCACGGTTAGACGATACTATACGGAAAACAACCTCTGTATATACCTAGCTGCCTAGTTTTATTATACGTCCTTTAGATAAGATTCATCGACATGTTGCTTGAAAACATGAAGCTAGATCCTCATTTACTGTCGTGCTGAATCTAAGCCAGCTAGAAGCCGTGTCGGAATTACCTTGTGAGTATCATTCACCTTCAACACTGGTACATGAGCAAGTACTCGGAATAACCCACGTGGGGAAAACTCACGCCGAGCCGCAAATTTCAGTTTATGAGCACGCAATCAAGATGAATCTCTCGAATTCACCCAATTTACAGCTGTTCCCCAATTAGATTATATCATCTACTCGTCCATGAGCAAGTTTTCTACTTACTTCGAGCCGCAAATCGAACGATTCTGTGCCGCAACTTGCAGAAAATAAAGAATCAATCTGGATGAACCCCTCAGCCCGATTCCGGTACAAGCCATAATCCTATCATAACAATCCATCTACTCGTGCATAAGGAGATAGCAGGAGTGAATGACTACCCTTTCGGTTGAGTAGATTCCCACATAGAACCGTACTCTAAGCTTTCAGTGAATCTCCAGGTCTGAGAGACTGTCTATAAGAGCACCGCCTCTTTTCCTCTTGCT
This sequence comes from Botrytis deweyae, assembly GCF_014898535.1. Taxonomy (NCBI): domain Eukaryota; kingdom Fungi; phylum Ascomycota; class Leotiomycetes; order Helotiales; family Sclerotiniaceae; genus Botrytis; species Botrytis deweyae. The sequence goes on from NW_024066212.1 coordinate 624,543, forward strand.
TCTTTTTCTTTTTTTGAAAAAACACCATCCTCCATCATTCTACCTCCCTTCAACAATCGCGAGCTATCGCAGTACTTGCATCTCATCACGCACTCATCAATTCTAATCTCAACCAACATCATCCCTTCATCCACCATGTCAGGTCTTATGCCTTCCGATGATGAGGATGAATACGGAAACACCATTCGCCGTGCCCCTGTCAAGTATCCTTCGCGTCTCATGAATCGCTCTCCTTCCCCCGAGCCTCAGCCGGCCAAGGATTATAGCTATCTTAAACCTCTTGGTGTCAATGATTATTCGTCAAGATTGTCCGTAAGTATATTTCTGATCTCCGTTGCACATCTAGCTCTAATTATCTATAGCCTGAGAGCGAGGAGCGGGAGCGTTTGGAGGAAATCGAAGATACCAAGCGAGCAGAAAAGGAGAGAGCTGAAGAGAACGAAGCCGACCGTGTCGCCCAGGCTGAGTTGGACCGTCAAAGTCAGGAAATTAAGGCAGCCAATCGCATGCTTCAGGTCGACTCCGATCACAAAGCTGTTACAAAGCGTACTACCAAAGTGCTCCGCAAGACATCTATCGTACGTTCCCCATTTTGAATCCATGGAATTCAAACTAATCCATTGTCCGTGATAGTTTGAGCCAAAGTACGAGGCTGAGACAGGCGAAGGAAGTAGCAAAGGAATTGGTAAAGGAATTGGTCGTGGAAATGCGAAGAAGTGATGGTAGTTTGGGGCTTGGGAGTTTGAGAGGCAGACTGCACCTTTAGAATCTCTCGCATACTGGTTTAGATTTCCTATATGGCAAACTTACATCATAACGCATGGCTTTGAGTGAAAATTCAATACATTTCATCTCGCAATTCTGATTTCACCTTATGTTAACGTGATTTGCGAATCGATTTTTGGGTCGCGCGGCCGCGTGAAGTGAATATTCCCTCGACCAAAGTGGACCGCACCACTAATAATTAAGTCAACGGCATTGCAAAATTTATATCATTCGCTTACCAAGATCCACAACCGTCACAGCCATCGCAACCAAAAAAAAAAGATAACTCTTGCAAGAACTTGGAAGAGATAAAACTGAAGGGAAAGAAAGACAGACAAAAAAATACAAAACTTCAGGCCGAAGCCCTAATGTTACAACTTTCCATCAAACTCGTCTAACAGGGCACCACTCGGTAACAAACATCCAAGCACAGATGAAGGCGACCGGCTCACCAATACTGCCAGACTACTTTGTTTTCATTAAATTGATGGAGGTTAGCGAAGTGTTTGGAAATATATAGTATAGTTTTTCATTGGCGAAGCCCCACTTATTGAGACCAAAGAATGGTAAGGGTCCACCAACACCAAAGGCCAGAATGATGGCGCGCATGAAGCACGAGGTTATATTTGTTATTAATCAGCTATGGATACCCTTTGTATCTACTTATCTGGGAGTTCAGAAGGGCGACGATATGGTTGGGAGTATTTTGACATCCACCTTACAAAGAAATCAATTATCCAAGAGAAAGCAATATTCTGTTTCAATACAATTTACTCATGATTCAAAGAAGAACTCAATAGTCACATTTATCTCGCCGTAAAGGAGGGATTGTCAGCTTTGTTAAGGACTTTCCACCGTGGAAGTGATATCTCGAGGTTAGGCAGGTCGTTCGGAACTTATTCTCATCAAACACTCAACGATTTATGTACCTTCTCCCAAGATTATGAATTTATCTTCTTAGCAAATTCTCTTTTATTGTCAAGTCCCTCTCTCTGATGCAATATTATAAATTATTGTTCTGCTAAATTTATGCGTGCAAACTCCAGTGTTCTTGAGCTTCGAATCCAACCTTGGAATGTCTTAGTACAACGCCACCTCTCATGAGGATGATTTTGTCAATTAGTTAACTTGACTTTGAATATATCCCTGACTACCGCAGTGCCTCTGCTATATATATTTTTTATATTTTTGAGCATTTATTCTGAAAGTGGAGTGGTACTTGATAATTGTGGAGCTAGGTTCTTAAGCGAAGGGGATGGGATGACAACAGACACGCAGCATCGAATGACTTGCACGTTGAGGATTTGTATCAAGGCTCACCTTTTCATAATGACTGAGTCTCCGTTCCAAAAAAAACAAAGCTGCTACAGCACCGAGTCATGATGCCGTACATCTCAAAGAAGGCAGGTTTGACCATACTTTGATCTCCAGCTTCGTTCCACCTTTATCTCTGTATGTTTTGATCAAAGTTAATGCGCCTTGAATTCGCATTCTATTCGCGTCAGAGAATCAACTCCTACAGCCGATTTTTATGCTTTCCAATCATGTACCTCGACTCGTCGAATCATCTCAGATTTTTCTTCACACTACCGTACCGGATTACTGCATGCACAGTACACAATAATTCAGTCAGAAAACTACCAGAGCAGCGTCTGTGACTGCTTGAAGTAACTACAAAATGGCACACAGTTTTGTCGTCTTCTCTGTCCCTCTTGCAACATCACAAAACATCCCCATATCGATCAACTACACAAGTTACAGGCGTTCACATAGCGTGTGCATAACTGCCATCCAGTATCAGAACCCACAGCGCACCACACCCTATCTACCACTTTCTCTATCTCTATCAACCTGAGTTCACCATCACGCAAGATGAAGTTCCAGGAGGTATCCACCAAAGGCCAGTCTCAATCTCAGCCAGCCAAAGCGGAACAAGCAAAGGCAGAACCCAAAACAAATCCAGCAGACTCCAAGGAAGAGCCAGCGAAACCAGGTCGAAAAACCCCCGCAACTCCCCGCAACAAAAAAGAAACAGACAAATGCCCTCGCTGCGGAAGTACCGGATTTCTCGCTCAATGCAACACTTGCAGTTTCAACACAGGAGTTGGATTGTGACTGATGGTGGGGGAAAATGCACGGAGTCGACGGATCTTGTTTATTTATCTCCGCGAGATATTTATGCAGAATGGGAAATGGTTTGAGCGAGTAGGAGTACATGGGTTTTATGTATTTTGAGCTTCTTGGTCGCTCTTCAATACGAATACATTGCATACGCGCTGCTGGCGTTTTCTATCGTTCATTCAAGGTTTAGACGACTTGGGGAAATTCATTCATTAGGTCTGATGCACAAATCAGTAATAAAAACACACTCGTTTCACCATTTAAGCATACATCCATTGTGATTCCTTACATGTCTTTGTATTTATCTTCCTCATCTCCATCTCCATCTCCATCCTAATCATCCTCATCCTCCTCATCCTCATCATCAACCGCCCTTTGCTCCCGATATCCCTCAAACATAGCTCCACTCATCTTCACTTTCTTCTCCTCCATCGCCAACGTTCCTAACCCCTCCGTCAACACTTCTCTCTCCCTCTTCTCTCTTTTCGCCGACTCCAACTGCTGCTTCTGCTTCTTTCTCTTCTCTCTCCGATTCTCATTCTTTGCGGCAATTCTCTCTTCTTTCTTCTTCAATTGTTTCTGCGAGATATATTAGCCCCAGCCTCGCAAAAAAAAAATCAAGCGCAAATACATATATGCAAAAACGATGGGAAAGCACAACTTACTGCGAGATTTCTCTTCCCTCTCTTTGTCAGCGGTCGCTTCTCCGTAGGAACGCTTTCGGATTGGGTGGTGGCTTGCATTTTATGCGAATCGAGTGGCGGGGCAATGAAGAGAAGGAGTATCGTTATTGTTGTTCTTTTTGTTGCTTGAATTTTTTGAGATGTGAGTAGGAAAGTTTTGATCACAGAAGGCTGTGATGGTAGCCTCGTTACTTGAGACGATAATACATAAATAAAATTCACTCTCAGTGTACAGACTCAAACATATTATATTCGTCTTCTCATCTAATAATTTCATCCAATTTCAAAGTAGATTTCTATTCTTGAGCTCTAGCTTCACTTCCAAATCTTCACATCTGAGACTAGACTATCCAAAACGCTAATCTCATCCACATCCATATTCTCTATCATCTATACCCTCAGCTTTTACTGAATTATAGCATATACCCAAACAACAGAGTTCTACCCCTGAATGAATAGCAATCTCTACTATTTCAAACCTACAAACACAAACACAAATCAGAAAAAACTCTATCACTAACCTAATACTAGCCTGATACTAGCCTTGAACAATAATACTAACAGCTTTCAACAATATATATATATATATATCAAAATCAAAAAGAGCTCTAAACTCAACCACATAATAAGCCAATGACATTTTTATACATCATTACTTCTCTCCACCCAATTTTGATGGTCCACCACCTCTTCTCCTAATTCGATAGAGCTAGACCAAGTCTTTAACATATAGAGTCTCTGATCGTTATATCCATTATAGTTAATAAAGCGAAACAACACCCTCCCATTCCTCCTTCCCAAACCCTTGAATTTTTGAAAGACTACTACGATACATGAAGAGAGTGAAATTTAAAACTCATTGGGTTACTGAACGAGTATCTACTTAGGTGGAACCTTAAGTCCAGATATTCAAGTCCAGGGTCCAATGAAGATGTATCCGCTAGCATTAGATATCTAGAATATGAAATTTAACGAGGAGCGTCCTTTCAAAATCTACATGAAACAACCGTAGAGAGTCGAGATTTGTACCAATTTTAAGAATCAAAATCCATCGAGAGGATAAACTGAGATACGGAGCGTTTGTAAATTGTGGGATAATCTCAATCTTTAATCTCAAAATAAGCTTGCATTTCTACTCAAAGTAAAGCTTCAAATCAAGCGTTCGAGTCAAAAATGTAATGAAAGTAAAAGTTGGTCATGCACGAAACTTTTGAATACTATATAGTACATTGAGTCATTGAATTACCAGGCATCACTTCAGCCTATTCTTTGGGCTTTCGCGTTCTGCTCGATGCTTGAACTTTGGGCAAAAGATAATCTCCGCCCAAAAAGGCCTTGTATACTCCGTATAGCCCACTCAATGGCCAGATGCTCCAGAAAATCGCCAGCAGCCACAAACTCCACGATGCCTGCAATTTCTTTTGCTCCGAATCTACATCAACTTTGACTTTATCGTAGATACTGGGAAGGTGTGTGGCATGATACTTGACACGAAGAGCGTCGTACTCCTTGCGATCATAAATCTCATCGAATTCCTTCTCGGTATAATAGGCATGAGCATACAGCCACTTCTGGCCACCCAACTCTCGAACCTTGTGTTCGAATTTCCGGTTCCATGATATGAAAGCATCACGATTATTTGGTCCTGGTCCCCAGACCCCAAAGTTGAGCAACATGTTAGGAGTAGATGAATTTTCTTTCCTTTCGGCGAGAAGACCAAGCGGTGAATCGCTGGATATCCCGCTTTGACGCAGTGGACACAGCCAAATGGGCCACTGGCCAAAATCTTTGTCTAGATATTCGACGAACTCGGCGCTATGTGAATACGGAATCGCCACATCCTGAATTATATACTTCTTTGAAAGCCCGCTTTGATGTAATGCGTGATACATCACTCGCGTATGCATGAAGTAGTCGAGTAGACGGCGCGTAATACGGTTGAAAGGAGTAATGAAGTATCTAGCAGAAGTCAGTGTTAGGCCAATCTTGAAAATGATTTTCTTTCACCTGAAGGCATATCTAGCAACCCAAAAACCGCCTCGATCGTATCTAAACAGGTAATCAACAAGGGGTATCACTTCTGTGACTGATCCGGAGCTCTTATCATGCAGCTGCTTTGCATGGAGATAAAGCCAAGGATCTGAATTTCTCGTGAAACGCTGAACTTGGGTATTGGGGGTAATCTCATCAACCAAGCGTCCAGAACAGATGACACCAGCCTCTTTACTGAACAAAATTCCATCAAGGTAGTCAACATTTGGGTCCTTGGAGATTTCCTCGATCTTTTGTATTCCTTGAGCCATGCTTTGTATATTTATATATGTCAACTCAACATATGTTTTGGCTTCGATTAGCTGCAGCTCAATCAAAGTGGTAACTCCTAATGTTCCAAAAGACGATGCAGCTCCATAGAAGAGATCCGAATTCACATCTTTGGAAGCCGACACGATCTCGCCATTTGCAAGAACCATCTCGATCCAGTTGACAGTGCGATCAAAGAACCCATATTTGAAAGAGCTACTCTCTCCAGAAGTACCAGCAAAGCCTCCTCCAGTAGTGATACCCGGGAATTCCATAACCACTGGAGGTACCAGGCCATATCGAAGAGTTTCTGCGACGAGGCTATCCATTGGTACATTTGGTTCGACAAGAACCGTTCTTTTCTCGGTATCTACCTTGAGTACCCGATCTAGTTTGCTTGTATCAATCATACGGTCTCTACGACGGTTAGAGTCTCGTGTACTGTTCGTTGAACCATGGTATAACCTGAATGCCTCTTTCCGTTCATAAAATTGCTTAACTGACGAGGCAATGATAGAAACTGCTTCATTATGACGATCCATCTCTTGCTAACTTTGCTGTAAATTATACGTGATGAATATTTCGCAGGGTGCGATCGAGAAAGGAGGTAAGAACATGCTTTCCGTGGTTACCGGCAAACATTAGCCACTAAAAGTAGCCCCGCTGATACACGCGCTAAATCGAAACATGACATCGCCACTGCGTAATGAACTTACGAAATCATTCAAACTGCCGAACTGGTACAGTAGTAGACACGCGGGACACGATGCGCGGGAGTGGGGAAGTCTAAGTGCGTCGGAATTTTCAGCCGAACCGACTCATCCGAGCATAGTGAATATTGTGCAAAATAGTCTTAACTTTTTTGATCAACATTTATTTATTGGATTAAAATATCGTGGATTGAGCATACCGGTACTTCTCTTCATCCTCCCAGTATCATGATAATCGCCAAATCTATTTCTTCGTAGATCCAGCTTAAAATCTATCATATAACAATAATTTTATATCTGATCTTAACTCCTGGTTCAGCTCGAGGAGTCAATCACACTCCCAAGGGGAGAATATCTGACGGGAGGAATCAGAATAGGACCTCAACATCCATAACAGAAGAGATTACCAGTATCGTCAAGTAATTAAGTCCCAATCATGAAGTACACGTGTATCTGTCACCTCATTACTTCCATCACAAACGGACTCACTCATTATGATTCAATTCTCCAGAGGGGCTTTGGGAAAATAGTTGCTCATTGAATTACAATTGTACACGATCAGATACACAGTCTGATCTCCTGATCTCTAGCCTTCCAGATCGTCTCCGATTATCCATTACCTTACTTACCTACTTTCTCAACAGGCGCAGCTCCACCTGTAGTAGGCAGTCCCATAAAAATCTTGAAGTAATCCTATAGCACCGTTAACAATAGCCACGACAAAATTGATATGGGGAAACTTACATAGATCATCCATTGCAAACCAGTCAGGGTACCAATCATAACAATACGAACGGGAAGACCATTCCAGAGACCACGGAATCCAATATCTTTGTAGATACGTCCGGTAGCAGCACCAAATGCTTCACCGGGAAGTCGGGTTGCGTTTAACTTGGAAACCTGAACATCGCGTATGAGTAAAGAATTATAGAGAGATTAGTGGGAACAAAGGGACTCACCATAACGTCGGCAGGATGTGAAACAATTGCGCAAAGAATACCGGCCAAGTAACCACCAGTGAACGAAACACCTGTCTGAGCAGCTTTACCATAGTCTGATTTTTGACCTGGAAGGCGATCGTAAATCATTTCTACAATTGTCTCAAAAGATGCGAATTTCATCATGGTATACGGGATCTGTCGTCCCCAGAGAGGATACAAGCCCTTGTATAATCCGGCATAGCCTTCTTTCGATATGATCTTTGAAAGACCATCTGAAGTACCTTTTGCAAAGGGTGGAACGGTAGTTTGCATCCTAACCTTCACGGCCTCGAAAGGACAAAGTGCCACATCCGCAATAAACTCTGCGGACGCGCTGGCAGATAGGTAAAGCCATGTTTTGTACTTGTATGCATGGTCAGGACCGGCGAGGTCAGCGTAGAATTTCTTGAAGTATTCATAACCACCGTATTTGAAGGCCCCTTGAGCGGAGTAACCGAAAAATGTTGGACCCCATCCTGTCATGATGCCGCGGAAACCTTCGGCTCGGAAGATTTTACCCCAGGCTTGGAAGTTGCCGGTGTACATCTTGGAATCGACTTGGCGACGACATTTTACTAGATCGAGGGGAGTGACCGTTGTATGGGTGAGACCCTGCGGGATGTTAGTGGGGAGTTTGAGCGTTTCAGTTACGAGTTGAGTGATGAATGGAAAGTGAGTTTTTGCAAGGTCTATCTATCGAAGTTTCGATGGGAGAAGACAATTGGGCGTTCAATCACCAATCCCAACAACAACGAAACTTCTTTTTGGTTGAGGTAAAGTACTGATGTGTAATGGCACAAGGTAGAGTTTTGCTAGTTGACTTGAAGAGTTTTGATAAATTGGAACAGTTCCGCGTGGCAGTAAAACTGATCAAGAAGGCGAAGTCTCGCTAATGGATTGATTGCAAAGACTCGCATTTGACATCCATGTGTAGTAGTAGTTGATATGCACCTTCAGAGGAAGCGAAGTACCTAACTTTAGGGGAACGTAAGGGTACACTTTTCGACGCGAATCAAGATACTCCAGAATAGGCGTCGCGGAGAAAGTTTGAAACTGATAGATAGTCCGTTGCAACCCAGACTCCTTGAGATCATATGATAACAGATTGTAGGCAGATAGAGATAACTCACACAAGCAAGCAATCCACCAAAAGTACACGCCGCATAAAACTTTGGTGAATACAACTCGATTTTGCCAGTTTTAGCTTGAGCAGCCGCACTAGCTCTGTCAAACTCTTTTGTAGCTTCTGCACTCAATGCATTGGCTTTATTTTTCGCATCGTCGACGACAGACCAAGCTGTGTAGAGCTCTGGGCGAGCTTGAAGTGGGGTGCGGCGCTTTGATACGGGAGTGGTACGTGATTGAATTGATGGTTCGGTTCGGCGACCGTAGGGATTTGGAGCATGGAATGCATCGTGAAGAGTATCTTGAGAGGGAAAAATTGAAGGCATTTTGAAGAATGAATGAGAAGAGCGATTGCTTATGAGTGAGGAATGGAAAGAAGTGCGATGAGATGCGATGCTGGTTTGTTAAATAATTCGAGGAAAGTTGGATTGAATGGGTAATCCGGATGGATGAGACAGCTTGACCCAGTTTTGACGCCGAAGCAATTACTTCAACGGCCAATGATATGCGACTGTATACGGTACAAAGTCTAGATGGTGTCTCATCCCTCGTGCGAGGTTGGCACTGATCAATTCATCGGATGGGAACGGGCAGGAACGTTGTTTTGAATGCGATGTAAGAATTGTTGCCCGGCTCGATTATGAATGATACAACAGCTTCTGTGGGATGATGGATTCTTTCTCATGCTTCTCAGGTACAAAGGAGGAGATGGTGGGAGCTCAATTGCTTTGTACGATGTAGAATGCTACATGATATCCGAGGTGCTTCCCCCTGATGAGTAACCTGGATCAGGAATAAGTCAAAAATCCAGTTAGCGCCTTGCAATACCTATGTCTTTTGAACCACGTGATAATGATACATAGGTCGGTACGTTCCGGAATTGAAGTTATTCACAAACGAGGGAAAAGCTTCTAGAATGTAATCGGAAGTCTCAGTCTCAGGCACAGGAACACACACGCGCTGTCTGGCTGTATCCATAGACTTCCTTCCCTACGAGCCTACCACGTCAAATCCGGACCCGCCTAATTACAATTTACCCCACCATTTCCTCCCCACCATAAAATTATTTGTTACTTTGTTGATCTTGAATGTAATCTTATTACCTACCTCTTGAAATAACATCTATCCAAATGTCCAACATTATACCCAATCAAATATCAACAGCCGCCACCTCAAATCCAGCAGAGATGTCTTCATCACCGAAACCCGGTCTTTCAAAATTGGCAAATCGTTATAGAGGAGTACGTACATTGTAACCTTGTCATCGCCCAGCTATGACTATGAATGGGCGTAAACAAATATGCTAACCAAACTACTCATCTAGGCCACAGTCGAAGATCTCGACCCTCCATCTGCCCTCTCCTGTAATCCTACCGATCCCATCTCATACGCTCTTATGAGCGCCTTCGAACGCGATTACACACATCTCACCGTCGTAACCCCCGACACCCGCGCTCTCCTAGGCTACCTCTCCATTCCCCATCTACGCATCTTGCTCGAGACAGGAAAAGTGCAAGAATCAGATGAGGTATCTAAAGCCATGGTAAAATTCAGGAGGAAGGGAAAGGTATACAAGGTTATCACGATGGACACGCCGTTGGAAGATTTAGAGTTATTTTTCAGCGGGGGAGAGAATGGCGAGGGGGGCAAACAGGAGTTTGCCGTTGTGACAGACGAGAGGAGAAGATTTGTGTTGGGGGTTGCGACGAAGACAGATTTGGAGGAGTTTGCGAGGAGGAGACCTGCTTAAGAAAGAAATGCATATGATGAGATTGGACTGGGAAAATGGAGTTTGGGATATCAAAGAGTACGGTTTTAGAATGCATAGCGTGGACCAAAGTATAGGGGTACTATCTGATGCTGCATTTTACCAATTTCATGTTTGTGTTTGACTGTTTACAAACACTTTGCCTACATATCTTTCTTCATTTTCTAATCCATTGTGATCTGTTCGAGTGTGGATATTTTTGATGCGAGGTCAGCGTGTTGTTGAGGTATCTACCAACATAGCAAAGTTGCTGTGTAATCTTCATTCAAGGTAGACTTGCAAATTGTAGGCCATCCATTCGTGACTACGGGCAATCATTGATAGCTGTGCAAAATTATACCAATCCATGATTTGTTGAACTTCACCACCCACTGTACTCCAAAATCCTCGTTAACCTCATAACGTATAAATCTCAATATCAACGACGAGCGTACCTCCAAAAATAATCTTCCTTCGCGATTGCTCTAGTCTCTATTTGACAAGCATCACCACTATTTTGCACATGAACCTTACCACGCCAATAAGTTTCGCATTAGTGCTGGTTACCGGTAAATTATTTTTCACGTTCTGCACAAGGGACATTCCTTACCTGCAAAATTTCCCCACGGACAAGAGCATAGGTAACGGTAATGGGATTGAGATACAGCTGTACAATTCAATTCTACCCAAAGTTTTAAGTTTCAGTCAGACTTTGATACATACATGACGAAAACGAGTTGAAACTCTAAAACTACTGTTTTCTGAGAAAGTTATTGAAAATAAGGAGAAGTCCGCTGCAGATTCTCCAGGTTGAAAGGATTTTTTAATGTGGAAAGCTTTCTTCTCTAACGATGCAGTAATAGAAAGACGAGCATCGAGTTGTGTAATGTTAGAGGGGGGAGAGAGAGTGAGTAGCTAGAGTAGCTAGATCCCAGGCCAAATACAAGTACAGGAAGCTGGAAATAGAAAAATATATCGTGAGCATCGACCAAGGCAGAAATTCAAAAGAGGAGTAAGGATTTCCACGAAGGTGTTAAGATGATAAGCTTAAAGAACGGAGCGAGAGAATTTGAAGGTGTTGAATAGAATAGAGGGAGAAAGAATGGGAGGCGGGAGGTATGAGATGATGATTTGTACGGTTGAAATGATGATAGAATAATGCATCAAGGCGAAATCTATGTCTAGCTACTCTTGCCCAGGTGGATAAAACGAATCGTTCTAACCAATGCGCTCCTTTAATACTGGTGTTTCGGATGTCTCCCACTACATATATGTCTACCTTGATAAGCTTCGATTCAAGCTATTGTGCGTGTTACCATGCCAATATTTCAAAGCACCACTTTGAAGACGAAGTAGTCTAAAAACCGATATCCAGCCTGATAATTGCGTACCCAACAAAAGAAGACATATAATTTCTATTGATCAGTGTAGACAAGCCACCTATACCATACAACCTACCAATGAATATGATCATGACCTTATGTATAAACACAATTGATAGCGAGGAGATCACAATCATCTTGGTTGAGCGGTATATCATTCTCCACATCACGAAACAGCATCACACAAAGAAGATTACGCAGATGCAGGCGTTCCCCTTAACGATATGGTAAGCAGCTTGGTATGGGAAATTGTCAATACCGTTAGAGAAATGATGAGGTCATTCATCTTTGCAGCGAGTAATTTATCGGGTACGTTTGGTGCCAATCGTTGAGTGGAACTGATGAAAGCACTAGAGTACAACACAAGAGACTACAGTATAATCATTTCAACCTCGTATCAGTATGCGAAATGCACCTCGTCGAAGATGCCTCATTCGGTTTCAGCACGTGCCGGCGGCATTGCAACCTAATAGTCAATGACTATAAATTTCTCGTAGGAACACATTGACAGGAAGGCAGCAAGTAAAGCTAAACATTACGCGAAAGCGATATCCATTGTTCGGTTTCATAATCCATCACTGCTAACTCATCTGATAAACAATAACTGCTCCTTTTGATTGTAGAAAATGGTCGACTATGCTAGTTACCATCGAAATGCTTCCTCCCACACAATATTATACCACGGCACAGCACTGGGACGTATGTCCCGTCACTAGCTCCCAGGTAGACCTTTTGAATAACAGTTGGCACAAACAGGTTGTTAAGGTACTCTCTTGGGCAAACTGGCATGTAAGATCACTGCAAATATGCAGCTACTCCGTTGAAGTGAGTATGAGGAGTGGTGTCGAAGAATTGTGTTTGCCGATGGGATGATTGACGTTAATGTTTATGCTATGCTTACTGTTCTACTGCCGAAGTTTCCTGGATTGTGCAGTGAGAGTTCTGAGGCACCATTGGTCAGATATCTTGGATCATACATCCGTCGAGGAAAAGATTTGCATCGTGAAACTTGAAGGCGAACTATTTGGGCTAGCGGGTGACCCCATGTGCGATTTAACTTTTTCAAAACGACAGCGGTTCATTTTTCGACCTCGCTGTCTTGCCCCCTCATTGAACATGGTAGCTTATCGAATATCATACCTGATCAATCAAATTTGTTGCAAATCTTATGTCTTTAGAGACTAACTATGAAGAAATGAGATGCTTTAGACACAAAGTACTTGCATTCTAGCGTGAACTCTCCTCCTATACTATAAAATTTCAAGGCAAAGCAACTCGGGACTCCATTCCCGATGAATTTACCATTGCAAGCGCAGGATATCGAGATCCACCTGAGCAAGCAATATGACCGATGACTTTCGAACACAAGGTTCTCCGGGAGATTTAAAGGCTCAGGGATTATTACCACTTTCTCGGACGACATCTGGGGGTTTGAAGGTAAGGTGGAGGAGATGATTGAGTGGGCTAAAGGCGAGACAAGGCAGTGAAATGAGCAAGCTTATCGCGAGGCCGCAGAGTGAAGCTTTCCATCTTCCCATCAGGCCCAAAGAATTTGAACAGAGAGATGGGTTGCTAGAATTCCCAGTCGATGGTGAATACACAGATGGCCGGCTCTTCGGTATGTAAAAAAAAAAAAGGTCGCAGGAAGTAATGAATGCAAGATTGTCCAACAGCTTTGGAAATCCGGGTGAGAATCACACGCTCTAAGCCCCATGTTTTTGCTCCGGTAAACTTGCATCTTGTATCCAATTCCTGATGAGCGATGAACGGCCGCGGTGAGGTTTCGAAATCTCAAGTCTGAAATCATAATCAGTAGAACAGCATTCAAAAGTGCTGTTGGGACATACTTTTGCTTGCAGAAAAGATAGTTCACTCGAACATCCAAGTAAAACATATTTTCACGACCAAAAGCACCACCTTCACATGCAGAACATCTTATTGAAAAATTCATTAGTTTTGTGCAATAGCCGTTGAATTCATGAGAGTACACCTATGCAGTTTTTTTGAACCGCTCTTGTAGCCCACATCCATCCATCGCACCCCGCAAGAATATAAAACAGACCCATGAACCATTCATGCCATTTATTTCTTGGCAGCAGCGGCCTCATCAGCTGCATCCTTTGCTCTCTTCTCACGCTTTCCGGCCAATCTAGCATCACTTCTTGCAACGCGCAACTTTCTGTATGCACCTCCCTCAATTGGTTTTGGCATATCGCTCTTCTTGATCTCTGAGAATCCACCCTCGACAGTAGAGATTGGGAGAGCGTTCTTGACACGGCTGCTGGTCTCCTTGAGAGCAGCGACTTCCTCCTTGGTGGAGTCACCCTTCTTAGGTTGACCAAGTTTGCGTGGGAAGAGGATAAGGCGGGCACGGAAGGACTTGAGACGGTCGACGTTGGCCTTGAGGGACTCGACGGAGAGGTTTTGACGGCGGGCATCAACGGAGATACCGATGGTTGGGGCGAGCTTGCGGGGGATTTGTGCCTCCTATTATAATAACATCAGAAATCTATTCCCACGGAACTGAAAATTTCCGATCTATCTCACCTTCAACTCGGCGAGGGTGAAACCACGGCCAGCTCGTACACGTCTGTTGTACTTGATGGTTGGGCATCTGACAACAGGTCTCAACAAGTCGATTGGGCGTGGGGCGACAGCTGCAGTCTTTGCGAGACGAGCATTGCGGCGTCTGAGTTTTCGGCCAGGCTATTTATATTGTTAGATTCGATTCCAGAGGTTTCTGCATTCCGGTTGCGCGTGGTTTACCTGGTCGAAGTGAACTCTAACTCGTCTTTGCCAATCCTTTCGGAAATCTATCCATAATCAGCATCTGTGTAATGGTCCTAATTGATCTGCAAAGAGGACATACGGTTGTGGGCAATTTGCTGGTTGTGCTTGATCGCCATTTTGTCGGATTGCAATCAAGTTGTCGTTGGTCGTCGTCTTCAAAATTCGAGATGTCGGAATCGCAGTATTGGACTTGCTGGGTTCGAAAAATTTAGGGCAAACAATCCCACAACCGAATTTTCCAAAATTAGTGTAGCACGTGATGCAAACTTTTTCTTATCAATCCTTGTTGGGCCCTCTTTTATTGATCAGCGCCCTTCACTTCCTGAATCCTCTTGAACAATAATACAGTACAATGAAATACTAGTTGAGGACCTTCGTCAAATTTCATCATGAGAAAGGGACTTCATTATCATTACCATTGAACATCCCTCGATGTTGGATGAGATACATATTATTATTGCGACGGTAAATATCAGTCCGCTTTGTTATGCGGTCTACAAAATGTATCATTTTAATCATACCCACTCGATATGATTGTCAGTTCAACAATGCGCATCATATTTGGTATACTCCTCAAAGGGTCGTCAAACATGGTGGTTGATAAATCATGAACAGACGTTGTGCGTTCACATACTTCACATTTTGCTTCCTCAAATGGCTCTCACTCGCGGTACCTGATAATGGATATCATGATAGCGTGTACATACTCCCGGAATCAATGGCAGGACATTTAAAGAGTTTAGAGGTATAAAGTTCTTTTTTTCATTCATCAACTATTTTGAAGTTTAATGATTCATGCCATACATATCTCATTACTACCGTAAAACGTTTTCGTAAAATTGATTATTTTCACCTAGCAACCGAGAGCAAGACAAGCAAATGTCTCAAGTCTCAAGAAAATAGGTAGGCCAGAAGAAATGACCACGAGTCCCGTCCGCCCATTTTTTTATGCAAAGACATATCTCATTTGCCCTCGAAACCGCTGAACCGATCCAACGCCAAAGCACCTTTTTAATGATCAAATACAAAAGCCCATTTTGGAAGTTCTTCAGTGAACCAAGGTTACTTGCTTTCAGTATTTGTGAAACCGACCCAAGTCTTTCTCAAGCATGGGACTTCTTCGTTTCGATTGTCATCAAACGGAAGGACCGCCTCTTTCCAGCCGACGGCATTCCATTGACTACCATTCTTGATTCTCTCCTCATCAGGTATTTTACTAGCAAGGGCTCTCTGTCTTCTCTTCTCACGCTCCTCAATGACGGGATACATGATTTTTCGTCGAAGTAAATGGGTTGCATGGCCGTGAATAACACCCATATTTCCAGTTTCTAATACATGCTTCAAGAGACCGAAAGGCAAGTTGAGTAGTAACCTTGACAGAGTAAGAGTAATAGAATCCGAGGAAGGGGAGCGAAGGCTCTCTTCTGTAGGGTGGTCGCCGAACTTAATAGAGCTCAATCGGGAGTTTGTGGGTCGGTGATCAGGTACATGCGGAATTCTAGAATTGAAATGAATATCTGAGACTGTCGTATCCAATTCGAAGTTGGGAGGGAAGGACAGGATAATGAAGTTGATTATATTGGAAATGATGACGTTGGCGCATGGAGTGTAAGTACTTCTGCCGACTACATCGTTGACATCTGCATTTCCTGAGTTCCACGATCCATCAATACCTCCTTCAAGAGCAAATTCAAGAGCCTTTTCGACTGTGTCCCAGGTAATGAGTTGGCTCGCAATGGTGCAACCAGTCTTCCAAATTTGAGGAATTTGAAGAACAACCCCTGATGCTATATAGCCGAGCGTGAAGTCGAAACGTTCAGCTGGGGTTAAAGGCATGGGAGCTGATCCAATGTATGGAGCCGGAAAGCGGGTCATTGCATCTAAGTCCAATACAGGTCCACCATATAGATATCTAACCGCCAATGAAAATGTATCAGATCGCAAGTAACGATCATCTGACTCAATCAAGATGTTCTGGATAGGTAGAGGTGAATCACGATTTGCGCTACCTCCAGATGTAATGAGACCTTTCAACACGAAACTGCGAGCCAATATCAATCTGTGACCACTAATTCGAAGAGGAGCCGCTCGGTCATCGGAGTAGCGTAGCTCAAGAACGCAATCAGAAAATTCTGGTTGTGCAAATTGCTCACGGAGGTGAAACCAAAGATCTCGGCGGTTTCCGCCTGCCCATGGAATTTCTTCTTTGCGCGGGTAGCCGACGACGCCACGATAAGGTGGTGGTCCCATTGGTGGAAGTGGAGATGGATGATGTCCATAATGGGGGCCCAAACCGTTCTCCTGGTCCTGTATCGATGTTCGAAATCCATGAACGTTGTGCTTAGCGGCTGGATCAAAGCCGTTGAACCGAGGACTCTCAACAATTTGGGGAGCACCAGTTGGGGAGTAACCTTCTTGTGGAACAAATGGTTGCATTTGTTTGCGGAGAAAATCATCTGGTGGAGGGACCTGAAAGCCGTCTTGGGGGTGGTAATATCCTGGAGGGAATGCTGGAGTCATCGGCGAAAATCCATTCGACATATGGTGTTGATGGCCACCGTTTGCTAGATGAGGACCATGGCGCGCACCACCTTGCTGTGCGTAAGCATAAGGTGGAATATTGCCAGCGCTCGAAGGGGGAGCTGGTGACGAATTATTGGAATCGGGATATCCGCCGAAGATCGGGTTCGAAACGCTGGGATGAGCGTGGTGCATTGGATGTTGACCATTGAACGCAACCTGCTGCGGAAATTGTACAGATTCGGAGGACATTGTGGATTGATTGCTGGCTGGCACAAAGGGTGGAGGCAATTGATATGTTGATCTCGAGGTGGTAGATTGGGTTTCGGATGGAGCAGAGTGCTTTTCCTCTTGAGGACTGTCTGCTGCAGAAAAGAAAAGATTTAGCGACAAGGACAATATTTTGGATTGGCAGAAATGGCGAGGCTGAAAGTGAATTCTCAAATCTCACCTTTTGCTTTATTCACATTGGCCAAATTTTCCTCGCCCTCTCGTTCAGTAGAACTTCGCTCAGTAGAACCACGACCAGTAGAACCAGAACCAATCGTAACACCGCACTCAGTAGAGCTAAATCCATCCAGCGACTCAGAAGTAGACGGTGTATCGGCAACTGCTGCGGGAGCAGGCTTAGGTGGTTCGTTTGTCGCCTCCAAAGCTTTGTCTTTTGGAAGGGGCTCATCGATTTGCGCGGAAGGTGTATCAATAGTTGAAATCGATGTAATGGGTCCTTGGACTGCTGGGGCCGTCGAGGATGGGGTTACGACTTCCTTCGCCTTTTCTCGAGTAGGTAGTTTCTTTTGCTGTGGCTTACCATAGGAGAGAGGCAGAGCAGGAACAATGCCTCTCGGAACCGCAACTGCAGGCCTTGGGCGATTCTGCATGACTTTTGACGCGCCGTTTGCTGGTGCCATGTTCGTAATATTCATTCAGTCGCAACAAGCTTTTCTACTTGAGCTTGAATTCACGACTGACGTCCCCAAGATTCAACAATGACCTCAAGCTGGTCATGTAGCATCTGGGGAGTCTTTCGTTGCTTGATGAAGCTTTTAAGGCGAGCGCAAGTGAAAGGACTTGCAGTTTGAAAAGAAGCTCAAGATACTGATTAAAGGTAACCAATTCTGCGGGGTGCGAAATAAATTTGTTTAAGCCTGGGAGCCTGATCTAGAATGGGCTCTAACGTCTTTGAAAATAGTGTGGGTTTGAAAGAAGCTTGCGCCTGCTTTCTCCGACGGACTTAAGAGGAAGCTACGAGCAGAACCTACTTAAAAAATTGGGATGCTATTAAATTCGGACTTTAAACACAAACAATCAATGAAAGGTCTTTGATTCGATATACATTACTTTACACATGGAATACTGCCGGCCTAGTTAGACCCATACTTTCTTCCTCATATATACAATCCTATTCAAGAGCAAGAATACCGGTAGTATAGTAAATTCTACCTACATACAGACATCTCTCACAGATTCCTTGTTCAGGATACAAGATACTATTTTGCTATTTGAATCACGACATTCGCCGAGAAAGTTCTCTCACATACAATGGTACATTGTGATATAAGATATTGAATGTTCTGAGATAGTTCTCCCCGATACAATTCAAGAGTCCTCTTTAGCATGATATGGAATCCGCAACGCCCTACATGAATATTGAAATCTTGGTGTAGCATCACTGTTGTACTGGCAAGCAATTCTCAAATCTGGCTCACCGTTTGGAAAGTGATCTATTGAACAGGACAACATGTCAGTGGAATCTCCCGCTATCTTTCAAAGTTGAAGATTGAGAAATTACCTACCACAAGTGGGGCATTTCCTTTGAATTATATTCACTATTTTGCTACATTCCAGATATTCATGAGAAGGGGGATTGGGATTGTTGGGTACAATGCTCAACATGACCATTGCTACGAATTGTATTGGTTAGAAAATGCAAATGACTACCTAGAGTTCGAAAATGCCGATCCCTTTTTCAAGACTCAGACATGGACTATTGTCCAATGATGCTTATATTCGCTCAGCGTCAGTCACAGCAGTGAGGTTGGTAGCCTATTGAATATTGCGCAATACCTACCTTGTTGGATAGATAAAGAGTGAATTTGGAGAAATTTCACATCTATATAGTTGACGTTTCGCGCCAAATAATTTCTTCTCCTCTTTCCGACAACAAAACAGTTCCCCCCCACCACCTCCAATTTGAACTCCATCACAACGTCATCGCACTTTGCATACCGCAATTGATTGCAGCCACTATAATGATGGAACCCCAAGAAGACGATTCAAACATGTTAGGAGCTGAAGAAGAAAATAAAGCCACGGCGGGAGCCAGAGAAGAAGGCAGTGGAATTGTCCCGGAAGCTAGGTACTCTAACGTGCAGTTCAGCAAAAATATGACCGTGAGTGCTATCTTCTAGTTCATTACAGCACATGACAATACGATCATAACTCCATACTAACTCCATACACAGAGCGAGGAGCTGTTGGAGAGTTTGAAATATTTGATAGGGCCAGGAGCAGAGGATGAGAAAAAGCGAAGAGTAATCAAGTGGACCCAGACGGAGAAGGGTAGGAGAAAATCTGCAGAAGGTCAAGCTCGCAACAAGGAGAAGAAGATTGAAAAGTTCAAAAAGTTCCAGATGCGGAGGGAAATTGAGATCGCAGGAGATGCGCAGAGGGCGGAACTTAGAGCAATAGCCGAGGTAAAACTTAGATGGGACGCAGAACATCCGGAAGAGGCAGCAAAGAGGAGAGAGAATAATAAAGGAGCGCGGAAGCGAGCAGCCAGGAAAGCAAAGAAGAGACTTGTAACAGAATCCCAGAATGCCAGGGAGATGGTAAGTTTTATCTATGACATTACTCATTGATGCCTGTGAGATGGATGTGCTGATCACATAAATGTATAGGGGCTGTCGACTGCAACAGACAGAAACATGATGAAGTCGGACGCTGCGCGTGGTGTGGCAGAGGAGGCTGTCGAGGCTGATGCTATGAAGGCAAAGGAGATGGCTGATGACGATTCTGATGTTAATATGATGAAGGGTTTGGAGTATGCTGGGAACTCAACATTCACACTGTCTATCAGAAGAAAATAGAAATCATGTATTTCCAATAAAAAGATAAGCAATTATTTTTTACATATATGTTTCGAGACCAACAAATGATGAGATTTTACATTATAATATCTCAAAATGACACCAAAGATGCATATGATTTCCCTACCTCTCTATCTTGTATTCATCAATAAACACTGAAAATTCTAAGAATATTAATCATCTAATATTGAAGAAGTGTTTGCTGTATATCTGGTAAATAACCTTCAAGGTCGTGTAACATACATGCAATGCAAACCGGTATGCAAATGCACACTTTTGTTGCACATCTCATCATTGAACATGCTTTCAATAGTAAAATCTTATAAGAGCATGTCAAATCATGGAATAGTAGTGTCTGTGTCTTCAAATGCAATGCGCAAATGAATGGGTGTCTTCCATTATTTCAACAAATCATTGTGGTTCTTTTACTGTATTCTTGTATACATTGGCCGATTTGTTAATAGAGTACCTTAGTGGAGCTATGCGTAACCGGTAAATGGTATATACATAATGTAAATATTTTATATAATGTATATATAATGTTGAGAATTTATATAGTATATATACAATATAGAATTCTCTATATCATGTAAACTTTTTCCATAATATAAAATTTTTTATATAGTATAAACTTTTTTACATGCTTAATAAGCAATAATAATTATTTTTTAATTATTTTTTTTTAGATATCGGATATATTTTAATATTACTAAGCCATTTTATTCAAATTAATATTCCCTGTAGTGCAGTGGTAGTATATATTGTTTTGATAAAAAAAAAAAAATCTTTAGAATTAACTTGATTAGGTAATTATCTATCAAGGTAGTATTAAAGATCCTTTTTTTAGTTTTAAAGCTTTTTTATAGCTACCCTACATTATTTTTTACATGGTGTATATACGATGTAAAAAATTTTATATGGTGTATATATGATGCTAACATGGGATAAGGCGATACACCATGTAAAACTGTTTATATGATGTAAATATATTTACATAGTGTATACATCATTTATATATCATATATCGGTTACGCATATCACCACTAAGGTACCTACTTATTCATGGATACCCGCTATTGTCATTTTTCGTGCGGCTTTCGATTACCTGCTTGAGTGAGGTACAAGCTGAAATAATCGAACTGTGATTGGTATATAACTATTAAACTTCCACTCTAATCTACCATAGAGCTTAATCCCCAGGTTTTCTCCATATGCTCAAGATATCCTCCGCTATTTGCAAAATCGAGATACCTATCATTATCCAAGAACCTACCGACGTGCCAGAAAAGCGCGCCCGTACGGACGAAGAGCCCACCGACGACAGACAGACAGGACAGACAGAGTACATACAGAGACATACAGAACAGACATATACATACATAGACATACAGTAGACAGACAGATAGACACATATACATACAGAGACAACAGTAGACAACATGAGACATACTATACAGAACATACAGATATCATACAGAGTACATACATATACAGACTAATACACATCATACATACATTACAACATATAGATACATATACAAACACATATACATACATATACATACATATACATACATAACATACATTACATACATTACATACATATACATACATATACCTACATATACATACAATAATACATACATATACATTACATCTATACTACACACCAATGATAAATCCCATCAAGGACCAGTCCAGTTCTCTCATGCAGGACAATCTAGAGATAAGCCCTCCGCCCTTCTCAAAAACAATGAAATACAATAACATAACACCTCACACTCCGACATGCAACAAAACACTCGCTCGCATCTTTGTTCTCTTGTTTCTCTATCTCATTGGCTCATTGCACATGCAATCGACTGCTTCTCTGCTGAATGAGGGATGGACGACTCCTGAATAGGCGAGTACTTAGTGGGATTGAGCTTATCTTTGACATTATCACATCATGGTTAGAGATAAGGATCGGGGAAGAGTGGAGCTGTGATTACTACCTACCTAGGTAGCTCATGTAAGCTCGAGTAAAAGTATAATAACTGTTGGATATCTGGTAATACATCGTACATTTGAGCTTGTACTCCGTGCGAGAGGATACCTAGGTGGTATGTATTCCGTCAGCGCGTGTAAGGGTAGGTATTGGATATGTGATGATCCATGGGCAAGACAATGGTTCCTGCACTTTGGTAGGTAAGAACTTAACTCGATCTTGTTGATGCTGCAGGAGAGAAATCACAAATAGATTACATCATAGGATTTTAGGTTTAGAGACTCCGTTCATACATTTGTTATCCATGTTTGATTGATGAAAGGAAAGAAGGCTAATCAAGGAACGGAAACGGAGGAGACCTAAATAGGAGCCTAATCAAAGCACGTGTAGATAATAGCCTTGATGATTTCCAGTTTATTGAATGAAGATTGAATGAAGTTTCGTCTTCTTACTCGACTTGTTTTTGTTCCACCTGACGGAATTTCTGGCGCAAACATTACTGCAACTGCTTGCTATATTTTCGAAGTAAGTGATGTTAGTTTTAACTCTATGCCACATCTCTCCTCCATATCGTGAAAGAGAACGAAGGGACTTTCATTAATGGCGTGGTGAGCTGGAGGTTTGTGATATGACCGATTGCGGGGTGTGAAGTGGGCTGAGACGGGACCAAGGATCCCTTTGCGCAATATTTATATTGCTCGGGATTCCCATTTCTTTGATCGCATAGTACGATACTTACTTATTTATTGAGCGCAGATTCTCATATTCAAAGGGGCATAATCGCAAGAACGAATTTTAAATATTATCACAATGGCGGAGCCTGAAGTTAGTCACGGTCGCGGAGGTATGTATTTCTTGAATGTCTTCAGTAGAGGGAGATTCTAACGTCATAGCAGGCGCAGGAAATATTGGAGCCGATTCCACTCAGTATGCAGCACCTTCCTTCTATCGCGGATATTTGAGCATTCGCAATCCAATACAAGGCGGAATTCTTTGACAAGTAAACTAATAGGCGCAATAGATATGTTGATGGCGAAATTGTCCGTCAAGGACCAGCAGGAGATCACGGCGATGGGGCATTCAGCGTCGGTCGCGGTGGGGCTGCAAATATCGGCTCCCCTGGTCTCCCAGCTACCAAACGGAGCGATGCGGATAGTATCCCAGATGCTGCATTGAGGCCCAGCACCGATGGCGAGGTTGTGCATTTCGGACGAGGTGGAGAGGGCAATGTGGTTAATGCGACCAAGCCGGGTGTACAACATCCGGTTGGATTGGCGGATAAGTTGAAGAATAAGCTGTTCAAGAAGAAGGCGCATGCTACTGAGAAATGAGTGGTTGAAGGAGAGGATACTCTCTGAGATTGGTAGAATGGGACTTGGCCCATCTTGACCTGAGAATTGCAAGCTTCTTCGCCGGTTAGATTTGAGGGGGCTTCATTAATAAATTTCGAAGTTGGGGAGAGGAGTTTTGATATTCTTCTGGGAGGACAAAATGATACCCGAGTAATGATTGACTTGTGGGATTGGATTGAGTTTTTTTGATTATATTTGTCTTTTGACATTTGTTGTTTAAGAAAGGAAGTTTTTCAATGATATATTTTGGCTTGCAATGCATATATACCTTGGGACCATGAAGAAAACTGATGAATCGTCCGCACCGTCAACATGTGACTCGACTTCTAGGTAGGTAGGCTCGAGGTAGGGACCTGATGTTGACAATACCATACAAAGTATATATATACTAGTAGGTAGTTGAACGATGTGAGAAAAGTTTCCGATGATTCATTCATGAATATGGATTTGATAGCTATATACGATATGGTACGTACGTACGGTATAGAAACATAAGGGACCTCTCGAGGCACAGATACGTAATGTTGTCAAAGATACCTACGAGTATCATTGCTCTATTTACATTGATTTTGCTCTGAATTATTGATCGACCAATCAAAAAAGCAAATTTAGCAAAAAATGGGCCAATAAGATCTGTAAAATCTAACGTGAACTTTGGCTGACCAATGAAATGGATTTATCAGAGCGTGTTTAATTGTTGTGCGACACTTTATTTACACTTTGCACTTTGCACTTTGATAAACACTTGATAGCTGGGAGAATTGTCAATTGTTTTGATTGAACTCTGAAGCTCTTCAACCACAACCAAAATCGCATCCATTACATAGAATTGTCGCAATAATTGACAACTGTTTACTCAAATCCCAAATACTTCGTGGTGAATCTTTTACCTTGACTTTATTCTGCCAAAGGGGGAGCAAGATCTTAATCGCGTGTAGCTTCATTCATTCTGAAGTACCTCGAAAGGTAGTAGCTATTTTATTTCTTGAAAGTTTTGATATCCTCTACGATCACCTACCTACATCGAAAATCTGCAAACCCTCCTCGGTCACCTATTTACATTTACATTTATATTTACTTTGGTTAAATATCATAACATTTACCAGTCTATCTCTGCCTCAAAACTTTTTACAAACCCCGAGTCGGCTTTGCAGTCAACTCGCAGATCAACTTCACGTCCCCGCGCACGCGATTTCCCATCAATACTCGATACTCTTAAATTCATTTCTCGCAGCTATACATCGCTGTTTACCATGGCGCCAAAACATGGCTTGAATGGCTCGAGTTCATCTTCGAATAAACGAATGAAGACAGAGTCTTCCGAGCCCGGTTCTATGTCCTCTCCTGCCGCTGTTCAAGAAGCGATATCCTTCGAGATTAAGATACCGCTTATGGATTTGGATAAAAAAGGAAAGGAATCAAAACAAAATGCAGCACTAAGAGCACTGGCAGAGGAGCATATATCACCATTTCAAGGCTTCAATGCGCCGGAGGACGAACTTAATTACCATTATACTGTTGTGCCAAACACAGAGTGGGCGGCCATGAGGAAATATAACAACTTTATAAGTAAGTGTAGTTCAACCATTAACTACTGAATTTCTTCTAATTCAAAGCAGTCCAAGGCGATACTTATAAAAACAATCAATTCGTTTATGTAAAGGGCAAGACAGAAACAGGCACACAACCAAGGGACTTTTGGATAGCAAGGATATTACAGGTTAGAGCTAAAGATCCGCAGCATGTCTACGCCTTGGTAAATACTATTATCTTTGAGAAAAGACCTTGGACTGATTGGTTTTAGGTTGCCTGGATGTATTGGCCGGAAGAATTACCAGCAACAGCCAAAGCTGCTGGCGAGACATCCGCAAGTTCAGGACGGAGGAAATACCACGGAAATTCAGAGCTTATTGCGAGCAATTATCTGGATGTCGTAGATGTATTGACCTTCGCAGGAAAGCTAGATGTTGAACGTTTTTCTGAGGACCTTGATGATTATGCAGTATCTGATCCGGATCCCAGCAAGTGTTACTGGCGTCAGACATTCTGTCAAGCCACCCAGAGACTTTCGGTGAGTTTTATCTCTGTGAATCAGACACATTAAAACTAATCATTTTCCTCCAGGACTTGCCCGTCTATTGTATTTGCAATGGTCACTACAATCCCGATAAACGCGAATATGAGCATATTTGTGATAATAGAGATTGCCAAACTCTATATCATTCGGAGTGTTTGGTAGAAGACGTCCTCGTCAAGCGATATCACGAGGAGTACCCTCAAAATAAGACGGCAACCAATGGAATAAAACCCAAAGACAAGAAGAACAAGAATGGGAAATCGAAACAGAAGATATACTCCAAAGAGTTCAAAGGGGAATTCGCACATGATCAGGATGAGCAGACTCCACCAATGATCAAAATTACGGACAAGAGATCAACTCCGCATACGGTGACATTGCAACGGGTTGCATGTCCAAAGTGTTCAACTCTTTTCGAATAATCTCTTGTTTTTCGAGCTTATGGTTCTATAATACTAGGTA
This sequence comes from Botrytis deweyae, assembly GCF_014898535.1. Lineage (NCBI taxonomy): Eukaryota > Fungi > Ascomycota > Leotiomycetes > Helotiales > Sclerotiniaceae > Botrytis > Botrytis deweyae. Next base: position 650,634 of record NW_024066212.1, read on the forward strand.
TCACAGCTTATTTCCAGTGCGAACTTTTATGATTCACGGCCACTCTTACAACACAATCTAGAATGATCTCTCGACATCATACTTTTCGTGGAAGCAGATTCAACTTGCATCTGCATCACCCCTCCACAATCTTACACATATACGTACGACTTTCACTGTATTTGTACATACTTTACACCAATTGCATTCACAAAATTTAATTTCTGGTCATAGTTGTCTGGATATATCGTTTTGTATTACTGGAAAAAGCGAGCTGGATGCCAGGTGAATCAAATAGCGGCGTCTCGGGAGATAGTGAATCGGGAACATACTTTTGCCTTCTAATACCCATGTTTATTTTGACTTTGACCCTTAGGTAACTAACCGTTCGATTTCTCTTTTGTTTTATGTGGTTTTTTTTACTCGTTGGTATTTTGCGAGCGGTTTTTTTTTTCATTTGGGTTGTGGCGGTTGAGAGTGCGCAAATGGCTTTTCTTAAATTATTGAATGAATGGGGTTGAAATTATTGGAGATCGAGGAACGAGGGATTTAGGAGAATGGGAAGAGAGCAAAGGATAACAAGTGGTGCTAGTAAGATCATGCACTTGGCGGGAGAGGCGTCCTAATAGAGCATGGCAAGGGGAATATTGATGGAAAATCAGTAAACACTGTGATCTTGCGGAGGGTAGATAGTGTTATAGTGGCATATTTACTGGAGAATATGAAAGGAAGGAAATGATGATTAGTATGAGAAATAAGAAGAGACTATTCACAATATCATATCATTATGGATCCTGAATGACTATAACTTGAATATAATATATGTAAGTTCGTCTATTCCAGTCTCAAAGTTGAATCTTGCTTGGCATTTTTTATCTAATTCGTTTAAGTGATCTTTTATATCATTAGGTACCTATGATTATACAAGAGTAGGTAAATGAGATATTACTTCTTAATTTTAAACTCTCTTCCATTTACTATTTTCTTGATTTGTTGATTGTGGTTTGGAGATAGTTTGGTATGTCTAGTATGATGTTGTGTGGAATGTTCTGTAGGGGAGTTGAATACCCTTAGGGGAAAGGGGGAAATTGAATAAGGGGAGAGGGGGAAATTGGAAATGGTGGGGAGTGTTTGTGTAGGTGTGTGAATGTGTGGGTGTGTAGGTATGTATGTATGTATGTATTGAAGGGTTTTTTGTATATGAGATTGAGAGTTTGAGGTGTAGGGAGTGAGGAGTGAGGAGTGAGGAGTGAGGAGTGAGGAGTGAGGAGTGAGGAGTGAGGAGTGAGAAGATGGGAAAATGGGAAAATGGGAAAATGAGAAGATGGGAAAATAGGAAGATAGGAAAATGGGAAAATGGGAAAATGGGAAAATAGAGAGAGGTATAAAATATAAAATACAGAGTATAAATATAAAATATAATATAATCATGAGAATACATCAAAAAGACGAAAAAGAAAAGATCCTAAATATAAAGAATAGGAATTATAAAATATAAATTATAGAGGATATATATATATATATATCTAGCTAATAACTATATAGAAGGAATAAGTAGAAGGAAGAAGAAATAAGAGATAAGAAGTATAGTAGCTTATCGCTATTAGTAGAAACCTGATATATAGTAAAGAATAAGAAGAAGTATAATAAGGTGATACTAGACATATATAATTTCTTTACTTTCAAATTTCAATTTTGAGAATAGGACTTTAGCGAGAAGAGGAATGATGAAATGGAGGTAAATAGATAGATAGTTGATCTAATATTATATGTATATATATTATAAATATATATTAAATAAATCAAACGGACTATATCTAAGTATCGTCATTTATAAAAATCTATTTATCTATATTTCCTTTTCTTCTCCATTTTCTTCTCTATTTTTTACCCCTTAAATCTTTCTTGCTATATCTATACCTATACCTATACCTATACTCATATTTAAATATCCTCCATCTCATTCCCTCTACCCCCCCAAATCCCATAACAAATCCATTGATATTCAACTTTCAACTTTCAACCCCCAATCCCCAAACAAGAAAACCCCATCCACCCACCTAACTACCTAAACACAACATTCCAACAACCAAACATAAAGTAAAAGTAAAAGTAAAAGTAAATCAAATAAGATTGTATACTACATATTACATACTACATAGTCTCATAGTCTCATAGTACATACATGACACCCGTTATATGATGGACTATTACCTATATCTACCTATACCTACCAATCTAGGGAGATTCTTATATGTATTCATTTTTTTTGTGTGGAGTGAAGTCATACATCCCTCCCCTCCCCTCCCCTCCTGTACTGATATATGAATTATATTGTGACAGCTAACTCTTGATGGTTTTTATAGAGTGGTTTATAGATGTGATATGAATATAGCTGCTGTGGAATGGTACCATCCCCCCATTCTCTTCTTTGTACATTTCGTCTCAGCCAAGGAAAAAGATGAATACTTCTCCAAGCCGTTCGGAAACATGAATTTGAATGTTTGTGGATTGACGTTCACCAAGGCTGCCTTAACGAGACAGGATCTTGAACATAGCATGGCATGGATATGGATGATGGAATGAATTCATAAATTTGGTATTACGTCTATGGAAGAGTTACATCTAATGCAGTTAAACTAGAATGCTTCAAGGAAAGACTGGCAGCATACTATGCATCGCCTACAGACTAGGAAGCCACTTGACCACGTACACAGCACGGCATTGAGGATAAACAACTTTGCTACCATCAACACCGGCAGGTGACACCCAGCGAGAAGACCCATCTGACTATTCTTGATCGTTGAGCTAATCGACTTTGCAAGCAACGGTGACATGTCAACCAACTATCATCGACCAGTTGCAAGATACGCCAGCTTGTGTTGTTCATTCAATGTCATGCCACTACTACTATAACAGCAGAAACATCCATTCCAATGTATCCCGAATTCTGCCATCGACATGACCCTGGAATATGCCAGCACCTCAAAACCCTCCTTAATATCCCCCCGAGATGCTCGTCTATACCCTCTCAAACCTCACAATATCTTTCTATTCTTCCAGCAAAAAATTAGCTTGAATTCTAGAGAAAATCCATCCATCCTCCCAAACCATCATCACAAAATCCCATAACGGAAAAAAGAAACTTCAGAACCCCACACTCAAAGCACCGTCAACGATCCCACACCGACCTCAATACCCGCTGCATATGACGATGCCACACGGATATCAACGTGAGTGTTTTTGTTAGGGATGTCAACCTCATACGGCTCTTCCTAAAGATAATTTTGAGGGTATTGATCTCATCATTGTAGTTTTTTTTGTGATGCTGGTTTGGTTGGGTGAGAGATAGAGAAAAGGTACTTACGGAGAGTTGGGATATTGATGCGATGTATCGTTTGTGTTTTGAGATTGTTGTTTGCTGGTTTTGTGATGAAGGAGTGACGTGTGAATTGAGCTGCTTTGTTAGTGATGAAAGTGATACCCATTGAGGATGATGAATCGCGACATCTTGTCCATAAGTCATCAATCTCTCATAACCATTCCATTATTTTTCCTCTGGCGTCAATGGTATCTCTTTTTATCATATCCTCATCATTCTCATCTTTTTCAAAAAGGCAAGACACTGTCATCAACACCCAGCATTACGCCGTAATTATGTTGTTCAATATTTGTTTCGTTGTGTTGTGGTGGTGATGTTAATTTTCCAATTCATGCCACAAGATTTTTTTTCTTAGCTTACTAGCTTTCCACGCTAAAACCACTAGCCTCAAGCTTCTAATCAATTACATAAGTGAGTCCTGCACAACCAATAATATCGCTTGATCAGAGGATACACATGATTAGAATTTTTGTTGCATATCTGAAAAAGAGAGGTTGCACGAAGAAGAGGAGGGGATCTTGCATCTCGGAGAAAAAGCTGGATATCAAACCCGCAAAAATTAAAGAAAATTTAGAGATAGTCTTTTTCAAAATTCCATATAAAATTCTATATATATAATATTATCCTGAAAACTAAAGCTTTAGAATCTTTCTTTGAAAAATTATTAACGTATGGAATTCCAAGCAAAAGAATTAATATGCTGTTTTGATATTAAATTTTGATTAAGATATAGAATTTTGGTGAACGGCTTTTTCTCCGGGATGTATCAAAGAGCTGGATGTGTAAAAAAAATGGATGCAACAAAAAGATGGATGCGCGTACTTGCGTCGAAAATTCAGATATGCAACAAAATGCAATCGTAACACCACCCGTGTGATTTTCACATACATACACAACTTTGCCCTACACAATCCTCCGTTGCCCATTTCTTTCCCTCTTCTTTCGAGTGATACTTAGATGTCAAGAATCGATATACAATGCCTACATATATACAATACCTACATACATACATACTACACAATACCCATCCATCCACCACTCCAAAAATACCTAAGTAAACAGAACCACACTCCTCCCTAAACACCCACCCACCAACCTATCCTATCCACCACCTCCGAGAATCCCCCATCTCACGAGTCACGCCGTCGATCCCGAATCCAGACTCATCCGTTTATTCATCCCAAACATCCGCTGTTTCAAGTACCCCCCTACCTACCGAGTCTACCAAGGATCTAGGTATGAAAGCTTCTCCGTTTATCCCTTCCCTTCCCTTCCCGTATGCTCATCCGAACTAAGCTCTGCTCGTCTCATCTGATTGAGTGATGTTGATGTTGATGATCTCATTCTTTGAGTTACAGCTAGATAGGTAGGTAGCTAGATAGATAGCTGGGTAGGTACATCACATTACCAAATATCCCAACATCCAAAAATAAATAATAAACGATGAAAAAAGGAAAAGAAAACTTTATCTAATCTTCATACATCATACATTATACATCATCACATCGCTTGACATCACACATCCATTACCTCACAACTCTAATCCACCCTCCAGCCTCCAGAGTCCAGAGTCCAAACCATTACCGTATTCTTTTGGGATATGGAAGGAATGCTAGTAAGGATTATTACTTTAAGCTTGTTTTAGAGCCAATTAAATCGCTTTTAAATGGAGTAAAATACTTCAAAATAAAAAAGTTAATTGAAATTTTCAAGATATTTGATAAATAATCCATTAAATTAACAAATCAATCGCCTCTAGTGTTTTTTACAACCCTAACCTATAATAAGCTTAAATTTTAAATTCTTGCTAGCGTTCCTTCCATATTCCAAAAGAATACGGTACTCTCATCACTAGTCCCCAAGTCCCGAGTACCGAAGCACCTACACCATACCTCTAAAGCCCCCCTCTCCCCCCCTCCCACAATTCCCTTTAAAAACTCCTTCCCTCCCAAACTCTATCCCTTCCAAACTCAAGAATCAAGATAGACCGAGATATAAATAAATGATCAAATCATCAAATACATATATTACCCCCTATCTCCCAATCTCCCCCGTCTCCCCGTCTCCCCGTCTCCCAGTTTTCAATTCTCCAATCAATCTCCAGCATCAATTTCAATATCATCTATGAAATATATTCTCTAATATAATCTGATATCTATATATCCTCGGTATACTCTCAGTAGCAGTACCTATCGTAGTAGTCCGAAGAAAAAGAAAACCTATCTATCTAATCTATTCAGAATATCAGAATATCAAATATACATACATATAATATATAAATTAATATATATTAATATTCTTAATATAATTAATATAAAATAATATAATAATAATAAGATATAATTAATAATAATTAATATATAATTAATATATAATTAATATAATAAATATAATTAATATATAAGAATATATAATTAAATATAAAAAATAATTAATAGAAGTATATATAATAATTAATATAATTAAATATAATTAATCATATACGTTAATATAATTAATCAAATAATTACAATAATTATCACCTACAGTATATACATACATTAATTCTATATTTATATTATCTATTTTTTCTTTAGTTTCTCCTTTCTCTTTCTCTTTCTTTTCTATTATTTTCTTTTCTTTCTATTTTATTTATTTTATTTTATTAGTTTTATGTTATTTCCTTTATTCTCTTTCTATTTAGTTATCTTTCTTTTTTCTTTCTAATTTTCTTTTAGTTATATTCTTTTCTATTTATTTCTCTGTCTTTTCTCTTTCTCTTTCTATTTTCTATTTCATGCTTTCCTTTTCCTTTTATCTTATCTTTCCTATGTTTTATCACCTCTCTCTCTATCTATACCCCTCTCCTCGCTACCTCTCTCTCTCTATACCTCTCTCTCTAGCTACTCTCTCTATAGATATATTGTCCGCGAAACTTCGTTACACTGCCCTCTTTCTATCGCTAGTAGTTATAGATCGATCTCTTTATCTTAGTTTAGAAAAAAACAATTAATTCCTACTCATCTTCTTATATATTTTATAACACGCTATATAGAGCCTCCTCCTTTTCTCCTCTATTAGAAATATTACATCTCAGTGATTTATTTATAGTATTTACAAAGGACTATTTTATAACCCTACTACCTTCTACTCTTTTATAATACCTCTCTCTATATATAGCTACCTCTATACCTACCTCTCTATATATATACTACATATACCAAATAACAAATAATCATTCCTATCTACCTATATAGATACTCAATATATTTCTCTACATATAGGGTTTGAAACCTTATCTACGATTTGGATTTCTTTAATACTCACCCATACGAGCCATAGTAGCTACCTAGTACCTAGATATCTCAGATGAAAATATCAATATCAACATCAACATCAACATCAAAATCAACATCAAATATTATCCCTACACATTCCACAATCATGTGCTCCATGAAATAAAATCTCCTTCACACAAATCACAAGGTGCCAATACACTTTCCGAAGTATCTTCTTAAACATTGCTGTCTGTATGTATGGTCTGTCCTTTATTTAGTAACTAGCAATTAAAGGTTCAGTTTAACCCCATCCGCACCCTCCATCATTTTTCCTTCATCTCTCTTCCCTTTCAAAATACACAAGGCACTATTTTCCAGTACCTCCAGATCCTATCCAGATCAACGAATTAATATCCTACGATATCTTAAAAAAAAAGAATGTGTGGTAGATAAAGAACAATCAATGAAAAGAGACCCAAGAGAATGTGTCGGAGTTTGCCCTAAAAGAAAAACTCCGGGATATAGCCAATTCATGAATATCGACCGACCAATCGAACATCTTTCCCTCCTATCCTGTCCCCTTAAAAAAAATAAAAAAAATCCCAGGCCGTAATAAACTCCTCCTCCACCGGGTTTTCCATGACAGTCGAAAATAAACGTAATGTAAAGATTATATGAAATAATCATGAAAGGAACGTAAAGAAAGTTTGTCAAGTGACGAGTGGTTATAAAATATGTACATTGAAATTTTGAAGAGTAGCGTCAAGCCGTGGAATAAAGAGAAGCCTGCCTCATTTATTCTAGATCCATACTGGTCCGATGGTAGGTTTGACTTCGCCAAAAGCACTCATGAATAGTCCTTGTATTTCACTCATGTAGTCTTCGGCTCTGAATTTGAATAATCCTCTTGATATCAACTCTTGTTCTTCCTCATCGACAACAGCCAAGGTTTCTTTGGTGATGCCATATTCCTCAGCAATCTCAGAAACCTGAGCGAGTTCTTTGCCGAAAGGATGTGGTTCAGGTGCAACTGCTTCCTGAACATTTGGTGAGAACATATGCATTGTTGATCGAACAGTGGTAGAGCTCTGTGGTGACGACATTCTTGCAACAGAGTTTTTGCGAGACATGATTTCGTGGTTCTTCTTGGTATGTGAAGGAGCTCTGCTTGGAATACCAGGTGCTTCATCGCCAGATGCAATCTCAATTGATTTTTTGCCAAAGTTGAATGCCGATAGATGATCTCCGGCTGGAGTTATTGGCGAACGAGATTCAATTGACAATGTATCGGCAGAAGTGAGACTTGTTGAGCTAGTCATTCGCGAGGTATCTGACTCTTCTCCGGAATGAGTTGATGCCGTGCTGCTTGATGCGATTCGTTTACTGGCATCCTTTGGGTAGAGATCCGGTGCATTGTATGACAACATGTTGGTTGTAGAGAGAAGTTCAGTCGGGGCCGAAATCTGTGCACGCTTGATAGTACCATGAGCGAACTTTGGGGTTGCGGGTCGTTGAGCAGTTGGCGAAGGAGCGGCGACATCGAGCTGCTTCTTTGCCCTCCTAGTTGTAAATGCGCGTGCGAGAGACATAATTGCTGATATGGAAGGTTCGGAATCTGTCTTCCGGATAAAATCAACTACTTTCTGGAGGTGATATGGTGGGGGTATATATTGGCCCCGGTAAGATATTCCGGATTAGATCTTCCGACGGGTAATCTTTATCAGTGCAGGAGGTTGACTGAGCAAGATTGGTAGTTGATCAGATGTTTCCTGCAGGTGAGCTTCTGGAATATATCTGGTTGGACGAGAAATCTTTTTTGGAGCTTTGAAAAGAAAGAAGCTTTAATGTTGTCTGTCGCACGACTATGCTCTCTTTTGTATGAATGACCTTAATTTTGAAGGAATGACTCTGTGACGCAAATCTAAGATCGAGGCGGGCCGATATGGAAAAGGTGACTCCTTAAGGGTAGGTACTGTTGATTTTGATTTGACGTGTTGAAGTGAATATATGTATATGTACTGATAACTTTGATCTGTTGTGATGACCTCGGGATGTGTAATAGCAAAGAAACAGTGAATATGTATCTGATAAACACGGTCTTTGTCGTGGGATTCCAAAATGAATGTTGGAAGTTGAGAAGGTTATTTCAATATTCCTGAGCGTGTCAAATGATCGAGGGTGCTCGAAAGGGAGGGATCGTGGGATATGTGAATTTCTTGTTTGTCGATAATGAATGTGTCGAACAATCTGTAGATCCAGCAATCAAGGCAAACTTTGAAGGAACGTATACTTCAACAAGACTCTTTTTAGTTGAAGAAATAAAATCGAAAGATATCTAATCGATCCTGCGATGAATTTGGTGGTGAAGAGGTGTTGAGCAAAAGAAGGGAAGGGAAGGGATGGGAAGAGGAAAGGAAGGATTTCCAAGATGACAAGGCCACTTTGGGTAAACGGGAGTTGTCAAATGGTAAAGGGTAAAAAGGTAAAAAAGGCAGAATACCGTAGGCCAAAGGATACTAGTAATTCTTTCTTTTGGGTCTTTTTCTTTTGACCGAGACCAAGAGACACAAACAAACAAGCATTTACTTAACTTTTTATTAATGGACGGCTTCACACTCACCAGGATTCCTCATTTTTCTTTTTCTTTTTCTTTTTTTGTCACCAGGATTAGGAAACAAAAGAACCAACATGCATGTCCACGGGTATGTTACCAAGGGGGGAGAGAATCCGAGAGATGGATGAATTTTTGCGTGCAGATGATTTAAACCGACTGCAGCATAGTCAAAAGACCCTAAGAGGGAATGTTCCCCTTGTCGAAAGAGATGCCCAAGCTTTCACCGGGCATTAATTAAGATTGATTGGACGATGAGGTGGAAAAGGAAACAAATCAGAAATGGAGACAACGGCATGGAGAATGATACCTACAATGATACAATTGACACTGGGCTATTTCCCCGAGGGCAAAAAGTAATCCTTCATCGATATCATTGGATGAATGGTGGGAAGTATGTTGGAAAGTTTCCCGGAGCTGGAGTTCTCCTTCTGATCAACAGTGAACTCCTTCATCAGGGTAATTCTCCGATATCATGACTATCTGAGCGCTAAAATCATGAGTAATGTCGTGCAAGAATGTCATCTTGTCTTGATGGATTCCATTTGAGTTGTGATTGGCTCATGGGGTACGAAATGCACTCGAGGTGATTCCAATTGTCTAAATCCATATCCATATCCATATTCATATTTATATTTATATCCATCTCATCGTCAAATCGTTCAACTACCTACCTAGGTACCGGTAATCCATTCATCATTCGCCAAAGAAGAAATCTAGGCATTCTTCAGATCACAAACCACCATCACACAAACTCCCGTCTTGCAAACGCCCTGGTCAAGAGGCGTAGCGCAGCCCGCGCAGCTCGCGCAGTTTATTATGTAGCTCCAAGTGGGCCACGCTTTCACCTTGACAGGGAACATGTCAGCCGTGATTTGTTCGTTTCACCCATCTGATGTTTTAACGTTTCAGGTACACGATCCCTCGTGGAGAAGGGGTTGTCTGACTGCCAGTCATTTGGCATGTGTAGGTGTTAAAGCATTAGCATGAGTATGGCGAGCATGGGATGGATCATGGCATGGGATGGGATGGTATGAGATGGCATGGTCAAAGCAATGCGGAACGGAAATGTGGGTTAAGGGAGCTTGTACGATGTGTGAACATGCGTCGTTTAGGTAGTTGTGTGAATTATATGAGTTATGTGAGTTATGAATTGGGGATCCAGATGGATTGGTGAAAGGGATGGAAATAGCTTTGGGGGTAGGTACATTGTACATTGTAGAGTGGGAGTGGGTGTGAATGTGGCAGTGATAATGACGATGATACTCAGGTAGGTATCATGAGGGAATACAGAGTACAGCCAACACATATCCTCATTCAACTTCCTATTTTGTGCCAATAGATACAATCAGTCCTTCATCTTCCCATCTACCACTCTCAGCCACTCTTCTTCAGACTCGAGCGGTACACTACATGATTTGCATTCCCTCTTAGCCATCTAGTATCCAGACCATTCAACAATCAAATCAATAATCAACACACTACACTACACTACACTACACCACACTATCCTCACCAAGTGTAACATTCGTGAACGGAATACAAGCCTCTTCACACCAGAAGGAATCGCTAAAGGAAGAGGCAAAAAGGATTCAAATGTCTAGACTCTATCGTAGACCGATCTGATACTATCTACTCATGTACCTACGCGAGCTTCGATAACAAGTACGACTACGACTACGACCTAGGACATCCATGGTACGGTAGGTGCCTTTCGCCCATTACTTCAGCGGCCAAACTCAAACCGAATCCTCCCAACGATTCTAGTCTAGTCTAACACCATCAAAAATCTAGACACTCAAATAGATAATAAATGTAAAGCCTTATTATTATTTATATCTATTACACTATCTATCTATCTATCTATCTATCTATCTACTACGAGTAAATACCCAAATAATATAAGTATTAATCATAATAAAACCATTCATTCATTCATCCCATCTACAAAACTCCAGCTTATCAATATCTCGACTCTCCAACCCATCTTCCATCTCATCCATAGTACACACCCTAAACGATCAACCACCTAATATTTAGTATCTATCGTACAATCCTTTTTCTTTTTTCTCTTTCATCTCGTGTGTGTCGATCCGATCTCGAAGAAAAACATCTTTTCACTTCTCGATTCTAGAACCAACTCGTCGATTATCAATTAATCCTCTCACCCAAGTTGACTCGATGCAAAATGCACTTACTCATCGTTCACTTAGTTTCACATCTAGATAGTTCACCTCTCTTCCATTTCCTACCTAGGTAACTATCCATCCTCCTCTCTCAACTTACATACTAATAAGTACATAAACAAGCAAATCTATAAATACATCTCGACCCTTCTAAACGCTATTAACGCAACGCGTATCGATTACATTTTACCTACTAGGTATTTTCTTTCTTTCTTTCTTTCTCTCTTCCTCTCTCTCTCTCCCCTCCGCGCCAATATTTCCAGAAACTATAACTCGAAACTCAAATCAATGCTCCTCCAGTGGTTCATCCCACCCCATCCCATCCCATTCTAGACACATACCCCATCCACCCCATCCTAAACCCCTTTCGAGCACTCCCACACCCTTCCTGTCTCTACCCTATCCAAATCCCCAACTCCGGATCCGAATTCTGTACTTCGCTTCATGTCATCTCATGTCATCTCATCTCATACCATACCCAACAACCTACAAACTCTCATTCCTGACGTGAAAATGTGCGCGCGGCTCCATTGGTTTGGTTTGGTTTGATTTATCTCCTCGCATGATGAGAAGTTTCTTCCTTCTTCCTTCTTTCTTACTTATTTTCTTACTTATTTTCTTACTTATTTTTATACTTACTTACAATATACGCTGTGTGGCTTCGGGTTTACACATCACTTGCCACCTACTTACAAAGTACATACCTACTTATCGTATGCAGTACCTACCTACCAACGTTTGACCATTGCGCACTGCGTATGTTGTGTAAGCTATCTTCGTTCATTTCATACATTTCATTTCATTTCATCCTATCCATACATTTCCATTTCCATTTCCTATGCACCTCTCCCTCCTCATCATAAATCACCCATCATGCAATGAATTCATCATAGATAGACCCCTAAATTACCTACCTCCCTACCGAGAGATTCCACATTCCACCATCCATTTTACTCTATACTTCTCCATAACTCTTCATCTCTATCTCCTCTCCCCAGCATAAACCCCTTCCCCCCGAAAACCACAACATCCTACCCTACCTACCTGAACCACACTCACCACACTCACCCTCACTCCCAGCAAACAAAAGCAACTCCCAAAAATACCCCTCCCCGCCACCCAAAAAAACATAACAAAAAAAACACACTTCATCTAAACCTCAACATCCCCAGTTTCCACTCAATCTACAATATCCATCCGCCTTATACTCAACTCAGTCCTTCCTTCCTTCCCTTCCTTCCTGACCGACGAAATGAATTGAAACGAGATGCGATGCGATGCGATGCGATACATTGAGATGAATATGAATGCAAGACATATCCGACAAGGCATACTCCCTCACTCCGTACATACCTAGATACCTACATATATCATAAACAACCTTCATCCTGGAAATTTCGTTTCGTCTCGTCTCTTGTCTAGCTACTTACATATATGATATTACTGTACCGTGTGTACGTACCCCCAAATCCAAAGTACCTAGTAATAAGTAGGTAATTCAGGCGAAGAGAAAAAAAAAGTGGCATCTTCATCTCAAATTAACATTCATGTGTAATGTAAAATTCCGGATGAACCATGGGGGAGGGATCTGCATTTGCCGAGTCAAATAGATTGCAACTTCATATATGTGAAAAGATTGCCGAAAGTTATTATTTTGAATTTGTTATTTGGTATTTGGTATTTGGTATTGGCATTTTTGAAATTTTAGTTTTCGGTCTTCTGAATCAAAAAGACATCATGTGCTTGATTAATCATCTTCATCCATAGACTCAACTTCACCTCCCTCTGCCTCTGAGAGCTCTTCATCATCATCTTCCGACTCGCTATCATTTTCTACACCCACTAATCTTTCCTTGATTTCTCCTTCAACAGGTGCCACTCTATCCGCAAATGCACGTCGTACACCAGGGTTGGTACTGCAATCCCAGACTTGCACGAGTCCTTTGCTACCTGCTACTGCCAGTCGGAAACTGACTTCTTCGTCTGGTGCAAAGGTGGTGGAGAAAACCTTTCCAACGTCCAAGTCTCGTGATACAACCATTGTAGGTCCGGTGGGTTGTATGTTCCAAAGTTTAACTTGCTTATCGCCTGATCCAGTAGCTAGGAATCCTGGAATGGTAGGGTTTATGTCGAAGGATGAAACTGAATCGTCATGTGCTTGGAGCATCCATACTGGCTTGGTAGCACTTGGGTTTGCTGGAGCTTTTCTGATATCGTGGAAATGAATGACACCACTCTCCGTGGAGACGTAGAAGTAGTTCGAGTCGTGAGGATCCCATCGGACATTTTCGACGTCACTTTCGACTCCCCATCGTGGCGCTTTCGCATCTGGCGCTCTCATATCTGCAGCTACCACTGTTCTATCATAACTACCACTCAGGAGAACGGTAGATTCCTTGGGATGCCATGCTAATGAGCATACTTTGTCTGTGTGATGTGTGTACGACTTGGCACATGTGGTGGTGTGCAAATCCCAGAGTTTGACTGTCTTATCCGCAGATGAGGATGCCAATAAGTTTCGGTGATGTCGATTGGCAGCTAACGAAAGAACTGCATCCACGTGAAATTCGTCATTGGCCTTCTTTGACTTCTTGTTCTTCTTCTTTTTCTTAGCACCTTCATCTCCACCTTTGTTTTGTCCAGCCTGGCCCAGGATAGCATTAGGATACATGCAATCGACTGTATCTAAATCCCAAATCTCAATATCCGGGTCGAATGTTCCAACAGCAACGAAATTTGCCCTCGAGTCCTTGTCCACACTTGGCTTCCCAACAGGCAAATCGAGCCATTCCACACATAGAGGTATCGCTGGCAACATAATATCGTGATGTACGTAAAGGTTGTCAGCTCCATCTTCGTAAACATATACTTCAAGATGTGCGATTTCATCCTCTATTTTTGCCGCCAGCAGCATATTATCTGTTGCCAATATTTGAAGTTCTTCCCTGTCCTCATCTTCATCCTCTGCGTTTCCTGCCATTGTAATATATGGATCTTCCTCATTCGATTCATGATATGCAAGTGATTTGACGTTTCCAAACATAGCCATTCCCTCACCACCATTCTTGTCTTCTTCAACCTCATCATCGTAATGATCCAAATCGTATTCTTTTAGATCGTCATCCTCCTCACTGTGAAAATGTCAGCGAAATAATGTAAATTGTGAACACTAGACGAACGCTGTTGATTTTACTCCTTTAGGAGCTTCTTCGTCATCCGAACCTTCATCATCTACCATAGCATCTGGATCTGCGCCATTATCTGCTTCATTTTGCGCTTCTTCCAAATCATCATTCGCATCATCCAATTGTAACTTCGCGAGATCCGCAATTCGCTGAAATTCTTCTTCGTCAAAGTTATATTTTGTCGGAAAAGGAGCTGCAAAGCCCCGAGGGACCCATGCGGTTGCTGTGATCATAGACATGATGTTATGATATTATATCAGAATTGTAAAAAGGCTCAGAAATCGACTGGAGCGGGGATATAAAAAAATAAATTGTTCCATTTGATCAACTTTTTTATTTTTTATCTTAGCGTTATCTTGATTATTGCGGCCGCTTGAGCCCACTAGCGTCATAGACCCTTCTCATAATACTCACTGAGAGTAAACGAGTGTATTCGACCTCAAAGTTCAAATTTCCTCCACCTGCGAGAGCACTATGATTCTCAAACCCGAACAAAACATCTAAAGTCCGTTGAGAAGTTTGAGGCCTGTTTGATTGGCAACCGGCCCATTGAAGAACGTCGGTGTAAATGTTAGCTTCAAATATCACGTGTAGATAACCACTTATCATTTCTGTTATCACTCATTTGTTTACTTCCCTGTTACACCGAAATTTGATCCAACAATCATCTACCATCACATTCATCAACAACCTAATAAGATGGAAGACCACGAATACGAAGGAGCACGGCCGAAGCGACGCAAGTTGGACCCTAAGCCGAAGCCGAAGCCATTTGTTGACATCAAACCGGAGTCATTTGTTGATGAAGAGGATTCGAAAGCTCTAGATAGGGATTGGTACGCAGATGATGGAGATGAATCGCACAACCCATTCGGCTCCTACGACAATCCTTGGGCGGATTCCCAACGAGAAGCACCTTTGATCGAGAAGAAGATTGTGAAGCGACAGAGCGCGCGCGCAGCTCAAAAAGAAAGGGATGTCGATGCATGGGAGACGGGTCGATTGCTTGCCTCTGGTGTCGCACAACGAAGACGCTTTGAGGATGATTTTGAGGATGACGAGGAAGCCACCAGAGTGCATTTGCTTGTACACGATCTTAAGCCTCCATTTCTAGATGGAAGAACTGTTTTCTCGAAGCAATTGGAGCCTGTGCCGGCAGTGCGTGATTTTCAAAGCGACATGGCAGTTTTTAGTCGTAAGGGAAGCAAAGTGGTGAAGGAGAGGCGACAGCAGAAAGAGAGGCAAAAGCAGGCCCAAGAAGCAACGAATATGGCTGGTACGGCGCTTGGAAATCTTATGGGGATCAAAGAAGAGGAAGGCGACAGTGCAGCTCCAATGATGGGCGAGGAAACACAGGGGTCTAGTAAATTCGCACAGCATATGAAAAAGAACGACGGCGCTAGTAACTTTAGTCAAAGCAAATCTTTGAGGGAGCAGAGAGAATATCTTCCCGCATTTGCGGTGAGAGAGGATTTGCTAAGGGTCATTCGAGATAATCAGGTGGTAATTTGTGTCGGCGAGACTGGATCTGGAAAAACGACTCAACTCACTCAATTTCTCTACGAAGAAGGTTATGGAAAAACGGGTCTGATAGGATGTACGCAACCTCGAAGAGTAGCAGCAATGTCTGTAGCGAAACGTGTCAGCGAGGAGATGGAATGCCCACTGGGGGGGACTGTTGGATACGCTATTCGATTCGAGGACTGTACAAGCAAGGAAACAGTAATAAAGTATATGACAGATGGTGTCCTATTGAGAGAATCTTTGAATGAGCCAGATTTGGATCGTTATTCCTGCATTATCATGGATGAAGCTCACGAGCGGGCACTCAATACAGATGTCCTCATGGGGTTGATGAAAAAGGTTCTTGCACGTCGTAGAGATGTCAAGCTAATAGTCACATCTGCAACGATGAACTCGAAACGATTTTCTGATTTCTACGGTGGAGCCCCGGAATTTTTTATTCCCGGTCGTACCTTTCCAGTCGATATTATGTATCATCGCTCACCCGTGGAAGACTATGTCGATCAGGCGGTTCAGCAAGTATTGGCCATACATGTATCCCAAGGTGCAGGTGATATTTTGGTGTTTATGACTGGTCAAGAAGATATTGAATGTACTTGCGAGCTTATCCAGGAACGCCTCAATGCTCTCAATGATCCGCCAAAGCTTAGCATTCTACCTATTTACAGTCAAATGCCTGCGGATTTACAAGCCAAGATCTTCGATAGAGCTGCGCCTGGGGTTAGAAAAGTCATTGTAGCGACCAATATCGCAGAGACCAGTTTGACTGTTGATGGTATTATGTATGTTGTGGATGCTGGATACTCGAAGTTAAAGGTGTATAACCCGCGTATGGGAATGGATACTTTGCAGATCACGCCGATCTCACAAGCAAACGCATCTCAACGTGCTGGTCGTGCTGGGCGTACCGGTCCAGGAAAAGCCTTCCATCTCTTCACTGAGGCCGCTTTCAAGGATGAGCTTTATATTCAAACGATTCCTGAAATCCAACGCACAAATCTCAGCAATACTGTTCTATTATTGAAGTCGTTGGGGGTGAAAGACTTACTTGACTTTGATTTCATGGACCCTCCACCCCAAGATACTATTACTACTTCATTGTTTGATCTTTGGGCACTTGGGGCACTTGACAATATTGGGGAATTGACGGACATAGGGAGGAAAATGACCGCCTTTCCCATGGATCCCCCTCTAGCCAAATTACTCATTACGTCTGAAAAATACGGCTGCACCGAAGAGATGCTTACAATTGTTTCCATGCTTTCAGTCCCTAGCGTTTTCTACCGTCCAAAGGAACGTCAGGAAGAGTCTGACAGCGCACGCGAAAAGTTCTTTGTCCCAGAATCAGATCACTTGACTTACTTGAACGTTTACCTACAATGGAAGTCCAATGGACATTCGGATGCTTGGTGTACACGCCATTTTCTGCATCCGAAATCTCTCCGTAGAGCTAAAGAGATCAGAGATCAACTGCTAGATATCATGAAAATGCAACGCATGAATATGATTTCTTGCGGCGCTGATTGGGACATTATACGCGAATGCATCTGTTCTGGTTATTACCACCAGGCTGCTAAAGTCAAGGGGATAGGCGAATATGTAAATTTGCGCACTTCGGTAACAGTACAGTTACATCCTACATCCGCACTTTACGGACATGGAGATTTACCTGATTATGTCGTTTATCATGAATTGATTCTTACATCAAAAGAATATATGTCTACTGTCACAAAGGTAGATCCACATTGGCTAGCAGATTTGGGTGGTGTTTTCTTTAGTGTGAAAGAGAAGGGATATAGTGCGAGGGAGAAGAGGGTCACTGAAACGGAGTTCAATAGAAAAATGGAGATCGAAGTGAAGATGGCCGAGGATAAGTTGAGAGAAGAAAAGAGAGTTGAGGCAGAGAACAACAAACTGGCGAGGAAACCGATGGCTATCACGGATGGAAGCGGACCGGTAGTTAAGAAAGTCGCTACAAAGGGAGCTGTGAGAAGACCGGCGGCGAGAAGACCAGGAAGGGGGTTTTAAAGTGGCAAAAGAGAAGAGAGCGTGTTTCATATACATGAACTTATGCATATACCTTTAGACTAATTGAATATACCAGCTCTTTGAGCATTATGAAATTATACAGACTATTCAAAATCGTGCATTTTCCTGTCCAGTCTTTGTAGAAGCACATTAAATGTGGCCTCCCAGGTTCTAACACATTACTACCGCAGATGCAAATATGTTTCTGTGAAACATCTAAAATTACATTCCATATCGACGCCGACAGTTCAGTTCCTTATGACATCATCATGACATGGCACTAATACTCCCGCATAGCCATAGCCCGAGTCTCCGACCCAACCCGTATTGAATCGCCCTGATTATTCATGAGCAGTAGGCTTTAACAAGGGGAATCTACATTTTCGTTAGCCTTCTCTAGCCGTCTAACCATCTAATCTCCCGACACATTAGACAAGAGTGCACGTATAGGATTCAGTACAGACTAATCATACGGACTTCATCGAGTAGCAAAACTAGTTAGGCACCTACTTAGAGATCGAAAATCTAAAACACAACTGCAGACGCCCGTACTGGATTCATTTTATTCATTTGTAAATTGTGAATTGTGTATTGCAAAATGTATGTGTGCTAGAACTTCCCAACCCAACATCTCCATCCCATTCCACGCCGAAAAGCCCAAACCGGGAAACCCAAGTCCTCCAATGCCATAACCCCATACCCATACCCGGACGCAATACCGTGCTATCCCTCCATGAACCTTTTCTCAGCTAGGTGATTTGATCTGTGAACCCTAAACTCTTAATTGCCGGGCAGACTATCGCAATTCAATTTTCCGCCAGAAGTTGCGATTCCCTTATCTATTATATGTATTAGAAAAACATATCAAATGTTGAAACAGAAGGAGGAATACACATACTGAGATCAACGCAGACACCGCTTGGAACGGTGCCGCCGTTTGCTTTACCGCAACCACAGCAGAGGTTTGGCATTTGGAGTGAACAGCCGCAAGAGTTTTGGAACATGCCACTACGTAGTTGATATGTTAGAACAAGCTGAGCAGAGTTGGAAATGTGAGATTGCTTACTTTCTCTGCCACTGTTTTATCGATGTCAGTATGAGAATATACACTACACAAGGGATGGAGGACTTACGACAAGATGAGCGTCATTGTTTCCGAGACATGTATTCAAGTTCAAAGTAGAATTCGACATGTGGCCGGAAGAATCAGGACAGAGACCCGAGAGAATAGGTGTTATGGTAAAGGTAAATTGAGGAGCAGGACCTAGTTCGATGTCGTCGTAAAATTTGAAAGTAGACGCATCGCATTTGCTCATAAAGCCTCCTGCACTAGTAGTAACTACTGCAGCCGCATGAACGACGGAGAGGAGGAGAGAAATAAGAAGTACGGAATTGAATAATCTCGACATTTTGATATCGTGTTGCAGTTTGGTGTAGTGTGTTGTGCTGAAGGATCTTCGAAGAAACTGCGTCGGACTTGGGCAGGTGTTGTAAACTTAAGCTTACTATGCGGGGTACGTAGAACCGTAGAACCGGAGAGAGTTGTCCCAGTGAACGCAGCGAGGTCAGTGAATATATTAAATAACATAAAGCATCAATTAATAAACATGGCACATGGGCTGAATTCATCAACAAGAAATCCGGGAGTTGGCGTCGTCTGACACCCTGGTAAAAGTTGGGCTGATTTAATACTTCATGGAAGCATTCCAATCGGACACCTGCCTTTTCACAGCCTCAGACGGGAACCACGGAGAATGTTTCGAGGAGCAATGACGAACTGTTACGAATGTAATTGATAAAGACGGGAACAAAATAAGCAGTTGGAGTTTGAGGTTTATCAAAAATATGCACATGTGTATGCAGACTGTAGCTACAAGAGACAAAAATGTCGGAGATATTACTAGTGCTGTTAAACCATGCATTTATGTATCAAGGACTTCTGATAAAAGAAAGATTAGATCGTGATACATGACTTGCCATAAAGTCATTGATCCGGCCAATCTCTGGAAAACATCCGAATAATGAAGTCTTATTCAGCTTGGCACCCTTGTGTTGATCCCATTGCATCTCCTGATGGAAAGACTGCTTCCCATCTCCGGATCATAATATGATATCAAAACTTTGATATAGAACTGATTTGAACCCTTCACTTAATCATAAAGAATCATATATGTGAAAAGATAAAAAGAAAGTCCCGTGGTACAAAATAGTTCCCACTTTTAAAAACTGATACGCGCTGGCATATTAGCCTATAATACAAGCTCAAGTCTACCAAGACGGTCTTCATCACCGATATGCTTGATCCAAATTGGAAGCTGGGGAACCCTGCATGATCACCAAGATAAGTATGTTTCCACAGCATGCAAACACAACATATGCCGATCAGATTTGCACATACAATCAGGTTCCAGGCGCTGCCCGGTAAATCTCTATGAACGCCTATGAACGCACGCACGGCATGTACTTCTCCTTTTATTTCCACACTGTATCTTCGACCTTGGTTTTAACGGCCCGAAGAAGTAACCCGTGATGCGGGAGTAATAACGGTTGGTGAAAAAGATAGATTTGCATGTGATGTTTTGAGTTCTTGCATCCGAAGGAATACATTGCAGATGCAATATGATGGGACCTTGGCGAGATAAAGCTTGATGCCCATTGTTGGGGAAGGTTGTGATTTTCGGCAGATCTTCTGTTGGGTGTCATGCGAATCATCATCTTCGAAGATGTCATCGATGGCGCGAGTAGTATTGAGAATGGATCTGTGCTATAAATTTCGAAAGCACCTTCCCATTGATGCTGATAGTAGGGTAGCATAGTTGCTATCAAAATTTCATCCCTATGCACATCTCCCATGTGTATGGGTTGTCCAAAACTTACGTGCGAGAAAATGGATCGTTCTTATCAGAGATGTCGCGATGCCCAAGGTGGACTTCACACGATATAGCTGTGAAGATTTGAAGAAAGGGCCGAGTCTTCGATCTCAATGAAAATATCGAGAAATAGTACATATGATTGCAACCTAGTCTGGCCATCAGATATCGCAATTGGCTAAGAGCTGGAATCCAAAATGGATAACAAAGCAATATGTCAAGCTAGGTGTCTTTTTGATGCGGGTCAGTTTATACTTCCACTAGTGACACTAGTTGATGAGCGACAAAATATAACAGCGAAAACAATTTGTTGCCGGCAGCCGGTGATTTATGACTAGACAACAATCTTCCGGCAATAATCGGAATTCAACCCTCAATATGTAGTTGAAATCTATCCTACCAGTATGAGATAGCAATAAATCACGAGTGTGTTGTGGTGGTAGTAGAAAAGGGAAAAGCTGGAAATCTGTAGTGATGGCGATGAAGATGCACGATTTGCGCACAGTGAATTCAAAAATCTCGAGGATCTAGTCTGATAGATCTTCTGCATTTTCAATTGCCTGTAGAGTCTCCACAATCATCCACAGTACCTCTACAAACATCTAAATCTAACGTCTATAATCATTTTTGATCCTGTAATCCTTATTTGGCCCTTTCACACTGTATTCCTGTCTCCACTCCTCTACATTGACCCCCTTGAATCTAAACTCATATTCCACATCATACGTATCAGCAATACAAAGATGACTTGACTTTGCTCTCCATCCCATAATCTTTGCCTGTCCATCCCTCTTATCTTGGACTTCGGGAATTAAAATCTCCATCTCATGAAACAAATAATCTACACCCAGATTATCATCAGTTTTGACAAACCAGAGACTAAGCGTATCAGTATCCTCTCTATATCGATATACGTATCTTCTACTGGCTTTAAACGTCATTCCTGTATCCGTTACGAAGTCTCCTTCTTCGATATACAAGTATTCTGAATCGAAAGATGGGGCGGTAGGGAAGCGAGGGAGAAATTTCGCGGTTCCGGTGAAGGTACCTGAGGGGAAGGTGGAAAGAGAACTTTTTAGAGAGCGGGAAAGTCTCCATGTTCCTTGAAGGGAACGGAATATGGCCTTGGAGACGAAGGCTCCGCGTGTGGAGGAATTGAATGTGGAAGAGATGGCAGAGAGAGCGAGTGCTGCTTGTTCTTTCTGATCAGGACTTGCGTGTGAATAAATATAGCGGGATGGAAGCACGATTCCTGTACGCGCTTCTGGGTCGTCTGTGGCTTCTTGCCGCTTGATCCCGACGGCTGTGGCGAATGATTCCATTAGGTATGCATAATCACCCATTGGAAATTGAGCGAGTCGAGGATCAGTGCGTAGCTGAAGAAGTTCGTCAAGGCTATCGTCTAATTCTAGGGTTTTCTGTGCATGTGCGTCGCCAGACCAGAGTTTTCCCAGGAAGCGAGCTTGCATTTCCATGACGCCCCAATAGGGACTCCGGTAAAACCCTACAAAGCCGAGAGAGGGAATCTTTGCATTGACTGTAGAGTGTACGTTTAAGGCCAGCGGTAGTTTGCTGCTTGATGGATCAAACGAGAGATGTTGGAGGATTTCCTTGGGCAGGAAATCGAGTGATGGAGATGCATCAAAACCAGTTGCCAAGATTACTGCTGCAACATCGTTAATTACCTGTTTATTTCCGTTCTCCTCGACAGTGATGGAATTCGATTGATTGGGTTCTGCACCAATCACCTTTCCTCGGATCGTTTTGATATCTCCAGCTCGGACAAACTCGACATAGTTGTCACTAACTGTAAGTCGTGGTGGTTCAGAGCAAACATCTCCTGCTATTGCTAGATGATCTGTACCTATTCCGCTCTGGTCTGACCCCAGATAATTGTTCAAGAATCCGTTAGTTGTTTTTGCCATCTCTGGTGATATGTGGCCAGATGAGTTTTTTATAGGCCCAGGAGGTTTCCATCCAAGATTGTACATGACCAGATCGAGAGGCAAAAATTTAGGTGCTGGATTTGGTATCTGAAGCGAGCGTTAGCAGCAGTCGGTTCCAATTATTAGATATGTGTTAGGTACCTTTTCAGCTTCGGGCTTTGCACCATCAATGTTCGGGTTATTTGGTAGTGTCAAGGTCATCACCCAAAATGGCTGTTGAACCACATTGTAGATCTTGTATTCTTTTGCATTTGGAATCGAACGTTCGGTTGAGTTCACGGAAGAAGATACTTGCAAAGCTACTGCTGCTGCGGTTTCAACACCAGACATTTGCCCTCCAACAACCACGATGTTCTTGCCCTTGGGTGAAGAGAGTCTTCCATTGTCGGTCAACGCACTATTGATATCACGAAGGTTGGAACTGTGCCAGACTGGAGCTGGAAAATTTGCAAGAGTATCGGGTATCTTAGGCTTTCCAAAGAAACCAGTGGCCACAATTACTTGATCGAATTCGTAAACCTGCAGGGATTCGGTAGACTCAGTATGTTGAACATGCACATTCCATTTCCCTGGCGTAGCTGAAGTGGTTTGCCAATTGTATGGCGGTTCAACCTTGGCGACTTTGACACCCATCTTGATAGAATATCCAGGGTACATTTTGATATAGTCTTCGAGGTACTTTCCAACCTGCCATGCTTTCGGAAAAGCAGGCGATGAAGCAGACCATGCCAAGTCACTGAAGCTGACTGTATGACGACTTTGGTTCGTACACATATCTGGATTCAATAGACCATGATCATCACGAGATATAGGCCATAATCCACCTATTCTCTGCGACTGCTCAAAGACTGTCACGTCAAAGGTGCCTTTTGGATGATCGTGAGTGAGTGTTTTGGCTGTTACGAGCCCTGATGGACCAGCGCCTAATCCGAGAATGTTAGCCATGAATACCTCGAAAGATGAGTGCACTCACCAATCACACATACAGTCTTCGTTCGAGTTGACATTTTGACAAGTGTGTAGCTTGCACGCATAGAAAGCTAGGGGATCCGGATTTCAGCTTGTCAACTCGGAACCTCACAATTTAAAGACAATGCAACCAACCAATATATTAACAGCTTAGTGATCTCAATAGCTGATCTGTAGTGTGCATCATATTACTCTTTTAGTACAACTTTTGGGGAGATTTTGTCGCTGCGCATTTCATAGCTAGTTGGAGATCTGACGCGCATGATCACGTTTCAGCGTTTTCAATTAATAGTCACGTGAAAGTTCGCGATAGGCTCAAATGATTGGAACCGATCCCAAGGTGAGGCTATTCCCTAGACAGTTTAGCTTTAATAGAAAGTGTGCTGTGCACGCAGAGTCTGGCCCAGAATGACCCCAGAGTCCGTGCCACTTTCACCCCTCTCTACGTAAGCAAAAAAACAGGCGGGAATTGACCATCATTCGAAAGACCTTCAACAACTAATAAGATTTCTTTTTAATCCTAATATTAAATACTAAAAACACTTGATTTCAATATAAAGAAGACTCAAATTTTTGTTTGCTTTTTTCAAATTTCAATATTTAATATAAAATGAATTTATAATCTATTAAAAAATATCTTTGAAAAGTACTCAATTTCCGCCTGTTTTTTCGCTTACGTAGAGCCCCTCTCTCCAACAGATTCCGAACAATTCAAATCTACCTACGATACTAATAATTCAATATATGGTTATTTATGTTGAATATTATGATTACTATATAATAATATAGCACTTTTAATTTTAAGGACGAATCTTCGCCGTGAGTAATTGTGTTCAGCGAGTCTTGATAAAGCACAGTCAACATTTTCATCGTGGTCTGAGATTAATACGAGTAGAAAGATAATCTTAGCAGAGTGAAGCTATTTCATTATATACGGAGGTTGACAGCGTAAGTCGTATAAGCCTCATTTTTAATAAAAATTACTGTTTTACGAAATTCCAATACTGCTTTTACTAATTTTATTAGATATTCAGTTATCCCTTTAAAATTTCGAATTTTGAACTTCTTTATTCAAATTTTCAACTTTTTTTTAATTTTTGTAATTTTAAAGCTTTTGAAACTTTCAAAGTTTCTTATAGATTCTAAATAAATTTAGAATAATATTTTTAAAAAATAAAATATAAATTTTAATAAATTTAAATGATTTTGTTAAGAATAGAATAAATTTACAATACTTTTATTATTTAGAATTCACCATATAAATTTTCAATTAGTATAATAATATAATTAATTCAAACAATAAAAATAGAAAAAAGCTCGATTGCTTTTTGATATGTTTTATAATACTTACACCATCAACCTCCGTAACATAATTGGGCATTTATGGAATAGATTACTCAAGAACTTGATCATGTTACGATCAAAAGCAGAGGTATCGAGGTCTAGCTCTTTTTTTTCTTTCAAACTTGTTTAGAACATCCATACAATGTAAGCATGACCCTTCCAAAGGTATATCTTTTCTTGAAAGGCAATCGTGAGACTTTTTGTGGCGCGCCGACCAGCTCTGAGGTCCCCGGAGATCATGTAGAGCCGCTTAGATAACTGCGTCGGGTTCAGTCGTAGATTTATTTGGCTTGGGAAAC
Organism: Botrytis deweyae; assembly: GCF_014898535.1. Taxonomy (NCBI): domain Eukaryota; kingdom Fungi; phylum Ascomycota; class Leotiomycetes; order Helotiales; family Sclerotiniaceae; genus Botrytis; species Botrytis deweyae. Next base: position 676,214 of record NW_024066212.1, read on the forward strand.
TGTTTGAAGATGGGAATGGCAGTCAAGGCTGCGGTAATCATGAATAATAGAAATTCGAGCGCTCCAAAGACTGTCGCCACGATGAGGATCCTACATGAGTTTCTTCCCGTCGAACATGTGTCGGTTGAAATTTGAACAGCTACAGCAATGAAACCAGCGAGCCATGAGAGAACAGCCACAGTCTCGACGGCAACGTGAATGTAGCCAATCAACGCACCATCATGGAATTTGATCCTAGCAATGGTGTGGAAGATGACAGTTAGAAACGTCCAGCTAGCGCAAAACATTAGAAAGCCCCATGAATCAGGGATGCCGTAGTAATCGTAGAAGCTGCCGAAGTCGAAGTGTTCGTAGACAGTGTGGCCGCGAAACACATGAATAGCTAAGCGACGTGATCAGACTCAGCAGTGCATCTACAAACTAGGAAAAATGATTCCACGCACCGTAGCCGTCAGTTCCCATAACGATGATGGCGAAGATAAGCTGCAGTACTCGTAGGACATGATCAAGCATTCTGTTCGTCAAATTCACGGTCATTATATGTAGCAGTCTATGGTCGAATAGATCACGGTAACGGACACCGGCGGATACTTTGTATTGCGGCTGTCAAACGAGTCAGCGAAACGTCCATACTATAAGTAGAGAACATCCCAACCTAAATATGGCTTGGCAATAATACTGTTAAGCCTTTTGGATGGAGATATAAACTTGTGTTCTTGTGTAAAATATGTCAGGACTTCTCTGAAAGGTGGTGAGCTGAGCAGATGTTTCGCGTTCCAAGACAGCAAAGAGAATATGGATATTGCAAGCCTTTATAGGTATCAGTGACTAGATCCATGATTTCTCACGAGTACTCTCAAGTGCGTAGGATTTCTGAAAATGGCTTCCTATTGTGGTGTCTACCTACTTCCTACGAAGCATTGGAAAATCCTCTTGTGGTCTTGAACATACACAGCCATGCGAGCGTGCTTACTCATCTGCTTATGTAGTCATATTGATCTATTCTGATTCGTCTGTTCGTAAAAACTTAAAAGTGGCTCCTCGCTTGGTCGGGATGCTATGTGATGAGCATCTATTACCGCTAGAAGTCTTGAACTTTGGAATGAAATCTAATCTTCCCTTCCGGTTTAGAATTCAATCAATATTATTTTCATATCCAAACTCATGCCGGAAACAATTTTTATTCAACTCTCTTTATAAAAATCTAAATCCTGCTTTAAATGAAGGGGTTTAAGTCTGTTGTAAAGTACTTTTTCAGGGGACAGGTAGTCGCTCATTTTAAGGTTATCTGATAAAACAGCCTTGGTGGACTTAGTGGATTGTGCACGGACCATGCTAAGATTTGGCATTCTGGGACACTTCCTTGTGCCTTCGTGGGGCAGATATAAACCAAACAACCCGGCAGACTACCAGTTGCTGCGCCGAAGTTTGAGCATGAAACTTAAAGATGAGGTTTAAAGTCGGCCGGCAGGTCGACGACTTACTTCTGTTCAAATGAAATCATTTCAATCATCGAGATGGCGAGAGGTCCGATTCTACAACGCAAGCGACGATCGGGTCCAAAGGTTAAAACAGGATGCGGAACTTGCAAGTAAGATCAAATTGCCCTCTTGTAGGCGGGACACCAACTTACACAGCTTTCAGAACCAGGAGAATCAAGTGCGACGAGGCCAAACCGAGTTGCCAACGGTGTTCAACGACCGGACGAAAGTGCGATGGGTACAGTAGCGATATTATGATTTCCAGTCAGAAATTCACGGACTGTATAAACCTCATTCAACAAATCTCTGTCCACATACCCGGGAACGCAGAAGAAAAAAGAAGCTTCGATTTTTTTCTTCGAAATACAGCAGCGGAGCTATCTGGATACTATGATTCCTCATTTTGGGGAAACCTTATACTGGCTGCTTCTACAAAAAAGCCTTCTTTACGGCACGCCGTGATAGCACTAGGAGCCTTGCATGAAGACTTCTCACGGAAGAGGCTGCAATCCGCTCCATCATTCGAGAACCAAAACACCCAATTGGCACTAAGTCAGTACTCGAAAGCCATAGGAGCACTGCGGAGGTCTTTATCACATGGGAAAGAAGAGCCGCTCACGGCGCTCATGGCCTGCATACTGTTCGTCTGCTTTGATAGCCTGCGAGGCTATTATGAATCAGCAATGGTCCATCTTCAAAGCGGGCTTGGAATTCTGCGGGATATAAGGAAGTCTTCTACAAGGAATCAAATCATCGAGGAAAAAATTGCTCCTCTTTTCAGGAGACTGTCGTTACAGTCTATCATTTACGTTGAGACGAAAAGTAAGCATGATAAGATAAACTTTGTTGAAAAGTTGATAGACGTCTCCGGGAAAGATGGTGTAATTTTTGAAAAGTTTAAAAGTATAGAAGACGCTCGGAATGCTTTAGATGAAGCCATGGATGGGTTATTCAGGTCATTCTATATGATGGAGTAAGCAAACTATGTCCTTCTATGTTGAAGCTTCGAAATCAATTCCATTTACTAAGCACATGCTAACTTGAAAATATACAGGCGTTTCCTACCTATCATTTTACAACCCACAGAAAGCCTCGCTACATTCGACAAATACACATCTCATTTATTCCTCTGGAACCTTGCATTTGAACAATTTATGTTATCCAAAAGCAAGGATTTCACCAGCAGGGAAGTGCAAGGTGCTGCACTCTTGAAAATACATCACACGACTTTGAATATCATGGCTAGCATGTTTCCTGACATCAGTGATATGACAGTTGTGATTGATATGGTAGACACAGATAGGTTCTTGAAATATCTGGACGACTTTCAAATCATCATCGACTTGTCAAGGTCGCTAATCGTAGCTGCGGAACAGGATGCGATGAACGGAAGGCCGCCGCTTACTTTCAGCAGTGATTTTGGCATTATAGGACCGCTTTATTACGTCTGTATCCACTGTCCTACCCCCTCCATTCGAGAGACAGCAATGGAGCTAATGTTAAGATGTCCGCGACGAGAAGGGATGTGGGATAATGCAATTGTCGCTCAAATGATCCAACAATTCTGGGAACTGGGAGCAAGGCACAAAGAATCGCAAAATATGGGTTTTGAATTAGATGAAAATGGATTGCCAGTGCCTTTCAACGACCGGGGAATTGTTCACTACGCATTTTTCGGTCGACCAACAGCAGTGAAAACAACTGACCTCTGCCAATCTACTCCTGCAGACTTTTCTCCTTCTGAGCCAGTGAAATTTCCACCATCTTGGGGATTGTGACCGAATCTAACGACGGATGGGAATAGGACACGTCAAAATACAGAAGCGGGCGCCCTAACTTTGCTGGGTGAAGTAATTGCACAGTAACATGGTCTGTACGGACACGTCATCGATACAATACGTCCATCGAAATGGCACGCGCTAGTATTTGATTGATTCCGTCTCTATTAGCCTATCGTGGTGTCGAGGTTGTGCAGAATATGAGAAAAACCTAGTGGCGCGAGATAACAATCAATGTACTACTGAGCACGTATGCATATGTAAATTAAGGATTTGAAAAACATGTTGTCAAACATTGCATGCTCGGCCATGTTTGGAATGAAGTAAAACAGAATATTTTCTCCGAGTGCGCGGGATCAGGGCAAAGGACATGGGCGCGACTAGGCGGCAGAGGAAAGCTAGAGCGGCACTCGGCAGCATCGACGAAACGATCAACAGTGTTATCAGCGACTATAATTCTCTTGCTGCATATTGATTTACTGGTATTAGAATAGCTTTGGAATAATTATATACTGATCAAATCAAACCTATATAGATTTGCGACGAATGTATTAAGACACTGGAACCTTGTGTTTTTTTCTTTTCACCCTGAAGTCGACTAAGTAGACCTTTCATTGTGCCAATGTTCTTTTTGTTTTTTCTTCGTCCCTGGAAATGAGTTCAACAGTTTCTATCTATGCAAGGACGGGGTATCTTTACTGTTATATGGGAATTTTCAAGCATTAGTTCTTCGGGGATGGTACATATGGCAGATCAATTCTGTAAATAGTAATGTTATTCCGGATACAGTGTCCTAAATGTTTCCGTTTCTTGAGCATGTAAATATCTTTATTTTAGCGAGCTTCAAAGCTCCTCGAAATTCGAAGTTCATGACTATCCTGTCGAAGCGAGAATAGTATGTCCGATGTGGCTCTTTGTTTTTCTCATGTTATATTATCCGTCGATTAATTTCTTGTGGGAGTTCCAGTTTGTCTTTAGAGTAGGAGATAATGAGTGCGGTTTAAATTTCTATCAAGTCTCCTTGAGATAAATAAGGTTACGTATTGATGTTATTGTTTGTTGTCCTGTCGTTTAGCATCATTCCCCTATTCAGATTGAATCAAAAAACCATCAAAGGTTAGTTTATACTGATGTTGTAACCTAATAATATTAATCGCATACAGGGTCCTCTATTGTAGCTAGTGCTTCGAATCATAAAATACCAATCTATACTACCTACCTAGTATGCTTATAATATATATATCTGAGAAGATATAACACTTAATAATTGAGAACATTTTAACCTCATGAAGGATTTTGTTAGAAATTTTTCTGATTAATGTTTCTAGTTACGATGTGAGTGAATCAAGCGCTGGATATTAGTGTTCTGGATATACTATATTCGACTGGGTAATACGATTTCAATTCTACAGAATAACAACGACGTCATCATTCTAGTCGAGATTATTTCACTCTCAAAATTCACTTTGCAAACTTCGATTTCACATTTTTCTTTTCACTCATGCAGTCATTGTATTTAGTTGGTATGATAATGATGTATTTATTCATCGATCCTATCAATATTCCTCGGAACCCTGGATAGATACAAAATGGGACGAATAGACTTTCAGCCCATCATATATCACTCCCCATCCGCAAGTTCCGCCCACACAGGCTTTGCATATTGAATTTCCCAAATGCATAGCCAGGTCCTCTCCCAATTTCTCCGTCACATCTTCATCCTTGCCATAAAAATAGTCCCGTGCTAGTAGCACTAGCACTGCTTCTCTATGCGCCTAAAGATATGACAATCCGATCATATCATATCCCTTCTGCTAGTCCCAGCAGTATCCCCCCCACGAATGACTTTTCAGAAAGACATTCCTCAAATCTCGAGCGACATGCGTAAGAGCGTTTGGAAGAAGCTCACGAGAGCCCAAAGACCAAAGATGGCCGCGGCGAGGATTAAGAAGACCAAGATGCCTTCGACAGTGTTGGTGTAGACCGATCTTGGTGTGCAGCACATGGAAATCATCTTGAATGTTTTTGATTGGTTCTATTTGTTCGTGTGTGTTCGGAAGTAGTGGGTATGGGACTTTTTGATGGATTTATTGGTGGGTTTGGTATCCGAAAGTCTGGTTTATGGTTTGGGTGATTGGTAGGTAGGCGACTTTTTCTTATTCGAAAATCCGATTTGGAGATTGTTTGAGTTCTCGAGTTTGGACTGTTGAAGAAGAAGAGAGAGGAGATGAATTGAATGGGTTGGATAGATCGGGAATGTTGGGTGCTTATAAAGGGGAGATGTAAGAGGGTTCGGTATTTTGTATATGTTTACGGCGATGAATACCTTGTGCAGTAGCCGAATGAATCAGTTCAGTACGAGATCTTGCATCGCTACCTACTTATACTGTTTCATAAGTCAATGTTCTATTCATTGAATGATATTGATTCTTATATAAGCGAATGTTTATCTAGGCTTCAGAGCTCATATATTTTAGAGTGTGAAGCCTGATAGTGTAAACTAGAAGACTAGTTTCCACCCTGAAATATGTGACTTCACTTGATTATATGACCGTATTCAAACTTACGAGAGATAGATTCACTTACTAGTTATCTCATAATCAGTTACTTTGATACTATTTCCTAGTCAAGCGAGGATGAGTTGAACCTTGGAAGACCGTAGTCACCTAATATACCAGTAAAGAGTTTTTTGAAAAATATAGCCATATGGATGATAGATATCGCATGTCAAGAAACAAGTGATCTAGCGGATTTGCATAAATACATATAAAGTGTGACATTCTTCAGAACAGGAGGGTGTTTACTACTTTGATTATACGGCAGATATATAACGTAAATTCATACGGCTATTAGCTTAGAAATCATAGTTTCTGAAGAGAGAGACAGCAGACGGATTTTAGAGTGCCCACTCATTGAAGTTTGAGAATATAGATTCGTATATCCATTGTTCGGATATTATTTTCTATTCTCGTACTATTTGATAGGATGGAATACATTAAATGACTCTACAGGGTGATGGGAATTAAGATCTGATTTGATCTCAGTTTTTTGAAATGTAATGAAATATCGTGATATGTATACATAGTGGGTAGGAGAGGTATTGATGGATCAGTAATAAGTCATCAAGGAGAAATAAAAATAGTCATCATAACGTTAGACTTTCGACGTTCGACACGGGTATAATTCAGAAAATGATGTTAGCGCTAACAACATTATGCCCGAACCCTAAATAGAAGGACTAGAAAACAAATCGCTAAGACATATATGCATCTCGTATTGTTATTATCCTTCTCTTCAATTCACTTTTTAAGGAGGTCGAATTTCGAATCAGGGATTTGCGACTCTTGTGGTGTATGTTGCTAGCCACCGGGATACTCTTCCATGATTGAAGGCAAGTAGAATGAGAGGTACCGACACCGCGAAGGAAGTTCCTACTACGATGATATTAGTGGGAAAACATTGCAGTGTCGCGGTACAACTATTTTCATGGCATGGATACATACACATGTACTTGAGAACATAGCTCATGGGCAGCTTCCCATTATGATCCAGGGGGAATTTGTCCATTTCTATAGCAAAAAATGCTGCTACGAACGATAACGGTAGCTGCTGCGGTCAGATGATGTCTCTAGTAGTGAAGTGGCCACTTACAAACAAAATAGTGACCACTGTAAAGATCATGAGAGTCTTCCCTTGTTGCGAACCTTGATCAGCCTGCACTTGTGCAAATCTCGCAAGCTCCAAACTTTCGGTTGCTTGTCTATTCGCCGAGTCAGCCTCTGATATGTTGGCTTGCTTTTGTTTGAGATCGAGGAGGTGGTTGAGCTAATGACAATGTCAGCATTCCTTTGTCCAAATTATGTCTGGCTTGATGGAAGCTACTGCGATATATGTCTTCTCTGCCAATTGATCCATGTGATCAATTCTATGCAAATGATTCTCGATCACTTTATTTTTTTCCACCATAAATTCGCCAGATTGGCTTTTACCTTTGTCCCTGTTGCCGTCTAAAATCTGGGTTAATAAATCTACGATTTCCTGTGAGCTTCTGCTATCATCGTTCTCTTTGTGGCGCTAATTCGTTTCCGAACTTGATAGACTTTCTTTCCTGCCTTGGGAGTCCGAAATTCCTGTCATCATCCTGAATAAGCTCTTCTTCTTACTATTCTCTTCATCTGGAATGACCAAGTCAAGCGATAATTCTGGCTTGTCTAGACTTTGATTCACATCAGGTTTTGTCTCTGGCATTGCAGCAATTTTCCCTGCCTGAATACTTTCTTGTACTCGGGCATGGCCTCTGGCTACAACTGATGCGAAATCATTCATAACATTCAGTTGGTCTGTCAGAACCATGCGCAAAATTCCAAGCTCATCACGGATATCCTTTATTTCCACCAATAAATGAGTCTCCGCTGTGATGTTGAAAGATGGCTTTTCTGGGTTCCCAATAGCCGCGTTTGCGCGGTCTAGCGTGTGAGCAAACTCCAAATAGCACTTTGCTTCTTTGTCAATCTACAGTTGTTAGCTATCCCCTAGCTCAATGTTAGAGAGGTACCTACCAACGACCCGATAGAGCGCTCAAAGAACTCGAAAAACTGAAACTCGTCCGGGATTTCGTGAGGATTGAAAACGTTTGCACACATATCCGTGATCAGTTTTGCCAGCTGGTATGCAGATTCAATTGAAGGCCGAGACGACTTTTGCAGGTGTCTCAAAATCATTTGATGCACGTCCAATGGGCTCTTATCTCGAGGCACTTGGAATTGATTCCCCCCATCAAAGTCGCTAGGCTTATTGTGAAGACTCTCCGTGTTTGATGTAGGCACATCATTCTTGTTAGAATTATTGTTGACGGTATGATTTGGATTCTCTTGTGTGATAGTTTTTTTGGAGCAAATTCGAGCAGTGGAATCATGCGGATTCGGCAACCCAATATTCTGTGCATCCCAGCGTTGAGGGAAGCAGCTTATTACAGTATCTTAGTTACGAATCGTCAGCAAAGTCCATGGCATCCATCTCAGATTCTCGCTTACCATCGTTAATAATCCAGAGCCACAGCTGGTCTACCATAAACATTTTGGGGTCACTGCTATTCTTTGTAAACCGATACACTATTTGATCGTTGTCTCTGGTCGAATGAGAGACGTTTTCAGATATCTCGAGATGGGTATAGAAATATTGATCAAGAGTCCGTCGTACTTGAATAGAAGGGATTCGTTCCGAAATCCCCAGTGGCAAATAGCCGTTGATTAAACACTCGTCAGGCGTCATTTCCTCTGGTTTGAGTGACTCTCCTGCATTTACTGCATCTCCAACTCCTCCTCCATGTTCATCAATGCCTCTCTGCTCTGATATTGATGGCTGAATTGCAGCGTCTTGCTTTCTGTAACTTTCAGGTCGAATTTCAAAGGTTCTTTGATTCCCAAGAGAATGTATGTTCTCATCAGCAACATTCGTATCTTTACCTGTGGTTTCACTGGCTCTTTGAATTTTTACACCCAGTCCATTAATTGGTTCTGATTCGGGATTCTGATTAATGTTATCAAAATTCCTGCAATGTGCGCCCTTTTCCATATCATGATCACCAGTATTAGCTTCCCATTTCACCGATCTACCTTTTCTCATATTTTTGAAACTCCGAGTAAGCTGATGAAGAATCTCTTCTACAGATATCTGAAGTCGACTTCTTGTAGTTGGTTTTTGCATAGTCTCACAATTTTCAATGCAGACCTTCTCATCCGAATTCGCGTTTCCCTGGTCTATCTGGCAAGCCTGGGGACTCGACAAGTCTTGTCGTTCTCTAACTTGTCGTATAGCCCTAGCCATCTTCAGGTACGCCCTATGAGTTTCGAAGTGGAGGTAGGGAACATGTTTCTCGTATCAGTCATTGAAAACTAGGCGTCTTGTGCCAGCTGTGCTTACGAATATCATAACTTGTTCACCAACAGCTAACGTATCCGATGACATTCCAAATTTTGATACAGGTTGCTAGACCAACAGAGGTCAATCATCCCGTTCCTTGGAAAATACTAGATGGTTATTTTACCTCGAATGCACGGCATATTGGCCGCATGAAAGTAGAATGGGCAGTAGTTGTGCAATATTGTCGGCGAGCAGAATTCGTTAGCGAAAGATTAGATCTCGACTCACTGATCAAAGTAATACCACGGTCTTGAAGTATACGGGCTGTCAATGCCTAAACACCAGTCAAGCGCAAGTTAGCAATGCATAATAGAGCTGCGATCTAAGATATTGTACCTCCACCCATTCCATCTGATGTGTGATTAGTATATACACTAGAATCATTAGTACATCAAGTAGGGCTGCTTACATTGTTTGCTGGGAGATGATACCATCTCAAGCGAGGACGATTGTCAGAATATGATTTATCCATTATCGCCTGTGGGCCTGTGGCTCCGTAAAGGATCTCATAGATCGGCTTCGTAACATGGACTCTTTGCTCGCGATCAGCAACAAAAAAGTCAACGATATTAACTTCAAACTCATGACAAGCAAAAACTTTGCTGGCTCTCTCATTAGAGTTCAGGATATGAAGCTCCTCGTATGCCTTCGTAGATAGAGAGTATCGTGTTTATTCCCAAGCACCGGTGGCCCATCGAGGACCTGATGAGAACGCAGTAGTTCTTTCAATTCATTGTCTCCTTCTACAAGCAAGTCGACTGCTTTGCCACTGTTGAGCAGAATGGCTTTACTTGCCCCGCGCCTTAGGAGCAGTTCAGCAAGATGTAGATCGCGTTTCATAACGGCAGCGAATAATGGGGTAAATCCATCGACATTGGTTGTCTCTATGTCGGCCCCCGCATCAATAAGTATCCTAGCTACTTCTATTCAACCTCCTTCGACGGCCTGATAAAGCGTCGTGCACTTCGTCAAGTTGTTGAAAGACTCCACATTGGCCCCATGTTGGAGAAGTAACTCGACAATGGGGGTGCAACCAGAGGCAGCTGCAATATACAATAGCTTACAACCGTCCGAATCAGCAAGCTCAATGGTATAGTGAGCATACACTCCAAGAAGATTGCGCACACGGTCATGCTCCTTGCTTTTTACTGCTTCGTAGAGTGCGTTGAAATTTCCTGAATCCTGTTCGGTATAATTTGGTATGGCCAGAGACCTGATACGTGCAGGTTCTCTGCGGTACTTGGGCTGGGCAACCATGGCAAAAATTTCCAAAGGTTAAGAATTTAATTCCAACAATACTGGTAAATCGAAGTTGTTACCCCCTTATAGATTTGTTGTCATAATTTATTTGAGGAAGAATGAGCTACGCTCAAGCTTGAGTGTTCGCATTCTTCTACGTGTTTATCTAGTGTTCAAGGCGCACCGAGAGCCTGTCTGCACAGGAGCATTTTCTCATGTATGCAAATGCTGGTGACCGAATACATGGTTCCACAGACGCAATCAGCCATATACGCAGCTCCCATACGATGGACACCTATAATGCGTTAAGCTGAATGGTTAGAGTTATCATGATGAGGGCTGATAGGGGGCCACCACTGTAACCACACTCTTAATGACATATCATTGTATGCAAATCGTGTATCACCTTTGTCCTTGAGCGAATGAACTATAAAAGATCAGTAGAATTATAAGAAATTTGATTATTGACAGGTAGGTAGGTACTCAATTTTTGTCTTCATGTCTTTCAGCGTCAACTTGGCGCTGAGGGGAAATTGATATAACTACCTAGGTAGCCAGGAGTTTCATAGTGTTACTAGGAAAAGAAGTTTGTATGGTACTCACTATAAGACAAAGTAATTAGAAACATCCCAATATACAAGTTTACAACTTTACCTCAATACCTACCTATACCTATCTACTTACACATATAAATACATACAAAAAGCTACTTTAAAACTATTCCTCTTCAGATATCCTCAACAACTCCAGCTATCCTTAGAAAAAATATTACTCTACCCGAATCTCGATATCATAACCATAACATCATCTCTCTCATCATCATCTCTCTCATCAAAGCGAAAAGCATATATAATCTAATGAATAATCTAATAAACACTCTCCCTTACAAACTAAACAAAAAAAAGAAGACAAACGAAAACTTAATAAATATAGATGAAGAATGCGAGAAAGGATTTCCAAATTTCCAAATTTCTAAATTTCACTATTAGCTGATACGTTCTAATTATAATTTTACTTTACTTGTAATTATATGTATTTATGCAAATGGATAAGATGGATGGATGGATGGATAGATAGATAGATGGATATACCTCTCTCCACTTCTCTCTAAAATCTAAGAAAAACAACTCTAATGAAAACAAGAATGAAAACAAGAATGAAAACAAGAATGAAAACAAGAATGAAAACAAGAATGAAAACAAGAATGAAAACAAGAATGAAAACAAGAATGAAAACAAGAATGAAAACAAGAATGAAAACAAGAATGAAAACAAGAATGAAAACAAGAATGAAAACAAGAATGAAAACAAGAATGAAAACAAGAATGAAAAAGAAATGAAAAATACCATTGAACTAGACATTACAACTATTTCCCCTTACAATTTCTGCGTGTTGTTTTCCTCCCTTCACCTCTCACCTTGTCGTCATCGACACTTCTCTTCTCTATTAAACCACTTCACTATATCTCCCATTCATTTCTCGTCTCTCCTCTCTCCTCTCTCACCCTCATCTCCTTTCACCCCTCCAACCTATCACCCGTCCAACCTATCACTCCTCCACCACCCCACCACCCCACTTCCATCTCTTCCCCCTCCAACCTATCATCCCTTTCCCTTGTCACCCCTCTCACCCCCTCAAAGTCGGATCCCCACACTCCAAATCAAACCACACATTCGGCACACTCGGAATAATGCTATCCAAGCTCTGCGCCACGCTTCCTCCAAAGAGATCACATCTGGGTGCGCCCGTGCCGGGTTCCGGATAGAAGGAGTAGGATACGCATCCTTTGTCTATGCCGTAGACGCCCTTTTGTGGTGATTAGTTACATCATTCGAAAAATTTCGAAACTTCATTTTCAAGTGAAGATGAAGATGAAGTGAAGAGGAATAGAGCAAGGGGGAAGAGAGAAAAGAAGAAGACTCAATCAAGATAGGAAAATGAACAAACAAGCGCAAGAAAAGAAAAGAAAACCCAAAACTCACATCACAAAACTCCCAACATCCCTGCAACGTAACCGGTACCCCAGCCTTATCCTCCACAAACTCGGCGAGGAAATAATCTCCAACGGGTAAACCATGGAGTCCGCAATGGACAGCGGCGGGATTCGGGGTGCCGCTGGCTTGGATGGTGGTGACGGTCGTGGTGAAGGCGATGGTGGTGCTGGGGTGGAGATCGGTGGTGCCGGTGGAGATGGGGAGGGCGGGGAGGGAGGAGGAGGAGGAGGTGGATGAGATGGGAGTGGAGAGAAGGAGAGAAGATGAGGATGAGAGGGACGATGAAGATGAGGAATAGGGAATCGTAGTTGTAGAAAAAAGAAGAGTCGTCGAAGTCGATTCTTGAGTAGAAGTCGCTGGAGTCGATGTTGCTGATATCAATGACGATGTTGACGACAATGATGACAATACCCACGATGACGAATTACCCGATATAGAAGGTCCTGCACTCACACTAGTCCCCGTTCCTGTTTCCAGTGCCGAAGAAGAAGTCACACTCGCGTTCCCCAGACTCGTCGTCCAAACTCTGCTCGATGTCTCCACTGGAGTAACTGTCCAAATCCCCGTCGAATTGCCTCCACTAGTCACTGCTCCCGAAGGCGAGCCCGAAGGCAACGGTGTGGTGGTCCAACTCGCCGATGCGGATACGGGGGTTGTAGATGGTAAAGGAGTGAGAGTCCAAGAACCGCTCTCGATAACAGTAATCCATTCTGTGCTAGTGCAGCTTTCGGTAACGGTAACGATGCTGGTGGGGAGTGCAGAGCAGAGAGTGAGTGATGTGTTGTCGATGATGAGGGTTGCTGAAAGGGTGGATGTTGGTGATGGTGATGTTGATGTTTCGATTACAACGGGAGTAGCTGAAAGAATTGGATCTGTAACTGTAGAAACAATCGAAACTGTAGTCGAGAGACCTCCACCTGCCGAAACCAAGACATTTGTTGCCAAAGAGCTAGCAATAGACGAGCTCGATACAAATGTCGAAAAGGAAGTACCAGAAACCGTAGTACTAGTTCCTGTTTCTTCAGCCACCAAATGCGGGTGTGTAAATGGTAAAAGTGATCGAATCGAATTGTTGGAATCATCATCATCATCGTCGTCGTCATCGTCGTCATCATCATCGCCACTCCACGAACCACCTCCATGTCCATGTCCACCTTTTCCCGAATCAGTACTCCACGGCCAACCCCATCGTTTTACTTGAATTTGTTCCTGAGGATTCTTTAGTAAATTTACAAATATCTCCATTCAAAGCAAAAGATAAAAAAAGAGGGGATTCAAGAAAGCGAAATAACATACAATTTTCTCGCTCGGTTGAGGAACCGCCGAAACGACATTGGACAAAACGGCGATAGCGCCGACAACAGTAAGAAGCTGCATTGTACTTCCGAATTAACTTGAGATGTAAACACTAGCCAAATAGCAAGCTAATAAGTAGAACCTTTAGTAAATATAAGGAAGTGTAAAGGAGTACCAATCAAGTGATTAATATCACCAAAGAAGAGAGTGGAGAAATGAACGACTTGAGATGAAGGGAAAAGACTGTGATTTCGTATTCGAGCTACTATCTAGCTATTCACTTTTTGAAAGGATATTCATCGTATCTTATAAGTATATCGAGAAACACTTCTCTTCTCTCAATAACCCTACTCCTTGGTAGATTATTGATAGTATTCTCATCAAGGCGAGGGACACCATCAACTCATAAGAAAGGGGGTTCCAAGTGCAAGGGAGCACAAATATTTACCGAACCAAGGCAAGGAAAAGAAAGTAGAGCAACAAATAATTCACATACACTTCACAAATTCAAATTCATCTCGCCCTTTCATAGTAGCTAACGGACTGTCATTCAACCTAATCATCCATGCCACTTTCGTTATTCCTATTTACAGTTTGGGAAAAATTCAAATAACCTCTGCAATGCTACCATACCAATCCCTTGATAACGCCGAATATAATGCTCCTTGGGAAATAAACCCATTCCCTCAAAAATGCTGAAGGGGTATCGTACAATAATGTATGAGCAAGGGAAAGTACTGATTGACATTCAGTATTCCAATTTTTGCTAGATATGCAGATCTAGACAATTCGACTGTGGAGTACAGCAGGGACGAATCGGAATTTTGTACTGAAGCCGTGTAATTTGAACAGCGCATCCCGTAAACAACTGACTTCTTCAGTCCATAATCTCCTCATGAAACAAAACTTTCATAGACCATTCGTCATCGTGGTATCGTGGTTCAACAATCTCAATCCTCCCAAATAGTATCTAGATTCAAATCACCTCGTCTTTCAGCGCCACAAACACTCCAACGTTTTCTCTTGTCTCGTGTACCAAACCCTCCCAAAACTCTGTTACGCCCTCCTGAAGTATCTAATCCTCTGGATTTGGCATCTTCACCTTCAAACCCATCCGCCGCATCTGCTGCAGCTTTCAACTGAGCAATTCTCTCTGCTTCCAAGGCAGCTTCTTCTGCATCTGGTGTATCAGGTATTGTTTCCAAACTGGATATACTTGGGCTGCGAGATCGAGTCGAGGTAGGCGTGGAAGGAACTGACGAAGATGCATATGAACCAGGATAATACAATGAACTGGTGGGATTATTGGATGTGAGGTAAGATTCGCCGAATTTCATAGTGTGGTATGATGGGGATGAAGTCGACGAAGTCGATGAGGATGGTGTCGTGGGTGTTGTGCCACTGTAGAAAGGACTTGTTGGTGCAATCTGTCGTAAAGGAGAGGCTGGTCTTCGTACTCGTGTATAACTACCATTGGAAGGTATACCCAAAATTGGTGAGGCACTTCGATCTGCCATTTTTGGAGTATCTTCCTCTATCGCTGACTGTCCATCTTCACTAATATTGATCAAAGCACGGTTCGGAAAGCCTGGGAACACTTCATCTGCTGGTTTTCTGGGTATGCGAACTCGAGCTGGTGAACTCAAAGGACTCGCGGGTCTCTGAGGAGACATGAGTAAATGACCAGCCCCATTTACGCCTGGGAGTGATTGTGCGCGCGACATTGGAGGTGCGAGAGCACTGCCGTTTGATCTTGATCTAAAATGACCTCTAGCATATGGTGAGGTATTTCGAGGGCGAAAAGGAATTGAAGGAGTAACAGGAGATGACCATCCTGGAGAACGAGGGGTTTGAGGAATTGGATCTGTAGTTCGACGAAGATTCGGAGGTCTGCTAGATTGTTCTCGATCCTTTATCGGAGTTTGACTATCGTAGAGGGCAGATTCTTGTAATCGTAATCTTGGTACTGGAGATGCTCTGAATTCCTCGAGGGAGTGGAGTTCAGGCACGGGTTCCATGATTATATGCGTCCTTTGTGAGGATCCAATAACGGCATGGAACGGCTGTATTGGTGAATATATGATAAAGAAGTACAGGAAGGTAATATCGCGGGTAATTTCTTATTTGCTGCAATCGATAAGGAAAAATAGCCAAAATCTTTTTTTTGGATAATCTTGAGTCTTGACGTGTCTCTCTTCCTTGAGTGGTTAATATCTTTTCTCCAAGTTGAATTGGAAATCAATATTGTTTGGTGAAGGGTTGTAGTGTAGTGTTGTGTTGTGTTGTATTGTGTTGTATAGTATTTGTACAGTAATGTTTTCTTGGAAGTTTCGCGATACCAGCGCAAAGAGGAATGAAGAATGGGGGGAGAGAGAGAGAGGGAGGGAGGGAGAGAGGGATGATAAGAAAGGGAGTAGGTAGAAGGAGGAGTCTTTTCTCGTTCTCGTATTCTTCCCCTTTCCTATATAACAAATCAAGTCTCTCTGGTTTATGAAATAAAAAAGTAGCAAGTATCGAATTATCTGTAGAATGAAGAAGCGAAAATGAAGCCGGCCAAAATGGATTGATGTGATAGCGTATGGTTGGTTCATGTACTAGGTATACATTGCTCATGTGGATGTCATCATGTTCATGTTCATGTTCATCTTGATGTTCATATTGATGTTCATGCTCATGCTCAATGTTTACTAAGGTTGGGGAAGTTTTGTTTCTTATGAACCAGGAATTTCCTTAATATTATTATTGGGGGGGTGGGAGGGGGAGGGAGGGATGGGGGGAAGAAGAGCGCGATCATCTATCTCTTTTGGGGAGGCCGGTAGATGGAGTTGGTGAGTTGATGGATTGGAAAAAGATGCAGGAAAGAGCTTCCACTTCGGAGGTTTATCAATTTAAAGGGTCCTTTTCCTAGGTTCGTGAGTCGATCAATAGACTAATACTCAAGGTAGCAATAATCATTGAATAATGGAGAGAAAAGTATCGGTGAAGGAAAAACATTGGGAAAAGTGGCTAGGATGTGCATCCAAGGAGTTTGTGATCTTTTGTGTTGATGGATTGCTTTGATATCAAATGAGAAACGTGGAGAGATGAAACCAAGGGAGGGCTTAATAATAAGACTATAGATGGCATTACTTGATACTTGCGTGATACTATGAATCTAACTATGAATATGACTACGAGTATGGCTATGACCATAACTATGAAATACTAGTCGTCCTTCTCTTTTTCGTAGCTTAGGATCTAAAGAGAAAAGTCTTCTAGACTCAAGACTTCCAGAGTCTAGAAGAAAAGATTCCATTTTCACTACTTCGTACCGACACAGCAATAACATAAGGTTAGGTAGATACTCGTACTCAACCACGCACGCACACACGCATTTGGTTGAAGCAAACGCTTTCTCCCAAATATCAGTAATGGTGACGGTCACTCCGAGAGAAAGGATTGTGTCTAGATCGACGACTCCATACTACTCCATATTCCTCGCTACAATTCCTATCTTTCTCTCTTTACTACTCGAGTACCTCAAATATTATCAAGGAGTACCTAGTAGTTTATAGGTAGATATATATCTATATTTATATCTATTCATATATAATATATACATTTATTTATATTTATTTATATCTAACCGATATCCCTACTATATGCACGGCCCTGCTATGTGCACGCTCTTATTATTTATATAAAATATCATATTAAATTGAATTAGAAATTAAAAAAGCAATGAAATCATTTGAAATTTAAAATTAAGATAAATTGACTAAATTAATATAATGTTTTTAAATAAAAAATCTGAAATTCTGAAAATTTATAATAATAATATTAATAAATAAGATATTGAATTTTTATATAAGAAGTTATTTACTTATTAATATATCTTATAATAGAATCAGAAATATAAGTTTTATTTAAGGAAATTATGAATTCTTTTATATTATAATATAAAGTAATTGAAAAAATTAAACTTTTTTCTCAAAATTCTGAAATTATATCAATATTAAAATCTGATAGTTTTTAAAAAGAAAATTTATAAGAATTAATTATTAATAAAATAATAAATTTATAATATTTAATTGTACTTTTGAATTATATAATAATAATAATCTTTAAAATATAGAGAAATATATTAAAATTTATGATTTATTAATATTTTATTTAATTAAAGATTTAAAAATGAATACTAAGAATTTGATTTGATATAATATTAATTATAACATAAGCTTTTATTAATTATTATTGAAAATTTGATTTTTATAATCTTCAATTATATATATTCCATTTTAATATTAAAGAAAAAAGTTATATCAATTGATTTTTAATTTAATAAATTTTTTAAATATTTGAATTTTCAGGATTTATTAATATTAAAATAATTTTTGTTTAGATTTTCTTTTTTTAAAAATTGATTTAATAATATTTTGAATTACAAAAACTTTTTTCTTGAAAAAATATATACTATAATAATAATTTTATAATTAGAATTTCATTATATATTATAAAATCAAGATTTAAATAATTTTAAAAATAGAATTTTAAAAATAAAAGATTTATTTAAAGAATTTCTTTTAATTAAACTAAAATTTATATATTTTAACTTTCAATATAATTCATTTCAAAAAGATTATAATATTCAAAACTTTAATATTCAATATAAATTTAAATTTGTTTTAAAACTTATTTTTTAATTTCTTTAAGATAATAAAAATAATTAGAAAATCTAATAATTTATATTAAAATCAATTCTTATCACTTTTTTGATTTTTTTGATTTCTTTATAAGAATATCAATATCAAAAAATCTATTAAAATATTTTTTCATTCTATAAATAGACTTTGATATATTCTTTATTGAAAACTTATATATTAAAATCATATATTCCTTTTCTTTTATTATTCAATCGATTTTTGTTTTAATAATTTAAAATTTCGAAGAATCAAAATGAATAATATTATTGAATTTCAGAAGTAAATTTTATCTTATTCTAATGATTTTTGAATTTTAAATTGATTTTTATTTTGATTGAAAAAAACGTACATATAGTAGGGGCGTGCACGTAGCAGGGATATCGGTTATCTATATCTATTTATATACATTTATATACATCTATTGAGATCTATATATATAATATATACAATATATATACAACCAACCCATACAAAGGATTCAATTAATATTACTACCTGTAGGCAGAAAACAAATGCAACGAACATACCTCCTACCTCCTACCAACTCCACAAAAACCTCCAGACAAACAGTCATTCAATTCCTGTATTGGACCATCTACCCAGGACCTAGGGATATCATATCAACCCAACCCATGATAAACCACAGCGTTTAACAGAGTAAAACCACCAATCGAATCTCCACATCTCCCCAAAACAATGCACCCCATCTTTAAAATGCATCAACATACACATACATACATAGGTACATACATACCTACATACATACATACATTCAACGATCTGATCCTCCCACCCGCCAGCTTCCTTCCTGGATGCATGCATACCGAGGATAATTAAAGGGAATGGCGGTACCTAGGGGAAGGGGAGGCGTGCCATGATTTCGTATTCTTCCGACACTCGATCATGCAGCTGCGAGACTTATCTCTGTGTATATCGTATGTGTACCTGAACTGTAATAAATATATAGATATAGTTAATATATAGTTCTATGGAGGAGTACGAAAAAGAGTGTGGACCTCGGTTGCAATATCAAGTTATGATTTATTTACATGCTGGGTACTCCTTTCTCCTTATCCTGCTCCTTTCTCTACTCCATCCTCTATCCTCTATCCTCTACAATATCACAAAATATAACCATCCCCATCAAACTCACCAGCTTCTTCTCTCGTTCGTACAGAAAGATACCCATCATACTACCTTTCCTCCCTCCCTTCAGCTTTGTTCCCTCCCATCATTCCCACCGTGTCACAGATCATGCGGCTTCGAATCTTCTCCCGTTCCAAACTCCCTTCCATCACCTAGCATAATGTTTCATTTCAACCTTTCCAGCCCCTCCATAAAATAAAATAAAAACAATCCAAAAAAAAAAAAAACGGTTATGGCGGCGTCTTGAATGTTTGCAATCCATTCGTTCATGTACGATTATGATGTAGCTGCCACGCGGTATCATGCAGCATAGCATGATCTACAGTTGGACAAGCCAAAATGAGGACCAAACAATAAAATCGTGGAAGCGTACTGGGGAGCCGGAGCCAAGCCGCAAACCGCATCCTGAGGATGTAATTGCGTTTTCTTATGTTTGGAATTGAAATTTATACGATAGGCTACGGAATGATTATTTGTACCGTTTTTGGTGGTGGGTTGGCTAGAGAGAGGTAGGTGTATTGTTGTTCAATTGTACCGGTATGGTGATTTCTTCAGGTTTGGTGTGTACGGGCTGGGACTGACTCGTGTTTACGTGAACGAGTACCTTTTGTAATTCTCTATACAATGCCAGCTTGCTTGATGGATAGATAGCATGGAGAAGTGAGGGTTCACCTAGGGATTGTCCCACGTTCTTTGATAGATATAGATTTTTGCATTGCGGATAGCCATCGATCAGATAATCTTGAGTCATTGGTTTGGAATGGGATGAAGTTGAAGTTATCATGTTATATCTGGGTTTGTAAGACATGACATGAGATGGGACATTAGAGATAAATCTCCTTCTTTGTATAGGACTTTCATTATTAGGTAGAAGTACTGATGGATTTCTCGAAATCGAGGTGGTGAAATGTTGGGTACCAGTCGAGCCAGTCAACTTCATAGATCTATCGCCTCGAGATAGTCCATAGAGTAAATTGAGGCAGAGGCAGAAATGCTAAATCTCCTATCTTTGAATTCAATGAAGATACCATCAAAGCATCTAGTCACAGCACATTTTCAATACATGTACACAAACATACACTTACCACCAGCGTAACCGTCGGCAACAATAATTTTTCTAATCAAATAGCCATCAATAGAGTCACATCCGAATCAACCCTCAACAAATCATTCCACCGCAAGAAGATTATCCATCTGTTCTCCCCGGTAGCTGAATTTACAATGGTAACCAATCCCAAGCATGCGTGTATCCGAAGATTAAGTATAATATGAGGCGAGCTTGGAATCTTAATCATTTCTTGGTACGATAGGAGGATAGGTACCTAGGTACTCGTAGTATTTCCTTGGACAAAAAGGGGTCACACGTACCAATGGAAGGGAGGCACGGGTAAAAGCAGAACATGAAACAGCCTTGGTATTTGGAAAGCATCATAGGTCGATGTGTTCATACTCTATACGGGTGATACAATACAGAGTATATACAATATGGATCGTTCTCGGAATGTCTTGAATCTTCGGTCAAAACTCAATCATGAGATGTATACAGACATTGTCTCCTGTCAATGTAGAAATCGATGATGGATTGTATTTGTAACTTACAGCGTCCTATCAAAATGAGTTCTCATACTAAAGAACATGGTGGATGAAAAGATGGAAACTTAATGGAGAAGCTTAAAGGTACGTCCCGGTGCTTAAGAAGTAGTTTAATAACGTGGAGAAAATACGAGAAGAATGAAAGAAAGGTCCTGATTGTATTGTAAATATATTGGTATAAATTGAGATACTCTGTCATATATATCTACCTAGTATCTATACTGAGGCCGATTTGAATCATTTGATCAAAACCCCAAAAATAGATTTTCGCCTGATGAAAAAAGAAAT
The DNA here is from genome assembly GCF_014898535.1 of Botrytis deweyae. Lineage (NCBI taxonomy): Eukaryota > Fungi > Ascomycota > Leotiomycetes > Helotiales > Sclerotiniaceae > Botrytis > Botrytis deweyae. The sequence goes on from NW_024066212.1 coordinate 697,633, forward strand.
TTTAGAATCTATATAATGTGTTTATAGAAATTTTAAATAAAGAGATTGAATTCAATCTTATTTGGGATTTTTTGTAAAATAAATTATATCATTGAATAACCTTTAGAATTAGCTTTATTTATTTGTTTTTAAAATCCATTTCGAAATTTTCTATAAAAAGTATATTAATATTTAAAATCTGATATATAACTATTTTCAAATAATTTTTCTTATAATACATAAACTATTCTAGAATAAACAAAATAAATTTCGAAATAAACTTAAACTCGAATTTGAGATAAAGAGCTTTTACTAAGCTTATCTTACTTATATTATATAACTAATATAATTTTAATTAGTTTTTATAATATAAAACAAAGTATTTAATTCGATATATAACCTTAAAAGAATTGATAAAATAAAAAGAAAAATATTATAAATATCAATTAAAATTCAAAGAATCGATTGATATATTTCTTTTCTAATTTTTTTGAAAATTGAAATTTATATTGAATTTTGAATACTTTTATTATACTTATAAATCTGTTTTCTATTAATACCTCAAATATTAGACTTGATAATTAATTAATCTTTAAATAATATTATTAATATTAAACAGAATCTTTTAATTTAATACACAACCTTAAAGAAATTGTGTGGACAAGGGAATTCACTCAAAGGAATTCACTTCAAAGGAATGACTTCCATACAATGGCAACTGTATTAAAGGTATTAGGCGAAAGCGAAGGAGACTAGCTCTTTCAGTAGTGCCTATATAAGGCCTACTATTTCCCTCATTTAGCTAGCTCCTTAGATTGAATACAAATAGACATTTAGGGGCCTACACATAGTGGGAACCACGTCTTCCGTATCTCTCTCAAACCAACACTAATTAGTGATATCACAAATTACTTACTTATTCGAAATACCTTTTTACTCTTACTTCTTTTACTTCCCGTTGTTAGCACCATGACGTCCCGGGCAAGTGCTAGCGCTAATTTTAAGCAAGCCGGCAAGAAACCCGATCCTGACAAGAAACCCGATACTGGCAAGAAACCGGTTCCATCCGATAAATCCACCGGCATAGGAGGGTATGTCGATACAACGATCGACAGTACTGATCCTCTACAAGCAGGTTTCAGCACTTCTCACTACGAAGGTCTGGATACGACCAGTGCTCCTCCTCATCCTCAGCCTACCGCTCCCCCTGATCCTTACGTTCCTCCTGACAAAGCAACTGAAGAAAGAAAAGCTCAGGAAACTATAAAGGAATTGGGATTCAAAGGAGAACTTCAGGATTATTCTTTTCCAAAAGACCTCAATAAAGCCAGGCAGTTCTACAAAGGATATGCGTTCAGGTTGGGAACAGAGCACCATGCCGACGGATACTTTCTTTTTAGGAAGGCTGCGTATTCGGATATGGGGATCACCGACGCACCTCTTCAGGATACAGTCACATCCGATTTCGACCGCGTTCGTAGAGGCATATTAAGGAATGTTGACAAGTTGATATTATATGACTTTCGCACAGTCTTACGACGTCATGGAGTTTACGTTGATATCAATATGGGTATCGAGGACGCTCTTGCGGAAGTGTTTGACCGCAACAAGTATCACGATTGGACTACGAATCAACTCCTGGAATATCAGTCTAATGAAACACAACCATTCGTATCGACGAAATGGGCTCACCTCCCTGTCGGACTCGGTCCGAGACCACAAACCGAACCTCCCGAACCTCAAGACGGTGACACAGCTGGTCAACTAACTTTGCCAAAACCTGGCAAAGTTACAGGTAGCTCAATGATGGGAGGACCAGCTCCATTCCAATCTCCATTCCAATCTGGGGATGCACGAAATACACCTTTACCAGGTTCTAGGGTTCCACCGGTTGACGCTCCTGCAGGATCACCTGATGACGATGACGATTCAGATGATGATGATGATGACGGTGGCCGAGGTGGTAGAGGCGGTAGAGGTGGTGGCAGAGGTGGTGGCAGAGGCGGTGGCAGAGGTGGTGGAAATGGGGGTCATTATGATCGTCCCAACCGCTGGGAAGATGATCAACGCAATCAGAGTCGCTGCCTTATTGATCTCTCTAAGATCTACAGAGATGACGACAGGTATAAGGGTATCGACGATTCCTTTCAGTTGAAGATCTCCATATTTGCGGAGCATTGCCGTAGGGTATTTGTACCAACCGAGATGACTTTGACGGCATTCCCCATCATGCTCTCAGGCGCCGCTAGAGACTTTTATCAAGCTAACCTCAGTACTCTTCCTAAGACGTATGATGGTGTATGCGAGATGATGGTCAACAATTTCGAAGGACCTGAACATCAGCGAAATATGCTTCTCAAGTGGAACAGAGTCACTTTCAAGGACTACATCGAGAAGAACCCGACTAAGGAACCTCAGGAAGTGTTTAATACGATGATCACGGATTTACGCTTTATTCAGCATACTATTCCCAGCAATATGCGCGACTCCCAATCATACTATATTAGGATCTTGTCTGCATGCGACGGTGTTCCGGAGTGCTATTCTGCAATATGCAACCCTCGTTCAACTACTACAGAGCTCATTAACCAGATTAAGCAAGCTATCGATTCTTATCGAAAAGCATTTCCGAAGCAGGACACATCGCCTGAGACATTCCTTACAGATCGACGTTTCTACAACAATGGATCTTCGGGCTCCTCCTCCCGGAAACCTTATAATAAATACACCGGACGACGACCTTTTCCTGCACCGGCTGATAAGGGCAAGGACGATTGTTACTTCCCTGGTTGCAAGAAGAAGGGCTGTAGATACTACAAGCATACACAGGAGGAGAAAGACCGACTTAAGACGGATTACCGTACCAAGTACAGCAAACTCGACGACAAGAGTTTTACGAAGCAATACGAGCAGTTCGTCACTGATATCGGACAAGAAGATGATCAAGACGACGATAGTGACGATGATAGTGACGATAGTGATGATCATCTCATTGATCAATATCTTACTGATACAAGCGGTTCTGGAGGGGTCTCCAGGACATTCTTTACCTCCATGGGTGCTTGTGATGGTTCTTCAGTGGCGACTAATCTCAACAATGCTGCAAGCGCTCATAAGTTAACAGCTGAGACGTTCAGTACGAACAACGAGCGATACGGTGCTGATACGTTCTTTGGCATTATGATCGATACGGGTGCAGCTGAGAGATCATCTGTCGGATACAACCAGTATTTGGCATGGAAAAAGATCGAGGATGTTGAGTACGATACAGCTACTGCTGGGCAGGTGACAATCCAGTACGGCATTGGAGCAACGACTTCCATCGGTTCGTTTTACACTGAGCTTCCATTTGGGGAGGTAGAATGGAACGTGATGGAAGCCGACCTTCCATTCTTGCTCTCTTTGGCCGATATGGATAGACTTAGGTTCAAGTATGACAATCTTGATGATGTTGCTATTACACCTAAAGGCGTCTATCCTGTATATCGACGATTTGGCCATGCATTTCTGCTATGGAACGTCAATATCGAGGGATTGATTAGTCATTCTGTTGGTAGTAATGATTGCTATCTCACCGAAGTTGAGCTGCGACGAATTCACCGTCGGTTCGGCCATCCATCCGCGCGCAAGTTCCATAAGGTGCTTAAACGCTCCGGGCACGACGAGGACTTTGAGGCGATCAAACAGCTTACTAAGTTTTGTCACCATTGTCAAGTCCATGGTAAGTCGCCCGGCAGATTCAAATTCTCTTTGCCCGACAAGGATTTTGAGTTCAACCATACCATACTTGTCGATGTGCTTTATATCAACAATGATCCGATCCTGCATATTGTTGACGAAGCCACACGCTTTCAAGCCGCTCGATGGCTAAGCAACGTATCTGCGAAGCATACATGGGATAAACTCCGGGAGTGCTGGATCGACACATATGTTGGTCCACCAGAGTATATCACTCATGATGCTGGTACCAACTTCGTCGGAAAAGAGTTTCAACAACATGCTACGTCAATGTCCATTCAGACAAAGACAGTCCCTGTAGAGGCGCATCATTCGATCGGTATTGTTGAGAGATTTCATGCACCATTGCGCAGATCTTACGAAATTATTTACGAAGAAGTTCATAAACTCGGTGTTCGCAAGGCAGCTATACTCCAGATGGCTGTAAAGGCAATCAACGATACTGCTGGACCTGATGGTTTAGTACCTACCTTACTCGTTTTTGGGACATTTCCCCGCATGGTCGACACCAGCCCTCCGACACCTACTATTCAGCAGCGTGCTGCCGCGATCTCTAAAGCTATGATAGAGGTTCGCAGATTACATAGTTCTATGCAAGTACGAGAGGCCTTGAATACACGCAATGGACCCTCTACGACTGTACTTCATGATTTATTGCCGAACAGCAAGGTTTTGGTCTGGAGGGAGGGCAATGGAACAGCTACTGGTGAGTGGAAAGGACCTTTTTCACTCATTAGCATGGAAGGGGAGACATGTACTCTTGATCTACCTCATGGACCTACAAGGTTTAGGTCTACATCAGTAAAACCGTATTATGAGCGATTAGAAGCTGGACGTATTGAGGAGGTTGAGGAACTTGATCATGATATTGATCCCGAGGTAACTTTGCCAAAATCTGGCAAAGTTATATCGCCTCCTTCAGCGGTCACACGTGCGACGAACCCAGAGGAACCCCTCTTGGATTTATCCAAGAACGACCAGATTCCTACTCCGACATCTTTCCCGCGAGTGGTCATACCTCAGATTCGAGCTCATATACAGGATTACCACCCCGAATGTTTTGCTGCCGATCCCAAGGATCCCATCATGTATAAGGAGTCCAGGAAGAAGGAAATTGATGGATTGACGGCTAAGGGTGTATTCGAGGTTGTACCACTTTCGGATGTTCCTTTTGGCACGCGTGTTTTCAAGTCGCGGTTTGTCGATGAGATCAAGAACAAGGGGACGGATACTGAATTCCGCAAGTCGAGGCTAGTCATTCAAGCATATAATGATGCTGATAAGACGTCTGTATTGACACAATCCCCGACAATCCAACGATCGTGTCAACGCATTCTAGTCTCACTAGCCGCGAGTACTCGAAAGACAGGCACAGGAGTGTATATTCGAGATATCACTCAGGCGTACACTCAATCCACTTCGAACTTGCATCGCACTTTTTATGCCCATGCTCCGGAAGAGATGGATCTACCAACCGGTATGATTTTACTAGTTGTTAAACCATTGTATGGTGTTCCTGAGGCAGGAAACCATTGGTTCCGAACATACCATACTCATCACTGTGAGAAGCTTAAGATGCAACAATCCACGTATGACCCTTGTCTATTGCATACTAGTGATAAGGGGACTGGATTCGGCATTGTAGGACTTCAAACAGATGATACACTCATCGTTGGGGATAGTGCGTTTATACAAGCTGAGGACGAGCAACTCAAGCAGGCTGGTTTTATGGCTAAGGATCGCGAGGAACTCACTCACGACCACCCATTGAAGTTTAATGGTGTCACTCTTACACTTAAGGGCGATGACATTCATCTCGACCAGGAGAAGCAATGCGACAATTTGCAGCTTGTGTCTACTGAATCCATGGATATGCATGGTACGCGTGGCAAGGTTCGGAAGCATGCTTCTACACATGAACAATATGTTGCACAACGAGCCCGCGGAGCATACATTGCGACTATGTGCCAACCTGAAGCATCTTTCGATCTGTCCATGGCAGCACAGACAACCCAACCTGGCAAGGATGATATTGCGGCGTTGAATAAGCGTATCAAGTGGCAAAAAGAAAACTCTGCCAGAGGACTCAAATACGTACCACTTGACCTAGATTCACTTAAGATTGTTGTCTTTGCTGATGCTTCTTTTGCGAATAATAAGGACTATTCGTCCCAAATAGGCTATGTGATCGTAATGATGGATAAACACAACAATGCTAATATCATTCATTGGTCGTCCATCAAATGCAAGAGAGTCACACGCAGTGTTTTAGCATCTGAACTATACGGATTAGTTCAGGGATTTGACATCGGTGCGGCAATCACTTCTACAGTTAGCGCCATTCTCGGCAAGGAGATTCCATTAGTTTTGTGTACTGATTCCAAGTCGCTATACGACCTACTCACGAAGCTGGGAACGACTAGTGAAAAGAGACTAATGATCGACATCATGGCACTACGTCAATCCTACGAGCGGAGAGAGATCGTTGAGGTGATCTGGATTGATGGTCCGACTAATCCGGCCGATGCGATGACGAAAGGAAAGCCGTGTCAAGCTCTTGCTGATCTGATCAATACGAATAAGATCGATATCAAGGCAATGAAGTGGGTGGAACGGGATTAGGGGAAGGGATTGGTTCTGCCGGTAAGAGGTCAGGGACTTTAACCGGCAGATGGAGGATATTTATGATTTCACGAATTTCTTTTCTGCCATTGTATTTGAAGCCATAAAAGAGAGTTCCGAGTGTGTGGACAAGGGAATTCACTCAAAGGAATTCACTTCAAAGGAATGACTTCCATACAATGGCAACTGTATTAAAGGTATTAGGCGAAAGCGAAGGAGACTAGCTCTTTCAGTAGTGCCTATATAAGGCCTACTATTTCCCTCATTTAGCTAGCTCCTTAGATTGAATACAAATAGACATTTAGGGGCCTACACATAGTGGGAACCACGTCTTCCGTATCTCTCTCAAACCAACAGAAATTAATAAAATAAAAAGAAAAGAAATATAATTATTAATTAAAACTCAAAATATTGATTGATATATTTCTTTTTGAATCATCTCAAAAATTAAAATTTATATTCAATATAATAATATTTAAAAAACAAAAGATTGAATTCTGAAAATTAATTATTATTCAAATTTATTAGAATACTTTTAAATTGAATATAAATTTCAATTTTTGAAATAATTCAGAAAGAAATACATCAATCGATGCCTTGAATTTTAATTAATAATTATACTTCTTTTCTTTCCATTTTATTAATTCCTTTAAGGTTGTATACTGAATTGAATATTTTTTCTATATAAAAGCACACCACTAAGTTCTAAATATATTTTTAGCTTAAGTGAAAATCTATTTTTGGGGTTTTGGCCAAATGATTCAAATCGGCCTCAGTATCTACCTACATACACATATTATCGACTATTATCGAGTAACCCCTATTCATCTTCTTCCAAATCACAACACCAACATCAATTCCAACTTTCTACTCGTACTGACTGTGCTTCTCCATTGATGATGGTGATAAGAATAGATATTATGATGAATGGATGTACTTACTAGACACCTATCTCCCTGTCCAGGTCATAATAAGCCTGATCCATCAGAATCCCAATTGTACCTTGACTTTCAATTCTCATATTCTCATATCAATCGCCTACACTTATTACACCCACACGAGCCACACCTCCTTCATCCAGGTACTCCATAGCTATCCATCCATATCAAACATATCGTGTCCAGATCATTATGTGATCCTCTTAAATTCAACCCCAACCAATCAGATCATCACAATTCATCAAGAGGTAAAAGTAAGAGAGAGCAGCCATCAATGCTTTTAATGAAAGATCGACTTAATTCACTTAAACTTAACTTTACACTCATTTTTTCCATCTTCATACCCATTGATATTCTAGAAGTCCTTTAGAGAAAAAAAAGGTACCTACCCCCATTGACAATCCATTAATCTCATCAATCCTTTGGGGTCAAGAAGAGCTTGTTGGCTTAATTTAAATCGGTATCTATCCAATCTGCGACACGAGCCGAAGTACATACATACATAACCAGCTACGACATCAAACCTCTTGTGACAGACACCCCAGAACTCCAGATTCGACAAATGCGCTCGTAGGATCTTCACAAAACTATCGATTGAGGACAACCTTTCGAACAGTACAACGGCGCCATGGGCCCAGTCCGCTCTTTACGGCGTACAAACCCACTCACTTTGATTGTGGGTGTGGTCTTATGTATCATCATATTCGTCTTTCTCTTTTCCCCATCCAACGCCGACGCAGCAGCTTCGCAATTACGAAGAGCCAGCGCCGCATCCAATCCCCTCTCACCACCTACCTCTCCCTTTCGCAAACAAAATGAAGCTACAAAGAGCGGGAAACGCATACCACCCCCTGTGGTTCATTACCACATGAATAATGTTACCAGTACCGCCGATCCTTTGGGGAACCGAGAGATGATTCTCATCTTGACACCTTTGGCAAGATTCTATCAGGAGTACTGGGATAACCTGTTGAAGCTTTCGTATCCGCATGAACTCATCACTCTCGCGTTTATCATCCCACGCAACAAGGAAGGAAATGCCGCTACAGCAGCGTTGCAGGAACAGGTTACCAAGACTCAGAAGTCGGGCCCGGAAAAGAATCGTTTCGCCAGTATCATTATCGAGCGACAAGATTTCGATCCTCCCATCGCATCCCAATCCGAAACCGAGAGACACAAGATGGAGAATCAAAAGGCACGAAGAGCCGCCATGTCCAGAGCGAGAAACTCCCTCCTCTTCACAACTCTTGGACCCTCCGTATCGTGGGTGCTATGGTTAGATTCGGATGTTATTGAGACGCCTCCCACCTTGATCCAAGATCTGGCTTCGCACGATAAAGCGATCATTGTGCCAAACTGTTTCCAAAGATACTACGATACTAAAGATAAACGCATGTCGGAACGCGCCTACGATTTCAACAGCTGGCAGGATAGTGATGTGGCACGAAAGCTTGGGGAATCAATGGGTCCGGATGATATTTTGTTGGAAGGTTATGCGGATATGGCGACATATCGAACATTGATGGCATATCTTGCCAGTGACACTGGCGATTCCAAGGAAGTGATTCCGCTCGATGGGGTAGGAGGAACGGCATTGATGGTTAAGGCAGAGGTTCATCGTGATGGGGCGATGTTCCCTCCATTTGCATTCTATCATTTGATTGAAACGGAAGGGTTTGCAAAGATGGCAAAGAGATTGGGTTGGGAGGCTTTTGGTTTGCCTAATTATAAGGTATGTTACGTTATATTGTTCTCTCTCTTTGTTTCTCATGTCATAATCTTCTTTTACTCACGTACGCAAATTATAGGTCTACCATTTCAACGAGTGAGAGATGTCCGGCACATCACAATTTCCCACTCATATACCTTCTCACTAGATATTTGAAACGAGGAAAAGATGACATAATATTTTGGATGGATGGATGGATGGATGGATGGATGGACAGCAAGTTGCAGATGGGAAAGGAACTCTATCAGGAACAGCATACCTAGGTAGTCATGAGGAGGGAGGGAAATAAATGGTTGGTTGGTCTCATAACCATATCATACCTACATTGTGTATCAAAGCGTATGGTATAGGAAAAATAAATAGGATCGGGCGTTTGCTGTGTATTTTTTTTTGACGCGAGTGAATGAGAATTTCAATTGTATTATTTTTGTGGAATTATCTGTTTGTTTGTTTGTCTGTCTGTCTGTCTGTCTCTCTGATAGAGTAGTGAAAAGAAGATGAATCTTTTATAATGACATTTTCCTCATTATATACCTATATATACCTATATATATGAATAAATGAATAGATGTATATGAGATGAGATGAAATAAACTCTGAATATATAGATATATATAAATATATATAAATATATAATTCTTATATTTCTTAATCTATTTATTAATAAGTATTATTTATTTATATAAATAGAGATAAATAAATAGATAAATAAATAAATAGAGATAGATAAATAGACGGATAGATATAGATCTGATGAATAAATAAATATAGAATAGAAAGTGAGGGGTGAGGGAGAGAAGGGAGTGAGGATAGAGGAGGGAAGAGAAGGGATTGAGGATAGAGGAGGGAAGAGAAGGGATTGAGGGGGATAGAGAGGGGGTGATTGTCGATGATTTGGTTTCTAGAGGCGAGGATCGATTGGGGCTGGGGTTGTGGGAGATGGTGTGGGAGATGGAGTGGGAGATGGAGTGGGAGATGGTGTGGAAGATGGTGTGGGAGATGGAGTGGGAGATGGAGTGGGAGATGGTGTGGAAGATGGTGTGGGAGATGGAGTGGGAGATGGTGTGGGAGATGGTGTGGGAGATGGAGTGGGAGATGGAGTGGGAGATGGAGTGGGAGATGGAGTGGGAGATGGATTGGAAATGAATTGTATGGATATAGATATAGGTATTAAGAGGATAAGGAGTAGTATGAGTATGAGTATGTATTCGAGTATGTATTCGAGTATATATTTGGGTACATATGTATTTACAATATTACTCATTCCCCTCTTGCTAACTCATCAAAGCATTGTGAATCATAAAATGAGAATTCAAAACCATACATCATACATTAATAACCTACTCGTATCACATCATAAAAGACTCATCAAAACTCAAAAAAAGTATACAATTTATCAGCTGACAAACCGGCCAGCAAAAGTCATAATATTCGTATCTAAGTCGTAGCTACTGTAAATAGTCCCTAAAATGTATATTCTTTGATTGATCTCTAAATCTCCAACGCCCATTCGCCTAATATGCAAAAACCAACGCCTTAAAGTTCTAAATGAGAAAATTCCGCATCATATCTTGTTGATCTCGGGTTGTATGTGGTAAAAAAGGTATTAAATAATACAATATGTAGTAATGCACGTCTTGTAAAGACAGGGAATTGTATAACAAATTCGCGTATAACCAGAGGCAATTGCAAGACAATTAAAAACATTTACATGCCAAGCATGCTCATTTGTCGTCTCAGGGGACTTGCGCTGAGACTACTGTCTTCGCTACCGTAGCAGGCCGAATCAGTATCAATATCCCACTCAGCTTCCTCTTCTTTGTTTTCCTCGGTACCATCCCAAGCCTTTTGCATAGCACCACGAGTATTCCATCTTAAAGTTCTGGATACACTGTCAAACCACTCTGACGGAGAGCTAACCACGGTGGGGAATGGGTATTGAGAAGCGGCAATAGTGACATGGTCACCTTGCTTCAACTCAACACGTCCCTTTCCATCGAACGAACAATAAGCGGTGGCTCTAGAATTGCGTGGAATGGATACTCGGAGTAAAAGTGTATCTGAGAGAATCATTGGCCGGAATGAAAGAGTATGAGGGCAAATTGGTGTGAGGAGGATGGCAGGAATATCTGGGTGGACAAGTGAGCCACCAGCAGATAATGAGTATGCGGTTGAACCAGTAGGAGTCGAGAAAATACATCCGTCGGCTTGGACAACAGTCAAAAGCTCATTGTCACCATATAACTCGAGGTTAGAGATGTAAGAAGATGGTCCTCGGTCAATAACGAGTTCGTTGAGAACCTCAAATTGTTCGCCTTCTACCGCCTCGTGACCTTGTTCCTTTCCATCCCGGTATATCGTACATGTGAAACGCATACGAAGGTTAACTCGCATACCTTCCTCTCCCATGACTTTGTTCAAGTGTTCCTTGAAACGGTCATATTCAAATCCAGTCAAAAAGCCAAGACTGCCGAGACTGAAGGATAAAATGGGTGGAACAACACGTTGGAAGAGCCACGAAGTAAATAAGACAGTACCGTCCCCACCCAAAGTGAGAACGAGGTCAAATTTCTCCGGTTGACTCCAGCAAAGATCTGGCGACCAGTATTTCAAAAGATGTTGGAATCGAGGTTGTGATTCAATCAAGGCTGCTGCTCCAAAACGCTTCGAGTTGCGCAACTTCGCATCAACGTAAACATTAACACCCAGGTCTGAGCCATATCGTGGAGTACTCATGAGCCAAAGTGCTAAATCCTTGGTCAAATTAACCAACTGATTATCTCTGGCCTTGGTAACAATCATGACATTGCGGACGGCTCTCTTGATAGGGCGCCTTTGCAATTGCTTAGAAACTTCTCGCACACCAGTAGCCGTTGCCATGAGTCGAGAATGTGACATTGATTCGTCTCCGTTGATCTCTTCAAGCACCTTATCGATATTGACAGCGTCATCGAATCGTTGATGGTAAAAGCATGGTGATTGTAGCGAGGGAAATCGAGCTGTGACCGGAGTGTTTCGCTGTGCCAAATCCGAAATTGCTGCATTGAGTTTCTGCGATGAGGCAGTCCCCGGTCTCTCAGTAGATGGCGCTTTCATGTTTGCTAAAGAAAGATTTTGTGGATTATGTTGTTTCGACGATGCCAATGCTTTCATAATAGTCTGGCGAGGTACAGCGTCGACAGATAGAGCGTTCTTGCAATGGTTATGGAACGTTCGGGAAGCCCGTGTAGGAAATACCGGTGATGACGGAACAGAAGCCGAATCGCTTCCTACAGTTGTTGCAGCGGAAAAAGTTGTGGATGGGTCAGTCGATGATTCGAAAAGATCATTATCTGGGAAGTTGGTTTCAATGGCATTCAAAGAACCGAACTGTGCGCCCTGTTCGCGTCGGAGATTGTCTCCAAGATTAAGTTTCGAGTTCAAGGCATTGAAACCCAAAAAGGATTGAGCCGTAGCTGAAGGTGTAACAGCTTCATCGAATACGGACTGAGAAGGTTGTGGGGGATCATTGGGCTTAGTAAGAGCAGGATGAATCGAAGTCGGAGAGCGAATGTCGGACGTGGACATTGTGGATGATGACGCCAAATGCTTTTTGAGTAATCTTTTTTGAGTCGGAGTTCGGAAGTCGGTAGAATGTGTCATAAATGCCGACGAATCCGGGGGTGTGATTGGTGGATGCAAGGATTATCAAACAAAACTATTATTATCGATTGGGGTGTCAAGGGTGTCCGGGATAAATGCTGGGTAAATCGATAGTACGGAGTACAGAGCAGCCCTGGAGATTGATTGTGTGTAGATAATGCAATCTAGGTCGGATTCAGATCGATCGACGGGAGGTATCTGGAAGGAGAAGATGGAGACGATGGAGTCGAAGGAGATGGCTGCGAAGAATCAAGAGGTAATCTGCTTTCTGATATAACTCCTTGGCTGCTGTCTGATCTGACAAGAGGAAATACAGGATCGAAAGGATAGAAAGGAGTCGAGGAGAAGAAAAAGAAGTATAAGAAGAGAGGATGAAATTATAGATGAAGGGAATTGTTTGTTTTCAGTTTGCGGAGGCTTGTTGGTTGTGGATTCGACTTTGTTTTGCACAGACAGTCTTGATCAAAGAGGCCAACAGTCCGTATCGGGTTGTCCGTAAAGATGTGATTTCGGATACAACGGAGGTAAGAAGTGGATGTATCGTTTACCATTAGGTACTTTGAAAGATGGGCATGTACGGAGTATGATATAAATTATATCGCCAGGTGTGATTTCGGATCTTGGACTTGATTCCTTCGATTGGTAGTTGGCAGGTTGGCGGGCTTGTGAAAATGTAAAAAGACGCAGGAGAATATGTGATGTAGATTAATCTCGAGTAGCACAAATCTTGCCAAGTCGTAAAAAGATGTGATATATCTTGCTGTCGACTACTAAATGTGATCTCAAGTCAGTCAGTCTTCTTCGATTTCAAAATTTATATTGGTCCCCATTGCTGGTGCCAATGCTGGTGCCAATGCTGGTGTCAATGCTGGCTCTCAATCAATCCTTCCACCAATCCTAGGTAATCTTCATGATCAATCTTCAATATACTTCTACCCCACACATAGAAGATATAAATATGGATGTCCTCCCAGAAAAAGCATGTATGAATGACCCCATCGAGCCCATCCCGTCTTAACTCCACAAATGAAGTAATAGACTCACCTGATTGTAGTAAGCGAAACTAATAAGCCTTTCTATAAGCTTCTTAGGTGATATATCTTGCGTCTCGACAGCTTGTTGTGACCCTCTTTTGTGAAAGTGTCGAAAGTGTAGGGTATCGTGTCCAGTGATAATTCTCCACAAGGTGATAGTGATTCGGCGTGCAGAGGAACGAGACCAAAATAGTCAAAGAAATAACAACAAATGAAGATTAAGATATCTGCCCGTGGGAATGGAAAAGAAGACCGTCGTCCAAATTTGGAGTGCCGATTGGTTGGAGAAATAGAAGAGAAGTGAATTGATGCCGAATAAAACAAGCAATACCAAGCCAATATCAAAGTAGAAATGTGCTAAGATACAACGGTTCAAGAATCCACAACTGAAAAAGAAAAAAGAGACAAACAGAACGCACAAGCTACCAGAGCTTTGCTGAAAGAATCGAGTACTAAAAACGACAGATTGGTCTGATGGTGAAGACTAGAGAGAGACGAGAAAGGATGCTCCCACTGACAAGACTTCCCTTTCTATATGAAGTGAGTTAGCCTAGTTACGATACCTCTCCAGATTCCTTTCCTCGACATCTATGTTGTTTTGCCTTCACAACGGGACGCTGCACCTTCCAACACGGTTACAGCTGCCACTTCATTCTCCACTATGATCGTCAAATATGGAGGCGAGTTTTGAATCTCGAAAGGATCCAAGCTAGCGTTTTCAGTCGGGGTCCAAGGTCAGCATTAAGCATAGGGAACTCGCAATACTAGTAACATAACAGGTGCGAAGATGCAAGAATGGTGTTTGATATCACGAAATACTCTCAACTGCTAGTGAGCATGATATTATTGAAAGACTCATTTCATCGCGTATTGATTTTGCTGGCGAGTATTGTATTATTATATTATAGATTTCATCTGATCAACGTGTGGATCGGGAGTTACTCTCAAAAAAGTACAAAAGTCCCTGCGCAAATCTGCAATCGCAATTGAGTACTTCCTGGATTTCCTTGTCTGACTCGACTTAGAATACTCATCTCCAGTGAACGTTTGAATTTGCTACCTTTATCGGGAATGGTCGACGGAGGATGAAACGTGGGACCTTGACATGTTGTATCAGATTCCCGATACACACATCCTTTAATGCCTCGGATAACATTGTTTGCTCACATCTCTTCCGTAATTGGTACTCAGAAAAACGACCTTGATCCCAACTCAGATCGCGTTCATAACTCGTTTCGATATGCGGCACCAGCCCTCGTATGCATTTTTCACGTGTGGGCTTTCCCCGTTCCCGTATCCAAGATGAAACCACATTACGGTCCTGACGTTTGGATGACAGCGGTAACATTGATAGAACATTTTCAACCTTTCCAATGGAGATCGGTAGCAACTTTTTCTTGTACTGCCGACTTGACGAACATCATCATGCTTGAAGGTGCCTCATTCTCAAGCCCATCTTCATGCATGATATCATCCTCCGCCAATCCATGACCTTTGCAGCATAGACCCTTTCCATGCTCGTATACTTCTTCCCATTCATCCAAATCGAAACTTCCCTCACTTTCTGCAACAAGAAGCTCCCCGTGTGATGTGAATGCCAATACATGGACTGAAGCAGCATCTTGACAATCCAGAGGAGTAGGGTTTTCTATTATAGTCGTGCCTTTCTCGGTATTCTTCAAGGCAAGCAATACTGATGTCATGGTCATAGAAAGCGGTATAGAAGCGGATAATAAGGTCAGAACCGACGTTTGGAGGAGGGCAGGGAGTAAGGGAAGGTTCTAAATGATCATTAGCAATCGAAATATAGAACAAGAGTGTGGCACACACCGAGCTGGCCTGTACAAGTTTTGACCAAGCAGTATCATTTTCCGGTGTACTTGTAATTTGTAATGTAACTTGAATAAGGGTTCGGGGAAAATTGTGGATGAGGATTATTTGGCGTAAAGAAGATTGAAGGATTGCTTCAAGATGTCTCTCCCTGGTACCTAAGACGTAATCAGTTCCAAGTCTGTCAATCAAACAGTATTTCTATCAGAGTTACGCACCTCCAACACCAGCAGCTGGTCTCACTATCACATCTATAGCCGCTTCTTCTGGCAACTCATCACGTCTCTGAACTTCGATAGGACCGTTTACAGCGCCAATGATAGTATAACCATTTTGTGAGAAGCTAGCAGAACCATCTACTCTATGAAGAGGCGATAGTATGGTTGTAGGTTCGGTTGAGCTGACCATTTTGTTTGTTAGTATGGGGGGGCGTAGATGTGAAGTCCAGATTTATTATGAATGAGATTGAAATCTTTCAAAGCTTGAGCAGAGCTTCAATAATGAATGCGCTTGCACTGTTGAAATTGAATTGCAATTTTTTGTTATCGTTATCGCAATGTGCGCTAAACACTCCTTGGGAATAGCCTAAAGTCGCTGGCAGTGCCGTGGGGTTGGTACCTTTCGAGCTTGCCATGCCACTTCCTCTCCTTTGTAATCAACATCAACAATATCCAACAACATCAAGCATTTACAAGATGTCTTCAACCGCGGAGCACATTCAAAGTCCAGCGAATGGACTTAGTACTGGTATCCCCAACCTGCGCGATCGTCTTCCAAAATTAGAACCTCGCAAAAAGCGAAATGCACCATCGAATCCTCTTCCCGTCCCTGAGACACCAGATCTACCATCTCCTCCAGATCAGTCAAGCTTGAAATTCTGCAAGCCTACGAGACGAATTCTATCACCCAAGGATCATGATCTCTTCCTTCAATCTCCTACTTACAAATTGCTCTTAGCATTTGTCTTTAGTCTAACAGATTCAGTCATCGATACACCAGTCTCAGCGACTACTAAGACAGACCTCAGCTCCACCGTTACCGCTATTCTCGAAATATTAGACAAGGTTGAGGATGTGGTACAAAGAAGTCCGCCGGAAGAGCAAGGTGATTCAAGATTTGGCAACAAAGGTTTCCGCGATTTTCTCGATTTAGCTACAAAAGAGCATAGTGGATGGCATAAACAATTGGGTGTTTCGTCCGATGAAGCTATTGCCGAAATCTCTACATACTTTTTACAATCTTTCGGGAATCGCACCAGAATTGACTATGGATCGGGACACGAGTTGAACTTTATGATATGGTTATTATGTTTATATCAACTTGGAATAGTGACTCGTCAAGACTTCCGCCCGCTGGTCTTGAACGTCTTTACACGGTATTTGGAGCTTATGAGGACTATACAGAAAACGTATTATCTAGAACCGGCAGGTTCGCACGGAGTATGGGGACTCGATGATTACCAATTTCTTCCATTCCTATTTGGCGCTTCTCAACTTTTACATCATCCGTATATCCGTCCTTTGTCGATTCATCAAAATCTTATATTGGAAGAATATGGCAATGAATATCTGTACTTGGGACAGGTTAACTTTGTTAATAGCGTTAAGAATGTTGAAGGACTGCGGTGGCACAGTCCAATGTTAGACGATATATCTTCCGCGAAAAACTGGACAAAAGTTGAAGATGGTATGAGAAGGATGTTTGTGGCCGAGGTACTCAAAAAACTACCTGTCATGCAACATTTTCTTTTTGGTTCTCTGATACCAGCTGAGGATGGTATGAGCACAGAGGAAGAGTTCGGAGTTCCCAATGAAGAAGATGATGCGGAAGGGGGAGAGGTAGTCGTTATGCATGATGGAATGAGGCATGTTCATCAAATGAATAGTTGGGGTGATTGTTGCGGGATTAAAGTACCGAGTAGTGTCGCGGCAGGCCAGGAAATGAAGAAAAGGATGGGAAATGAAGGTCTGAGAAGAATACCCTTTGATTAAGATATGATATATAGTTAAATCAAATCAAGCTATAATATAGTATCAAAGGTTATGAGACTACTATTTTGCGCTTGCGTTTTAATTTGGCATTTCGACTCCTCGTTTGCATTTCGCCAATTTCGGCTTCTAACGAAGAGTGAAACTTCATCTCATGGCGTTTCTCAAGTCCTAGACAAGCCTTCCAAACCTTTCAGGCACACATATGAACATACCTTTCACCATATGTGGTCTAATTCATATTCCAGATTCAAGAAAACGCCATCGTAAGGCACATATTGAACAGTCGTATCGTATCTCATTTAGTATTATGATTCAGATAGCTGTATTTGCAGAGCCTTGATAGTCACCGGCATACAGACAATCGCAGCCTAATTACCCCCCTCGTACACATCTGATTTCCGGATTCTTATTCATCTACCGAGCAAGTGTCTTCATTCACCTCGTTCGGTGTCAAGATGATGACTACATAATCACCCTGATTTTTTTTCTCGGAAAGGGCAGGACTCCCCTCCTCTCTCTCTCTCTCTCTCTCTCCTGGTTAGATATTGAGAGTTCGACCTCTTTGCTATATAGGATTTCTGATTCCCGTCTTTTTGGTATGACTAAACTGTCATAGGCTACATGTAACTCTGCATCAACTGCCATCCAGATATCAAGAGCCTCTGGAACAACCGGAACAAACACTGAATACAGGTGGCCAAACACTAAGTTGCAAATTGGTACCGGCCGCCAGAATAGTTGTATACATTTATTCAAAAATTAGTATCTTGAATAACTTTCAATAGAACGACCCTGTCTTCTATACAAATTCCGAATTTCGGTAGCGAGACTATGATCCGAGGACTTGAAATTGATAGCGAAATTTTGCATTCGGATGGCTTTTTTAATCTCCGAACTGTAAGAATATAAGATTGATGGGGGGCGTGAAGGGCTTCTTTGCTCTGCGTAGTACTACATGCTAACATTTTTTGCGTCATTACTACGATGAAATGGAATACACACGCGTTGAGCATAGCCAAAATTCCCAGCTGTGTGTTATCAACCCCGCAGAGTATCCTAAACTCTAATGTTCTTGAGGTTTCGGTACTGGTATGAACTCAAAATATGGAATGTAAAGCAAAGTATTGATTACAATTCATGAGCATTTGTTTCTTCTACTCTATGAACTGCGCGTGCGTTTCACTTGAAAGAGCTAAGAGGATAGATTCTGTCAACTAAATTTCTTTGGCAAGAAACTATACTTCTAACGAGTTAGACTCCAATTCCAATTGATGAATGCTGGGAGCTGTCAATAGGGGATTTTTACCGATGCTTATGGCGCAACAAAGGGTAATCATGCTACAAGTAATGCAAGTGCGAACGCAAATAAGATGGATGCTTTTATTGGATAGAGAATTAAAGGAACAGCTCCCGGAAGAGCAAGATAGTCGAATTGGAGACTTGGAGGTGGTGAATGTTGTATTGAAGGAGTTACAGGAATTGGCAAATAAAACTCGTATTTAAAGTAGCTAAGTCTGAGTGCCAGTCAGATCAAGATGTATCAACTTCATCTTGTTAGTCTTACATAGCGAAACACTATAATAGCACCAAAAGGTTTCGACTAGTATTATTGAAATCGAATGTGGTTGAAGGCTCAACAATGTGATGGAGTAGATCTTGAGATTTGGACATTCACAATATGAGGTAATGAGAAAAAGAGAGGAGCTTTGAAAATGATGAAGCTACGAAGGTGTGTTGAAGGAAAGGGGAAGGAGGGGATGAGATGGCACATCATAAGATGAATTAGCGATATGAAATGAAGGGGTTTTAAGATGGGAGTGTAAGATGTGACATGAAAACTGTGTCTACTTGATAGTAAACTATTGGATGATTGCTTCTGGGGCGCAGGGGTTTGTTATAGACTGGTAGATTTGGCTACTTGATACTTGGACGAAGATGATGACAAAAAAGACCATCATCTTTGCTGTGAGTTTACAAAGAGAACACTGTGAATATTGAAGCAGAGATACAAAGATATTTGGACTAGACTATTCATAGAGGATTGAAGATAGTTTGATAGTATTCAACGGTCAATATAGAGGCATTTCTTTCAGGATATGCACTGGAAGCAAAGAGTGAGATATGTGGTTGACGACTTGGTTGAGATCAGCATCTAACACCACCAGCGGTCGCTTCGACCCTTTCTCCTCTGAAAATAATACTTGGACCAAAACCACACATCAAATCTACCTGATACTTCTCATATTGGAACAAATCTGGAGGCGAATGAACATATCCTACATCTGACGAGGCCAGAAGTTTTCGTGGGAGTTACATTTCCGAATATGAGACTTGCGATGAAGGGAGTCTAGAATTTGCCAGAGCGGTTTGACGTTGACCGAACACCTAATTCTCTTCGACTCCAGAAAGTGACTCGATCACGGATACTGATCCGTCTCATCAACCAGATTCACGTTTTATGTCTTCGGGTGCGTATCCGGTGAGCCCGGAAGGATTTTGTGTAATCAATGCATTAAGCCATCGGCATGTACTCTCTGACGATTCCCGAGAAGCTGAATTCTGGAGAGAAGGAGAAAGGCATTGTGAACTAACTATTCGGACTGTCAAGTGTGAAGCATGAAGCGGTGGGGTCGGTGGTTAAAACATCATTGACACATTTCTTGACCGAGTACCGGCCGCGGTTCTACCCCGCACCTTCCATATCGGACGTGTTCCCGAGTCAAAGTGCAGTGCAGGTACAAAGCAAAGAGTGTTTATCATCATCGTCACTTGAGCGATAAAAACGGTAAAAATAAAAGAGATTCAAGAAGACAAATACCAAGACGCGGATAAAAAGTGGGATGTGCTCATAATAGAAATTTCCTATAATAACAATATGTAACAGTAAATAATATATGACGTGAAATTTGCTCGAGGTTGAGTTGCCGCGGACATGTCCCTTCATTTTCTAAACTTTCCACTTACGGTACTCGTGAGGAATGTCAAGACATTGATTCCATTCAAGAAATAAATCTTGGAACTACGGTATTGGGGTCCAGATTCTACAGCTTTTGGGAATCCTAGATCCCGTTCCATTTTATTTTTTTCGTCCTCTCAGATTTATTCGGTGAAAGGAAAGAGAAATGCTCAGCCCGTTGTGTGGGTGGGCGAAGCATTCGGTCCTCTGGACTTTTACCGCAGCAGGAACGCCATATTGTTTGTGAAACAGGCTGGAAGCTAGAAGACGATATGTATGGATCACTAGGAGGACAAGGCTGTTGATGGATGACTGTCAGATGTAGAGCCAAAGAACTAAACGAAAGAAACGGCTACGGTGGACCATTTCAATTGTAAAGACAAATTGCTAGATGCTATCAGATCAAGGCTATGCAATTTTTTTTGAACTTTTGGAATTTGTGATTGGATGTCAAGGGAAGAACTGAAAAGTGAACATCGAGGGGATTGAGCTCCCAAGTTTTTTTCTTTGAAATCGATCTGATCCACCTTGTTTGTGTTCGGCGGCTGTACGGTTACGACAAGCGAACGATGAAGGGGCCTGGGGGCATGTCATATAAACTGGTATCTTGGCCATTCTTGATTTCTTCTAAGCTTTAGATGATATCGATTGATGGGTTTCTACCATTCCACCAATTTGCTGGTGGAGAATGGCTCGAAAATGGGTCGCGACTTTCTCCTCCGTCTTGTGTAAGCGCCCACGGCCCTTGTGCTTACGGCCCCATCTTGAGGTCCCCCATGGTTAAGACCTTCCTTTCGCTTGAAAAAGACCAATTGATGATTGTTACCCGTAAGACTTAAGCCTTTTGAAACATGAAGCCAACCCATTTCCTCCCAAAGTAACCTTACTGGACGGATAACCAATTAGATATTGGGATTCTCTAAACATTTCTTAGCTTTCTTAATCGGGATCGTGCTTTAGATGCAGGAACTCGGGAGCTCATCTTCGGAGGGATGAGAGGGCTTTGAAGGAAGGAAGAATAAAGTAAAAAGGAAGTACGCTTAGGTTTGATTGTTCGAATGAATGATGCGTTTGCTGGCTGTGCAAATGTATAGAAGTTCCGAAAGACGATTGAAAAAAAGTGGTAGCTTTGGATGAATAGTTCCTGACATCATAAAATGTACACAGCCGCTTTCCCCATCATACCTAGGTACTATGCCGACTTGCCATGTCATGTCATGGAAAAGACTAAGACCTGGAAGTTTTGGGCTGATTTGAAGCTTGAGTTGAATGAATGAATGCTTGGTCTGCCTTGCTCCAGTAAATGGGTTTGTATACCTTGAGCTGTACTTTGCCATACAGAGTAGTTGAGTAGGCATGAAGATGATGGATGGTTCGTGACTTCTATTTCCAACAAATGTTGAAGAATGTCTCATTTTCGACACCCTTGATGAAGCTTTATGACCCTTTCATACCTCGTAAATCATTTTGGGGTTGTAGATTCCCTTGAACATTCCCTTGTAGATTCCCATGGCAAATGATTCTAGTTATGGCCAAATTGATGATATTCGATCAGCCCAAGTAAAGGTGCCTACCCACTTGTGCGTTTCCACTCTCACCCAACCCACCCAACCCACTCTTTGTACCAGTATCCATCAGATCGCCTGGTTATCTTTTTATATTTGTGCTGGGAAGATTGCGCGCAGTCAAGACCCAAGGTCGTTTAATTTTTGCTTCCTCCTCCACCATTCAACTTTGCTCCACCAGCTCGTCTTTTGCTAGACTATTCCCTTTTTCATCTAATTCAACTCCAGCTATTCTTTGGATTGTTGTTATTATTGCTTCAGCGTCAAATTTTTACATTTGGTCGTCAAACTCGGAATTTAATCGCTGGCCCTTGTTCCTGGGCCTGTGAATCCGTTCATTCTCCCGTTGACCAAGTCCCTGTCATCTTGCTTAGCTTTTAAAGAAGCTCGCGGAAACTAGGAAATTTATAGACAGATCAAGTTAGAGAAAAAATAAGGCTTTCTGCTATCAATCTCCATCTCTCTGGAACACCAACAACAAACAACTTCAACACTTTTGGATTCGCCCTTTACGAGTATCCTTCCCATCGTTTGTTAATGCTTGAGAAAATCTATTTTTTCTCGACCTCATCTCAATTAAATACAAAGCCCGCCCGCCACAACCACCACCACTCTTCCCATTAGATTAGATTTCTCATCACCGGGACAAGCACTCTCACTGCTTGTATCGAACCTGGAACACTGCTTATCTTAGCCTTAGCGCCTAAAAGTTAATCGCTGCACGCCCCCTCAGCTCCAAGTCCTTGTCCTGTCGATTTAGTACCACACCCCCCAGTTCCCGCCAAAGGCTTTCTCTCACCCCTCCGACTCCTCCTCTTTCAATCGTTCATCCTCATCCCTTTTTAACTCGTCCCATACTATCTCACAGGAGCCTTTACATTTGCTTTCTGTCAGCTCACCCACATCACCAATATTTTTATCTGTTCTCACGAATAGAACACATTCGACTGCTAGTTTCATTTTATCCACACGCATACCATATACCCCCCAAACTTTCAACATTCCGAATTCATTTCTTACTATTTCACATTGCTACTTCATTGGTATCATCCAGCGAACCAGTTCACCTCAATTGCAGTTTTGTGACCTGCATATAAGACCTGCAATACCTGCAACACCGATCCCCGAGGCTGCAACATGACCAGTACCTTGCTCATTACCTGTTGACCACACTTATAGCTGATTAGGCCTACAATAAGAAGACCACAGCTTTTTATACATATCGTACCCCCAAGAAATACATAGCCTCCTATATTCTCCACACGTTATGTCTTCATACACTTCCATCTCATCACATTTAGTCGACGCTCAAGTTCAATACTCGCGAGAAGAGACCGACTCTCTCTGCCTGAATACACATCACATAGCCAACACACAATTTGACCCTACTCTCCTGTCTCCGTACAATCAATCGCATACAATCAGTAATTCTACAAGTCCATACAACATTGGTAACACACCAGTCGAAAGTCTTTCCGAATTCAGCAACTTTGGTAGCGACTATAGCGAAATCGAGGACGAATTCTTTGGAGTGGATTTCGACGCCGGCGTGCAGCGAATAGATTCACTACCATCCAATCTTACAACATACCCGACGGAAGCGTATACAAAAGCCACACATCAGGTATCTTCGAATACTAGGAATCAAAAATCACCAGAAGCCCTCACAGCTTCAAACTATCCGCTCAGCCCAAAGAATACAAGTATTCCAAACACACCCTCCCCTAGAAGCGAGGTGAATGATAAGATCCATTCAATAATTACACATCACGAAATAGAGATCGACAACGAAATCAATCAATCGGGATTTCCATTTCCAGAATTGACATCGACACTTAATACACTGCAATTGACGCCAGAGAATAGCGGCAGCAGTCGCACGAGCGCTGAAGGGTTTGAACCAACCGGCATGGCTTTTCGTGCCCACAGTCCGCATGTGACTGTTTCGCATTGGGCCGAAGAACAATCTTCGGCTAGGCGCGATTTTGCGCCAAATGTGAATCAATACAGGGAGCCAGTGAAACCCGATTTTGAAGATTATCAATATCCATCCCAGAGTTTCAACCAGAGCTCCAAACCGACCGCATTGCGGAATGATGAAGGACTATGGAGTCCGAATGACACAACAGGTCTGGCGGGATTAGATCCTGAAAGTCGAAAAGCTTTCTCCGGCGCTGAAATTCCTAATCTGAAAGAACAAGAAGAGCAACGACATATCGATGACACGAATATACAGGTACACTTATGGCGCCAGAGAGGCAATTCAACCAGTGATCCAAATGTGCCGAGATCTAGAGAATCGACTTATGCTGTACAGGTTGAGCAGGCTGAAGTTAATTTGGCACCAGTGGATGATGCCGCAAGCATTAGAGAGAATAGGTTTCTTGATGGGCAAGTTTATTACAACATCAAAGGCGACTCCCCAACTGATGACGACGTGAAATTGATGAGCCAAATACGTCAATTCAACGATGCTCCTGCGCTACCATACATGACAGTCACCAACTTTCAAGCACCAGCTACGGCAAATGATGCCATCCAAAAGTGGAATGGAAACGCAGACACTTTCTCAATAATCTCACGTGCAGCAACTTGGGGCACGCGACGAAGAAGTGAGCCAAGCCTGATGGACTATGACGCCGTGGCTGATGGCAGTCTCCTCAAAAAATTGTCAATTAAGCCAGAAAGGAAAGGATCAGGGCGTTGGACTAACCTTTCAAACTTGGGACAACGCGCTGTCACTCGTGTGAGAAGTAACAGTAATCTCAACAAGAGAACTCGTAGCTCTTCAAACTTGCAAGGTTCTTCAATGGAGATTAAGCAAAAGCAAAACAATTCAAACAATCTAGCGCCACCACCAAGAACATCTAGCTTTGGCAAGAAGCCAACACCAAGTCTCAATACTGCAATAGCAGCAATTTCTGGAATCGGAACTGCGGTGGGTACAAGTGCACATCACACCCCACACACTCGTAATGGCTCTATGAGTGCAGTATCTCCGAAAAGCCCTCTCCTGAATCTACCCTTCCTTCGCAAGGACAGTGGACGGACCAGAAGTAAGAGCGATCTGTCGATTCGAGAAGGCGGATCTGCTACTTCGATATCTGCTATTGGTGAGCTCTGGAAGAAACAAGGTGGCCCACCTATTCCAAGTTTGGCTCCTCAGGTAGAGCCCGAGTCCGAAGATGATGAAGATGATGAGCAAGGCGATGAGGGTGACATCAGAATGGAACATACTCAATCGGAACCGATTGTTCCTACATATGAAGGTTTCAAGGAGCATGTAAGGCGGCTAAATCCCGACATGAATCCAAAGTTCGGTTGGCTTGTCAGTCGCATTGCTCATCAGCAAGAAATCCGATACAAGAATCTTCTTGATCAACGGGTAAAACACATGCAAGCCATCATGAATCAAAACTGTTCTGCAAGACCACATTGCATCGCATTGGGCGGAAGTGCTACATTATATGATGCCAAGGGAAAGAATCGAGAACATGACCGTAGTGCTGGTGGGCTACAACTGGTTACGGATTTTTCCGACGATTCGAACCCTGGTGATGGTGCTCTTTCTAGCGAAACTTTCCCCAAAGGTGTTCCATTACCACCAACCCGAAATCTTCCCGCAGAGTTTGAATGTCAATTGTGCTTCAAATCTAAGAAGTTTCACAAACCGTCAGATTGGACAAAGCATGTCCATGAAGATGTGCAACCATTCACTTGTACATATGATAAGTGTAGGGAGCCCAAGTCATTCAAACGCAAAGCCGACTGGGTTCGCCATGAGAATGAGAGACACAGGCATTTGGAGTGGTGGATATGTCAAATCGAAGATTGCAGGCATCCTTGTTATCGAAAGGATAACTTCCTGCAGCATCTGGTTCGTGAGCACAAATTACCAGAGCCTAAACAAAAGACAAAAGCAGCCATCAAAAAGGCCAAACATACCGAGCAAGCTTGGGCGATGTTAGAAAGATGTCATCACGAAACAACAAATAAACCACAGGACGAGCCCTGCAAATTCTGCGGCAAATCCTTCACCACATGGAAAAAACTCACTGTTCATCTGGCGAAACACATGGAGCACATCAGTTTGCCAATTCTCCAACTTGTTGACCAGAAGAATGTCGATGCTGATACGATTATCAGCCCAATCGAACAAAATCTTACTCCCATAACTCCAATGGGCAAAACCAAATTCGAGGAGTCAAGTCCTTATGGCATGGAAAGCATCTCGCCCAACACCCCCATGGTGCCCCAGTTTAGTGCCGGTTTCCATCAACCTGCATTTTATTCTACGTCTGGCCCTTCACCAACGTATGTCATGGGAAACTCAATGACACACACCCCAATGACGCAAGGAAACCCAAGTGAACAATTTCCACTATTTTCCAATGCCAATGCCAATGCATATAGTGCTCAGCAAACAAACCAGCCGCGACAATTTGGCTCAATGAACTCTGCTAACCTTAACAATATGCATCACCCTACGCCATCATATATTAATACCGGCTTTGTCAGCAATAAAATTGACCAACCCCACTCAGCTTTTGGAACTATCGACACTACCAGTAGCTTTATTCAAAACAAGGTTGATCATCTACCTCATTCTGCCTTTGCTTCAATCGGTCCTAATTCTTTTCAATCCCAATCCAATCAGGATTTTAATCAGACACCTCACTCCGCCATCGGTTTCTCAATGAACCAACCTTTCGTTACGACTTCCCCTCCAGTTTCAACATATATGATGGATCAAAATACATTTGGCTTCGATTCTTTGAGTGTCGATCCCATGACCAACTTTCAGCAAGTACCCATGAGTCGTGCCCAGGGTAGCTCTTCCTCCTATGGTCAATCTCCTCAAAATCTACAGCATTCTCCTCATAACATGCAATATTACGGTCACCAATGATGAATGGAATGTATCTTGCTCCATACGATTTCTTAGCTCCACGGAGCCTTTTTCTTTATTTATCTCTTGGGAAGGGAGGGACGATTTTCGGTTTGCGTTTATGGGCCTTTGAACTGCAACGCCTTTCTTTGTATTGTAATTGGATATACCTCTTTTGATTTCATCTTTTATCGCATAGATACCACGGCATACATTTCTTTTTCTTTCTCTCTCTTGGTTGCTATCTTCTGATGTAGAAATTGGTGTTGGTCTGGGTGAAATGTTACGAAAGGATACCGAATTGACTCACAGTACTAAAGGCTCAATCAGACCTATTCTATGACGGTGTTACGAAACATGTGCATCTTCTTGTCCATTCTAATCATACTCGTCCAATGGACTAAAAGTTAGTAATGCAAAAGCTCAATTACAGTTGCCTGCTAGTTTACGCATGTGACTTTTCCTGTTTGACCAAGTATTATTTTCTGCTAATAAGTTCTTATAGAACCCTTGGTTTATGAACTATTGAAGCCTAGATTATAAGCCATTTAGCTTTAAACTCAGTTGACAGAAGTCGATCGTTTTAGCTCGTGCTAAACTGTCCCCACCTTGGCTAGTGCCAACGGTTGTGGCGTATCTTTAAGACAATCTGTCAACTCATATTTGGCTTGCGATGGTTGTTTTGTACAGCTGTCGTGTTTGTGTAGATTTGCGAGCATTTTGATAGGTGTCAAAGCATATCATCCATTACAGGAAGGTTAGCAATGTAGATGTAAGTCTCTGGTAATGAGCGGAACTCTCTGGGGTATGCGGAGTAGTTCGAGCCATTTCTCTGACTTGGATATCTAAAAACTAGTGTTGGGGTTGAGCTCCAGGTAATAGACCAGCAGCCAATTCTAACCTAATAGCCTACATTTGGCATTACTGTTATAGCCAATCCTCCACTAAGATAAGAGCCAAGACAATGGCCGAAAATCTTGTCCCCTAGAGCTCACCAATAAGAGACATAGTGCTATACAAGACATCAAGTTAGAGTTTCCCCAAGTGGGGAGAACTACTTTGAATTCAAAATTATCCGTCATTCATCGAACCGTCCATCAAGGTCATACACTTATGCTGCACGTCATGTGGGTAAAGTGGGTAAACATGGCATTAGATGACTTTGCAATCTGGGGTATCTCCGCATTCCAATGGCTATATAGTCTGAGCATCCCCCCTTCAGCTCGGTCCGCTCTATCTTTCAATTGAATTCAATATCTGTAACATATTCTAAACATGGCAACCAATAAATCGAACGAGGACAGAGATGTCCATCCGCATGACAATCCTCCTATTTCTTTCACGGAAAAACTCAGATGTTCTTTCCCTGCCACTGGTGGTTTCCTCTTCGGTTACGATGCTGGTTATATCAACGGCTGCCTTGGAAGTAAGTTGTTTCTGATGGTCTATCTATTTGTGTAAACATGTTAACCACCTCTCAATAACAGTGGACTACTTCAAATTGGCTTATGGCGAGCCTTCAAATGATCCCTTGGGTTACATGGGCTATATGTATCCTACCTGGGGTAAATCTGTCATAGTTTCCTTACTTTCCGTTGGCACATTCCTCGGTGCCCTTGTCTCTGGCTACTCGTCTGACCGATGGGGCCGTCGTAACACTATCCTCATCGGCTGCGCTATCTACTGCGTCGGTGTCGTCCTCCAGGTCGCTTATCCTGTTATTGGTATGCTGGCTGCTGGCCGTGCTATCGCTGGTTTTGGTATCGGTTTTGTGTCTGCCAACATCATTGCTTTTCAGACCGAGATTTGCCCCCAGAAAATTCGAGGTGCCTGTATCAGTGTCTATCAATTTGGTATTACAATCGGTCTTCTCATCGCATCAGGAGTCAATCAAGGTACCAAAGATATCCGAAGTAACGCCTCATTCCAAATTCCTATTGGGTTGCAGTTTGTCTTTGCAGCTTTTCTTTTTGTCGGCTTAATCCTCATTCTCCCCGAATCCCCAAGATGGTATCTCTCCAAGGGAAGAGAGGAACAGGCCAAGGCAGCTTTAAGGAGATTGCGTGGACGCGCTGATGGCAATGTATACCTTGAAAGAGAATATGCGGTTATGATTGAGGATACTAGGATAGAGCGTGCAAATGGTAATGGTGCATGGAAAGACCTCTTTGCAGGAGGTTTCCATCGCGGAAGCAATTTTTATAGAACTTTCATCGGTACAATGGTGCAAATGATGCAACAATTAAGTAAGCCTTCTCTCCCTGCCTTGTATATGGTCTTAGAATGTTTCTAATCACTATTATAGCTGGTGTAAATTTCATCTTCTACTATGGTACAACGTATTTCGCACAAGTAGGACTGACCAGTGTCTTCCTCTTGGCTACAATCACAAACGTTGGTAAGTGAAGTTCAATTACTGACAATCCTCAATGCGTAAACTAACACAGCACAGTAAACGTTCTCTCGACCCCTATCTCTTTCTGGACCATTGAAAGATTCGGCAGACGTCCGCTTCTCATTTATGGCGGCATCTTCATGTCTATATGCGAATTCATCATCGCCATTGTCGGCACTGTGCTCACCGATAACAAAGCCGCTCAATGGGTCCTTTTCGTCTTCGTCTTGGTCCACATCTTCTTCTTTGCCAGCACTTGGGGTCCTACCGCCTGGGCAGTATCTGGCGAGATGTTTCCATTGGCTCTTCGTGGTCGTGGAGTTGCTCTCAGTACCGCCTCTAATTGGTTTTGGAACTTCATCATCGCATTCGTCACCCCATATCTGGTGGGCGAAGAAAATGCGAATTTGAAAGCCAAAGTCTTCTTCATTTTCGGAGCTACCGGCTTCCTATCTGCTTTGTTCGCTTATGTCTTTATCTATGAAACTAAGGGACAGTCTTTGGAATCAATTGATCGTATGTGTGCGGATCCCCGCGCCAGAGACCCAAGACATAGTCCCGAGTGGACAAAGAATGGCAATGGTGTTACGGGTGCTGAGTCCACTGGAGCGGATGTTGAGGCTGGACAAGGAGTCTTAAGTCAGAGGACTCAGAGTAAGCAAGAGGAAGCGGTTCATCTGGTTGAGAAAGAGAATACTGCTAATCGCTAATTTGTGTTATCTAACTTCGTTTTACATTTTAGATTTGATATGGATATGGAAGTTTGATATATATAAATACATGCCCAATTAATATTTAACCTACGGCGGCGATCGGAGTTGAGGAGAAAGGGGGAGGTGGGGAAAATGGAGGGAGAGTTGGAGGGTGTTTTGATATATTAGTTAATTTGATTTAATATGTTACATATATTTACTTTGTACAATAGCCTTAATCCAGTCATCAAACATTCCTCTCTCAAAGATCTTCCTGTACTGGGATTGTCATCGTATCTAATATAATTTTTGTCTTTCTATGATATCCACATTCATCTTCATGCACATATGGTTTACGGAAAAG
Source organism: Botrytis deweyae (assembly GCF_014898535.1). Taxonomy (NCBI): domain Eukaryota; kingdom Fungi; phylum Ascomycota; class Leotiomycetes; order Helotiales; family Sclerotiniaceae; genus Botrytis; species Botrytis deweyae. Next base: position 727,996 of record NW_024066212.1, read on the forward strand.
AAATCCCCTTTTTTTAAACATGCCACCGTCATACGTATTAGACCAAGAAGGTAGGACACGTCCAAATATACACTTGTGCCATATACCCCAATATAGTGATCACATGTCTCCTCTGTAGATAACTAAAGCCCGACCGACCAGACCTTCTCCCAGAAATCATAAATCATAACATCTTTCCTCTAGGTAGAGAAGTAAACCAGAGCATCATTCTCATTCTTCATATTCCAACAATCAAAGTAAACATATCCGAAGTTGGGAAGATATTCCAGCACCGTGTATTGTATCTCTACATGTAATTCTCATTATCATAGTTAACAAAATCCCACATTTCCGCACTATTCGAAATGAGGATTTTTGGATTCCTGATTACATCTAAGTGTTCGATGCAAGGAAGAAGTTGAACTTTCTCAGATATACATTTGTGCAAATACTCTCTTTCCCCAACCCAACCCAAAATGTATCAGAATCTTTCAAATTACCATATTCCTCTCTTCATTACTCCCTCCAACTTCTCTGTATGGATCTCTTTCTTTTTTCTCTTTTCTTTCCCTTCAAAAATAACCCAAGATAAAAAGTAGAACAAAAATACATTAGCATTCAAACAATTCAATTCAATTCAGCACAGATACCTAATACCAAGATTCGAAACAAACTATCTATCCGTCTTTTCCACCAAATCGTAGAGTTCAATAAATGACAGGGATAGGTATGAAAAGAAATGTGAAGAGTTGGAGATTGCCAAGATGGCTAAGAAACTTGTTGACTTCGGATGTTTATGTTTATGTTTAGATAGAATGCGTAGAAGGGAATGTTTGCTTCGAGAAGAAATGTGAGAGAGAGGAGGGAGGAAATACTTGGCGGGTAGTGGGGACGGGACGGAGAGAGGAAGGATATGGGATTTGGGATTTTGGTGGATATAGAGAGGTGGATGGGATTGAGGTTTTGAGATGGGCAGTTAATGATGGGTGATGGTTGTGCTGTACATAAAAAGAGCATTTGAAAAATCTCTAAGACTCGAATGTCATGCGGAAGATGTAGTTTTGTAGATACAATCTATTCCGATATACAACAATTATTCACACCTCCAAATTTCCTCTCACAAAATGTTTGCATTCTCAAGCGCAGAATACCAGACAGATCAAAGCCAATACGTTTCTGAATTATGCACACATCACCACCTAATCAGCAGGCAGCTATCTATCTATTATCTAATCACTCCAGTTCGCAATTACCTCTGTCAAATAACCATTTCTTCTATTATTGCAGTTATTAAGCAGGCTTTGTGCCGGGTATGATGGATATCTTGAACGCCAAAAAACTCCATGTCTCTCTTTTCCTCCACATTATCATCATAATTTTTCTTTGAAATATCAATGTAAATATCATCTGCTCAGAGTGCGAACACCAAAACAGCACCCATGATAGCTATCAAACTGCTCTGAACACTGATCTTTCCAGCCGCGCCGGTGAATTGTGCAGGTCCTCCAGTGCTGGTAGCAGTTCCATTCGCTCCATCTCTCGTGCTGTTCGCACTTCCTTCATAATCACCTCCTACAACACCATCCAACAAGGTAAAGTTGGCACAGGTGATTCGGGTAGTGTTTCCGAAATGAACCGTCAATGAGCGATTACCGAAGAAACTACCCAAGCCCTCGAGTGTGGAAGCAAACTCGTCGACGTAAGAGGCTTGAAAGGGATCGGAAGTGACTTTGCCGTGCTTGCCTGAGAGATCACCCACTTGACAGGTTTGGGGAAGGGAGGAGTTGCAAGCGGGGGTTTCGCCGCGGAGGAAAGGATCGAGATGGCCGAGGGTACCGGTGCAGTTTCCGTCTGAGGGAACGGGATGCGCGTGGAGATGGTAGACTGAAGTTGGTGTTAGCGAGGGGAAGTGAGAAGATGGCTAATCATGCAAAGTACTTACCGAATGGTCCACCACTGGTGGGGAGGTTAGAGAACTGGACTTGGAATTGAACACCGATGCCATCAGGGTTGGCAGTTGCGGAGACAGATCCTTTGATGTTACCGCGTGGGTCATCAGGGTTGAAGAACTCCATGTCTGGAAGAGTTGCGACATAGATTGGACCGACGGGATTGTTTTCGGGGATGGTCGCATTGCCCAAGGTACCGGTTATTGGGAAGGTTGTTGTTTGCGCTTGCGCAAGACTGAGGAGTACAGTTACAAGAACTGATGAGATCATTTTTGATTGCATCTCGAGGGTAAGAAGAGATTCAGGTATATGTGAAACTTTTAAACGGCCAGGAAATTTTCTTAATGAAAAGTGTTGAACTGAAGAAGGAAGGTCAGTACCTGTTTTAGGTCATAGAAGCTTTCGCGTGTAAACAAAGACTCACATTAAAGGGGAAGTGACGTTAGATGTGAATGGTGTCCAAAGCGAAAGTGTTCCACTACTCAAGAGAGTATTGAAGAAATTATGTGAAGAATTATAATTCTGAGGAATGAAGGTAGTAGATAAGTAAGTAAGCTTTTTGAAGAGGGGAGGGAACAAAGGTTTATGAATCACAGATTGTGGATCGATCGTGCCATCCCAAGGATTCACTCTACAAAGATCAAATTTGGATAGTGGATTAGGTAGCCTTGCCAAACATTACCCTACCGTTCCACAAAGCTCTTGAAGGTGCATATCCTCTGCAGGAAACTTGCTGCGCCATTCTTTATCCAGCAAATCGTTGGCATATCTGCAGGTACAAGCGTTGGAAATAGTGGGCTGAAGTTGTACGCAATTCAAACACTTTGATTGTGGCCCGAAAGCCACGGCCGTTCTCACTACTTCTTTTCCGATGAGCAAAGACGATCGGGGCCGGTACATCAGAATCAATATAACAAGGCTGTTTCAATTCGGTGGAGGTAGATAGTATGGGAATTGCTTCGGATTTTTTTTGCAGAATCTGCTTGTTTCATCATTTCGTTGCTACGACCTCCTAGCCTTGATTCTTCTGAAATTGATCACCATGTCAAATAGATTGGGAGTGATGGAAATGAGGTTGACTACTAGCCAGGATCAACATATCGGCGATACGTATCACCAATTTGCTGTAGGCAATCATATTCATTTCGTGCCAATATTGATGCAAATTAAAAGTTGATTTGAAATTCTTCCTGCTGGTATCCAATAGCATCATGATGTGTTACTCCATGGTTCATCTACGGTTGAAAGAAGATTTGAGACATGGATACAATATGTCGAGATTTGGGGTAAGGCTAACTCGCTAAGGTTAATTGGTTAAGCTTTTCGTTTGGTTGATGAAACCCCTGAAATCCGAGCGTTTAAAACCTTGCGCCAATCATTCGGAACTCTTTTTCGGGAACACGAAGATTAAGGGAACGCTTTGATGGTTGGCAGGATTGCTGGATGCTGGTTTCTAAGCCAGAAGAGAATGACGGTTGATCCTATTGATATGGAAAGTAGATTGGAATACCTTGTGTTTGAAAGTACCGCGCGCTACTCTTCAATTTCCCTAAGCATTCTATTGCCTTCTCAATGTTTCGTTTCACAAATTCTATAGTTATGACATTCGTTGGCTGTCTGTGGCCCGTGATAGTACCAGTGTCAGCAAATATGCTAGATGAAAGAGGCGCAGTAGTAGGTATATTGATAGTAGACGACCGCATGTCGTTGACGCCGTCGCCAATACCGAGGACGAATGGGCGCTGGACTTTATCGCATATTCTCATCAAGCTATCAGGATTCACCAAAATTCAGCCCATAGAAGGCTCTAAAGATACCGGCTAAGCTACTGCCGAGTCCACCCACCATTAGCTTTTCGATACAAGAGCACAGAGGCGGCGTTTCATAAACAAACCCTCCATCTGAGCGAATGGCAAGATACGAGTGATATACCACGGAATCCTTGGCATCCGTCCATTCCAGCAATGGTTTGTGAGTCAAGCTTTTGAAAAGTCAGTGTCCGTCAATTCGAGATTTTTGACAGAAGCTTGGCCAAGATCTGCGGATGTTGTTTATCCAAACAAATCAGACCATTTATGCACAGGCAGGCGATGGGTGATATTGTCTAAATGTATAAACAACAATTGGTGACGTTCACAGCATCGACCGCTTCACTGGAAATGAGAAAGGGGCCAACTGAATCGCTGTCGAGAGTATAACATGTTGGTATATTCTTTTCACGACACGATGCGATGGGACTTCGTCTCATCAGTTTCGAATAAAGTAACATAGACCAGCGATCTATGAACTAGACATCGGATGTATAGTTGAAGACTGTATGACTGAGTTCAAGCTGTGGTTACGCGATTCACTCTTGTTCAGATAGCATTGTCCTCACAGTCCGACCTGAAATTTAATCGTGGCATGGTGTTCCAAAGATTTCAAGGCCAATCGGGATCAATTGGGAAATTTGCATGCTATGGTGGACGGTTGCATTCCTGTGTAAAATAAAGTAGTGCCTTTGACCATCTGATACTCGAGTAGTAAAATGATGCCTTGTGCTAATCGCAGTGAAAGTAGAAAGGACTAAGAAACAGAGATAGAATAGTATGAAGACATAAAATTTCCTAACAAAACATATCACGAGGAACCTTGGAAGAGGCGAGGCCATTGATATTTGGCTCTGCAACCAGAATTTAGGACCGCGTTTGGATACCCTCGTGATGATGACAAATGACCACCAGAGAAGCTCATTGTCGATAATCTGGAATTTAGAGAACAAGAAAGGGGAAAACCTAGAATTGTTATTACATCATCGGATTCATAGAGTGGGAATAGACTTTTGATCAATTTGATATACCTAGTAGTTAGTCTTGTGGGAAAAGAATACTGAAGCTTCGCGAGGAAGTAAATGCCAAGACTTACTTTACCTCTAAGCTCCGACTTGCCGACTTTCGACGACACTTTCAATTCAGGTCCATCAACCAACCACCAACCACCAACTACCAACTTCAGACTCTCACACCCTTATCACGAACCTCACAGAGTTCACTTCTTTCCATTCGCATCTATTCGCCCGTAACAAAAGCTTCACCACCACCAAGATGAAGCCCGTCGTAGGAGTAATGCAAGCTTGGTCTTGGTTCGTGCCCTGATTAATCACTGCCTAGCCTTTGTTTTCCATCAATTTCTAACTAGTGCTGTAGCATCGTCATCTCAGTGTTTGCCGTCATCATCCTCTCTATCATCGGCTCTCTCTTTAAGAGCAACAACCACGCACTCTTGGGTGGGAAGGAGGACCCCGAAGACGGGGCTGCGGTCGCCGCTACGGTCTTTTCTGCTGTTGTTGTCTATGCGGTATGTTCTATTGGAGCTCTCAATGATTCCTGTTCAGACAGTCATAAATCCTTCTCATTCATCCGTAATTCCGTAGCTAATGTATGTGTGTGTCCATCAATAGGTTTTCATCGTCGGTTGCGGTTTCCAAGCTTACCTACATTTCCGCGACAATCGAAGAGGTGCTATTTCTCTTTCTTAGCAAACGATTGGCGATCAGCACTGGTATATATGAGTTAAGCATAGAATTTTGGGGTTGATTCGGCGGCGTATGGTGTTCATTTCATCTTGAGACCATCTGATCGATGGAAATTGTATTGTAGGAAAGTGCGAAATGAGCTGGAATGATAATACTGGTTTATTGATTCTATGAACTTGCCACACAAGACTCGGCACACGACGAGATATTATCAACTTGTTTAACGCGCCTGTCTCAGCAAAGTTTCTGCATCTCTTTATCTTGGTCGAATAAATTGATATCTGGCGAATATAGCAGAGAGCATTCGTTTCACCATTTTCCGCATCTTCCCGAGACGCCTAGGTTGTGAATGAGAAATATCCTTCAGTACTTTTACGAGCGATTCTATGCCCTCATTGCATTGCGCTCTCTTGATATTCCCACCTTCAAGATGATTCTTGCAAGACTCTCACTCTGTTGTCACAGCCGGGCTGAGCGTCAACGGTACGCTAGTCAGGACAGTCTACTATCATCTGTCAGCAGTTCGCTACTTAGATTTTCTACTCAAACTCCTCTTAATTGTTGTCAGTTCATTTCCAGATGATACACAAATACCACGAGATCTCAATGTGACATTTGCAGAGCGAAATTTCTAAAACCTGTTCACCACCAGGAAGGAGTCGCGATCATTGCATGCCTCCTTGTGAATCATTCGACAGCATTCGAGTGGATGTGTTTCTAGTTGTTGGCTTGATAGACTTCTGTGAATCTGATTTCAAAAGCTGGTTGAAGATTGGGGTTTCCACCAGGAGATAAGCTTAATGTGAATATAAACAGGTGAGACAACGATATAAGATCGACCAAAGGCCTGCTATAAAGTTATATCTTGCTTCATTCTCCTTACACTGACGGTGAGCTGATACTGAAAACAATTTCTCGGGACCGTATTCCCTATTCACTTTGACGTATCGTAGAATACCTACTCACTGCCACTGGTCCTATCCTCAGGATCTACCTTATTGGCCACCCGCAATCCACGCTCCGCCCCGCTCGATATCATCAACTATCCTTTTAATCTTCAAACTATAATCACCTTCCCACCTTTCATACAACCCTTTTCAAAGCTTTCTACTTCTATCTCCCGTTTTAAAACAACAAGAGTACAACAACAACTCGTCGACCTCAAACCAAATCCAACAATAATACGTGCTTTACAAAGACTTTAACATCATATCGCATAATCAAGTCTCAAGAAATTAACCATCAAAATGCATATCTCAGGCATCATGAAGCTCTCCCTCCTCACTTTTGCTACTCTAAGCTTTGCTGCACCAACTCCGATTACTACTCCAATGGGCGCAGCGGTTGAGCACGCTCGTGCTGCTCAAGATGTTCCAATCAATCTTGTTGAGCTTAGCAACAAGCGTGATGGTCCTATCGATCTTATTCAACTTCCGTAAGTACCTACAATGAATTTTATTTCACAATCTTAGTGCCAACTTCGTGCTTCAAAAGTCCATACATGATAGGTCGCATTCTCTATTCTTGATAAAACAGATTGTGTTCCTCTGACTCCTCTGAGGGGTTTCAAGATGAGCAATTGCTAACTCCCTTGATCTTTTAGTGAGAAGCGCGATGGTCCCATTGATTTGATTCAACTTCCAAAGCGCGAGAGCCCAACTAACCTTGTTCAACTCACCGAGAAGCGTCAAGAGTCTCCAATTAACTTGATTCAACTTCATGGAAAGCGTCAGGATGCGCCAATTGATCTTTCCAAGCTCCCTGAAAAGCGACAAGACTCACCAATCAATCTTGTCGAACCGAGTAACCGCGAAACCACCAAGTATAGGTCCATCCGCTCTCGCAACGCCCAAGATGCTCCCATCAAACTTATCCAACTTCCTGAGAAGCGTCAGGATTCCCCCATCAACCTTGTTGAACTCAGCAACCGCGCCGAAACTGAGCTCCTAGCAGCACGACAAAATGACTGCGGTTCTTCACCTTACCAAAACCAAGAATGCAACGCTGGCACAGGCTTGAGCATTCCAGCATTTGCTGTAATCACTATGGCTTTATGCGCTATTATGGTTGTTTGATAGGGCTTGAAGTATTGGGGCTAGGAGGATCTTTATGGTATTTTGCAGGGCGTGTTATGGATGGAAGGATCTGAGGATATTTTCACATTTTGCTCATGGGCCTCACTTTGAAGGACTCATTATTGCTCTGGCGTTGCACTTTTACACATGTTTTTCGGCGTAGGTATGAAATTAGGGTGGCTCTTTTCATTTCATGGTGACTGGTTCACCAAGTGGATTCTCATACAATAGTTAGCTAGCTAAAACCCAATCTTAAGGTCGAGTGTCTTCCTATTCTGCCAGACCCTCGACATCTAGATGGCTAATACCTAGGTATACTTTTGCACAACCAATGAGTAAATAAATGATTTTTTACAATTTTAGATCTAAAAGTTTGATGAGTGCACTAAGGTACTGCCTTCGATATTCGATGTCAAGACAAAACATTTGTGGCTGTGATTAGAACTCCTTGGTTCATTACAAATGTAAATTTTTTATATAAATCTTATTCGATAGTCATCTTGTGATCTGACATTGAGATATCGGCTTTTCGAATGTATGGCTTTCATTTGGACACTTGGGTGATTGGGTATGTATGCTAGCTCTTGCACCCACATGGAGAATCTATGCAGTGCCAGGCAATCTTGATTTTATCATGCGGTGAACATCGTACCTAGAACAAACCCCAGTGATGATCATTCTCACCCTGCATACAAGATTTATTGCATATCAAAAATGTGATAGCCATGTGATGATAATGTGACAGAATGCGGGGTAAACCCAATCCATCTCCCGACTTGCATCTCCCGAGCACACCTCTTCGCATATCTCCCGAGTCTAACTCTTCCTCCTGCATCATCAACCAGTTTTAGCCATCTTGGCTATTTCCCAACCTTACGACAAGACATTCGCCAAACCTCCAGAACGTTCTGCTGCGGAAAAACTCCCAAACCTCACCCCATTACCCCATGTAGAATATTGAGACACCACTCTTCATGCATCTCGAATTTTTCACCTCAGCACTTCTCGCATCATGTGTCGCTCGCCATGTGTAAATTTCCCAATCTGGTATCACCAGGACCGAGCGATTGGGTAGCGGCCCCAGCTCTCGATATACCGGTGAAGAGACATGGATCTTCATGAATATTACCACCTGAATGTATATTGATACCACCATAAGCTTATCCCGATCCCAAACCAATTTACAAATCACACCGTACATCCACAATGCATATATCATGACTCCACGATAACATGATTATCCAAGTCCCCCAAGCCATACGAATTTCTCTCCACGGGAAGTGTGTGCTTGGTGGTGGTCACATATGCCAATCAAATAGCCCTATCCCATTTCTTCAACTCCCAACCCAAAGCCTGTATAGCTGACGCTTATCTTACATCCCAATCCGTATGTCTACATTCCAGACAAAACCTAGAAAGGAAAGATAGGCTAAAAGCACATGAACCGTTGTCTTAACCCAGCCCGCAGGACGGTAATCTTGAGGCTTAGGGGCGTAGATAGACGGTTTGTGATTTGTGAGCAAATTTTTCCTGGGGATGCGACTGTCGATTCTTAGTGGCGAAGTAGTAGTTATGTGGACTTTGACTGAATAGGCGATATAGGGGAGTAGATGAATGGGTAGCTGGATGAGGGAAGCTCTCGGGCCGTAATGTCGTATGGCTCTGGTTCGTCGTGTAGATACATTGGCTGTGGATATTGACGGGATGGTGAGGGCGAAAACAGTTCTTAATGCATGATATTTATGATCTAGTCTGATATACTACGTTCGGCATCCAACATTTAGTCTTGTGATTGCCTCGCAGAAAAAACATAACGTCAGAACTCCAAGTAAGATTCGGAGAAAGGCAGAAAGACAAATCCGATCCTGGTAGATTAGATCATAAAGTGCTTATCATATGAAACAAATGAATAAAATGTGAGGAATAATCTCCATGTGGAATCATAAGTTTACGTACGATCGATGTATTTGTTTATCACGGTAAGCTCAAGGTTCTTCCCTAAGCCCTGACTGTATCGAGTTCCGACAAATCAACAAGTAATTCTATGTACATCACACTAAATTCGTACGATTAAAAGTTGTATCTAGAACAATGTGCAGGATACTGTAGGATATAGCAAACTATATATTATGTTATGTGTGAAGATACTTCTTGACATGCATGCTGATATGCATGTAAGAATGATGATTGGCTTACTTTCCCCCAAATAGCCTGCACGCGTACGATAAGATCCAGTTACACATACACACATAAGCTCCCCAAAGATCAGACGAAGATATTAGATATCGAAATCTAGGAGCGCTTGTTTGTGAAAAATACATGTTGAGTGTGTATATGCTAAACCCAAGGAGCAGTATCGTGCATATGCAGTCTTCGTACATCTCATACCGTCTTAGCGGCTGTTCCCTCGACTTCTGTTTCAATCCCGTGTTGATGAGAAAAGGCTCTCTAGTAGGCCAACTTCCGGGTACTTTTACGACAACCGGACCAACACCACCCTGATTTCTGACCATTGGCAATTTTTTCCGCGGCTGCTCCGTAATGATAACAGTTTGCCCTATGTCTTCAACAAATGTTTCCAGCATAAATGCAAGGAAAGTATCGACATCGGAAAGGATCGACATGGCTCCCAGACTGGCTCGCACCACGCCCGTAGGCTTCCCATTGATTATCTCCGTGTTGTCAGATTCGCTACAGCGATGACCGGCTGACCAAGCTCGCTTGAAGTGCCAAGGTGCTACCTTGAGATAACTTGCGATGCCTCCAGGGTTGCAAAGCCCACCAGCTCTTACGTATATGTCTTTCCGGTTGGCTAATTGTTCTACTGTTGAATACGACACGTAACTACCGTCCGACCGTAGAATATTGAATGCTACAGTAGCACCCTGGGTGGTGGCGTCTGTGTAAGGGCGGACATTAGTTGCGTCATGGTATATTTCGCAAACAGGGAGACCATTAGAGTGGCGAATGTTTGATAGGCCTTCGAAGAGGCGCCGAGTGAGGAACATCGTATGCTTGGATATGTTGATCATTGAGCCATAAAGACTAAGGTGCACATCAATTGCACACCCCAGTGCGATAATCGAATGAAATGGTAATGTACCATCTTCTAATCCGTCATGAATCGTGGCATCTTTCCTGTGGTAAGATGCCTCATGTATTACCGTTAGAGACGATACTGTACCGCCGCCGAAGTACTTACGCCAAGTTAGGATATGTGCCGAATTCCTGCGAACTATCAGAGCTCCTAGATCGGGGAAGCCAAATATTTTGTAAAACGAAAGGACGGTAAAATCAGGAGACGCGTCGGGATCACTGAAGTCAAGCTGAGTTGTTGTCGCAAGGCCTGCAGCGTCTAAGAGAGAATAGGTATTCTGATGTGAAATGCGAGTCGACCCCCGTAATTTTTTACTCCAGGAGAGAGGTAGTCGACGACCAGTCATATTTGATTGCCCCGGAAATGCAAGAATTCCTGGCGTTTCATCATCTTCCCTTCTTCCTGGAAGAGATCTGTAGCCAAGTAGCCAGTCCTCTACTTCTTGGTCGCTTGTGAAGCAGTGATGCTGTCCATTGGTATGTTCTCGCGGACCAACGAGACTCGTATGAGCATCTTTATGATAGCCGTACCAAAATGATCCCGACGTCGAACTCTCTAGCGCCAAGTCTCTAAAGCTTTCTGCGACCAATTTGATCGCTGCGGTAGCATTTGAAGTGAAGACGAGGTCAAAATGAGTAGGATCGGCCCCAAGAAATCTCAATGCCTTTTCACGCACGGAGTCGACGACATGCCCCGAAAGTTGTGCTGGGGCTGATGCCGAGTGTGGATTTCCAAAGAGATTTTCCACCATCTCTTTGGAAAATTTGTCAATTAGAGACTTCGCATAGATAGCTGCATGTGTCATGATTAGCGCTCCGTAACTTAGATAATCATTCAGGACCAGAAGTATAAATCTGGCTCTCTGACGAGTAGTAAGGCAGAATATCAGAAATCATAACTCAAAATCGAAGGGATAATAGGAGTGATATTTTGAAGTCTTACTTGTGCCCGCATGGTCAAGATAAGTTTTCCCTGTTGTAATTTAGCGATTGGGGATTCTATCAGCTCGGAATCTTTGTCTAAACTTACCCTTCATCATAGGGTATTCTTCTTCTCTGAAGGCCTCAACCTGTCGGTTATATGCCATGGTGTTGAAATTTTGAGAATTCGGTTTTGTATAGAGACAGTTACAAGAAACTACCGAAGATAACTACCCATTTCTTTATGTACAAGTTCAGAGGACTTGGAGCAAGACGGGTTAAAAGGAAAAAAGCGCTCAGGCTAATAGTAGCCTGTGACCGTAGAGCTCTAAGTAAGCTGCTATTGGCGACACCTTAACTTGGAAGCACAGCCGTAAATTTTCAAGATGATTGCCGGAAAGAGAGAATGTTGGCCGTATTAGATCCAAGTAGATTCAACGTCTCTAAGTAAGCTGCTATTGGCGACACCTTTACTTGGAGGCACAGCCGTAAATTTTCAAGATGATTGCCGGAAAGAGAGAACGTTGGCCGTATTGGATCCAAGTAGATTCAATGTCTCTTGAAGCTTTTGAAGCAAGTCTGTAGGGCTAGTATTAGTCATCTAACTTACTGTTTGATTCCATCGTTTTCAACCTGTAAGCGGCCAGGGATTGCCTCTAGTAGAAGTTTAAATGCTTACTGTACTTAAAGGGAACAAGCCCATGATCAAGATGAGAAGAAAACGCTGACGTGCCGTATGAAAATAGAACCGGTAGCAATGGATATCCAAAAAAGGAAGTCGCCCGATCATGAAATGGCTGTGCACCAGCTCTGAATGGTGCCTATCACAAAGTGGTTTCCTTAGCGGATATGCCCGCTACCACAAGATTTCTAGGCGGCGCCCATCACTCACTGCCATTTGTCGAATTGACATGTTTCCTGCGAGTACCAACTGTAGTGTGGACCAGCTCAATCAATATTGGACAGACCGCGATCTCGTACGCCAACCTGAAGATCTGGACTTTTCAACGGGTGACATCCTATTTTTTCCTCTTCCATTTGTCAATCGCGCGAATGGTTTCAACAAACCGAGCGCAAGATATCTGCTCAGCTGAGAGAATTAACAATTCAACTCAGTTGTGATAATGAATTCGAACAATGGCACCTTGAGTACGTTCAGTGAACGTCGTGATCGATTCAAAATTCACTACCCTAGTCGTTGAGTAATTCTTGGTGAATATAGACCCATGAGCAGACTATTGATCTCGAGGATCGAGATATAGATTGGACGTGTGACGATTTCGAAACGTCAATATTACACACTAAAAAGCACCTTAATTGATGATCAGTACGCCTCTTCGAGCGTAAGTTCCACAACGATGAAGAACATATTTTAAGCCGTGTATTCTTAGGCGGTGATTGATGGCGTTTCAAAGATATCTCAGCTTGCATGCAGTGCCGATATCGTAATGGATGTTGAGCCAAGGGGCAGATTAATGATGATGAAATCTTCAGCCTTGTTGGGTTGGTAATCGATAGCGTGATACGAGGGTGTACAGGTGGGAAGGGATAGACGAATTGAGGCTCACAGTATCATCGAGTAAGTACCAATGTATCGTTGTTCCTGTGTTTGTTCATTGTTCGTTGTTCGTTGATTTAAGGACAAGCGCTTATCAGTGGGGAAAAAGCTCACTCCGATGCTGCGATAGTCGAGCTCAATAGCCTCCCACCGCAGAGCAAGCGCTTGCGACAAGCGTCAATTCGTAGCTGAATGATGTTGATTGGTTGAGCTTTGCTGGTACCTTGTGGGAGGTCGGCGACCATATGATATGGTCCCCGATTTATAAATTAATATTGTATACGAAGAACCCCTCGGAACTTAAAAAGAAAGGATATGTCGTGACAGTCAAGAGTGAATTAAAGTTTGGGTGTTACGCGCCTCAAGCTTGAAGTTTTGTGTTGCAACACTGAATTTGTGTTGATGTCAATCACGTGTGTACGTGAGGCCCAAGCAATTTGAGATATTATTGTCGGAACTAGAGTGCCACAATGTGAGCATTTCCTTGAAACCTGTCAAGTTATCCGACTTTGTTGAATTTTAATTTGCCTGTCTCTGTGAATCCATTACCGGTGAAGCAATGCCAAAGAAAATGGAGCAATGAGGATAGGTATGGTGAAAGACTCGCCGTGTTGACCAAACCCCGTGCTGGCCATGTCCATTTGTTCAATTCGCCTCGTATGCTGAGAATAAGTGCCAACTATTTGAGTGACCTGGTCTCAATTATCACCTTGAATGGCGGGACAGATGATCAGGTGTGCTCTCCGACTGGTCATATTACCTCTGTCTCTGCAATCAGCAACCAAGACGTATGCTCGCCCCAATCTTACAATCTCCTTCAGGCAAGCCATAATCAGTTGCCTACCTTCAAGTCGTTTCTATGAAAGGGACTTGTGGAGCACGGGTCAGTGTATGTGGAAGTCTGCATACTCAAGATACCTAGGTATTGAATGATCAGACTCTGCCACAAGACCTTCGAGAGGGATTTGAAGTACTGTCGTAAGACTTCTAGCACGTAGTCCAAATAGGTGTAGAATCTCCGCGCTTATACAGCATTTGAATATTGAGAGAACTGGCATCTTCCAAACCTTGGATAGAATCACCGGACATCGGTCTATGGAAGGGATTCTGTTCATCTGAGAGTCAATGCTGTAGGCACCTGGCGCGGTATCTTTCACTGTAAAACATTTAGTTTCAAAGCTATACACCAACTCTACCCTTACTGAATCTTGGCATACTCACCCTGCTTTAAAAAACTTTCTTCTCTGTTGCTGTGTTTTTGTGAGTTTAACAATCTTTAAATTCGAAGTTTGAACACGAGGAGAAACCTTCATTCGCTACGGATAGCCCTCCAAAGGAAAGTATGAAGCATTTGATATAGTGTGAAAACTACTGAATCGAATGCCGAAGTCGATGCTATATGAAGAACTGCTCCTGCCGGCACTTGGCCTGCATGATACACCTTCGGCGAATGAGTCGGGGACTGATGGTATCGGAAGAATTCTGGATGGCTAATATGCATTGTAGACAACTACGGGAGAAGGAAATCATGCAGGCAAGGTGCAGTCTGCGAGAAAGTCGACCTGACGGTCAATTGTCACTTCTGCTGTGTAACAATCATGCAAGGCACGGGTGCTTGACCTGAAAAGGCCGCAGATTGACTGTTGAAAGTATTTCAACCGATCATTAAGTGAGAAGATGGAATAAAACTACGATGCGCAGTTCCAATCGCGTTAAACATGAGATACGACCATGAACTTGAATTATTGATATAGGGTTCCATCATGGCTAGAACTGACTAGATATATATCTTGCTGGACCCAGCAGATGCGAACAAGCTGCCCATATTTATAGCAAAAACAAACCGGAAAGTGCTGTTATGAACAAGAAATCCTGATGTACTAAGTTGAGTAATATATTCGGTTGAATCTTATAATGCTGTTATTGATGTTGACCTGCCTGTAAAACTCCTTTCTTGGATTGACAACCACTGTAGATACCTATGCATGCCATTGGCGATTGCTACTGCAGCGACATGACAGGAGAGTTCGAGCACCCCCAATCCAGCGCAAATCGATTGATATGCATTCGAACTTGCATGAAGCCGGAATTCCATGCACCATATACAGACAATGTCAATATTCCTCACTTTTCCCAGTCCATGCTGGCATCACGACTTATGATCGTGAATCGTCAACATGAATGAAATGACTCGTGTTCATGTGTCTCAGTATCTTTGAAGTTACCTGAACAAGCTCTGTATAAAATTCATAGGAGTTATCGTGCGTTAGCGGCGCACAGTAGCCTCGTGTTTTTGAAGCAATTGTGGTGTTCTAAATTTGTGACGGCTGCCAATTTTGTCACCTCGGAAAATGACACTATGAGACATGTTGCAGTACCCAACACGGGGATTACGTCAAAACGGCCCTGGCATCCATCTACCTTAATTCGTACATGACTGCAGGTGTCAATCGGGATGAAACAAATATTAGTTCAAGTCCCAATTTTGGCGTCTCACTAAGATTTCCGGTCCTCCGCTTCTATAAAAACCAAGTGATTGAGAACTGTACGAAAAGAGTCTTGAAAAGAGAACTGCTGAAAGATCGCGACTTGGCCAAAGAACTCCCTAAAAGAGATGCGGGACGAGAAAGAAATAATTGTCTAACGTTGATTCAGAAAAGATATGTAATCGTAGCCGATATTACCATGGATGCGAGCTCCAATTTCATGTTTAGTGCGGTCGGATATCAGCATCGTACAAATTCGTGTTGGCGCTACCTAGCCTAGCTTCCCCCCAAACTAAAATGATCCAGGAACAACAATCTTGCAGTCGATCAAATCAGGTATTAAGTGTGGACGATGTGGCTATCATCTCAACCCCTCCTAATCCAAAGGGAAACCTGCTAGATGCTGACGCGTTTTGTCCTTGGAGAGTTTTTTCTTCAAAGATCCCTATTTCAGCGGTCAAAGAGAATGTCTAGTGACTGATATCCCCGCCACTAGTGGTTAACAATGGACATGTTCCGACTGGAACCAAGGCTTTTAAACCACGGTTAACGGCTTCATGCATTGAGATTACGTGTAAAATGTTGCAGAATCATTCCCTATTATGATCGCCAGGAATTCCATTCTCGACATGTGTTCCCTGGACCCGAGGGAAACATATAGAGGCAAGCTAAGTTGGGATGATGCTTATCAGATCGAAACCCCTCGGAAATCCGCTAGATAAGCTTGCTTGCTTCCGTACATGGTATTATGACGATCAAAAAAGTGAAAGATTTTGTTTGTTTGTTTGATCGCATTCGCAATAAGACATCCGGCGGATTTGCCTCCAATACGTCCATCACGGAAAGTCTTAGGTAGGTAGTGTAGATGATCAACTTCTCGAAGTTTTGAAAAAGTAACTGTCGCGAACCTCATATAGAATTGGATTGAAAAGGTATGCCGCATCGGATTTTGTTTCTGAAAAATGGTTCCAATCAATGCCGAATTTCGATGGCTCTTTTGCTTCCCTCGGCTTTGCCTCTATCAACCGATCAGAGCCATAAGATCGATCATCTCGTCTCTAGACCCCAAAATGGCCCCTGTGCCGCGTGAAATATATGTTCCATTGATTATGCCGCACATGTAGTCAGCTCGATCATGGATTTCAGGTCTCGAGCCTTATGGTCAACCCAATCAGTAAAACATAAGCCACAAGACTCAGCGTCGTCAAAACAACCACGGCATTCCCACTGGTCCTGAATTTCTTCCTTCCCATGCCATCCCCATCTATCTCGCTGAAGAATTGCCTGTTGCCCTCATACCTCCTATACAGGCTGACCATTAGAATGCCGGCTCCGTATGTCGCAAATAAGGCCCCAATACTGTAGAATTCGGCCGTAAAGATCTTTAATACTACCAAAGCGAAACTAAATTGTCCCAAAGCAGTCCTTATATATGCTCCCTCGAAGGTTCTTTGTGCGGCTCGAATTTCCACAAGCCTGTATTGTTTTCAAAACACGTCAGCCAGTGTATACATATACAAAATCCCGCACTACTTGTTGCTCATTTCAAGGCCAGAAGGGGGAATAAGAGGGGACAAACTCTTGCGCCGTTAAAATAACGGATCTCGCTCTGTGTAAGCGCAAATGTAATCTATCTTCCGGATGTGGCTCCAGAACATTTAGCAGGGTATTCATGGTGATGGTGGAAGTTGTACATAGTATAGAAATACTTTAGCACCAGTAGAGGTAGATGAGACTGGATAAATACCTCGAACATACCGACGAATCGGCTCAACCCATGAGTAGACATTCCGTAAGTACTTAGGTAATATACGAAGTAGGTAATTATACGGGACGGGGTACAGGGGGATTTGTTGAGGGCTTTGTCCGTATCACATTAAATGATGTGCTTGTTGGAGAAGTTCACGGCGAATGATGATGAGGTTAGAGCACGACATCACTCATGGTCCCATCTAGGTGCCTGAGGCATACGCAGTCTTAATTGCTCGCCATCAATACTCAGGCATTTATTTCATTTCAATGACCTCACATATATGTACATGTATACAAATCTGGCACTCATTCTTTGAGTCTTCTTGTCTTTTCGAATGCATAAAACCAGTGGGCGATAGATTAAATCCTGTCCATGTATCGCTACATTCATACAAATTGCCCAGGAGTGAAGCAATCTACTTAATCCCTGCCTTTTCTGATAATATCTCTTCCTTTCTGTTCATTTGTCTAATAAGGTGTCCATGGAAAATCCCCCGCCGTCATGAGATTACTTGGATGCATCCCACTTTAAGATATCAAAAAACCAAATGATAAACAAAAAAAATCGCTGTCTCTTTTTCCTCCTCAAAAGAATTATAGTAAAAGCCAGTCGCCATACCAGTCCGTTTAATATCGTTTCGCATGATGATGACCCCAATGTTCCGAGTAAAGAAATTCCCAAACTTTCTGTGTCCAGTATATACAAAAAGGCGCTTTCCGTCTTGTTCTTTCAGGACTTCGAGCGAGGTTACATTTATAATCGCGCCTGGCGAAAAGCCCTTATCGCTTTCGCTTTTCCCCGCCCAGATTTTACCCCAATCGCGAGAACTGTGGTATCGAACAGTCAATATATGCCGGAATAATAACCAATTCCATGCGCCAATAATCCAGAAACGTAACCGTGATCCGCGATGTGCTGTTGTTCGATTGAAATGTATTCCTTGTTCCGCTAACGGCCTGCTGCATGTGGCTGGCCAGCATAATAGACCCCGCCTCCAGAACTGCTATATCCGCCATATCCTCCCACACTTTCTTCTTCTTCCACAATGCGCTGTCCTCCTTGGGCACCATTCCAAGAAGCATATGTATCAACTCCAGGTGAGACTTTCGCATAACCGCCAGTATACGGTTGATTCCAGCCGGTGTAAGGTCCCGCCGACATGGGGGTTGCAGAATGTGTGTAGGCTGTTCCAATTGTTGACCCGGATGAGATCTCGGCGGCGGAATGTGGATGTGTAGTTGTGATGTTTGGCGGATATATTGCACCGTTTGAAGCACGGGTTCTCGCAGAAGCGTATGAATCCGGCGGGTTAGGAAGTCCATAAGCGGAATGTTGATGGCTGTTCTGCATTCCTTCCAAGTTGCTATACGAAACAGATCGCTGTGGTACTGGCCATTCCGGCTCTCTTGGATTTGTTTCAGGCTGACCGTGATGGCCTCTGCTTTGCCAGTTCTGCCCATTGGCAAGGTGCATGTTAGGGGTGGTGTAAGGTGAGAACCCTGGAGTCATTGGAGATTCTTGGGAGGCAGGCCAGTAATTTCCAGACATGTCTGCTGGAGGTTTGGTCCCTGGAGAGACTTCTGGTGCCATCCAAGCTGTTTGACCACCATTATAGTCAAAGTTACGTGATGAAGTGACGACTGGAGAACCCGTTAGTATGAAAATACATGGAAGTCAAATTACATACCCTTGTTATCGGGAGAAAAGCTTTCGTTCCTTTCTTTTTTGACCTGAGATCCTCCTAGGTTCTGGATTGATGGCATGCTTAGATGGTAAGGAAGATTAGGCTGCATGTCGGGTATCTGGCTAGATGGAATAGACGGTGAAGATGATTGAGAGGTTCCTCCAGTTCCACTTGGGGCTTTGGAGCCTCGACGCTTAGGTTCTGGCTGAGGCTGTTGGTCGACTGGATAGAAATTGCATTCCTTTTTTAATCTAATGCAATTTGAGCATCGATTCTGAGGATCTGCTGGAGCCGGTATACATCTAATCTTGCGTCGACGACAGTGACCTATGACGATAAGTTAGCATATTCATTAAACTTTCGCTTCGTCTTAAAAGATAGATCGCATCTGTCTTCGATAGACGAGAACAAATCTTACCACAAGCTACCGACGTTCTATGATAACCTAATTTGTTTCTTCTCTTATCATTAACCAAGGCCAAGGCAGCCGCATCAGTATTGTTAGAGGTTCTGATATTTGGAGTAGACATTGATCGTTTTGCTTTGGATTCTTTTGTCGCTTTTGATAAGGAAGAAGCTTCAAGTTCCCGGGTAGATGGAGATGGCCCTTGCCCATGTAAAGGTGAGTGAGATCGAATTGGTTCCATATGATGATCGTAACTGGGCATCATATTTTGGTCGAGACCTTGATTCATGGTATGATACGGGTAGGCCATTGGGGATATCTGATTTGGATTTCCTCGTGAGAAGTTGTGATGTGGTAAATCGGCCATACTCCAGGGACTGGACTTGGAGCTGAATGGACCTTGAACAGAGACGGCCATCAATCGAGGCTATTTTCGCGTATGATGTCGAGTGCCAGTGAATATCTTCCCTCAATAAAATAACTGTTTGTCGCCAAAACTAAACTTTTCCACGACTTCGACGATAACTGACACCAAGAAGGAAAAGTCTTATTTCTGAAGATCAGGGAATAATTATACAAACATTCACTACTTAACGCTTTTCAAATTTAGTTAAAAGATACCCCAAGGGTGGATTGAATCCGAAGGAGCGAGCTGACAACGGAATTATGTTTGATGAGGTCGAATTAAGCAGGCTGCGGCACTTTTTATTGGCGTCGAAAGTTGGTCTGGGGACAGTCGAGCGGCAAGAAAACGCATTAATTCCAGTTGCGCACCGATTTCAGGGACTTCACGAGCCCATTATTATTGATCTTCAGGTATGTAATATGCAGGATGATAGGTGAATCGAAGGGAATCTGTGGCTTGAGGTGTGGTAGAAAGAACTGACTACTCGTGCCAGGTAATTCCAAGCGGAGAGAAACAATGCTTCTTGGGGGGATAAGCAGCCCGTGGGAGTTGAATAGCCCTGACGACGAATGGGAGAAGAGGAATGCACGCCACAGCAGGACAGTCTAGAAATCCTATTTTTTTAGGGTTGGGCGTTGAGATATCGGAAGTTATAAACGATGATTACAATTCTTCAACAGCGAGTTTGTGGCCAAGAAAATGATCGTTGAGAAATGAGAGAGAAAAGATGGAAAGAAGTATGACAAGTCTAAGCAATTTTTGATTGACGTTGGTTCTTTCGAGAACGATTTAAGATGTGTGGCAAGGAAGATGGTAAAGCTTTCTTCAGGAAGTATAATCTATACAAAGGGATCAACAAATCTTTCTGGAGGCCATGCGACGACACCAACCAGCAGCTCCACCCCCTGGGCATTGGCAACCCGGATCAAAAACGAATGCCTGTCAGCTCCAGCTCCATCTACAGCCCTAGCATGCCTTACTATGTACCTGGTATCCTGGTATCCTTGTTCTTCTGGCGCCATCGTTTCTATTCTGATGTCCTACCTAGTCCATATTCTACTGAACGTCGGTGGTTATCTTGGTCCGCTAAACCATATTGCACACTCATGGGACATTATCATACTAGGACTAATAGTGTCAAATCTCAAGAGAGACAATGCTCATTGTGGCTCGATAAAGGAAGGCTCTAGAGTGGAAGTATACCATGATGGGACCAATCCCGGTGAGATTTGGATCATTTTGGGGAATGCAGCAAGATTCGGAAGCAGTTGCGAGAGCTTTTAGCAAACAAAGAATAATGACCCATTTATTCGGTAATTATTCTTGGGATCTACCATGCGTGGATTGGCTATATTGATATAATATGGAAAGTGGGCTTTCTTTCGTTCGTCGGGGGTGGATTGGAATTTGGAAAGTTCATCAATAGAGTTTGTCGTGCATATCAGAGGTTTCTCGCATATTCATTGAACAAGGTATTTTCCTACTTTTTCCTGGTCCACTAACTACAGAAACTACAAAACTCATCATTCTATAAGTCAATTCACCTAAGGATTGGTCTTGAAAGCTGTTATGAGCTAACAGTTGGCGGGTACCGCCGCTTAACACCCTGACAAACCTGTCAAGTGCGACCGATAGTCCATATTTGGTGCTGACGACTCGCGCGAATCGGCGAGCTTCATAGCTATTTTGTTCGATAGTACAGTATTGTATTATCAAACGTTAGTATGCAGCCACACCAATAAATTTGAATTGCCTCTAAGGAGCGTGTCGAGCCTAAGTTGTAAAACTAAGACCACATACGCCCCGGCTCCTGGCTACCTATTGCTCGAGCGAAGATTACTTGCGGTTTTCTTCAAGCGATGAATATGTTCCGTACATATTTAAAGAAAAGTTGACAGCGGTTGATATGCTTCCTATGGTTGCACTCTTCCTTCATTGATCTTCCTACAACGCCGAGTGACGATGATTTGCAGAATGCATCGACGCTCCTTGTTAAAACAATTTAATGAAATCCAGATCCGAAGAATAGTCCAAGTCTTTGAGATGGATGCACATCTAGTTCCGCACTATCGTGGATTTACCTCTCCACACAATGGCACACACTCAACCCACCCTCTCAATACAAGCCCCTTGACCCTTGGAGCTTTTGGTGGTACCAAGGTCCAAATGAAGTAATACCTAGGTATCATTCGGAACTATTTGTGTTCTTTGAGAATACGATGTATTTTCCTGTATTTTTTTCTTACATTTATGCATACCAACACTTTAACTTTCTTCTAGATCCGATACCAGCATACTATCAAAGCGAGCTCCCAAATCAGAAACCCCAACTCCGTTACTTCAGATCGGGTATTACGAAAGGCATGAAATGGGTAAAGGGTAAATGACTCTTGGCCTGTCCACCGCTATCTTCCATTTCAGAGATTTCATCTTGTCCTCATTGTCAATTTTAGCTGACTTTGTGTATCCCTTCTAAGTTTCAACGAAATGCTATGAGGGAAACAGCCCCGGTTCTAGTCTCCGAGCGTGTCAGCGGCTGGGCTCTTTTGGAGATTACGGAGTAAAAGTGTTGCATGGATCATAAACACCCCTAACCTCACCAGACATTTCAATAGGATCTTCAAAGTCTCCATAGTGGCCGAAGCCTTGACCATTTGTTGCTGTCGATCAATCTAAGCAATCATGATCTTCTAATTTGCTGGGTTCATTTGACTTCATTTTCTCAGGGTTCATGGTATGAAGTTGGGTCGTGATTTTATGGTAGTGATATGGATGTGCCCGGTGTGGTAGCACAGCCGTGATGTTCTAGCAAATGCACACCTCTACACGTGGAGATTTCCTTTTTCTTGGTTTAAATTTCATGCAATACACCTGTACTGTACATCATTCAGCCTACATTCGGTATAGCCATGTTGCACTTCAGTGATGCACACAATACACAATTTATTATCTGGTAAATGGAACATACCTAATCATTATGATTTTGAATTTTTCAAAAAAAGGCTTTTAAGTTTTAAATCACTTTGAAGCCTGTATGAAGCCTCCAATCTGCTTCGTAATATTGATACATGCGTCACAAGCGAGCACAATACTGAAGATCCTTCTAAGCTATTTTCCATGATACTGTAGTCCGATCCCTCATCCAAGCTCTCGGATTCTCACACCCGGAAACTATCACCCATTGTGAAAATGTACGGGTATTACTTTACTCGTATGCTTCGTATTTCTCCTACACTATCTCGAAACTCTTGATGGGATGGGCTGTGAACAATGACACTTGTATGTAAAATCTATGCTCATTTCATTAATTCCGGAATTCAATATTGCTGCAATATTTCGCATCTGATCGCCGATGATTCGAAGACCTGCTCAATCAAATCGATGCATGCATGATATTACAATATGTCGTATGTGCACATAAAACATTAACGGATTTATTTATAGGATTATTCGAGTATTGCGTTGTACAGGCACATGCAGACAGCCACGGCAACCACCACACCACACACCTCGGCCATTGAACCATTCTATGGGGTTGCATGAAGCATGAAAAGCGTGTTTTGCTCGTGGGTACCTTTCTTCAGGAACAATCTGAACGGGAGGTTTGTCTTGGAGGGGAAGTCAAAACCGTTGAGTATCGTACTTGAATCCATCACATTTTTTAGACACAGGATGAACCCCATATGAAGAAAAGCGTTGTGATGTTATTTTTCCCTTTCCCGAGCCCATCTGGGACTGTCGCTAAAAACCCACCTGTACCAACAAAGTCAACAGAACGCCATTCTCGGAAGGACAGCTTCGGCTTTCTCTACACACTCAGCTCAATAGATACTAGGTCATGGCAATAATTGATATCATCCGACCAAAATTACCAAGTTCAGCGATATTCAGCAAGAATCAATGATTTATTTTTCAATATAAAATGAAAGCGATGGCCAGATCGTCGCCTATTCGTGGGGTTTTGGTGGACTGGTGGACTTTTGACTGGTTTGTGTGGGTTCTAGTCGAACTGAGATGAAAAGTGGGAGGGAAGATGCAGCTTGCAGCTTTCTTACTCGTGCGTCATGACCACCATATGTGGGGAGAATTTCTTCGCCGTCAGCAATACTCTGTGAAAAGCTTCAAACGAGGCAAACGAAGAAATCCAATGCAACATCAATAATCATACAACATACACAATCACACACATCACACTGACTGTACTGTACTGTACTGTACAGTCTGTACGAGATCATATCGGCATACACGATTACCAACCTGCTGTTGAATGTATGTAATCGATATATTTGATAACGCTCGATATTTTGGTGTTAGTGGATGGCGAGCGACCATTACGAGGACAAAAGGTCTAAATAGCCGATGCTACCTACCTGAGACCGCTTCTACTTTTCCCACATGGCATGCATGTTACAGGCTTAGGCCTCCGAAGCCACGATGATGACACACTATTGCACACCGTAATATCCATCAATTTAATCTACTTAGACCTCAAATAATCTTCGGCTTTTGGTGGTAACCCTCATATTCTCACACTAGGGCGCCATCGAGAAGTTTCAAGCGAGAACTTCCAAGGATTTTCGTCTTTCTGAGTATGTAAATGGTTACAACGACCGAGAAAATCTCCGACCACATGGTCAAGGAGAGCAGGCCTGAAAAAACCGGAGAACAAGGACCTCGAGACCCCAAGAAATAAATTCAATTTCATTTCAGCCTCCCAGAAAGTGGTCTTGTCCATTTGAACTAATACAAGTTAACACATTTCCCATGCCCAAAAGGAGGCGTACAAAATCTGCAGTTGGTCTGCAGTGGGTTCTGCTTTCATTGGATTTCAGCTCCCTTTGAAACAAGAGGCGTGGGAGATCATGCCTATTTGCAGAAGGTCAAGATGAACCTTCCTTCGAAATTCTTATATTATTGTAGACTAATGGACAGGGCCTGTCTCCTCTTTGTCCCTGTCTTGTTACTTCCCTGGTATCCTTGACTACCATGAGACTGCGAGTCTGCAACGATGGCCAGGTGTGAATGGATTCTAGAAAAATTGCCTAATCGTCGATCTTTCCACGGTTGCGGCTTCCTCCCGCATGACAAAATCCATAAAGGAATTTTACGATGCTAAATTCAGTATAAGACATACACGGAACCCCTGGAGATCACCAACATCCTTATTTCCTCGATACTTCTCAGAAGGTCTTTGCATTCTTCCGCGACAGAAAGGGAAATCTTGTGGCTTCTCGAGGCTCATTTGTTTCCTTTCCAGTATCTCTTATCTTGCCCCAATTTCCCTTTCCGTCACTTTATCTATGATCTCCTCGGTCCGATCTTACATGACAAGCCGAGAGACACCTATTAACAAATCTTATAGTCATGGATAAGTTTTGACTGTAGCTGTACAAGGATTCTACTCCATAATGAAGAGCTAACCTTGAATTGCTTCAATTTACAACAAACGTCCAAGAACACCATCCGATCTTATACCGGCGCATTGTGATATCACTATTCAAATCAACGATCACTCGCTACGGATTATAAAAACCTCGACGTTCGAACTGGGGCATTCCGGTGACAACGGGGATATCATTGGTGAAGATGTTTTGAAGCTTGCTGTGCATGGCCTAGATTAAATGCTTAAACTGCTGCCTGAATGCGAGGTCAAGGATTACAAGGTTCAATCACGCCCACCTGTTACCAGCTACTCCTTTCTTGAATATTCAACATGCGTTTTGAACGTATTTTGACCAGTCTCGAAGTCACAGCGACCTAGTTTGCTGTCACAGGACATACGGTTACAATTGCCAATCTTCTAATACACTATATATAGATTCAAAATTGGGGCGACAGCGTTGTTCAGCCTGCCTTGGAATCAAATCGAGGAGGCGAAAAGGTACTCAACCAGCCATGGTGTGCTACATCACGAAATGCGGAACGCGGCTGCTTCCAATCGATTCATCTTCAATACATCTAACTATCATCTGATGGTGTAAGAGTATTAGAGGAAGGATCCAACTTCAACAGTGAGCCCTGTCGAAGCCCCAATGAACGATGAATCCGTAAAGAAGATGACTGCTGGAAAAACAAGTAGAGGAAAAACTAGGTGATGAACTTCTTCAATGATGCGGAGATTTGAACGTGCGTAGACGTCGCAATTTCAATAGAGGTTTATCCGTTGGCGGGGTCTCAAGCCCCTTGAGACGCCATGCAGTTTCATGGCAGCAAATGCTTCTCCCTTTTCTTTGGTGGTTTATCTCGAACAATACTCCCGTGCCCTGGCAGGAAAGGCTCAAAAGACACAACTGTGAAGTTTTAGACATGTTGAATCTCATAGAGGTCTGATATTGTAAGACACTGGCTCCGAAACACTGTCTCGATTACCATTGCACTCGTAGCAACTTCATTAACAGCTTTCATGTCGGCTTCTTAAATGTCTGAAGTTCAATCACTTCACCGGTTTGAATGTGCCTTCAGTCGTACGAAGAATCCTGAAGTTGTGACGAGAGTGAAGTAGTTTGTTCGTCGTCTGACTGCTAAGCTAGCGATGTAAGGGAGAGAGTAGCTGGAGCTTATATTCTTCTCAATGATTATATGCGACATCAATGTATCGATTCGTTCGACGTTGCATCATGGTGGGCTTCAAGTTTGAAAAGGCTCGCAGTCTTGCAGATGTCTTGGGGGGTTTCATCCCTCCGCCTTGTCAAGTTTTCCATGAAAGATCTCAAGACTTTCTGTGTACATCCAAGCTAACGCCTCTGTCTTTCAAGCGTTCATGATGCAAGAGTAAGTGAGGGTAAGAGGAACACAAAGTTGAGTTATGATTTCGCCATTGTCTTTCGTCATTATCTTGCTAATGCTGTACCTCCATTTTACCATTGCATTAAACTCTTCGAAAGATGTCTTACCATACCGTAGTTGAGCCAGTCGTTATAATGGTAATAAAAATAGCACTCTGAGATGCTACATTGACTGGAGAATGTCAACTACTTTCCATTGCTAAGAATGGTATGAATGCGACCCGTCTGACGTCTCTGAAACCAGAACTAAACACCAATCGCAAAATCTACTTACTGATAGCTTCTCTATCTTCAATTCACTTCACACAAACAATATGATGGGTGGTTATAAGGTCCGCTCCAGGGTTTCCACGTCGAAGACCAGGATAGACTTCACATAATCTCCATACAGTGTCCTCGTTATGAACACAAGGCGAATAGAAGTGAATGGAGACTACTCAGTCAGACGGGCGCCTATTTGGAAGCCCAAAGCATCCAGCATATTACTGCCCAGTAGTTCACCGAGTTCCCGAGTTATAACATCCACCATCCTTCTCATCCGATTTACGCTCATGTCGAAGGAGGCTTTGTGAGGATCAGGATCTCAACATCAATGAATCTGCCTTGCATAAATGACCCGATCGAGAGAGGTGCTTGGAGTCTGAGAGGATCTTGTTAGATCTCTGCCTACTCGCTGGCATCTCGATGTGGGTATTTCAAAGGGATATGAATACTAGTGTAAATCTACGGGGTTGTGAAGATGAAAGGATGATAAATAAGACGCTCTTGTGTGGATAGATCGAGATTTCGTCCCATACGAGTCTAAATGTTCATCACCTAACCTTAAGATATGCAGACTATCAAACTTCTTGGGGGCTTTTGTAGATTTTAGAGAGAATTGCTTGATTACATTCTTATGTCAATGTTTTCACTCTGTTCTTGTTCATGTGCTAGTATTATCAGTGTTCCCTAACTACCTCTCCACAAGTCTCAAATCTCAAGTCTCAACTCTCAACTCTCAGATACTAGTTAGCAGTAGTAATGTAACATGATATACATGCGATATACATATGCTTCTCTCGTATCTCATATCTCAAATCTCAAATCCAACCACTCAACATCTTTCCACTCCTCCACCCTCCACCCTCCACATCCCTTCACATCTAAACCCTCACTCCCGCAAATCCAGACCTATCTCTCAACAAAAAACCCTCCTAACGTTTGCCATCCACACATCACCAACAACAACTTCCCATAACTACACTCATGGAACTGGGCCACCATACCGGTCCAAATTTTCCAATCGTACAAATTTCCAGCTACCCAATTCCTAATCCCATCCATCAACCTTGTATTCTATTCCCTAAACACAAATCCCAAATACACCACACACCCATTCCCATTCCCATGGATTCCCGTCCCCTACTCCCCTCTAGAATCCACCTCACTTCATCCGTCCACAAGTTGTATATATACCTAGATACCTAAGTAGGTACATAATGTAAAAAAAACTACCATCACCACAAATTCCTGAAGTCTTCTTACATAAGTTAATCTATACTAATCTAATAGTCTCATACCATAATCTGCCCATCGAAAACCCCCATCTCTCCTTTCCCATTCATTCCAAGAAAGAGATCCTGTTCCCCCCCCTTCCCCCCTTCACTCATTCAATCGCAACACTTCCAAACCCCCAATCCTATTCTATCCCCTTCTCTTGCATATCGAGATATCGAGATATCGAAATACAGAAGTCTACATATATATTTTACATTCATTCATACGCTAGTATGACGCTGTGAGTGAATTTCTTCACTTGGAGATTCAGAGGGCTGGTCAGTATATGTAATCTTAAGTAGTTTTGGACTCGATCGAGACTCTCAAGTAGATATGCAAGAAAAGCATTTGAACGAGAGGAGGGGTGAGTGTGAATGATATTTAGATTGGGGACGAAGGTCTGGAGAGGGAAAAGTGAAGGGAAGAAAAGATGGTGAAATGGTCCCGGTATAAGTGAGAGATGACTCTGCGAGTCCTTTACTTTCCTTAGGCCTTCAGTATAGAATTGTATCAAATATCAAATCACCAAGTGAATACTGACGAAAGTCCGGGCAGGAAAATTCTTTCAAGTCTTCATTATATTGCTCTATTTAGTTTTAATGTTTCCTCTAGAACTCTTCTATCTATATTTCTATACACGACAAAACCTCACATTCTATATTCGTCCGGTGTACATAAATGAGGTCCGAGTCCAAACTCCGGTCTTTTACCCACCTCTAAACACCAACCCCAGAATCTGTCCCATTTTCCCAAGTAATCGTCAGCTAAACCATGTCTCTTACATTCCCAATGGGCCCCATAGAAGAACACCTTGAATTGACCAAAGTCCTCACACTATCACTCCTCGGCCTCAACGGCCACTCCCTATTTTCATATACATCGTTCGTCAAATTCCTCATACTCAAACACACACTCCCACTACCGAGAGGCCACTTCATCTCCTCTATTTCCGTCATCGACTTTGTTTTGCTTCTCATCTCCACCTCTGTACCCTCCATGTTTTCATCCGGAAGCTCTTCAACCGTAACATGTACCCCCGCTTTCTTCTCTCTCTTCTTATCTCCCGATTCCCCCTCACAAAAAAATTCCTCATCCACCTCCATGATGCCAAACCCCGACATCTTCAATCCTCCCATCACGCCGACGCTCCCCATTCTCCCTCGACCCATGCCAAGTGTGCTTCTAGAACTTCTTGCACTATCCAAAAGAGTGCTGCAAGTAAACGACGTAAAACTCGAAACCCTCGAATCTTCATCAAAAGCCGTATATGTAGAATTTGAATCTCGATATGTAGAAGCTCGTTTATTGGCCATGAGATTCATATTATATATATAATTTGGTCTTTCTGTATAGGCAGTTCTGTATGGTTGGATTTGACCGAGAGATGCATTGGGACAAAGTGAAGAGAAAGCTTTGGGGAAGAAGAGACGGAGAAGAGGGCGGAGAGTCGCACCACTGAATGCAATTATTCCGAGTCCGGGCTCAATTGTGGACCACTGGATAACAATTAGTATGGAGAAATTAGAACGCGGTTGAAATATCGCAGATGCACATACGATAGCTATATCTGTGGTTGCGTACAGAAAATCATTCGTGATCGGCACGTCTTTGAGAAAGGGTATACGTATTATTGTTGCGATTCCAGCTCTAATTTTACATATCAAATCTCATTCACAGTTTGTACATTTAAGAGTGACTTACAGTAAACCAAGAGAAAGAACACCGGAGATAGAGAGTTTGGCCTTCATACTCATCTTCGAATCCCACATAACCCAGATAGGCAAGAGACCAAGCGTCCAGTCCACAGTAAATCCTATAACGGAATGTGCTACGCTGGCTGCTGGAACTATGCTGCTATCTATGCAGGAGCCTGTTGCACCTTCATATTGCTTCCAGAAATAGTCAAATGGGGTGCATTGACAAAAAACGAGAACAATGAAAATTATGGTAAAAATAATGACAGAGGCTTGGGTTGCGTAGATGATGCTCTTATGCAGTGAGCGAGTGGATAATCTGAGAAGAAATACAGAGATCGAGAGGCGGACAAAAAGGGTTGTGAGGGCATAAAGGCTTCTGAGCAATATGTTAGCGATGGTTTAGAAGTCGGCCTGTAAGCTGGAATGTAACAATGCAACATGACAAGTTTTCTCGAGACAAGAAAGGCGGCACACTTACTCGTCAAACCACCATACCTGGAGAGCTATGGGGAGATCTTCACGTGAAATCTGATCGGTATGTTGTCCATTCCCGAACCTTACAGATTGTAAGCCTGCTGTGCCATAGAGAGTGTATAGAAACTAATTCTATTAGTCAAGTGAATGAATTTTGAAGGAAGAACTGACGAGTGACACCGTAAGCAAAGAATCATCAAAACTCCAAGATTTCGTGATGAACAAACGGACAATAATCCTAAGAGAAACGAATAGCCACGAAAGTCCCATAAAGACACAAATAATAACAGCTGAACAACATTTAGCATTGATGAGAACCATCTATCATGTTGCGATGTAAACTCACCAATTTCAGGACCTCGATCTTCCGCCATTGTATAACAATAACTGACAGGACCAGATATCACAATCAATTATGTTTGAAGACATGAATTCTCCACAACAGACCATATTTCTCATGGGTTTTAATGACATTTACATGTATTAATATCGAGAAATACCATCTAAGAAACGGGATGAATGCACTAGAGATTTTCTCCATATCTATACATGTGCATGCAACTTCGTGCATTCGTGCATTCAACCGTTACTATCCAGTATGGTATTTTGCTAAAGGCTCTTTCGTAGGTGGACATATAACTACCATCGCACTCAATAAAGGCAAGATCTTCAGGTACGCGTAAATAACGTTTGTGATTCGATAAAAAAGTCTAGTTCGACTTTAGTACACGAGCTAATGCCGGTAGGAAGCTAAAGTATCAAGCGAGACGGAAAGATGGGTATCTTTTGTAATCGAGAAGTCTACTAACGCCACAAAGCTATAGTAGTGAATACGAGAGGCCCCATTGGACCTAAATTTATTGAAGAGGATGAGATGGTTCGGATGCAGAGAAGAAATGTAGGAGTGCGGTTCGCTCAAAATTGGCTTCAAGATTGACTTAACGATTGAACCACCAACTCCACGTCCTCTTACGGACTGTGTACTGGAGTGATGCTCCCCATAATTGAAGCAAAAATGCACCAAATGAGGTACAGATATCCGTCATTGAAAGAACTTGCGTCGAAACCCAAAATGAACAACACAGAATTGACATGCATCATGACCCCGGTAAAGGATATGGTCGTCGAAATGACGCACGCCTACTACGTACGATTGTTTGGTAGTCCTGTGCCTTTGGTTCCTTAAGTTGACAAGATTTTGGGAGCGGCCGATAAGTCTTCGCGGCTAATGAATTGGGGGAGAGGCGTGCCGTGCCGCAGGCTTGCGGATTTCAACGCTTGGGAGACGGGCCCACGGAAATAGCAAACAAAACTCTCGGGCTGTTTAAACTTTATTCCTCATCTAGATTGTAGTATTCTAGGTGGAAATGACTGCCGACCAAGAAGAAATTTGCGATGAAGGTATCCAAGTCTTGGCTAAAAGTGGCCAGGTTCCCGTCCCAAATTTAGTAAATTTCAAGACTGCGTCGGAGTGAAATATTTTCTCCGGTCAATTTCCACCCTAAATTTCTCCTTAAGCTTTCCAAAAAAATTGTATTTCCTGTCTGTTGCCCGAGTCCAGCAAGTCACAACGATTTGTCATGGCTGTTGAGAATTTTGGGCGCATGATGGCAGTTCCATTTTCAGCCTTCCAAATTGTTGATAGTGGATGATATAAACTCACTCTATACACAATTCCATTCAGTGAACCCAAAATAGGAAGTATCAAAAAGTGGAACTACTTTCGTACATGCCACATAACCCGAATTTGGTGCATCACCGTATCAGACGAAAAAACCTTATCCTAGAATCACTGAGTCTAGATTCTTTGAAGTCATGAGCGGCAAGAAAAAGCTTGTTCTGGAAGGCGTCCGAGATTTTCATTTTTGTATTTCCTCGGTTCGCTCAGGGGTCAAGGTGGCGTGGGAGGCTTTGGAGGAGGTGCATGTATTAGAGAAGGTATGTCTATAGGTTCGGACGAGACTACGATGAGGGGCGAGATCTGACTCTCAGATCTCGTGGTATCATATCGTGTAAGATTATGATGAACCTGCGAGGGAACTTCAAGGGTATCCCGGCGCGCTCTTGGCTTATCGCCGTTTGCTGATGAAGGAGAGAATTGGGACGTTGGCGACCGAGGTGACGCGGGTTCGGGGGTCCCTGTGCCACACTCAATGTCAAGCCCTGAGATAATACTACCATTTATGCTAGGTGCTCGAGAAGGACGCAAAATGGGGGTGATATTTCCGTCGGCATCGCGGGTTTGATTGTATGCTTCCCTAATATGTGGAAGCTTTGGATTTCGCTGATCTTCTCCAGGAATTTCTGGAAAGTCAACAGCTTTTCCTTGTTTGAATTCAGAGTCGTCTAGACGGAACTCTGCCGCAGTACCAACATAATTACCGATTGCGGTTAAAACATTGGCTACTTTCCGTCTGTTTCCCACGTCGGTTGACGACTTGGTTAGGCTAAGTGAAGGCCGATTACTTGAAGTCTGCGCTATTTCGTGATGCTCTATCTCGGGAGAAGTTCTTCCACTACTGTTCGAAAGACTTTGACGCATCATTTCAATGGCACCTGGAGAGGGAGAGGGAGATGGTGATGGCTCTGGGACTATGCCGAGACCAATCCCCCGTTTTTGGAACTCGAGATGCTTTGACGCATTTTGGGATGCTTCCTCTTCGTCTGCTTCCATATTTGCTGCCAAGAGACGGTACAAAGACCCGAAAACTGCTAGGCCAGTGCCGACAATGGGTGCCCATTGACCTACGAACACGAACAAGTAAAGTCAGCAATGTATCATATTCCATATGAAGGTAGGTACATACCGATAGTTGCTATGGGCTCAGTTTGATATGCGACTTGTTGGCTGAAAAAATTCCTCTCCCCAAGAATAAGAATAGCCAGCACCGCGCCTACGAACACGGGAACTTCTATAGCGCTTAGGAAGAACCTAATCAAGCTGTTGACCTCTTTCATTTTTCCAACAGTTGCATTGTTGGTGCCCTCAATCGGCGCATCGATGGGTTCTTCTTTATGGCCGAAACGATTATTCCAGTTTGTCTCACGGATTTTGTTCCACATAGACACAAGTGAGAGTATAGCAGGAATGCAGCATGCGGCTGAGAGAAGAGTAACGGTGTCGAAGGTGAGTTTGCTCGGTGCGGGAATAACGTAAATATTATTCGCTGAGCCGCCACGCATTGGGGAGAAAGGGCCAGAAGTGACATCACAAGTAAGACCACATGTCGAGTCATAGGTAAAATTTCCTAGAGTGAAATAGGCTGGATGCCCGTCACTGTCGATTAAGCAAGGACTTGTGCTTACCCTGATGAATTCCACAGTTAAACTCAACAGACCTTGTAAGAAGATTGAACATTAGCAGATACTCATGAAACATTAAAGATTAATGCTTACCAGCGAATATCAATCCAGTCCAAAGAAAGATGGTATTTCGGCCAGGCGTTTCAAAAAAGTATGTTCGTGATAGCTTCACAGTTATCGGTGCAGCTAAAACACCTATGGAGCATAGTTGGAAAGCTCCGTATATATCCATGTCAACCGCACCTAAATCATAATTTGTCAAACAAACGGGACGATTTCTCTTTTGATGGGGTACTCACCATCCACGTGGACAGCTGCAAGGACTATTCCATGAAGTGCAGCAACGGCGGGGAAAAGCAATGCAGCTGCCAAACAAGCTTCTTTCAGCCATTGTTGTTTGCGAAGAAAAACACATGCTGCTACGAGAACATAGTATCTGTAGGAAGAAGAATCTAGATGTTAGGAACCTGGCGCTTTTTTGCAGCATTTTGATAGAGTGGGGTGGGGGTTTCTGGAGAGACTGGGAGAGAGATAGAAAAGCTTACAGAACCCGGGAACCTGGCCCATACTGACCAGATACAGGCCATGCGCATACGACCTGCAATACATCACTTGTAGCATTTGTGACGGTGTTATTATTGACTATGGTATTCTTCAATGAGGTCAAAGGGATCGCCGGCATGACCTGTTGTCTACTTTCGAACGAGATGAATTCATCGGCTTGCAATCAAGTCAATGATAGTATTAGATATCCTGAGGGCAATTGAACATGCATCGAAATCTCTCTTGTATAAGATATGAGAAGAAGAGAAGCGTTGGACGTTCTTAAGGCCAAATAAGCTTATCGGCCAAGAAAGCAATGTGTGTACCGGAGGAAATTGTATTTACGGCGTCATCCGTCATCCGTCATCCACTGTCAGAAGTACCCAACCCACCTAGACAAGATTGAGTGGCATCTCTGTAGCCTCATCGTTTTCAAAAGTAGGGCGGGTGTGGCTGAGGGCTTGGTATCCCTTGAAGGCAATTCGTAATCAAGCAGATCAAGGGGTGCAAAGTAACGAACGGGAGAGCTGAAGTTTCCATATTTACCTGGGTAAAGCAATGGATGTACGTAAATTTGGATCACCTGGGCTCTGGGGTACGTAGATGCAAAGATGATTGATGGTTGGTGGTTGATGGCCAAAAATGTAAAGGAACTCGGCTGCCTAAGCATCGGAAAGTTTGTTTGGAGTGATGGGAAGAGAGAAAGGATAGAAACGGGAGATGGCTTACTAAGGTTTGATTGCTTGGTAGAGAATGTTGTAATTTGATTGGTTCAAATGCGAGGGTGACAGCAGAAGTAAGAACATCCATGGATGAATGTTGCCTTCCTAGGTAGGTATCGAAAACATCAAGATATTACAAGTCAAATCAACCAACCGATATTGATATGGGATAAATACAAGGTTATCCATATGATCTGAGATGGATTATACTAGAAACCTCTGAGTTCATACATAACTTCAAGAAGAGAAGCTCTAACTAATCTAAAACCCCTCTCTTCGATACCTACCTAGTACATCCATGGATTAATTCTTTCTCTTTCATCCTCCCCAATGATAGAATAGATCAATGTCAGTCACGTGATAATACTTATCGCTTATCAGGTTTTCTGGTGCTTTCTTTCGGTGATTATTTCATTGGATGTAGAGTCAGTCACTTTGTCTCTGGTGCAATTTGATGTTTTGATCCGTATGCCCATTGTCATTACAGCACTGTACTAGTATATCTACACGTCTAAATTTTCGAAAACATCTAGATTCGTGTCTCAAATCATCATCCGGTTTTTTTCCTGCAGTCTCTACCTGCCCTCAGTACACTTTCACAAGGCATAAGAAAATCTGTACAAATCTACAATAAGCGTGATATACACACCAGAAATATTGCCAACATGGGTCAAGAAGCATCTCAACCTCAAATCAATCCAAATGATCCTCCCCACACGCTTTCAGCCCGTTCAATCGAAGGAGTTGCGGATTTCATCAAGAGTGGCAAAGCAAAGAACATCGTTGTTTTGACAGGAGCTGGCATATCCACTAGTGCGGGCATACCAGATTTCCGTTCACCAGAGACCGGTATATACGCCAATCTTGCCGAACTGAATCTTCCTTATGCAGAAGCGGTTTTCGATATCGACTTCTTCCGCGAAAATCCAGCTCCTTTCTATGTTCTGGCAAAAGAACTCTATCCTGGCAAATTCTACCCTACAGTATCACATGCTTTCGTTGCGTTGATCGAAAAGAAAGGATTGCTCAGAATGCTTTTCACACAAAATATTGATTGTTTGGAACGTCGAGCCGGAGTCTCTTCGGAAAAGGTCATCGAAGCACATGGAAGTTTCGCTACTCAGAGGTGCATTGATTGCAAGAGTGAATACCCCGACGATATGATGAAGAAAGCTATAGAAGATGCAGACCCAGCAACTTGTCTGGTTCCACAGTGTGGTGGTTTAGTTAAACCAGATATTGTGTTCTTTGGCGAACAACTACCGGAAGCCTTTCACACTCACAAAATGATTCCCGCTACGGCTGATCTTGTCATTGTGATGGGTACCAGCTTAAGTGTTCACCCATTCGCATCATTGCCAACCCTTGCCCCCGAGACGGTCCCAAGACTGCTGTTTAACATGATCTCCGTGGGCGATTTTGGCAGTAGGTTGGATGATGTGGCTATTCTTGGTGACTGCGATAGTAGCGTTAGGAAACTAGCAGATGCCTTGGGATGGAGAGACGAATTGGAAGAATTATGGGTTTCGGTTGGAGGGAATACAAAACAGAAAGAAGCTGAAAAGGCTGAGGAAGCCAGGCTTAATATGTCAAGAGATGAACTCTTTGAAGCAGATATCAAAGAGCTGACAGGTGAAATTGATGAAGCGCTAAAGTTTTCGAGTAACTATACACATAGAGTAAACGCCGATCTCCAGGAAAACTCGGCTGCAAATTTGGCATCCCCTACTTTAGCTCCTGAAGATACGCCGTCGCGACCCCCTCCAGATTTTGCTGCCGATAAGGTAAGAACTTCCCGGTTTGTGCCATGGCTCAACTTTTTGATTCAGGTGACTCTTCAACCAGCAGTACTAACTAGATATAGGGTTCGCTTCTGAAAGATATCACGAATGGAATACCACTGAAACAAGCAACGACTGTTGTTCGATCCACTCCAATCATAGACGAAAACCACACCGCAGCTAAATCCACGTCCGTGGATCTAAATTCCACCACTGGTGAGCGTGCTAAAGACTCAAGTGTTGTGCTCGACATTACTATGCCCCAAAATATGCCGAACTCATCCAATACCACCACAACTCCTTGATAATAGCCATCAAACCTGCTATTAAAGACCAAGGCCAGAAGATTGACAGAGTGATCATATGATGTAATCTGAACATCAAACTTTACCTCCTCACTTCACTAGGTACTTCAAGCGGTACATCTTCGTAAGATATCGTTAACAGAGCTGGCTCTGAGGTAGAAAATTAGCACGTACTTAGGAATGAAGCAAGAGAATTACCGTCAGTCGAGCCATTATAAATGAAATACGCTTTCACGTCAAATTGAGGATTGTGAAATCTATTTGGGTCCCATTATCACATGCTCTCGAATCAACTGACTTCATTTCAATTAAAAGTACGAGTTGTCCCAACCGGACTGATGATTTCAGTTTTCCTTGGTATGTGTGTTTATGATAACCTCAAAATATTTCATTTATTCCTAGGGCTTCTTTTCATAAATCAGAAAGTGTCAAACATAAAGTTGGGCGTGGTAGTAAATGCAGAATCGAATTTTACACCATAAACGTGTTTTGGAGAAGTTGCGTAGCAAATTCCGTCTCTTCTTCCGTTCGAAGGCCGACGAAATAGTTGCAAGAAATGCTCTTTAGTAAAATATGAAGTCTCCGGAAATGGAACCGTTGATTAACAGCGGCTGCCTCCACAAACAAAGAGCCTTGTCGCATTTTTTTGTCTTTTCACAAGAAAAGTTTTGGTCAACAATTTATGAGCACCATCGCGAACAGGATGTCAATCCTTTTGTGCACTTCAATTTAAGCAACTCATATTGTTTTTCGTGACATATCGAACATCCATAATACATCATGGCAGAAGAAAATGTCTACGATCCCGACCTTGAACAGGACCTCGAATTCTACGAAGGGCCAGATCCTGCCGAGCATGTTGGAATGCCAGCGGATATAAAAGCGCCCCGAGACCCCCTTGCACTTCATGATATTGGGTGGCGGCGTCGTCGGAAACGATGGTTGGACAAGGTCTGGACGTGGAATGAACCATTGAATCCGATGTATGAAGGTGTAAAAATTCTCTCAAGTCAGGGCGATTGTTTAGTAGGCCTTTGGAGAGCGGAAACGCAATTTGGGCAAAAGAATATAATTGTCAAGCAACGTCCTCGCTCGTGGCGTGATTTGAAAGACCCGATGGGACAAAAGTTGTCAGAAGAGTCAAAGCATTATGAGAATTTACAATCGCTACTTCCACCTGGTCACAATCATCATATTGTGAAGCTCTTCAAGAAAGCCTGGGTAGATGAAGGGAAAAACTATTTGAGCCAGGACGTGGGGCAAGTGGAAAGAATGATATTGGAATATTGTAATGGTAGCCTCGATGATTTAATAAGTTGGCACATTAGGCATCATACGATGGTCTCCGAACGAAGCTCGTGGGAGATCTTTCACTGCCTTGCTCGGAGTCTACTTATCATGAAACACGGTACCGAAAATCCGGCTGATTACCGTCGACAATATGACCCTATGGGCAACGATCTCAACATTGTCCATTTTGATCTCAATCCACAAAATATATACATCAAGAACTTCCCGCATCCAACACATTCAAGAGATAGAGGCTACGTGCCTGGTTCTTTTCGACGAGCGGCCAAAATTAAGATTCCTCAAAATGAAGAATACCATCGGAAACATTGTAATTTAGGAAATATCAATTCACGTGCCCCAGAACAATTGCGCGGGCGTGATATGAGGGACACAAGACCATGGTTGCAAAGTCGGGTCATTTATCACAAGGCTGGTCAAGATAATACACTTCAATCGGTCGTCTATACATCGAAAATGAATGTCTGGCAAGTTGGTCTGATCATGTTCTGTATACTCCACTGTAGGACATCGGTGAATTGGAACGATCTTGAAGCAAGGAGAAGTCATGGTACACCTAGACTGGTTTATGGAGGGCCTACTATAATGACCAAGACCCATCAATGGCAGAGGGTGAGCAAGGACCTGGAACTTCCATACAGTCGAAGCTTGCTATATGCTATCTACGAATGTCTTTTGATTGAGCCCTCAAATCGTCCAGATGTTGCAACGTTGTTTGAAACGACAAGGGCCGGCCTTGCTCAAGCTAACATTGAAGCTGGCTTGCTTCCACCGGATTTGGCGGCCGCTCAACCTGCCGCTCAACCAGAACCAGAACCAGCACCAGCTGCACCTCTCGCACCTCAGCAAGTACCTCTTCCAGCAGCTCCCCCCGAGCAAATAAATCCTCCAGCCGTCCCTCGAGTGGCTCCCGTTGTAGAGAATCCAGAATTAGACCTTGACCCCGGACCACCAGAACCCCGTCTAGGACCTGCACCAGCACCCCTACAGCCACCTCATGATCCTCCAGCCCCCAACCAACAAGCAGCAGAGCCCGCGCCCCCACAACAAGAACCGCCTGACCGTCCCAACGTAATTCAAGCCGAAATTCCTGACCCCCGAGCAGTTGTATATGCCGAGGCCGACGAGCATCTTCCTGCCTACCAGCTCGAAGCCCCCGAAGGCGAAGCCATGCTGCAGCCCGAATGGGGCGCAGGCCTCGAGCGTCCAGCACCCAACTATCCCGAGCCTCCCGTTTACGAGGAGTATATCCAGGCTCCAGCCGAACCTCAACCTCACCCCGACCCTGACATTCCACAGCCTAGAAATCAATTCCTACCGAGACTCCCCGCCGCAGCCCCTCGTGCTCCACTGCTTCCTCCAGCCCCACGTCAAATGCAACCCCCCCTTCTCAATCTCCCCAGAGGTCTCCAACTAGGACCCGATAATCCCGTACTCATAGCCGTCATCCCCCCCGAATATCTCCCCTCTATCCTCATCTGCCACGTCATAGAAAACGATCTCTTCCACCGACAAATCGGTAACATATACCTACAAAATCTACGCCCTAACACGTCATTTTATGAAATCAAATACATGCTGGTGGCTGAGGGATTAGGTATTGAGAGAATGAATATAAGGATTCGAGTAGATGATGGGGGAGCGCAGCGAGAATTGGCGGATTGGGAAAGGAGGAGGACGTTGGGAGATGGGGTGGCGGTGTTGGTGGATGATCCGAATGGATTGGTGTTTAGAGAGGGGGGGTGGGAACCCCTTTGATGGGTGTAGAAGTTGTGGTTTGTATATCACCTTGATATTGATAATGATCATGATGATGATGATAGATCCTCAGATGAGGAGAGCTGAGGTAGATTTTCTTGGACAAGGGTATCCATTATATGATTTAGAAATTGTCATATGTAATGCATTTTGAAGCAAGGAGCGCTCTCTGTTGAGCATGGAAAGAATGTAGAGTTCCTATATACTTCGTACTTCCGATGGTCATAAATTTAGAGTCGGTTCATGGTTTGCTTTGGAATTGGTGAGAAGTTTTGTATATATGCGGAGAATTCTGGCATATTGGATGAAAAATCTCCGATATGTGCTATGAATGTAACGATCTGTAAAACAAAACAACAATATAACGACTTGGGTTTTGTACATTGGACAACAATGGCCTTGTTTGCAGTATTCATTCATTGGGACAATGCCATTGTTTGCATAGGTGTTCAATTTATTCCTGATGTGTATTAATTTTACCGATTTGATTATCTCATAATATATCACGATATCATCCCAAAATTTAACATTTATACATCCCCACTATGGCAAACCCAAATAATACTCCAACATCTTTGGGTAATTAGGTGTTCCAAGACCTGTGACTGGATCCCATCTATCAATCATTAAGTTAGCACTCTATCTCCCCAAACACACTTCACATTACACAAAAACGGTGGGAAAACCAGAAGACTTACCCAGGCACGGCGGAGAATCCCACTGTACTGCATCCCGGATTTGTTCCATTAACAATATCATTCAACATGCTTGGATTAGCGTATAACGACGGGTTCAAGAAACCAATTGGTCCCTTCCCGATATTGATTCTCTCTTCGTTGATTCGATTGATGACAGCGGAAAAAATTGGTGTACTGGCTGATGTACCACCGCTGAGTTGAAAGTCGTTTCCGTTGTATATCTATTGCTCGTTAGTTAGATCACCATGTCAGAATAAAATGGAATAGACGCACAGCAATGTTATCTCCATTTGCGGCGACATCAGGAATGCCCCTTCCAATTCTGTTGTAGATACCTCCAGTGGTCCCCGCCAGCGCACCGATATCAGGTAATGTCTGAATATCCCCGGTGTCATTACTCAACGCACTATAGTACGGATAAGGTGGATTGTAATCCTCAAAGAACTTTGCTACGAAACTAGCTTGATAATCAGGGATTGGATAGATATTACTGAAACCTCCCCCGGAAGAAAAATTGACAGAGTATGGATGGCCGGCAGGATCGTAGACGGCGGATTCGGGGTCATAAACGGAATATCCGGGATAAACTTTTGTGGCGCCGACGGATGTCACGTATGGACATGTACCGGGCCAAGTCGGGTTGAAAATATTGAGATCAGGGCCGAGACAGCCGGTTGGGCCGTCGATATTGTCAGGATAGTCTAAATCAATATGTGAGTTTCTTTTACAAAGAAAAAGAAAGTTTGGCTAGAATCAGCCGATGTTTTTTGCTTACTTGAGACACCGGAATCGCCTGAGGCGAAAAGGAATGATACACCTTGAAGACCCAGTTTCATATACTCGAGACATTGTCGTTTTTGGTATGAAATTGGGAGGTCGGATTCTTGTCCACCGTATGATAGAGAAATTACATTGGTGGGTGTGAAGGTACCGCACATGAGTGATCCTGCCCATCCTCCAGTAAGTGGATCTGGGTAGGCTTGATCCAAATATGGATCGTTGCCAGTCTCATTATAGGCAGTGTAGTTGCAGTATGACTAGAAGATATGAGCTAATTGAATATTGACATTCGATCATATTATTGAACTTACTCCATCTAATGCATCTAAGAAAGTATTGAATCCGAAAGTGTAAGTATCATTCTGATTGGCTTGTACGATATAATCGTCAACTTGATATAGAGTGATTTGCTGTGGGTACAGGATCGGATAAGCAAGTTGAATATCGAGGTTTGCCTCCCCACCAGCGTAATAAGGATCGGTTGTCGATTGCATTCCACCATCGATGTTCGCTGGAATTGGATGTGTACCATTAGGAATGTGCTTTGTGAAGTTTGTGAAGAACAAATCAAGATCATTTTGAGTGTAAAATTGTAGCTCCGACTCAAAAATTCCCATGGAATTGTTTGGATTAGACAAGGTCGCAGGTGGTATTTGGTACAGTGCAGCAACACAAGCAGGAGTGATAGCAATATCACAAGTGCTCAAATCCGTGGCATTGGTGCCATTGTAGCTGTGCTTAGCATCTCGTATTAACCCATGTGTAGTCCTTTTGAATATTTCATGCTCCAACATCTCAGCATTTCGCTTCAACTTATTGCTTGGGTGTTCAATTGGCGCAAGGAGTTTGATACCGGGACTGATGTAATCAATGTGTTTTCTAATATCTTTGGGGACATGATATGTCTCGCATGAGGGCATAACACCACCAGTGATCGAATCTTCATACTCATGGTACTCGGTATACAGCAAATTTTCTGCTTCTTCAGCAGTCGCATAGAATGCAAACCATCCTTTGTTATCTGAATGAGTAATACGTCCGGCTGGGATACCGGAGTCAATCAGCCATTTGCGAACTTCATCTTCAGT
Organism: Botrytis deweyae; assembly: GCF_014898535.1. Lineage (NCBI taxonomy): Eukaryota > Fungi > Ascomycota > Leotiomycetes > Helotiales > Sclerotiniaceae > Botrytis > Botrytis deweyae. Next base: position 770,601 of record NW_024066212.1, read on the forward strand.
TTGCTGAGTGGGACGAAAAGCCTCAATGACTTCTTCAGCAGTCCAATGTTGTCCGAAATGCGGAGATGCAGGGTCGGATCTATGAAGAGCTGGTTAACTCTAAATTCTCCTCTGTCTCGGTTGATGTTACTCACATCTTCATTAAATGATCATGTCCTTTATCGAGATTGTTTTGCGTCAGACCAATTCGCATAGGCAATAGCTTGTGTGACTCGACACGATCTTTTTTCGACCATCTCGGGTGTAAACTTTCCCTTTTCTCGTGGACCTCCAAGTGGCGTGGTACAACAATTGCACTCACTTCGAGTGTGAGAGCCACGAGGGCAACAAGGCCAGAGATCTTCGTTCTCACCATGTTAATGGATGAGATTAATTGAGGCGATGAATGGGTTCAATTCAAAAGGCTGAAGAACTTTCTCCATGATTTATACCTTGGCAGGGACAGCTGCATTTACCCCTCTCAAGATCTGCAGACCCTAGTTCCTTGACCTTGATGCCATACTGAATGAGGCAGGTCGAAATACCTCTCACAAGAGGATGCACGATAACATCCGAGTTAACCACTTGATAAGCAGGGACGTTGTTAGTTAAAGATGTAAGCTGACGTAGAATGAATTGATACCTCCTACATAGGAAAGAGCTTTATGGATGAAGCTAAATATTGACCATAGATTTCGTAACAGCTATGAGCTGGTCGAGCTTGAGCGGAGTTCTCAAGCAAACGACGTGCTTGAGAGACATATCTCGACATGTCGTGGCAGATCATTTTTAGTAATCGTTCCGTTGTTCGTACAAAAATGTTGTGTTGTGACGAGAGCTTGAACAGGGCACTAATCCATTCGCCCCACTCCTTGATAAGTGAACCTTACGAGGGCGTGTCTTTGATGATTGCCGGGTCCGTGTGCAAACACTTTTTCACACCAAAACTCACCCAAATTTACCCATTTTAAAATTCAATATTAAATCAATCAATATTATTATATATTTGAAATTTTATAAAAGTAATAAATTTTTATTGAAAATTTAATAATACAGTTTTAGTTTTCTTAATAAAGTTTTCAATTAAATCAAAATTTATATTGAATTTTTATGCTTAAAATTTTTATGAAAAATAATATTTATTTTAAGAATCAAATTTTTATATAGAATTTTATTATCAATTCAATTCCAAAATTAATGATTCTAATATCAAATTAATTATTGATTAAATCTCTTTATACATTTCAAATTTTAAAATATCATAATGAATATTTAAATTATTATATATTTATAAATATATAGAATAAAGTATGGTTTTGGTGAGGAAATTCGTTTAAATTTTAGTCCGGTAATCATCAAAGACACGCCCTCGTAATACCATTTATCGCTCAATACGAGAGCAATTTATATTGCAACGACATTGTAAGACTTACCACAAAGAGCCAAAAAGCACCTCAACATTATCGATGCCGGTGGTGCCGGTAACACGTAACAGGCGGTCAGGAAGCCGTTGATAACAACATGAGTGAGACTCTTGTCAAAAAAATTACTCGTGTGTAGGACGGGACGACAAAGAAATAGTTATCCCAATGGGCGTCATAACGATAATTTCTGAAGTTCTCAAAGATTCCAGAGATTTATGATTGTGTGAGACCAAATCCATGGTTGTTGTGTTGCCGACAAGGGTCACAACTAGTTATGTCACTCTATGATGCAAAGACATTTCCAACCCATCATATTCGCGGCAAGTCGAGGAGCAAAGAGCCTCTTCAGCATTATGACCTTCAAGGTGATCATAGTGCTCTCATTCATCAAATTCATCAAATAGAGTTCTAACAATATCCGTCCCATTCCGATGAATCATTCTTTCCCAATTCGTTCTCACCTCACGTCGGACTCTCTTCAAGACTCGATCTCTCATCACCACTCAAACGTTGATCTCTCTTTATCCCATGACGCAAATTCCGTAACTGGTTATAGTCTACTAGCCCGAGCATTGATGAACTTACTTACATGCCAGTACCTAGGTGTCTATTGTTCAATACAAAATTTTCTGTTTCCACATCTTTTTGTGTACACTCTGAGTTGAACACACACAATCTTTCAGACTCACATTCACCACTCCAGTTCATTCTTAATAACCTCAAGATACCTACCTAGGTACTTAAGCGTGCATTTATACTCAGTGAACATATAATATGTATTGAACAAATACGGACTGATAGCTTCATATTATAGTGACTATGAAAGAACTTCTATGGAAGCACGAGAATCTAAGCCAGAGTTATTCTCAATGAATCTGGCTAGGAAGCATATCCGACAATGCATATACTTGACATCTAACCAAGATAAGCATCGCTGTTCAAGAACTTCTTGATGTTTGGTCTGGTTTCCACAGCATCTACTAATTGCACTAATCTCGGATACTCTTTCAGTCCTTTTCGTCCATCTTTGGTAAGACTTTCGTCGTGGAGTAACTGATATAGAGCCATGTCTGCATATGTGATTTCATTGCCAATTATGAAAGGACCCTTTTTCGAAAGCTCCGAACCCTTCAAATGTGTTTCGATTGCGTTGAGGTATTTCTTCTGATCGCCTTGTTGATGTTTCGGATAGTCTTCTTTTTGGTTGTCAGAGAAGAAAGCTGAAATGAACAGAGTTCGCCCTGTAAATCGTTAGTGACTATTTTTCAGAGGGCATTTGAATGAAGGGGGTTCGCTTACAATCAACAACAATATCGCAAATTGCATCGGCCCAATATTTCTCATCTTCATTCTTCCCGTCATACGCGCCTAGCAATCTTGACCAATGCCTAAGGATAGCATAACTCTGTGTCAAGATTTTTCCGTCCGGCATCTCGACCACTGGTATGTTTCCCGTAGGATTTATCTCCGCAACTTTCCCATTTCTCTTATGTTCTGGCCATTCTTCGAATGTGTACCGAATATCCTTGAATGCAGCTCCTGCATCGATGAGCAACAATCGAACTACCTGACCTCGGCCTCGGGATTGGAAATCGAAATAATGGACAGTAGGAATGCCACCAATAGCTTTGTTTGCTGCACTTTCTGTGCCGTATGTAGAGGTTTGAGGCATTTCGTACGTATCTAGGTATGCAAATAGTTTTGAAGATTCGAGGTAGGGACGGCTTTGGCAATAGTATATATCGCGGAGTACGTAGTAGGATTAAGTATCCACAGGGGAATATGGGGATATCTCGTAGCTCAAACTAGTGGTTAATAATGACCATGTTTGCAAGAGCTACAGCCCTTAGCACAAACCTTCTTTTGTAATTCCAAATGCAATCATCTTATTCCTACCTATCTCGTTGAAAGGTGTCAAGCACGCCCTTTTGAAACCACGCATTCACAATTCCAAATGCAATGTCATCGTTGCAGAGCTACAAATGGTTGTCTGTCTCGTAGCTTCCTAGCCCCAATAGGATTAGCATCAAGGGACCAGCGGAACCTTCGACACTGCCTCCTACGAAGTGGAAAGTCTCGATCGGATCTTCTTGGTAATCGACAAGTTGTCATTCCATAAAATCTCCCCAGATCTCATTGAAAGCAAAGAGGTGTTATAGAGACGAGCATTTCCGCGGTAGTTCGAAGTTGCGCTTCTGATTCGAAATAGTATCGGACGAAATTCGGAATGTACTTCGAATTTTGTGGGACTAATTGGTTGATTCATAATGCAAATCGACCAATCACGGTGCTAAGAGCTCTGCAAAATGATCACTTCAACATAAGGTTACTTTAGCCGCCGCCACCATCCAAAAATCATATGATTTCCCTGCTGGCGCAATGGTAGCGCGCAAGACTTCTATCGAAGACTCGAACTTTAATTTGGGTAAATCTTCTGAAATCTTGAGGCTGTAGGTTCGAGCCCTACGTAGGGAGTTACCCTGAGTATCATCGGTTTGAATCCGTTGCTAGAAATCATTTTTTGCTCCCTTTTTTTTTTAGAAAAGGGGGGGGGAAGAGTTGCCGATTTTTTGACATCGATATCTAATTTGGCTGGTAAGCAGTAACATGGTGGGGTAAATTTGGACTTAAATCCTTCCGCACGGACATTAGTGGAGTTCGAATGTCCTGTCAATGTTGGTTATGCTTCTTTTTATCTTCTTTTATTTGTGGTTCACGAAGACTTGGCAACCTCGTCGAGATATCGCTCAGAATCACCGGAGAGCCAGCCGGTCCCTCCATCACTTTGTCTCTCCTTTGTCTCGAGATTTATCCCATTCTTTGGGAGATCTGTGACCTGAATTTTATCTTGTCACAAGTATTCGAATATTTGACGATATCTTCAAAGTGAGCCTAATTACCCCTTGCTAATCGACATTATTTGATACATCAAATTCAATGTGTCTGATCACCGCCATTTTCAACTCGAAATATCTACATGCAGTGATACTGTTACACTGAGTGGGTGCAATATCAAGCCCAAATGGAAAAGTCATCGAGATCCCTTGAGTTGTTATTTGTAACCGCGACAATCGCAAGTATCTTACAGACAAACAAACGCTCAATGTCAGATTGTTTGAAGTCGAATATCTCCTAATCTGGTAATTTTCAGCGAGACGTAGAGGTTGAGAAAGTTCCAACCCTTGCCCCAGTGGCTTTTGTTGCTGGGGGAAAGTTGTCACACAATTTCAGCCAATTATAGACCGATTGAACATCCGAGACACCGCAATCCCGCTGGGATTCAGGGTCATGGAACCGGTGCTGAGATAGTAGTGGGCATATACGGGAGACTGCTGGCATCCAGAAATAACGACTTTTGGGTGTAACTCCGATATCAAAGTAGAAGTACAGAACGATACTTCACTGCCATGTTCCAGCCTACTCCTTGGTCATTGAAAGGAATTTCCATTCGAGACATGGTCATCCATGACGCGATAGGATTGATTGGCCTACAAGGCACCCAAATAAGATATTCCTCTTCACCCCGCTTTCAGTGAAGCAAATGCAGGGATTCATCTATGTACTCTCTGTATGCTGTCCACCACCGATATATAAGTAATTGTGGCATATTCTGATCAAAGTTGGCCAGTTTGAACAATGAACGCCTAAATACCATCATCAACTCTACGTTGATCTCAGAATCTATTATACTGCCCTAATCTACAATTTGTTCGACGCATCCAGAGGTAAGCTTAATCTCCTATACATCATGAAGGAGAGAAAGCTAATCGAACGTCTAGACAATGTCCTCAATAACCAATGTCATGCGTCTCCTAAACAATGTTATCACTGGTGAATACCCAGAATACCTTCCACGCTCTAGTGCAGAAGTCATCACATTGCTCGGAGGGTTGAAATCCCGGGAAGAGGTTTACCTCTCGCATTATCGGAGAATGAAAGGAGTCACGAACCACGAATTGAAGAGGGTGTATGATTTTGTAGCAGCTTCTATCGTAATGGTCACAGATATTACCAAAGAGCTCATGGAGTTGGCTTCTATTGATTCTAGGGTTAAATCATTCCATGTATATGAGGCCCTCAGAATTCTTTATCTGGCATTCGGTGCCTTTCAGAGGTTGGCCGGCAAAGTCAAAACGCTTCCCCAGCCAGAAAAAGACCGTTGCTTCGGCTACGTGGGAGGTTGCTACAACTACTCCATTCTATTTCAAAAACTCCTCTATCCCGAAGACGAATGCGATCACCTCGAAATCTACGCCCAAGCTCTCAGGCACGATTTCCAATTCTGTTTCAAGATAGACACCGATCAGGATTACTCTTCGCCAGGCTCATCTCTAAGAAACGGATTCGAGAAAACGCTCAGCGCATGCATACCTCCTGCAAATCAAATACCTGTATACTGTCACTTAACAGCACAGCCTGACAAGCCGGTGTGCCCGCAGTTTTATCGAAATCCATATTTTTATGGACCAAGAAACCTTCGAAATCAGAATCATGAATCGAATAGAGACTATTTCAAGATGAAGGAAGATAGAGAGAGAGGGGTGTATCGCACGAAGGCGGCGACGACCAGTGATATAAGTTACAACCATGGAGGGAAAGTGGTTAAAGAACCGAAAGTCCAGGCAATGCGTCGACGGAAGCGACAGGTATGTGCGAAGATCCCCTTTCCCATCTCAATCTACCAGAACCATCAAAATAGTGTCGCACAGCCTATGTTCATGGCTAATATTAGATTATAGATACGCGATCTGGAGGCATACTCTGGGTAAACACACACAGCAGCATAAGGAAAAGCCAGATTCGGGCGTTGAGTGATGAGATATACTTTATGATTATGATAATGATAATGGAGATATACGACGAGCAGATAAACGACAAACAGATATACGACGAACAACCGTGGCATGATGAATTAGCATATTAGAAATATTTTACATGTACAAGATAATGAATCATGAACATCTCTATCTCTATCCCAATCTACACATCTAAATATCGACCGCCAATTCGTGCATGATACTTCAAAGTGTTCAACCATTCCTGCTGCCAAAAAATCGAAAGTTCCAAACACCATGTAAACCAGAACTTCTACGGACATATACATCCGGAATTCTCTACCCTCTAGTCGTACCGGCATCTCCGTAATTTCCACCAAGCCCAAACAGTGACATTCCAATTCCCCGGCCAAAACACCCCCAAAGAAACCCTTCCCCAGAAACCCAATCGGTGAAGGCTAGGCTAGACACTAAAAGCATAGTCCACGATCTAGGAAAATAAATTACGAATTTCAAGCGGCTAACCCGCCAACATTCCAGAACTTACTCATCCAACCCCTCACTTAGCCTCTCTTCCCCTGCCCCACTACACCCCTAAACCACCCTCTCCTTCCCCCCAAACCAAGTTTTCAGAATATTACACACAGACAGACATGCAAATATCCCCCCCTCCAAAGGCCGTTCAATCCCCTGCATCATATCCCTCCCTACCAAAATTCCAAGTCGCAATCATCTCTCCATTCCATCAAACCTACAACACCGGACATCCTTTTCGGAAGCCGCTGCATATCCCACTGCATGCATCCATCCATCTGCACGCCCTGCGGCTGGATTTTCTTTCTTTCGCCACGCATGGCGAATTTTTTCCACATGCTGATCGTATGATTGCTGCTGGGATTTTCTAGACCGCTTGAAAATCAGTGTAACACGGTGCAGAATTTTTAGAATGGTGGAGGGGGGCTTGAACGCCTCTTACACAGGGTGCTTCATGGGCTTCTGCAAGTGAAGAGTTGCCGGTAGGTAGGCGCGGCAAGTAGGTAGGAAATGCGAAGAATTTGCAAGTTCTCCCGGCACATTGTGTGATCCATATCCAGGCTTCTAGACTCAAGGTAGTCATAGTTGGTAGCTGACATTTGTGGTAATTTCGAAGATCACGATCGAGAAAATGGGAATGGAAAATGAGGGGCTATGTTGATTTAGATTTAAGTGTCGATATGATGGTCTATTGCAATATTTAAAGAGATATACAAACTCCTGTGCTGGTTGATGACGATGAGTCCATATGATGGGGTATCAATATCGTATTCATTTGCTAGCTAATATTTATTTAAAACTTAGTGACCATCACACGTAGCCACCACAACTCTCAGGATGCTGCTCCTCCTAATTGTGATCTTGATCCTAATCACCATCGTGCATCTTCCTTAATTCAAGAACTTCGTCACGAAAGTTTCCTCTAGCAAGCTCATCTCTCAACCATTTTCCTTCCCCGTCAAACAATTCTTCATATACATATGGAGGAGCCCATTCCTCTTCCTTGATCTTCTTGCTCTCGTCCTTAAATTGGTCTGGGATTTCGATGCCCTTTTCATCGCTAAGCATGCAGTTATTTTTAGCTTCCACAATCTTCACATCATCAAATTCTTTCATGGTAACAGGCAAGTTTTTTGCGTCTTCATCTTCCCAGATGCAACATTGATGCTCCTGTGCGCCTGAAGTAAGAAGACAGGGACCTGCACTGCTGGGAAGTGGCCGTAATGATGAGATACAATGCTCGTGCTCCCGAATATTCTTCGACATGATGCATTTCTTGTAGTCGGGATGATAATGCTTCGAAGTAAAATGGAGTGACCACTCGCAATCGTCCTTTCCACGATCGCACAATTCTGTAATAGCTGACAGGTTTCTCTTCTTTTGGTATCTCTCCGAAAATATTGTAGGGTTGCTCCTGAGAAGTGGATGTGCGGCCGACAGTCTCGAATGTTCTGCGTCTTTCGCCCGACTCTCCTCGACCTGCTTTCGAGTCCAATCCAGCAGGCGTAAAGCGCAACGTATGCCTCCTCCATCCCGATCCGCTAATAACTCCACGAGATCATCACTGGGAGCACAGAATTTGCTACTCTCCATGGCCAAAGAAGGAGACCTGGTGGATGATCTAGCAGTGCTGTCAGAATATCCCAATTCACTCCGAGTATCACCAAGGTCTCTTCGACGAAATTTCCTACGATCAGGTGAGGATAAGATTCTCTGTGGGTGTATGAGACTGCTCTGGATAGGCCTCGGTGTTCCTTTCGACGCGAGATTCATGATATTTTTCCAGGCAGCATCCAAATCCCGAGATACCAGCCTCGGTGTGAAACTGTCATCTTGATTCAATGGCCGGGGGTCGCTCATACATGGCGAAATGGGTGGTGTGTGCAAGCCTCTTGGTAACGTACTGTAATTCGTTGCTCCAAGTGGAGACAACATTGGGGAGTTTTTCTGCTTGCAATCTTTCGTCATGCTCTTATAGATGCGAGAAAATAGAGACCGAGCGCTGGAAGATTTCAACCACTGTTGTTCATCAGTGTTGACATTTCTTTCGGGTATTTGAATGTATTTAGTCGTTGCGGGCTGTCCATCCAAATATTGACATATGCCCCAAATCCATAGAGTAAAATTATTCCTGCCATGAAGTTTTTGATCTCTGATGTTGCCCCCAAATGTCCAAACTTCATTGTCGGGTCCGCGCATTTTTGGAAACCAACATACATGAGAAACCGGTACCGATCCTGTTTCCATAGTTCGTAGGTTAATGACAGGAACGTCATTTTCGTAATCATCTCTCTTGGCAGTAATGAACAGCCAAAATCGGTCACCAGGTTGGTAGTCAAATTCAGAGTCGCTGTGAATCAATGCCATGCCATGAGCATCCATCTGCGTGGCCTCCGTATCGATCCCTGCAGTTTTGTAGGCAATACTCCCATCCTTTTCGATATCTTGTACGGGCATGAAACAAACCGAATTCTCATCTTTGCCTTTGAATCGTCTCACAGGTATGAGTGACTCGTTTGCAATATTCAGCACCGGAGACTGAACGACGACTCGATAACCTGGCTGAGCCCATTTTGAGGGCCGCGCTACAAGAACATACCTACGTACTGGAACTTTGCAATCCATAAGGACTGCTACTATTCGAAATGCTGAAGCTTAAGCTTTTTAAAGCGGAGTATGTGGTAAACATTGAAGCGACCTGTTGACGAAATTTTGCGAATCATTCAGTATTGATTACTTGTCATATTCCAATACCATGTGCTGAAAGGTAACCTTCACATAGGTACCCATGTTACGGGTGTGCCCTTGCATGTGGCTGAGATGCTCGCACGCATCTTTTTTGTTGACCCAATGAGAACCATTCCGGCTGAAGGGCTCCTACACCGCAAAACGCGCTGGCAAAAGAAATATTAAGGAATGCTTGCAAAATAAGCATTGAAAAAAGCAAGTTGTCTCTTATGTATTCGCGCCAATTACCGCAAATGTGTTTCAGCCCCGCATGTGCTTTGGTTTAGGCCAGTATTTTTTGTCTCTGGTGCTTTACTGGCTGTCTTGATTGTGAAGGTTGTCCCTGCCGTCATTTCAACATCCACCAATCTCCATTGTATTTTGGTCGCCGAACCCGTCCCGACTCTATGGTTTCTTGGACTGTTCCGTACCGTCATCCAGCTCGGCTCCTCCGAGAGCGTCTTCCCCCTTCTCGCCCTTTTCAGCAGAATACTCCTTGGGATCAATATTCAGTTTAACCATCATTGCATTTACCCACTCCTCCATTTGTTTCTCGTCCTCTGGGTTTGTTTCCTGAGCGAGCAATCCCATCTTTGCGCGATATCTTTGCCTCAGGTCATCGACCGTCGAAATATCGAAAGCCCATAGCAGTCCTCCACTGAGCATTACGCTGATACTGGCCACATTTATAGTTGCTACACTCAATGCTTCCAATGCCTCCATAGATCCATCCACTTCATGAACCCGATTACTAGGTGTGTAGAATTTTGGCAGCATCATCTTATATTTTCGTACGAGTGCTCTGCGAGTGACGAAAGCCGAAAGACCAACGAATGCTGCACCACCTATGAATAGACCAAATTGACGCCGTGATCGTTGAGAGAAAAGTGAAGAGTCTATTGCCGTGGTGGGAGGTGCTGGTGGGGGGCTTGTAGAGGAGGATGTGGGTTGAGATTCGGCCATGGTTGAGGGATCTTGTACAAATGTCATTAATGGATTGGGGACGGGCGCTTTCCTTACGGATCGAAAGTTTGAGCGGATGCTAGAATTCGAACGCTGCAGCTAGAACGTTTATAGGTTCAAGGAAGCTTTTCATGTTCTGAAAAATTATGCTTATGCGAATAAGGTTTAGCGTCGTTCTACAGCGTTGGTTGTATAACTGTAACCTAAATTTTTAGAGTTTCTCCGGTCGACCTGGCCGGGCTATATATATTTTCGTGTCAAAATTCCCATATAAAAATATTCAATCCGAGAAGCTTTCATTTGTGAGTTGTGTTGTCTGCAAAGATCTATACTAGATGGCGTGAGAGTCCCTCCGCCAGTTAGCTAGTACTGTCATGATGATCTTTTCATTTTCGTGTGAATAGAATGATCCGTGATTGTGTTTGTATCTTTGATTTGTATATCGATTTTAACATCGTTATTCGTGGGTATTATATATCTGCTGAGTGCTCTATAAATTTACATTCTGTTCCTCCCATGTTGGTTTACTTGGATCCATCTTCCTTTCCTTTCTCCTTTTCCGTGCCAGTCTTTGGAGATTTCAGTTCCTCGAGTTCCTTGGCCAATTTCTCTTTCTCTCTGCTCAAATCCATATCCAGGACAATTTTTACCTCCGGGCAATATTCCAGAATATGCTTTCTGCGCTCTTTATTATCCCAGACGGCTGGGATCAAGAATTTACCACTTCCTATTAGATGATAACCAAAGGGCTTCTCATACCACTGGCTTTCCACGCTGAATTTGACTTCTACATCTGGTCCAGGCATTTTGGCAGCATTCGATGCTATGAGGCGATCGCATATCCAACGATCTTCCCACGGAGTACCGGGCTCACGAACTTCTTTTTCGAGAATTTTAAGGATGGGAGGGATATGCCTGAGACTCAGTCCTCCATTTCCACCCTTTACGGCCATATTCCATGGGGCACCTACCCAGGAATAGTCTTTGGAAATCCAGTCTTCTATGTTATGCTCAGAGGCTGCGCATATCATGGAGTCGCTTTGAAACATCAGAAGCCACTCTGCGGGAGCGAGAAAGTCTCTGTAGAAGGTCAAATCTGTGAGAGTCATGCTTATAGTCTCTTGGTCTTTGATGGCATATTTCTCAGGGAGCTCGGTGATGACTAGTTTTCCAGTTTTGACATGGCCGGAAAGAGATGAGGAAGAGGAGATCAATGCGTTAGCTTCAGGGGTTCCAACGAAGCGGAAAACCCACGGTGCGGGTAAAACAGATATAAAATGTGCGAGAAGAGCAGGCAAATGAGGTAAGGGCCGAGTTTCGAGAAGGAGAGCAACCCGCGTCTGATCCAATTCAACTTTCGTGTTAGTCGAACCTCCTTTTGAGCCTGTCGAAGCTACACCAGTTGAAGGATTTGATTCTGTCGCTATAGAATCGCCCACCACGCCCGACCCTCCTGGTGCTAGTTTGTCTAGGTGGAATTTCGATATTGATGACAAGTCGTATTGATAGTAAACAACTAACATGAGCAAACTTCTGCGAATAGTTAGAATTAACGTCTAGCGTGGTACGTTGAATGTACAGAGGAGATTCGCAAATTCCTGGGAATCAAATATTGGGTCAAAATCCCCAGACAAGATTGGATCTTATCGCTGAGCGCGCAATCCCCTCAGGTACAAGAAACAATGAACATACAGTATACCAATCGCGAAAATGAAACTCCTGTGCATCCTTCTATTCCACAGACAGGACCCCGATTCGTGTGACGGCGCCATAGTGGAAGTATTAACGAGAGTGTTTGCGATCCCTTACAGAGGCGATATGTATCGAGACGTAGATTTCATACATATGAACTCGAAACTCGTAGACGATGAAGGGGGACTTTACGTGATATACAAAATAAACATTATGGGAAAAAGAAGAGAGTGTTAGTAAGGGGAACTTCGTAGCTTGGCTGCGCAGTATTGTAGTAAATAATCGGAAATATCAATGTGGGTGTGATAATCTTTTGTATAGTAAGCCAATCTGATGCGATGATAATGCTGGTATTATGCGCCATATGAAGTACCCTTGGGGGCAACTTGGGATTCGAGGGGGGATATTTATGTGATTCTTCCGTATCTTGGCACTGAGTGATAGGTTGAAAGGTTCAGGATTTTGTGGATAAACCGCCTAGTCTGTATATTTTTGAAATTACGATTGATCTTCTCAACGATTATCCATCCATGTTTCATCCCATATCGATGCATTTACATCAAACGAGTACGCTAATTTCGTACCAAGACTCGTATTCTGCTTACCTACTCTGTATTGAACTCTCTGGTGTCCCTACAGCTAAGAGTTCATGTAATAAGTAGGAAGGCATTGATAAGGGGTATGTTATGGGTCCTCGATATTCGAAACCACTATGCTAATTCTCAAAACTGGATGGTAGAATATCGAGAATCTGTAGTTGCAACCTCCAGATCCATCCATCGTCTATCTCTGGAGCTTCAATCTTTGAATTACGAATCTTTTTGTTCTGGTCTGTGGTGTTGAGACGAAACCTAGGAATAGTAGATCCTTCTCTTCGACATACATAGGTAATTATTAGTTACCATCGCCCACTCTTGCTTGTTCTCCCGGGGAGAAAAGGGATGGCTATTAATGCGAGACCAGTAGTAGCTGAATTCATTCAAACAGTTAAATGTTCTGTTTAATGGCGCCGTCTAGCAGCATCGGAACCGTTGATTAACCAAAGCTCATGTCGATTCTTTATATCATGAATGATGAGATCACCTACTGGGTACTTATCTATTTCTCCACGTTGATCTTGTGCCTAGGCAATTGCCCTATGAGTAGACATATTGCTATACGATAGGACACTCCACTTGGAATCTGCTTTCGAATCTGAGGTTAAAGAAAAACTTGTTATCGCTTCCGGCCATTTGGTAGGTGTTTTGGGTGGTAAATCGCTGTGTTTAGCACGCTTCACCCTGGATTGAAATCCTGAACAGGTTGACGCGGGGTTGCAGACGCTATAAGTTTGTCATCATCTAACGCTAAAAAGACGTCATGGCTACGTCAACAGCCCAAAGTGCAATGTTCACATACATTTTCTTATTTCTCCAGCTTAGAGATATTTAGTAACACTCAACAAAAACCCTTTTTCAATATCTCAATCATAATCAATCATTCAATATGACCAATGTCTTAATTGTAGGTGCCACTCGTGGGTTAGGTGCATCACTTGCGAAGAATTACGCTTCGCAACAATCAACAACCGTTTATGGAACCACTCGTGCTGCCACTGGCCCATCCGATCTGAATGAAAAGATCGTATGGATACCCAATATCGATGTTGCAGAAGAAGGAGTAGGTAGAAAATTGGTGAATCAGTTGGGTATGCTTGGAGGTGGTGGTGGAATGGTCGAGGGTGGACGAGTTACATTTGATGTCGTTGTATGTCCGCTCACTTAACCCAGTCCCATCAGAAGGAGAATAGGTTGAGGGTGTTGCACAGCAGCTAAATGTGACTGATTAAATCTCAGATTATCACAGCTGGATATTTTGCCACAGAAGACTTTGTAAATGGTCCAAAATGGGATGAACAAGTGAAGATGTACAGTGAGTACTTTGCAACATCTTCATCATGCCGAATCTTGCGCCCGTAAAGACTAACGTTGTGCCTCTAGCAACATCAGCCATCTCTCCTCCCTTCATAGTCCAATCTTTGTTCCGTGCCAAGAACATCACCAAAGGTTCCAAAATTCTTCTCATCTCCTCCGAATCGGGCTCAATTGCTTTGCGACACGAGAAAGAAGGTGGCGGTAATTATGGGCATCATGCCTCGAAATCTGCCCTCAACATGGTTGGAAAGCTCCTTTCGCTAGATTTGAAGGAGCATGGAATAATTGTATCGATTCTGCATCCTGGATTCATGCGAACAGAGATGACAAAAGGGGTAGGATTTGATAAATATTGGGATGACGGGGGGGCAGTAACGCCCGATGAAGCTGCGAAGAGCTTGGTCGAATGGACAGAGAAGCTAGACATCAGTAAGTCGGGTCAATACTGGGCACCAAGAGGTCCTCGAGATATTGGTACCGCGGATGTAACAATCGGGACGGATCTGCCTACACCTCTGCAATTACCATGGTAGTGATGCTGACGGGATTGGCACACGACGCTTTATGACGATTTTGATAATGAATAGTAGCGCTGCTTCATTTGAGGTAACCTCTCAAATCTGACTAAGTATCACAGTTTGAAACATGACAGTTCAAGCAAATGTAACAGTGAAAAGCGGTATAAGATTTGACATGGCGGATAATTGAGAAAATAAATAATGGCACGGAGAAGTTAGCTGGCTAGCAGTTTTTCCATGAATTCCTCACATCGCTGTTATTTTCTGGGGCAGAAGAAATACAACAAAGCCATAGTTTACGGCAGTGCTATTCCTGAAAACACTCCGTATTGTGGTACTGGAAGTTTCCTTTCGTTTTTGAATCCTGTTCCGAAGCATTCGCAAAAGTTTAGGATACTTCCAACCTTTTAGTTGTTGTTTTGCTCACTTCGTTAATATTCATACGCATCTCTTCTCGTTTCGATTCCTAGACTGCTTGGCTTGGAGATGTTTTGCCCCAAGACTTGTCCCCTTCATGTGGGCTGAAAAGAAAGCTTTAGCTCGTCTTCCGCTTGCTATGAAAGATGATGGTTACAAAGGAGTAAAATAGCATGTCTATGCTGATCTATAGTTATAAGCTGTGACAACGGAAGTACTTTGTTCATAGCTGGCGGCCAATCATTCCTATCAGGCATGTCGATACCCCTTATTTGTGAAGCTTGCTACCATCAGCTTGGTTGAATTTCTGTTGAAATATGCAAATATTGTTAAGTAACACAGGTAGTGTGATGATTCATGAGTTATTTGAGCACACATCACGTATACCATTATACGAGCCTCTGATGCCGTATGATGTTTGAGCGCATTTACTTCTAACTGGTCGCCCTTTCCATTTCGAGAAATCTCAATTTCAGCTACAGAACTGCAGTAACAATTAGGGACTGTACTTTATCTTTGTCTCAATCCCATTTCCTAATGTTTGAGTCCGCCCACTCACACTTCCAAGCTCCACGCAATAGGACCACAGTCATCTTTCTTTCCAGAAATTCACTTGATCACAAGATCATTCGCTGATCTTAAAACAAAAACAGTCATGAATTATGGAATTCAGTAAAGCAAATGTATATGCAGTCACAGGCGCATGCTTTATAGTTGTAGCCGCAATTCTTCTTTACTTTTCTTTCCGCCAACCTCGTAAGACCAACAACAACAACAACAACAACAACAACAACTCTATTTTGAACCTTTTAGAATTAGGGCAAATTCCAAGAAGTCCTCGACCAGCACATATTCGGCAACCGAAATTTTCACATTCAATACATACTCGAACACCAGGACGCTCACGTTCCACACATACTCGACAAACAAAGCGAACGCATTCAACACATACTCGACAAACAAACCGAACGCCTGTAACATACCCTGGCCCTCCAAGACAGATATCAAGCAGCTTTGAAGAAAGAAGCAAATAAATCATTACACGATCCGTGCAGAATTCTCAAAGATGCAGCACAACACTAAGCAAGGTCTAATATTCCTTGCATTCTTGATCGTCTGTGGAGGAGGTATCGCCACCGCCTTTGTCCTTGTGCGCAACTCCCATAACAAGCATCCGCAGTCCGGAAAGCGTGAAATGGCAGGCATGAATCCATACAATATCTACGCCAGGAGTCTTCCTACAAACGCTTTGACTTCTAGACATAGTGTACCCGAGAGAAACGAATCCACCCAACTTCACCCCTCCCATACCCATCATAACACATCGGCTCAAAATCGCAATAGGCATCGCTCATTTACTCCAGAAATAAAACTTGATAATCCAGGCAGTCAATTTGTCACCATTCCGACTACTACAGCTACATCAGCCAACGTACAACCGTTATCAGCCGCTGCTACTAGTAGTGCTTCGTCTATCGATATTTACTCATCCTTCACAGTGGAAACCTTGAGTACTTTATCGGCCGCAGCAGGATTCCAGAACACTGCTGCTTCGTCATCAGATTCAAGTTTCGACGCTGGCCCGATTTCCACAACTCCATCGAGTCCGCAGCCATTGGCCACGACTGTTAGTAGACACAGCCATCCTCGTAAGTTTCGAGGTTGAGGTTATGAAGTGCGGAGCTGGTGCTAAGAGAGTGGAAGGGTAGGAAACAAAGGGGTTTTCTCGGTCACACAGTAGTGGTAGGACCTCGTGTAGATATTCAGTGATAGAATTCTTGGGAAATTTTTAGATATGTGGATCTGGATGGCGCTTAGACTAGGGAAGGATGGTTTTAGGGATTAATAGCTCATCAGAATTTGATATACTTGCATTGCTTTTTAACTACCAACTATTTCAACCTTCATGGTGTCCTCTCCCCAGTTAACTTTTTGATGGCTAGCGTATCCATATTGATTCATAAGCAAGTATATCCAGTTGTTGACTCAGATTTCCAATCAGTCATCCAGCCCTGGTCTATTGGGAGTCATGTACATTGTGAATGGACTCATTTCTTGAGTACTTAAACTCATCAATACTCCCCATTTCTCGACAATATCACAATCTCTATTCAACATTTCCAATTTTCCATTCAACAAAGCCTTTCAATCAACCAAATCACATTTTCCATCTTCTGGGTCCCAACTTTAAGAATTTGAGTTCTTTGGTGTCGCAGGGTATTGCTTGATAGTCCTCACATTTGCAATACATTAGCTGAACAACATCTTCAAAAGCCTTCCTAGCTCAATCTCGAACTTCATATCCAATTTCTAGCGCCTCTCTCACAACGAAAGTTCCGGTCTCGAGGTCAAAATGCCGGAATTATTGAGGGCGTTCCATGTTGCAGTGTGCGCGGTAGCCATTTTGGCTGTTGTTGGTTTTCTATTGTGGAAAGCAAGAAGAGCTCCGGTGATCCCGGTGGTACAATATAGTCAGCCAACCATGCCTTCAGCTCCTGATAGACAGAAGTATTCACAGGAGTCTGGAATTGTCCATAATATTTGTTGATGGCGATGCTGGCATGTTTTGGTTATATATGGGACGTTGGGATGGAGTACTGAGTGACAGTGGCGTGCTCTTTATGTCTCGCCGGTGGTAGTCGGAATGCGGGTTTTTTTTGAATGTGTTTTTGAGAGAGGAGAGTTGAAATTCACATAGAGAGGGGACACGTGAGCTTGGTTGTACGAAGTAGAAACATATCTTCTTAATACATGATCTAGCTGCCTTACTGATAATCATACTTTAGCTCATCAACAGTCTTCTCTCTTTTATCTACGAAGTAAACTCTAGAAGATCAATTAGATCCATTTGTGGGGATATAGACCATGGAATTTTACTCTCCATTAAAGATTCCACCCGTTCCTTAAATCTAGCCAAAGTACACCACTTTACACTCCTCGTTGCGTTATCTTAAAAGCAATGACTCGCAATTAAATTTCCTCTATGAATCATCAACGTGACTGATACAAGTCATTCTTCATATCTCCAATATATTAGGAGTCATTGTTGTCTTGGGGTAGACCAATTGTTAATGCACCTTTTGAGTTCTCAATTTATCAAATTCTCAACACCACAACTTACTTCTCAAAGTCAGACTCTAACTTCTTCGTTAAGAAACTATCACATACTACACATTAAATGTCTTGTCTTTCGAATCTGCTAACTTGAACTGATAGAGCTCGTATCACTAAACCACCAAACTTTACATCTTCGCGTCCTCACATTTTTACATCCTCCACTTCTCGTCACTTTATCACTTGGAAGCATTCTCAATTTTAATCCTCTCAGCATTTCAGCTCACTAGATCTTGACTACTACTCATAACACCACGACTCAAACTTAGGATCCCACAGCCTTCAATCAGAGTACACTCCTCACGGTTCCGCACCATGTCGCCCTCCGAGAAACTGCTCAATTCCACAAATTCCACTCAGAACGCCAAAGAGATGCCTGAAGATTTTTCCCTTCTGTTTGAACTCGTTTTCGTAGTAGGTGTCGTGCTCATCGGGGGTATTGCCATGATTATTATGGTATATACTATTGAGAGTTATAGACACAAGAAGAGAAAAAGAAAGATTCTTGTCAACAAAGAGTTGCAGTAACTCAGAGATTGAGGGCTCGCACGAGGCACATGTAAGAGTGGCATTAGTCACTTTTGGGAGTCATTTGAAGCAGTTCTTAGTAGCCGAAGTTCAGTCCGAAGAATAGGAGTCACTCGTTTCCTGAAGGCTATTAATACTTTCAACTCTTTCGGGGCTTTAAAGCTTGCCAACACTTCCTTCAACACTGCAACACTGCAACTTTCAAGATCCAAATTCCAGCATCCTGCCATACTATACTGCTCAACCAACATAGATCTCAACACTCAGCTCACTTGGCTCGGCACTATCACGTCATTCGGGTTTGAAGTGTCGTCGTCTCCACAACACACTTACCTCACATTCTTGCCTTCACCTACTTTTCAATCTTCGCTAGACTTTACTTTACAATAGGTAGTTACATCAACAGTATAAGTCAAATTTTCACGAAAATATCACCACAAATTAGACAAATAGGAGTCATTTACCAAAAAAACACAACTTATTCACTATGAGCTCCTCAAAATTCAAGTCGGATGCCACCCACCCCAAAGAGCCAACCCGAACGTGTCCAAATGCGAAATTCAATGCCGTTAGTTTATACCAAGTCGGACTGACAACACGCAGAATTCAATCTTGTTGCGAAGCGTGCCGGAGACGCGATGATGAACGGAGATGGATAAATTATCACCATGAAAAACCGCGTCATTTTCGGTCGTACCGTAGAGTTTGGCTTGATTTAAAGATCAGGTATGACATAAAATACCTAGTTCTTGGTATTGGAGGCTGTTATGCTTGTTGGGTTTTGTTACGAGGATTTGATTAACGATGTGTTTGGCTATGATCTCTTCGACGAAGAACGGAATCATGAAGTTGGGTGTTTGGATCCATGGAGATCGTGTTTCTTTTCTTTCTTTTGTGTTGTTTGCGTGACGTTTGGAAGATGGTGATTGGGCATCAGGGTGTTCTTTCGGAAAAGCTACATTGGAATTTTGAGAGGACTTCTTGTGTCAAGTAGATGCCCGGATATTTAGGAATAATCAAGAATCTCATCCATCGTTTGATTTCTCGCTCCCATTGTTGATATTCATGGGCAATCAAAGGTTAATTATGCTTTGGATTGTCCATTAGACTTTGTGAAATGTGGTTTGGAGCCTGTGAAGTTGATCTCAGATATGTCCTTGGTTAAGCCAATATCGAAAAGGGAAAATCGAAAAGAACAAACACTGTGATGTTATACCGCGTCATAATGAATCTGAAATTAGAGTGATTTTGTTTTTTCAATCTCGTTTATGAGAAGCTACCTTGTTCGTTGGAATTCCAGAGTTCTCAAGGATCACCGATGTCCCAACTTTCAACACTCCATCGACTCGATTTGCACTACGAATTTCGCTATCAACCAGTTCAGCTTTTTTGATAGCACTGCTTGATAATAAATCTCTCTTTGGCGATAAAGAATAGACCAAGCCCTCACATCTCAGCTCCCTTAGGGCATCAGCCTACCACGTCGATTCATCGACATCCGATATATTCTTACCCTCGCGCTCTCACGAATGTCTTATGGAAAGCTCGCTAGATACTAAGAATTCATATCAAAGATCACAACCAGATTCACAACGAAATCCAAAAACTGTTTCGAAACCAGCGACTCGCGCTAGATACGAAATGGAGAAGAATCTCATTATTGGACTAGCAGTCGGAGGTGGACTTTTCGTTCTAATGTCTTTCCTCATCTGCTGTTGTAGGAATAGGGTTGGTGGTAGCAGGTATGGCGGTGGCGACGGTAATTACGGCCCCGATGGTGGTGATGGTGGTGACGGTGGTTCTTGACCATGGAATTGATCCCTCGCATCCATCTCAAATATTCTCGGGCAAGAAATATTCTGATGCGTCTTGATCGGCGGGCTACTGCGTTGAGTTCTCATAGTGCTTGGTGGGGACTATTTTTCCATCACAGTTTTCTTTTATGTCTATTTTGAAAAGGCAGCATAGGGGAATTGTGAGAAGGGTGTTTGAACTAATGGCATCAGAGATCAAATCTTCTCGATATTAATTCTGGGCCACATTCACATCCTGTCAAACCTACTCTCCCTTCTAGTCAATCAGCGTTCAGTATTCACAAATTTTGAAGAAGGAATTAAATTGTCTTATAATTACCACTATTTCAGTTCCAGTGACCATAGTGATAGCTGTGAATAATCATTTAAGAATAATCATGGATATGCGCCGTGGCGTTCCGAAAGTTGCTCGGTTCTTCAATTCTCTCTGTGTTAGTCAAACGTCAGACGAGGATTGAAAACAACTCAGTGACTTTCGTTTGGTGATATTGTTATTCACCAAATTCTAATTATCGTCTGTTCAGACTAGGCTTTACAGATTTCAGAAAGTTGATTTACAGATTAGACACGTCGATGACGACATTTATTTGTGTGTAGAATTTCTCAGTCGTTCTATTGCGTTGGAATGTTTCCTGGAATGTAAAAATGTGGTGGTGAAGGACTTGACTTGACAAAAATCGGCATCTTGTAACCTCATGTTAGCTTTCTCATAACCTAACCACTTTATATATTTTGCATCCAAATGATTCCGCATCTTTCTAAGATCTGTGAAGATTGTTAAGAAGTCATATTTTTTGTGAACTTCCTGAACGTCCCAAATTTGGAAGGCGCATTTTTCATTCCTGCCTGCCCCTTTTCGCCTCCCCAACCTCCTATTTCTTACCCCGATTTCTATCATGTATCCATATAAATGTGAAGAGAACACGTATTTTTGTACATTTTTTCATACACTCTTCAAAAGCTAGTAGGTAAAGTCATTACACTTGCAATCGTACCTTCTCATTCTTGAAAGTCACCGCGATCCCGAGAAATATTGTTCGCCCTCAAGCCACCTTATCTTGAGACCATATTAGACATGGACAGCGCTACATCCATCACATATCCAAATCATAGTAACAGCTCGATTTCCGGTCTTGTTTTCTGCGTATCAGGGGCAGTGTTAGTGTTCATATTGATATTCGTCTGCTGTGGATACGGGTGTCTCAAGAAGAGGAAACTAGAGGCTCAGATCAGTAGAGAAGAGAAAGCACAAGCTAGAGCACGGCGACTGGAGCAATTTGCCATGATCAAGGTACCGCAGAACGCTTATCTGGCAAAGTCTTGATGTAACTTCGTGGGCAAGGAGGAAAGAGTTTTGGAGTTATAACTATGGAGGAAAAGGGGATTGTTTCATGGAAGATCAGAAAAAGAGAGTTTTTTGCTCCTCGCTAATGAATTACCCACATCATACGACTTCACCGATTCTTCGAGTGAATATACGACATCAGGCTACACAAGTACAAGTGTTATACTAGATCAACTTCTACTACGATCTCTCTACCTTTGAGATTCCAGTCGCATCCTGAAAGCGTAATGGTTTGCAAGATCTACACCCGCACCAGCATCATTGTACCTGAATCATAACTCCCGAACGCAAATCGAGATCTGAAAAGCTTAAATCAAGCTTGTAAAGCTCTTCAAATCATTGCAATCATACTCTTCGAATCCTCGGATATGCACTTTGATAATCCTGTCGTCATATGGTGGATGGACGAGCTGCTGGATGACTTCTACCCCGACAATCGCCAGCCCCCGATTCAGCTAGTCCGCTGGGTTTTCGACATGATTTTGGTGGCTGTAGGTTTTTCACCGCTTGTTGTGGGTTACATTTTCGGTTTTGTTTCTTGGGCAATTACGGCTATCATTACGTTTCCTCTTTTCATAACAGTCGTGGGTATGATGCTCGTCTCAGAAGCCATTGCTCTTTCTTTGGTAAATGTCTATCGCATAATCACGCGTTGGACTTCAAGAATCTGGCGCCGGATTTTGGGCGTGCCCCGCGGAAATTTTACAGCAGATCAACTACCTACAATCAACACTCCACTCGCCAATCCTACTCCAAAACAATCTCCAATATCCAGTCTGAATCCGACCACCTTCATCGAAACTAAGAACGACGAAAGAAGGTTCGCACTTCACAGTAATCCTGTGACAACAATGAAATACATTCCTTCTGGCCCAGCCCCGGTATTTCCTTCTCCATGCGCTGAAATCAGAGGCCGCTCTAGAGAGATAGATCCGCACGTTATAGTCTTTTCTCCTCCCCCTCCTCCGTATAGCTAAATCGTTACTCGCGCTCGAATTTTTCGAAGCCTATGATTAGTATATGGATTTCCTGAGCTGGATTCAGGAACAGGATAAATTTGGCTCGCATGACATATTTCGCTGGGCGACCTTGATACACCTATGCTGCGTTGATTTTTGGGATGGAAACGGATGGGAGGGGAAAAAACTTGACAAACAGAGACTTGGAGACTCATAGGCTCCAATGTGTAGGAGCATGATTTTCGATACTAGGAATTTCCACAATAAAGATTCTACATCTCTTCTCACTCAAAGCTCCAAAATCGGTTCAAGTGATGATTGCTTGCTTGACTTTGATGATTCATTCATGAGTAACATTCTCAATGTGATTCATAGTTCATAACTGTAACAACCATCATCGAGTCACTCCACCCAAATGTATTTATTTGCTAGAGACGTTTCATACACAACATCTTTTTGAATTTCCAAAGTTCGCTGAAGATTTTGAGTAATTCGATCAATGTTTTGTGTCTGGAAAACCTTTCCATTCAGAATTCATCTTCTACATCTAAATTTTCTTTACACTCATTATCTAAACTTCAAATCATATTACCGCATGCCAGTAAGCCTGTATCCAAAATATCACAACGCTTACCGGAAAGATTCCTACGATTGTTACGTTCGCAGTCTCACTTCCACTCCCACTCCCACTCTCACCAAACCAAACCACCAGTCTCCCACCTCAAAAATTCCACCCTCTTCCTACCATCAACAAAATCTCCCCCGTCCACCCCACCCTCACTCTCCAACCATGGATCCCGCCATCCCAATCATGGGCTACATTCTCCTCTCCATCTTCCTCATTCTCCTCTTCCTCATCATCAGTTTCTTCCTCGTTTGTAAATATCAAACACACACCGAAACACAAATACACGCACAGTTATCTCCTCAAGCTCAAGGAATCAATGAGTTAGAAGCGAGGACCAGAATTCCTCTCCGGAGAGGCGGGGTTGGAAGGCGGGGGAAGGGATTGAGAGGTGTGTTGCCGCTTAGAAGAGGGGGGGTGGGGTATTGTGAGGTTGGGGGGAGAGGGGATGGGAAAGGGGATGGGGATGGGGATGTTGTTGGGGGAGTAGACGGGGGAGAGAGAATTAATAGTATTGATGAGAGGAATGGATACGATGAGGTAGATGTGGTGGATGGAGAGGTGGAGACACATGGGGCGCCGCCGCCTTATACTGGGCGGGGGGAGGTATGAGGGTTGGATTTTGGGATGGGGACTTGAGATGTGGTTGGCGATGATACGTATTGATGGATGGTGTTGTAGAATTCGAGTGTGTATGTCAAGGAAACGCTGAGAGGAGATTTGTGGGAAAATGATGGAGTCAACGATGATCTAATCCACAAACGGCATTGGTGGAAAGCTATTCAGACAATGAAGATGGCGTTTTATCGGGCACGAGAAAATCTATTGGATATCAATGATTCATATGATTCCTCTCAATTGCTAAACAATATACCTATCCATAAGAAATTGATAAACCCCTTCCTTCAAATTCCACATGTTTTTTTTTCAAACCCAGGTATCAAATCATGAAACTATCTTCCAAATCCCTTTCCTAAAGCCTTGTCCCGCTTATATCCCGACTCCCAAAATTTCCTGTAGAAAGAAAAAGATAATGATATGCAAATACATGAATATATTAAACCCCTCCCATTCTTAATCCATAAGTATTCCGATTTTCTTTTCTCCTTTCTTTCTTTTCCAAATACTAACTTACAAAATGTGTTACATTATCACAGAGTGACATCAACACGGATATCAAACAAGTCTGCGAGCAAAAGATCTCAGAATCTTCCCCAAATAACCCCTTTCTCACTTTCTCTCTTCTGTCCCGGACTCCTCATTGAATCTCTCACAATTTCCACTTTCTTACCCGGGGTCTGAGCTCCTTCTCTCAACGCCGGTATCGCCGCAACAGGCTGCGCCACCGGCGAAGGAGGCTCAATCACCACGCCCAAACCGCTTCCTCTCTGCACCCAAGGCAATCTACTCGAATCCAAGTATTTTTCAAATTCCCAGGTCCCCCCCGTTCCAACCCCATCGGTCGGAGTATCCATTCCCATCGTAGTGTTCGTAAAGTGTGATTCCCTCCCACGACTATTGTTCGTCGTCACAGTATCATTTCCCGTCCCGGGATGACTATGACCGCCGCTTCGTTCCCGATATGCTTCTGCTTCTTTGTCCATTCGATTCATGCGTTCCATGCCACTGTCTCGGTTCATGCCCATATTCATGATACTTCCACTCCCACGGATTTCACGATCGTTATCCATCCATGGTTTTGGTTTTTCGGGATTAGATGTGATGAGAGCGGCATCGCTTGCAAAACTAAGTGCGCTTAAAGCAGGACTACTTGCACGGCTATCCATGTCCATTTCCTCTAGTTCTTCATCCATCTCATCCATTTCGGCCCAGCATAAAGCATCGCTACCACCACTCAATTCATATATCTCTTGAGCCTTTTCTTTTCTCTTCTTCTTACGCTCTTTACGACGTGTAGAAAGACTTGCGAGATGGAATGCGGGTTTTGGTTCAGCGGGGACCAAATTGAGGTTTTTGTTGAGGATAGTATCCGCTGCATTGCTATGGCTGGGATTTCGGGAGATAGAAACACCGGAGTTGTTATATTGAGGGTTGAGTGTGAGATTGGGGCTTCCAATGGCTTTACCAATGTTTAGAGACACCAATGAGCGATTGGATGGTGTTAAAAGAACAGAATTAGTGCCCTTGTCGAAGAAACTTAGCTCCGAAGGCGCATTAGAGACGTGCCTAGATTTTTTGTCCGCTTTGTCTTTGCTAGAGATGAAGGGAAGAGGCAAAGGAGAAGAGGGAGCAGATCGGAACGATTCTTTTTTCGAGAGACTTCGAGAAGTTGATGCGAAGGTGGAAACGGTGTTGGACCGTCCAGGAGTTTGTTTGCGTTGATGTACACGGCGAAGAATGAAAATTGTCAGACAAAGTGTTAAAGCTATTGAAGCAAGAATTGCGAGTACAATGGCTGCTATGGCAGGAGCCGAAATCTTTGACTTTGAAGAGGAAGGTAATGGTGCGGGGTTGTTAAGGGGAAATATTGGCGTTGGATTTGAGGTGGGATAGAATGTGGTCCAATTGCGTTGATGAATGGAAAATTGGGAACGTTCGTAGTCAGCAATCAGGTATGCCTCTTGGAGAAATGCTCGTCCAAGTGTGATTTGTGAATTATCGGCTGCTCGTTTGAGTGGGAAATAACGAGTACTGTTTTGTACAAGAGGATATTCGGCCCACCAATCGAAAGCA
This sequence comes from Botrytis deweyae, assembly GCF_014898535.1. NCBI lineage: Eukaryota > Fungi > Ascomycota > Leotiomycetes > Helotiales > Sclerotiniaceae > Botrytis > Botrytis deweyae. Next base: position 796,622 of record NW_024066212.1, read on the forward strand.
GCATATGGGAGTGTGATATTTACCATGGCTTTGGACGTCGAATTTGTGAGAGTAAATACAACAGAGGCGTTTCGGTTGACAAGTGCAGTGTGTTGAGCATCAGTCAGTAAATACAGTTCTGATTCTGAATCATAGGTAATACCAATAGCTTCTTCAAACTTTTGGCATATACTTGTCGGTAGATATAGGTATGGGACCGATGAGTCAATGAAAGCTGGAAAAGAGGATGATGGCGATGATACGACTTGCGACGTCCCGCTCGGTGATTTAATCGTGATTGCATTGACATCAATCGTTAAGTCATCGCCAGAAGTGGCAAAATCGACAGTAAGATTGTTTGGTACAAAGAGAGATTCTTCATAACCACCTAAAGTAAGATTGCCTAAGACTCCTCCACCATTGGCTCCCCCACCATTACGATAATAAGCACCTGCAGTGTAACCATATGATAATGATGGGATATGGCCTTGAGACTTGAGATTGGACATATAACTTGGGACAGCTTCAGTTTTGCTCGAGAAATTTGTAGGTGCCGGATTAAGACCAAAAAGACCCAGCCAAAAGTCGTGAGTGGCGATCGTTGCGAGCACTTGTGAGCTTAAGGAGGGAGATCCACTGCCCGGGGATCCCAACACGATGGTATCGTTGCCATAGTCTCCATTGCCAGTAAGGCCTAGACTAGACTCAACTTCCAAAGCAAATTCACCTCCGGGATTAATGGTGTTTGGTACCCTAAACTCTTGTTAATGCCATGATTATACAAAGTATTTTATGCAATCCACGTACCATGTGGTAGACGAGTTTGAATTAAAATTCAAACCTCTCGAGCTATAACATGTTCCTGGGTCTGATGAAGTACAGCCATCTGGTGATACGACCCAAGGCTGGTTACTTGCTGTTGATATGAAGACCAAGATAGGTTGAGGAGGTGTTCCCACTGTAAGCCAGAAGCTTGACCAATTCCCGTCAATACCATTCCTAATGACATCGTTAATAAGTGATGTACTTTGATAGACGCTTGAGGATCGACAAAAACTTACCAATTACCACTTGGAAGAACAGTGAGAGGAGGAACAGGGGTTGACGAAGTTGATGAAGTTGCTGAAGCCAAAGTCTGCTCAGGAAGGCCGAGGATAGGCAATAGGGCGAAGACCAGATACCTCCAAGAAGACATCGGCATTGGAAAATATCATTAAGGAGAGTTTCATAAGATTAATAATTGTTGAAAAGACAGAACATGCTGGCTATGATACAATAGCTGGTAAGGAGAGACAAGAAAGAGAAAAGAGAACAGACGAAAACAGGTTCAAACGGCACGAACGAGGTGTAACTTGAACACAAATTTCGACAAGATCTGCATCAAGACGGGAAAGTCTAAAAGAAATGTAGTGTACGTAGGAAAGGTCGAGAACTTGGAGGATTCAAAAAACGTGCTGTGCGTACCGGGCACCTATATGATACTACCATACTATCATTTCGTGTGTCAGATAATTGCAACTGCCAGGATCTGCGGATGGATAGGAGGAGGAAAAAACAGCTTCTATCAAATTTGCCTAGAGCTTAGAATGGTGCTACACACAGAGAGGGGCGAGATTGGACAGTTAGCATAATTAATGAGAAGGATTCATCTTCGGCTTTGTCATGAACTATATGTGGTATATGACTGACCAATCTTCAATCACCATTTTGTAGAAGCGGGAGATTCATAAGACAATAGGTCCACCAGTCTGTATAACCTTGGGGCCGAAATCTATCCTCGCTTGGTAGATAGATGACGAAAACAAAAGGTACCGTACTGGTAAGATCTCTATGAAGCTTTTGTGTAGCTCTGTGTAGCTATGACAAGGGAGCTTGAAGGTAATTCCGAGGTCCCCATACTGTACTCTATTATAAGTCTATCAGGAATCCCGAGAATTGTAGGAAAATGATTTCAGTTGCGTATTTGAAACATAAACCTGGGGTAAAACGAGGCTCTCTTTCATAACACGGCCACCGAGGTAATTGATTTTTGATCCATTAAATCTGGATTCCAAATCCACAGTGAAGCTCTCAAGTTATCAATTGCAAAATAATGCGATACTGTATTGCAATTCAAAGCTAGGTAGTATTTCCCACCCTGGCCTTTCCGCTTCTTTTTTGTCAAAAGAAACCAAGGGGTTGATTCTTCAAATCCGCGACGATGTAACGATATCTTCGTGTCATTTGATTTCCACATAAAACCAAGGACCCCTGTTTCCAAAGGATTGGATTAATCGAGGTTGAATCCTTACGAAAACGTGGAATAGGGATGATGATGAGTGAGAATGTCAGACGGTTAGTTTTTTTTTTGGTGGTAATTGAGATTTGAAAAAGATGGAATGGTTTGTTGACATGTGGATTGTTACTTTGAAATGGAAAGGAGTTGTCGGATTCGGAGGCGCGGTAGAAGCTGGTCTACTTGTCTTTTATATACCCAATTTCATAACTAGCTTCCAAAACATGACTTTTTTTGATCTAATCAACTTTTTGCTAAATCCTATATAAAAATAATTCAATTGCTTTCAATTCGATCAATACAATTCCAAATTGAAAAAACTCTATATAGAAATATAGATCTCAATTAACAGAATCGATAAATAAAATATAAATAATTTCAATCGAAATTTCATTGAATTGGAAATAATTGAATAAAAATTCTATTTTCGAAAGTTTAAAAGCCTAAAAACTATATAAAAACTTATTATTTTATTCAACTATCTTTAATTCAATGAAATTCCAATCGAAACTATTTATATTTTATTTAACGATTTTATCAATTGATATTTATATTATGATATAAAGTTTTTTCAATTTGGAGTTGTATTAATCGAATTAAATTTTCAATTTCAAAAGTTCGATTAAATGATATTGAAAAAAGTACTTTTTTTCTTTGGAAGCTAGTTATGAAATTGAGTATAATATTTGATTGTGCTTTTGGGTGACTATGATTGTAATATTTGTTAGGGTTGATTCACTTTACTACTAACCCACAAAAGCGTGGAGTGTTCCGAATGCTTTCGGAACAGTGGATCTACTATATAAACCCTGTCAGGTGGTCGCTCCCTGACAATATTTACGATATTATAATAGATATTAATAAGAGCTCTAGTATGATATATATTATTATGATATTGATATCGTATCGTGAGGTCTCAAGAAATCCTAAACTTAAGTAATTATACGCTAGAGACTTAGTAGCTAAAGATTTCTTATATACTCGATTTCATAATATATATTCAAAATATAACTTTTTTTGATCTAATCAACTTTTTACTAAACCTTATATAAAAAACAATATGATTGCTTCCAATTCGATCAATATAATTCCAAATTAAAAAAACTCTATATTATAATATAAATCTTAATTGATAAAATCAATAAATAAAATGTAAATAATATTAATTAAAAATTCATTGAATTGAAAATGATTAAATAAAAATCTAATTTTCGAAAATTCAAAAATCTAAAAACTATACAAAAAATCATAATTTCATTCAATCACCTCTAATTTAATAAATTTTCAATCAATATTATTCATATTTTATTTATTGATTCTATCAATTAAGATTTATATTATAATACAAAGTTTTTTCAATTTGGAATTATATTAATAGAATTGAAGTTTTTGATTTTCGGAATTTTGATTAGATGATATTGAAAAAGTGCTTTTTCTTTTGAATACACATTATGAAATCGGGTATAAGCGGCAGCACACTCGAGACACTCCATTACGAGACTGCCTCGAGACTACCCACCACCACCACCACCACCACACCACCACCATCATCATCATCATCACCATCGTAAAGAGCCCCCAAAGAGGCCATTCTCCAATTTATTCGAGTCTCCTGTGCGACTACTCGTTCATACACGCACGTTGCAGGCAGCCGTATTTGATTTTTGGTTCTATAAGCCATCTTCTATTGTAACCTCCGGTGATTCCCAGTTTTCACACGCATGTTTGGGCAATGTGATACGAGGAGGTGCACCCGTACAGCAGATATCGTGCTGGAAAAAAACCCTTCCTCACGTCACTTCCAGCAGTGTTTGGACTTCTGGAAATGATGAGTTTGTTATACATTTCCAGATTTGCCACCTGAGTCTTACATTACTGATCCTCTCACTGTGCTGCTAATCTAACAAATCACATTATCGCACGAAGGTACCTGTTTAAGTGTGTCTACCAGATCTCTAGAAATTCCGTCTTACTTCAAGGTTTCTGGTCATATGGAGCGATGTCACCTCAGAATATCTCCGCCTCCAAAAATATCCTGAGAAAGAGAGCTAGAGAGGAAGAGAGAAGAATGCGCAGCCAGCATACTGCATCGCACCCATACTATACTCACACCCACACTCACACTCACACTCACAGTGCACCCACACCTCACTATTACTCCAGGTTGGTCGAAAACGGTTTCTATCGTTATCTGTGGGTGCCTCGGGTGCTTCGTTGTTTCCCCTTACGCAGTGTACCTTTTTCTGCAGGGGGCCACATCTATTATATTGAACCTCTGAAGTGTCCACTAAGATTACGGTATTTTATTTCAACCGAGTCTTAATCATCCCATCACAAACTGGAGACTGGCACAGCCGCTTTCGTGACCTTCCTTGATCTTATTTGATCCTTCAACCTACCGCTCCTTCCACTCATTTGTTTACGAATAATGGAGGCTCTATATTTGGCCCTCGCATGTTGCTTACGATGGATTTAAGTTGCCGAATGGAGCAAGTCACTCTATTTACGATGCAGGCCCATTAGTATCAGGCACAGCATCGACTCTTGCATCAGCAAATAATTTAATGAAGATCTCGCTGATCAGCCTCCCATTCCATCGCGAAGGGGAAAACCACCCTTGTAATTTTTGGGATGGGGATCTAACTTGTTACTTTCTCAACTACCAAGTGACTTCACCTACAAACCCAACTGTTTAATATATTTCCAAATTTCATCATGAGATTGTTCCGTGATGCAGGCTTGTGGGTGAGCAATATCCTACCTAGGTACTCAGCCCCAGGGTTTCATTTCTTTCAAGAAGAATATAGGAACCTCCTCCTCTTACAATTCTGTTCTTTTCCTCCTTCTCTCGTCGTTTTGTCTCTTTTAATTCTATGTTCTCATAAGACTTTATCAATGGGTTGATGCCCGGCGTATTGTCCCGTTTTCACCATGAAAGTTTTGCCAGTTCTTCTTCTAGGCACCCTGTCTCTTCTAGATCAAGTAACCGCTTCTTCTAAACTAGACCAAGGTAAGACTAGTCAATATTGATTTGTGGGATTGGTTCATCTTGTGGCGTTAAGTGTTACATCTGCTGATATGTTCTTTCCTCCTAGATGATGTAGTTCGAAGGTATACTAATGGAACCTCATCGTCGCATACAACTTCTTCTACCATATTATCAAAAGGGTCTCCGACCACCACACTCATTTCATCTAGCACATTGTCTATCTCTTGTACGGCAACAGTCACTTCAACAAGCGGCCAGCCCTTAATAGCTGCAAGAGAAGCTTGTCCTACCACTGTCACTATCGTCCATACACCCACATCACTTCCACATACTAATATAGCTGTCGTTGAGGCATCTACTTCTGAAAAGGCTACCGTTGCAACCTCAGCCAAGTCATCCATATTGAAAGAATCGGTACACACTACCATCTCCAACACATATCTCAAATCGAGTCCTACTAGTTCTCACTCAGCCTCTTTATCACTCCAGTCTTCGAAAGCTTCTGTTGAAGCGTCCGATAAATTCTCAAATACTGCTATTGCTTCTAGTACTACCACTTCAAAGTCAACTGAGCCAATAAGTTTAGTGACATCAAAAACTCTCAGTAATCCAACCCAGCCTTCAACTGTCTCAACCGCATCCACTGCTTCGCATTCAATTATAGTTGGTGAACCTTCATTATCAAAGACATCTGGGTTGTCTTCGAAAACACTTTCTTCGACGACTTTATCTGGTGGCACGACAACAACGCAAGCTTTCACACTGACAGTACCGTCAGCTGAATCGACCAAACTCCTTGCATCTTCAAAAACCATCAGCTCATCTGCCTCGTCAGCGCATACTGATATATCAAAGTCTGATCCTTCATTTATCTCTAGTACATCAAAGTCTATTGATTCTTTATCCTCAAATCTTATTTCTACCACCAAGAGCGAGTCTATCGCATCCAGGACTTCCAATTCTGCTCCATCTACGACTGTGTTCTCTACATCTTCTGGAACAATAGTCTCCCAGCCAACTGTTCCAGCTTCTACTGCTCTAAATTCAAAACCTAGCTCTGATGCTAATTTGGTATCTTCAAGTGGATTATCAGGGACATTGACGTCAAAAACATCCGAATCTTCTCTTCAGTCAACACATGAGTCCAAATCAGAAGATAGCTTGACCCGATCTTCAATAAATTCTACATCTAGCTCTCTTTCAAGAGCTTCTGAGACTTCTATTCAATCGACACGTGATTCGAAATCGGAGATTGGCTCGGAGCCTTCAAAGGAATCGTCAAATATCTTGACGTCCAAGACACCTGGGCCTTCCTCTGGTCAAACAACAACCGAAGCCAAATCGGAATTCAGTTTAACACCTTCTGCACAAGTACCTACTACGACTGCAGTCTTACCCTCCGAAACGTCAAGATCGTCTATTCAGACAATACGTGAGAGCAAATCAGAGTCAAGCCTATCCCTCTCGGTAAATTCATCGGTTCTCTCAACTTCTGCAAGTTCAAAGACGTCTTCTGCTCAAACAACGCAAGAAAGCAAATCAGAAATAAGCAAATCCGCTTCATCGGCTTCATCAGTTCTAGGCCTCTCAACCTCAAAAGCGTCTGGGGCACCGACTCAAACTCAAAATCAATCGACCAAAGAATTACAATCCAGTTCTTCTACTACTGTAACTCAACCAACTGTAGTATCGTCAAAGACTAAAACTCAGATTACTCCAACCACTCAAGAGTCATCTTCGGGGAAGCAGTCGAGTACTCACAGCCCAATTTCTGACGCTACCATATCTCACAGCTCGAGTGTACAGTCACTCTCTTCGTCTGGAATTAAGCAGTCACAGACTACATCTCATAGCTCGAGTGTGCAAGGACAATCTTCTTCTGTAATCAAGCAATCAGATACTACATCTCATAGCTCGGGTGTACAAGGACAAAGTAGTACGTCGGAAACAAAGATCACGAGCAAAACTGCCGAGACTTCTGCTACAGGAAAACCGGAAACTACTTCTCAAAGTACAAAGCTTGCAAGTACCACTGAGAAGTTAAGCACCTCTACACGAGTACTTGAAACTGCTACAACAAGTGTCAAATCATCAGTCAGTGAAACTCCAAAGCATAGCAGTTCAGTAGAGGGAGTATCTACATCGATTAAGGCCTCAGAAGTCCATTCAAGTAGCACTGCCTCCTCCAATCGATCAGAAAAGACTGAGACTACAAAAACAACTGAAAGGGCTTCTCATATATCCTCTTCATTACCCAGTAAGACTACAGGTGATACTTCTTCTACTACCAGTGAAACCCCCAAGACCTCGAAGTCGTCTCTCTCGTCTATCAAATCATTATCTGATAAGCAATTAACGACTTCTCATACAACAAAGTTTTCAACTTCAGAGATTATTTCTAAGACAGGGACGGCAAAAGAAGTAACAGAACCTACTACATTACCTACAAGTAAGGTTCAGATTTCGAGCCAAAGTACTAAATCAGAATCATTAAAGTCACATTCCTCAAAGACATCTGCGTCGTCACAAGGGGAATCAAGCACGAAAACCACTTCCACTCAAACTTCTTTCTCTAAACCATCATCAACAGAAATGAATACGAGTGTTATTTCAGGTTGTACGGCAACCCTCTCGGTTTTAGGTCAAGTCTTACCAGTATGCCCACATACTATCACCCTTGATTCATTCTTTTCCACTTCGAAGACACCGGGTTCTGTCTCGCCTACTAGTATTGTAGTCTCGACGAGTGTTTCTGCCACTTCAAAATCGGCTGAAACTACTAGTAAGACATCTGATAGTAATTCTGCCACTTTTAATCCAGCTACTTCCAATCCAGCTACTTCCAATCCAGCTACTTCCAATCCAGCTACTTCCAATCCAGCTACTTCCAATCCAGTCAGCAAATCGCCAGATGCCCCTACTTCAGTTTCTCAAACCAGTATACAAACAACCAACCCGGTTAGCATGTCTCAGGATACATCTCCATCGATTCCTGCCACCAGTAATCCAATAAAACCTGTATCTGTGCCAGGGAACAAGCCGGCTGATACTACAACCAATATACCACCATCAGGATCTACGGTTCCTGGATCCATTGCAGTTCCTACTACTTCTAATCCAGCTACGAGCAAATCACCTGATGCTCCTACTTCAAATCCGGCAACCACTAAATTGCCCGATGCTCCTACCTTGGCCTTAGCAAGTAGCACACCGATCGTACCGGCTACGACGAAGCCATCTGACTCTCCTGCTACTAATGCAGGAACTATGAAGTCACCTGATGCAGCCACTTCAAATCCAACAACTACAAAGTTACCCGACTCACCTGTTTCGCCTACGACTAGTCCTGTGACTTCAAACACTAGTAATGGCGGAGGAGATATTTCAAATATTGCCCCAACAACATCGCCAACTACTAAAGCTCAGGCTGAAACTGCCAAGGCGATCTCAACTCCACAAGTAACTTCAAATCCCGTATCTGTACCCGGAACAAAACCAACTGATATTGCGACCAATGTGGCACCAACAGGATCAACAGTCTCTCCATCAATTGCATCACCGCCTCTATCTAATCCAGTTGGAACAATGAGCAATGTACCGCTACCAGTGATAACAAGTAATGTATCACCGCCTGTTACAACAAATCCAGTATCTATTCCTGTAACTAAGCCAGCTGATAATACTACAAACACATCACCACTAGTATCTACAGTTCCTGGATCGACGGCAGTTCCACCTGTGTCTACAAACCCTGTATCTGTTCCTGGAACAAAGCCAGTAGATACAGCTCCAATAAGCAATCCAACTAACACTGCAACTGGAAGTCTTGCATCTCCATCTTCATCTACTGGATCTACTACTCCTGCTATTGGAATTCCAGTTGGACTACCTAGTGACAAAAGTACAGCTCTTCCAACCACTGGAACGAATGATATAATCGGTACCCAACCCGTAGCTAGTAATCCTGGAATCCAAACCGGCGGCACAGGAAAATCACCCTTAGCATCTGACACCGCTTCCATTATTTCCAGCATCCAAGTATCACCCACCGGCGTAAAGACCAATCCCGATGTGACCACTGCAATTTCCAGCCCGACTATGACTCCCACAACTATCAAGCCTTCACCTGGCCAAACCACTGTCGCTCCCGTTGTATTCAATTCCCTGACTCTCAGTCAAGGAAGTTCCAACTTCGTAGTCGGTTCACAAACGATAAAACCCGGTTCCGAAGCCACGGTAAGTGGTGAACGTATCTCCATTGCTCCATCCGGCTCTGCAGTCATCATCAATGGCGTAACCACAAGCACTACGTCCACGTCCACTCCGTCCAATGCTGCCAAGGTCGTTCTGTCAACCACCACTGAACCCATCCCTGGTGTCGTTGTCGTCGGAACATCTAGTGTAACAGCCGATTTCACTAAATCCGGCTTCGTCATCGGAAGCGCCACTTTGACTCCTGGAGGTGCGATTACGCAGGGAAGTACTATTATTACTCTTCCTCCTAGTAGTACTACCTCTCTTCCTTCAAACGTCGTGGTAATTGGATCTTCGACCTTTACTAAAAATTCCGCCTCTGGAGTTGTAATCGGTAGTCAAACCCTGAAACCTGGCTCCGTTATTACAGTCGATGGATCTACAGTTTCATTATCACCTACTGGAAATGCGGTGGTAGTCAATGCAAATAGTGGGTTTGTAACAAGTACTGCTTCTTTGCAAAGTGTAGTTCCGTTGAGCAGCTTTGTCATTGGGGGAAAAACGCTTACGGCTGGAGGAACAGTGACGGAGGGTGGAGACATATTGAGTTTGGCTGCGGGAGGAACAGGGATTGTGGTCGTAGGTACTATGACTGTGGGTGCTGGAGGTGCAACAGAGACGGCGAAAAAGAAGAGTGCGGGTGTGAGAATGAGTCTTGGTGGGTGGGGATTACTGTATTTACAGGTTTCTTTTGTACTTTTTGGGTTGTTGATGTGAACGGGCTTGTAAAGTGGTGGTTGTCTAAAATATTTCATCTTACGACAGTTGGAGGTTTGGGGAAAGGAGAAGAGGTGTTCATTTTTATATTTCTGTATTGGAGAGGAGGGTTTGTAGCTACAAAACAGGATAATGAGATCATACTATAGCGTTCAGCAAACGAGCGAAAAGTTTTGGGTTGTCTGGAGTGGAGGGTGTGTGTGGATTTTTTTCTTTCTTTTCTTTCTTTTGTTTTTTTGTATTATTACTATCATATACCTAGGTATCCAAAGTCTTTGTATCTACGATCGATATCTGTTTAAGGAAATGAGGAATTGGGAGGTGATGAATGGGATGCTATGGATTGGGTTGTAGGGGGGGACGCTGTGGATTAGATGGTAGGATAGTCATGTAGTGGTAAATATATTGAGTAATGATATAATGACACCACTATCATTATATAGGTATATACTCAAAGGTATAAACTGTACCGATTCCACACTTTCTAATCCTCGTACTCATAACGATCATCATATACGTAAAATTACACATCTAACTCTATCCGTATCAGTAAAGAGTAAAGAGCGATGAAATCGCCCTTACATACCTACTTAGTTACATAGTAAAAAAATCAGACAGCATGAAAAACAAGCACATAATTCTACGTAAGATTACTAATATAACATAGCATACCAACGCTCAACTCGATATTCCACACCCCTGAGACGAGGACTTCGCCGGCCAGGGAGGATATTAATAAAGAAATGCGTATATTATTGACTCTTAGGGAATTAACGAAAGCGATAGCGAATTATTATTCATACTTGAAACTTTTACATACATCATCTGTGTATATTTTCTTTTACAGTCATTTTGCTCCTGTGACTAACTATTGTATCATTTCGGGTTAATATGAGTAGAAGATTCATAAGTAATGTAATTACATTTGTCTCTGATCAGCTATGTATAGGCACTGTACTTCTTATCTAACGTTGTATCGATGGATTTTCACAAAGGATTGTAATCCCTTCTAACACTACATGTCGTTTATTCCTTCACACTCTAAATCTTACTCTGCAAATAGAATCCACGGGATGAGACGAGATGAAACCAACCCCAAGTCGAAAGAAAGTAAAGCTCGCAATGAGAGTAAATGAATTTATTCCTTCTTTAATCTCTTTCTTGCAAGCCCCTCGGTCATACATTGAGCCACATCTTCTAACGTCTTTCCTCTTTTTCTCTTTTCTGTTTTTTCCTCTCCGAGAACTGTTTCATCCGCGACAGTTCGGTAAACGTCGGCTATCTCTCCGAAGATACCCTTTCCGTCCTCTCCTTTTCCGTCGGTGGATTCTCCGCCTAAAAATCCTGTTTCCCCATGACATATTCCGATTTCCTCCATTTCTCTTGCCCATCTATAGGCTTTTGGGGGCATCCCTGTGATTCCTCCATTTACTGACTTCCATAACCCAGGTATTCTTTCGCTCATCTCTTTCTCCAATTCTCCCAGGACGCCCAATCTTTGAGCCGATGTGAATGCTTGAATACATAGGGCTGTAAAACCTTTCGTCGTACTAGCGAAACAACATTTAAGACCTGATGCCTTGCCAATTTCTTCGCCGAGATAATTGGTATTCAAAAGATCTGCTAAATGTGCACCAGATACAGGAGCTTTAGAAAGTTCATGAGGTCCGGAGATGGGAATCGAAGGACGGCTCCAAGCATGTTCTAAGTCTGGATCTATAGATGCCGTGGTATTAGGAGTAGTGGTATCGTTTTTAAGTTTAGGTGCACCGCCAATGATTCCGCCGTCGATGAATCTGATGGATGGTGATGTGTCACTAATATGAGAAGCGACTGAGCGAGCAGTAGCAGGAGCTATGGCGTTTAGGTCGAGATAATAGAGGGGAGAGGATTTTGGTGAAGACAGTGAGTTAAAGGCGGTAGTAATCCGAGTTGCCAGTGACAGTGCATCTCGGGGTGGAACAATCGAGAGAATGTAGTCCGATTGTGAAATCAGGGATGCATCTGTAGGTAGAAGTTCGATTTTGGATTTTTGAGCGCGATCATGGGTATCTTGGCTGGGTGGAAAGAAGGTGAGTTCAATGTAGAATAACGATACAGTAATGAAGATTTTCATGAGTATATATTTGCAATCATCAACTTTGATGTTTGAAGAGGTACATTAGCTTCTCATCTTACTACTTTGAAACGGATGATACAATGGCTCATCCATCACGAATTTCCTCCCAATTTCATTCCATACATGATAGTTCACAGTACTTGGGATGTTCATGTCTCAAGCTGAATTGTCTATTCTCTCGAAAGCAGAGCCAGTTCGACGATGAGTTCCCCATGGGCACTATAACCCCTTTAAATAGTTACTGGATAACATAAGTCATAGAAAATAACGCAACCAACCTTCGACCCTCAATATTCGTCACAACTCGATAATTATGGGCAATGAGCAACTTTGCAACACCCATACCCATTTCTCCGATGGAGATGATACCGACAGTAGCAAGCGGTGACATCTTGGAAAGCTTGATTTAAGAAGAAGAGGGACTGAATCTGCGAAGTTTGTTATCTAAATTGTATGAATTGCAAGTTTGCGATTTCGGAGAAGGAGAGAACGGCGGTTAGTTGCAGTGCTGCAATGCAATGCATGTGAATTATCACATGATCCAAGTGCACAGACCATTTGTCGAGTCCTCATCGCGACTCACAAAAGTTGACGTATTGGAGAATGCTTGATGTATTGTGCATTGTATGTGAGAGTTATTCACCTCAAACAAGCCAATATATCAAACAACCCGCCCCTTTTCAGTTTAAATTCGTTCCGACAATTTGACAATGGATCAAAGTCTTGATGAGATTAGTGGTGATCGCCAGGTAAGCCCTGTCAAAACCCGACGCCTCGAACATGTTGTCTCAGCCTTGCAACACGACATAGTACTGATATCTTCAAGCAGCAGAGAAATGGTGGAAATCGAGGTCGACAAGGCCGCAGAAACAATCGCAATGAATACCCTCGTGACGGTGTAAGAAAGGTAAGAATCTCTTCTTGAACTCGCCCACAATTCTCGAGTCTCGAGTCTCGAGTCCATTCGCTAACATTTCACCGCTCTAGGTGCATACACCTCCTCATTCATCAGATACTTTATTCCTCCCTGAATGTTCTCAGATCGCATCGCTGCTTCAATCAGTGCATGACGCCTCGACGGTTCATGATAGTACGTAAATAGAATATATAGCTAACCCACGCCTCCTCTCCTTTGGCAGCCATATCAAGGAGATGATTCTAGAAACATAGACTCGTAAGTCTCAAACTTTCAAATCAGATCAGGGATCAACTGACAGTATTAGCGAATGGGTTCATGACAAATACGATGATCGAAGTACGCATCAGTTCCATACTTTCCGTTCTTTCTCGACCATCTAGCTCACAAATATCTCAGACGCCCGTTCTTCGAATCGTCCGGAAAGACGCAACTACGAAGAAGACAGACCAGTGTATGCAATATACTCTTTTTCGATCAGCGTTGTATGCTAACACAGAATAGAAACAGCGGAAAGGTTAGGGTCGAGAATGTACACTACGATTTGACGGAAGAAGAGTTGGAGGTATGAGATATGATAAGGAACAGAAAGATTTTTGTTATTAAGCATGGTTTTAGGGTCTTTTTGAACGCATTGGTCGTGTTTCATTCTTGAAGCTCGATTACGACCGAGCTGGACGTTCGAATGGAGTCGCTCATGTAACTTATGAGGACCCAAGAGATGCGCAGAGAGCCATTGAGGAGTTTGATGGGGCAAATGCCAATGGTAAAAGCTATATTCATGTTTGATATAACCATTTTAACACTTTCTAGGTCAACCAATTCGTTTGAGGTCCGTTCCGGACGGTCCATCCAGAGGCCGTGGAGGTAGAAATCAATACGAACCATCGAGATCAGGTCGTTCCCTGGCCGACCGCATGACTCTTCCTCGTTCTCGTTCTTTATCTCCTCCAGTCAGGCATTCTGATGTCAGCAAGCCACCACCTGAGAATGTTGATCGATATGTTCCGGGCGACCGAGGAGGCCGACCAGACAGGAGGAGACGTTCGCGCAGTCCTTTGCCACGCCGAGGAAGAGATGGTCGCAGACCTGGTGCAAGGAGAGAAAGAGGAGATCGTAATGCCGGTCGTGGAGGAGAAAGGCCTGCAAGAGAGAGCAGACCAAAGAAAACACAAGAAGAACTCGATGCCGAAATGGATGATTACTTTGGAAATGGATCCAAACAGGAAGAGAATGTCAATGACACTTCGAATGAAGCTCCAGTTGCAGCTCCAGAGCATAATCAAACTGGGGATGATATTGAAATGGTTGAGTAGATTCTTGTTGTGTAACATAAGAGTAGGAGGGAATTCAATTCTAGCTATGAATCGCTCGTGGGATAGATTGGCCAGCAAGTATAATGGACTTTCTTTATAGAATGAAAGCAACAAATACATACATGTTTAGTACTACACATGATCGGATGTATCTCATTTTCTTCGCACATTTGAATCAGGTGAAAATGGTTTCTTGGTTGCTCATTTCTTTTTCCAACTATTCTCAGCAATCTAAGGAATTCCGCCTTCGTTTAGAATACTCGCCTCCCTATTGAGGCGAGTACTTTTATAATCATTCCTACAATAGCTAGGTAGGTAGGTACTCGAATCACATGTGCCTATGCTTCTCATTTATAATATGTTCATTGGGCATTTCTCCAATTCACCTATCGGGTATATCTCCATCCCACATGGTAGTTATAAAATTCACTACATGCTCACTCTATGTATCGGTCGGTAACTACCTACGAGGTCTACCTACCTACCTAGGTAGGTATATACTCGTATACCCTCTTCATTCACTTCCCTCGTATAAGTCCATGGATTCCCCAGATAGATACAATTTGTAGGCTTATATTTTCTTTGTTGTTAATAATCATCATCATTATCATTCCTGATGGGATGAATGATACCTAGATACCTAGGTACCTAGGTAGGAAGGATATGTATTGATTGTGTGAAATTCTGGAGATACTTGTACTTGTAGTGGATTGGATGGGAATACTTGGTGGTAGGTGGATGGTATGGTATGGTATGGTATGGGGGTTTTGGGGGGTGATATAAGTATGGGAAATAGGAAGGAGTGAGATGAGGAGGAAATGGGGAATGGAAATGGAAATGGAGAGGGAGAGTGAGTGAGTGTAAGAGTGAGAATAGAGGAATATTTAAATTCTAAAGCTTTCACCACATTTCGACGTAGGTTTTACTTTTTGGCTGTCTAGTATTTCTTGGTGCTCTGCAGAGATATTGTGTATGCGTGTTGCACTTTTGAGTGTATTGTAATGTACAGGATTCGAGTTTTGATTTTTATGCGCCTGACTAGGTATACATTTGTTGTGTATGATATACGGTACGTGGCGTCAAATACCGAGTATGCCCTCATATGATCTTTGTGGCTTCCTCAACTTCAACTTATCAACCCCCCCCCCCCCCCCCCCCCCCTCCCCCCCCTTGCTCACATTCTCGAGGGTCTTGGACTTGCAGGTAATGATTCTACCACATACGAACACCAATCCTCTCACCGCCCCTTAAACCTTCGGCCCCTCACTCCCCTGCCCATTCGGAAGTCTAAGTTTCTTCTCCGCAGGAGAATATTTAATCTTCCTCACCTCGACATCTTTTCTCTCCTTCTCCCCCACAAATTTCGGCCACCTAGTATGCCCGACTCTCGTTTTCCTCATCACATTGCGTTCCTCTACTTCAGGAAAGATCTTCTCGAAAGCTTCATCCATACCGTTTTCCCTCGAGAGGAGTCTAGCTTGCAGAATCATATTTTTCATTTCCTTTTCCGCCTCCTCAAAAAGAAAGCGCGCATAACTAAACCCTCCTCTCTGCTTCGCCGCTTCCATTCTCGGATTAATATTACATTTTTCCAGTAGTTCTTTTTGTTCTACTTTTGTTGGAACGCGGCCCGTCGTAACAATGAATCTTGATGTCATTTCGAATAGCGATTCGCTGTTTTCGGAATCGGAGCTGAATCTTCCAAAGAGAGAATTCATTCTCTTTTTGTACTCTTCGGTCTTCCTGGGTGACGTGCCTGGTTGATCACGGTAGATATATGAATACGGCATATCGATTTTCGTATTGATGATTTCGTATGATTTTGCATTTACGTGTTTTTGCTGAGAAGAGTGGAGGTAGATTCCCGACTCGGATACTGCGCCAAATTCGCCTTTGCGGAAGGTCAGGAAAGGTAAAGTCTCGTTGGAGGAAGTTGAGGAGTCGTGGATTTCATAGCTGGGTATTTTGTCGATTGTACTAGGAACCGCTCCAAATGTAGTTCTACTAGACCAACTCAGGTCAGTAGCGTCGCGGAGATTTAAATTGGTCTTTTCTGGTTCTTGTGTAAGAAGTCTTTTTCTTGCTACCTTGTCATCGACGAGGGAATCCGCGTCAGTGGTTTCAGTCGATCCTGGAATATCCATTGGAGATTCGGGTTCCTTCAGCTTGGAGGGATTGACGGTAAAGAACTGTATGTGATCACCCCGTCGAGCGAGATTGCCTAGCGTCGAATCTTGTGCTTTCTCCATTGATTGATTAGTATATTCAAAGGATGCCGAAACAATGTCTTCGTATGTCATTTGGGGATCCAAGGATAAGAGGCCTTGCTTAGCGCCCCAACCGCCACCGCCGCTCACTGAATAGATTTAGTCAGCTGTATGCTAGATGAAAAATATGACGGATGAATTAATGCAAGTTACTCACCAACTCGACAAAGAATGGCCCCAAGAGCTATTTGGGTACCAACAAATCTTAGATTCTTATCATCATTGCTCCAAGTCGACTCGAGATCTTCTGCGGATTCAAGTGTTGAAGCCTTGAGATTGGGGTTCAGAAGCTCCTTTCGGTATATCAACGCCCACACTCCAATGTTGGTACGCAAATTACTATATTCCATAAATCTTGTGACCTGGGTTTCCAATTCAGACGACGCCGGTCTGTTATCTGTATCCCCTGATCCGAAAGATAGTTGTCGAACAATATTCCCCAGCCCATTGGCAATGGGTCGGGGCAGAGTAAGAGGAACTGCCGGTACAAATATTGGTGGAGTCATGGTATTTTCATAATGAAAAGCTTTGATATGCTGATATTGTTTTTGTTCTCTTTGTATGCATTTGTACTCCCCCTCATCTCTTCGAGTCCATTTAGCTATTTCGAGAGTTGAATGCTTGCCGTTCACAAATAAAGTGTTTGCCAAAGGTAGACTTATCGTTGTAGTCAATGCCAATTCCCACGGCTTTTGCGATTTGTTCCCCGAAATTATGAGATGTGACAATTTGTCAGGATTCGTTGCATTATCTTTGAATGATTCGGGTTTCCACACATTATCAGGCCTCAACACTCGACTCCGTAGACCATGCAAGAACGAAAATCCCTCAAGTGGGCCAGCACGCTCCGCTATGGGAATGTCATCGAGTGGAGGAGCAAGGCCATCAACTACAGCGCCAACGACAACAACGTAGTTTGGCTTGCCATCCACGTGATGATACGTAAAACATTCCAAGACACGCTTGATAAAATCCTCATCTTCAAGCCAATTCGCAAACGCTGGGGTGACTAAGATAACGACTGCTTCCTCGAGTGGATTAGGAGAGGGGTCTGCAAGATATCGAGCTTTTGTCATGCGGGCACGTTTGTAGATGAGTTGAAGAACTTGTTCTTTAGTCTATATGATATGAGTGATGGTGGCATTACAAGAGTACCAATGTAGCTTACAGTGCGCTTGGGATCCGGAGAGATGATGCTAAATTGGCGAGGACTCAGCGAAGAAGGTTTTCGATCGAGAACCATATTAGGAGTGATTGAACTAGAGCTATCATCTTTGGCTCTCTTATTACGGATTTGTCTCATACGAGTTCGCCCCCCACCTGTGAGGGACGCCTTTTCTGAGCTCTTTTGTAGGTCCGATTTAATATCATCAATCAGGTCCCCGACAACCGTCTCTCCATAAACAGAGGGATAACATTCGGCAGATGCAAATATACTCCTTACGAGTGTCTGTCGCCTTGACCCAACTCGAGATATTTTGAATCCACCTTCGTTGTCTTCTTTCATGACGTCGCCAACTTTGGCAGTGAGAGAGAATGCGCGCTTGGCAATTCCTTGTCGGCGTGGGCAACGACCCACATTATGAATAACTTTACTCGAGATCATTACTCGTCGACACGAGAGATTGAGCATCTGATATCCCATGTCTGGAGAGTCATGAATTTTCTCTGTTGTCTGCTGATCGGGCAAACGAAATGCAAGGAAGTGCAAATCATCGAATCGTGCTTAGTCATTAATTTCACGTGATCATAAATATTTAGGATGTTTGTTACCTTGGTGCTTGAGGCTCACGACGATTTAGATTTAGAACGTCAAGTAAAACATGAGGGTGCAATGAACTGCACCTCAATCGATCGTGGTTTTCAAGAATCAACATGTTTCTGTTACTATCTTATTCAATAACCTCACCTAGGTTTTATATTTGCTTATTGTGATTCCAAGACCAAGAGAGGTGATGATTTGTTGAACCGAAATTGGATCTTCATGATAGTCCTGTGCTGATTTGAACAACGGCGAAATACCTCATTATACTGAATAAAAATTTAATGTAGATGAGGTAACTTCGATTTATCCTTGCACTTCTTCATTAACAGATGACGGATATCATCAAAAGCAAAATGATCGTAATTAACCCAAAGAGAGCCACGCTTCGGTTACCTGCCTCCTGCTTGCCTCGATTCCTCCAGATTTTCGTTCAGACCGCTACCTCTAATCCATTCGATGGCGTAAGTATGGCTTCAAAAGAGGCTGTTCATGCTCCGTACTGCAGCTTGTGCAGCTGTTCAAGAAACGACGCCGAAAGAGGCTCGACCGCAAGAATCGAGAGTGGCCAATGAGAGATCTGATGGGCGATTTTTGCTGGGGGATCTAAAACGTACTTGACCATAACCAGGATAGCTTGTGAGATGGAGGTGCAGAAAGGCTACACTAATTCCGATTCCAGATTGATGCATGCATGGCGAACAAGAGATGGAGAAATGGTAGGGTAGTTCGGGTAGGGGGTGAGAAGGATGGTGATCAATGATTGATGATAACTGGTCAGTACTTCAAAATTGGCTGTTGGTACAGCAATAATCAAATTTGAATCCCTCCTCGATTTCCCAATCGAGTACAAACAGGTGGGATAATTTGGTGACTATCCTGTACCAAGATTGAGGAGAGAGGGGTTGACAAGACGGAAGGGTATCTAGTTAGTAGTAGTAGTTAGGGAGGACACGGCAGAGTGAACCGACGGTCAGGAATAAACAATCAAATCATATCAATAACCGAGATCCAACGATCTCTATGGTGTGTACTTTTGTTTGGTTGTGGTAAATTAAGTATAATGTAATACGCAGGTCCTTGACGAGCTGGAGATTATCGTGAATTTAAGGTTGGTTTGAGGGAGAGGAGATATCCGTATGCAAGATGGTGAGAGATGCGAGAATTGGTGTCATTTGTCTCATTCAAACACGTCCAAAAGGAACAATTATAATATGACATTGATTGGAAAACTTGGGAATCCATGCTTGTCTTCTTCATACCATATCTGATGTGTTCTTTCGCCTTACGCGGCTGAAGGATTAAGCCTGTCGGTCCTCAAGATTTCATACACACTCTTTAGCGAAAAGATTTTTGCAGGTCCGAATTTCAAATGGGATTGAGTTCCTGGAAAGACCCTTAAAAGTTAAAACTCTAATTAGTGCATAGAATTCGGGTAAAGTCACTGGATCTAGGTAGATAGTTTGTACGGCATATTAGCTTTTAATCAAATGACTCGGGACTGTCAATTTGTCAAATAATGGTGTTCAATCAGAATAATGAGTAAGATGGCGTGGGTGAGACTTGGAGTACCTAGGTAGGTAAGTGATAGCATCAATGGATGAGTAAAGATACTGCGTACGACAAGCTAATTGCAGATGCTAGACTGGATGCGAGTGCTAATGTGAATCAAAATGTCTAATGCGTTCGATTTATCCGATTCCTTCTTTTCTTGCACAAGACTCACGAGTGATAATGAGACAACTGTGCAGGAGATGCCTAGGTGGATGTCCACTTTTCACAACACTGCAGTAGTCGAGAGATAAGCAGAACAACCGGGAGGAAGTTAAAATGCGATCCAATGATAGCCGAGCGAGAAGGACTCTTATGCACATGGAAATGCATATCTTGCGCACATCTTACGCACCCTCGCGCCCATCTTTTTCAAGCAACTGCATAGAATTATTCCTGTCTTCAACATAGAACGGTATCTGCACAATGCAAGTAAGGAAAACTTCCCTCCAAAGCAGTTTAAGCTGGGTGTTGAGAGGTTTGGCAGCGCCATCCTCGGTCACCCCGGAAAAAGTTAGAAAAGCTGGAGAGGTGAAGAGAGACAGAATTGGAATTGAATACTACTTACTGTATGTGGACTTGCAGTGATACGTTTGGGGAACACTTTACTTGAGGGCATGGAAGGTTACAGAGGTCAGAATTGCAATCACTCGATCAATGTACATACATAGCCATTACCTAGGTCCTAGGTCCTGGGTTAAGTTGTAGAAAAATTCCAGATCCCAAACACACAACTGCAGCAAATCTCAGCGTCATCATACCTGGTATGTATCGTATGGCAGTTCTTAAGATTTGGTAATAATAATGTATTGTCGGAGGTTTATTACGATATGAATAAGATGATGCTGGGAACGAAGAGACAAACATTCAGAATTTTTAGTAAGGGTTACCATACCGAGTGAGCGTACCTGCTTCCCTCCAGATTACCTAGGGAGCCAGGGTACAATGATTAAGTTTTATACAAAAGATATCCAGTGCTCGTGTTTACCCAGGAACCACCTGGATATCAGGAACGACCAGGAACATTTGCTAGGATTAGTCTATTTTTATCATTTTGAAGCTTCGCTAACTCTACCTACCTAGTACCCACGGCTCATTAGAAGGACATCTGAGCACTTTTCCAAGTCCAACCACCCCCGCAAAAGAAAGTAGGTACATCTTCATCTTATCTCTCTTGGAGTCCCATTCATCAGATGAAATCTTGATGGTCAGCTGCTACGGTTATGGTGACGGAGTAATAGCTAAAGTTACATTCAATTACCCCATCCGCCAACGATGAGTGCCTTCGCTACTGGCTGGTCTAGAGACTTGCATGCGACTGTGACTGGAAGCTTGGTTAAATACTAGGTAGGTACCTAGTAGATTATGAAATGTACTGTGAAAATGAATACCATAGAGGACCAGGTATCTTCTTGCATAATCTCCCTTTCTTCACTCACAACTTTGGTAATATTCTTGCAGACAGTTGTTGCCCTATGGAATTGGATTTCGATGTTACCTCGCACACTCATCGATGTCCATAGGATTTCACCCATAATGGTTTTGATTAGCTGTGTAAATGAGGACAAGATAGAGTGCTCACGGTACAACATGTAACCCATAATGAGGAAGTTAAAAAAGAAAGGACTTGAAAGTGATGATTTCTCCAGGACAACAGGGACAACAGGGCAACGAAGTCTCAGATATACTTCCGATGAAAGCCTCTCACTGCGTCTGGAGAAGGGTTACTACTGGTTGTTGCTGTGTACCGCATTCATGGAGCGTCGTACCGGTATACGTATTGTCTTGTACGTACAGTCTTGCACACTGGTGTGTGTTCTCGATTCGAGATACGAATCTATAAAATGGTTCCTGGGCAAAGCGGGCGGGAGAGATCCACGTTCTCTCCGCTTGTTTTTCTGATCTATCTGAATTCTGAATAGACTTGACCACCATTACGACCTAGGACGGGGGGTACGGTCGAGTAGTGTATTGTTGAGGGTGGTTACCTCTTACCAAGGAAGTGAATATATATTGTAGGGCGATGGACAGTATCGTGATGAATGATGATGTAAATGTTGGAAGGGAAATGAGGATTGTGAAGAGGGGAGATGATGTGTTTTCGCAGGTGTTGATATTATAAGAAGAAGGACATGGGATGTTGGATATTGAATAACGAAATGAGTGAATTGGACTGTATAGTATTGTATTGTATTGTATTGTATCATACTGTAGAATCCAAAAGACGATTGATGATATTCAATTACCCAAATTAAGATTACCTACCTACCTCTCTCTTTTTTTCTTCTTTCTTCTGTAGAGTTTACCTACAGATCTAGGTACCTAGTATCCATCTAGTATCTACCTAGTACCTTACCTAGCTGGAGGTACCTAGCACTTCTCTCACTCTCACTCTCACTCTCTCATTGATATTAGATACACACATACACACACACATACACACACACTTCTCTCCCTCTCTCTCATTTTCACTCTCCCTCTCTCAATTGAATATCAATCTATATTATCTACCTATTTCTTCCATGCAAATACATAACCAATTTTATACATCTCTTATTACCAAGGTCCTCTCATAATCTCTTTTATACCAAATTTTAATAAAACCTCCAACTTCTTCCTAATTTCTCGGCTCCACTTTTCCAACACTCTAAGCTCTAGCGCCCTTTCTCACTAGCAAGTAGCAACGCCAGCTTTGGGACGAATCTCAGAACTCACATACCACCTCTCCGTCCTTTTGTAGAAAGTCAATTTATTAGTCCTGCGACCTTTTTGGACACAACTCTCTCTCTCTCTCTCTCTCTCTTCGTCAACAACCCACCACCCTCTTCCCTCCAAAAAAAAAAATAAACCCTTCTTTCTTTTGGTAGTAGATTCAGTTGCTTGTCCATATCAAAAGGGCTCTGCTTCTGATCTCTACCGTCCATTCCTTTAATACTAACTTACATTTTATCACTCCTTTCTCATTTGCCAATTTACGAAGTCACTTATTCATCCATTTGTCGATTTTCAAGAATCAATTTGTCCCAGTATCTCCAGTCTCCTCATCTTGGCTGCCAAATGTATGTCGAGCGTTTATTATCTGTTAAATCATCTATCTACCATTGCGATCAACTTTCCATTACAGCTTCTCGCATTTGTTTCAACGAGTTGAAGGGAGGACATGCTAATTAATGGTCGCAGATTGGATCGTGGTCGTTGTGTCGCTCGTATTCCCATTGAACGATTTGAATCGAATAATTCTTCCTTTCGAATCCCGTACGTCTCAACTTATATTTTTGGAACTGCGAGCGGTTTCTTCTTCGGCACCATTTTACTTTTCACTTTAACCATATGCTATTCTTCTAAGGGTTTGTTCGGTTGTTGGTTATCGATCCGATCTTAGGCAACATGGCTACCATATCAACAACGACACAAAGTGAGGTTAGCAGCCCTTCACAACTGCCTACCTTCGTTTTTCCCGCACGAGCTTCCCCATCATCTATTTCCGCAACATTCCCAAGAACCTCGGGTCGGCGGCCAATGTCTATACCTACCGAACTGCCAAGTTTCTCCTTCAATCCTTCGACGACGACAACACCATCTCCCTCGAGCCCTGCACTTTCTCCACCAATCTCTCCATGTTTCGCCAATTTCGATCTATCAAACTCCCCCAGAGCGGCTGGACATCGCAGAGGTACGAGTGAATTCATAGGTGGAGATGGCAAGGTAGGCTCGACTGCGGGATTGATGAGCACAAGTCCAACCCAAGGGGAAAATGCTTTGCCGCCACCTAACCCAGGAAGACGTGGACATGCACATAGACGTTCCGCTGCTGTGTCTGCACACGATATCAAAATGATTCTGAACCCTACCGCTCCAAACACACCGTCAATTCCACGAGGAGGATCCGCCCCAAATTCTCCATCTGGTCATGAGAGTCAACAAGGTGTAATTGGCCTCGCTAAATCTACCAGCAATGACGAAGCCTCTCCCATCAAACCCCCCTTCAATCGTGCTCGTGTCGGTTTCTCGGACAATGTGGAATTCATTCCTAGGCCCGTGAGCGTGGTGTCTAGTGACACATCTAGCACAGTCACAATGCGACCATCTCACTCAGTATCGAATTCCCTGAGCTCTGTTGTATCTGGAGGAACTATTACTCCACCGGCTAATGTCACTCCTCCGAATAAGGACCTTCTCGCCTTACCATCGCCCAATATTCGAGGAGCAGATTCACGGCCCAGAACTGCCAACGCCATCTTAGACCCAATCAAGGATACAACTCAATCGACAGAGACTTGTCCATCTTCAAGACGACGTGGATCCATGCCTTTACTTGATGATATCCAGGTTGTTGCTCCTCCAAGCCCTAGGAAGAAGTGGACATTCTTCGGACACGAGCCAGTATCTGGTAACTCTTCGCCAAGCCGATCACGCCCTGTTAGCTCGACGTCCATGGATAGACCGGAACCCAATGCGCCAGTGTGCTCGCCAGCAACTCCCAGATTTGATCATCATGACATCTACTACATGCCATCCATCGAACCCTCAAGTTCACGTAGGTCTTCGATTTCAAGAAAATCTGGCAAGAAACAAAAGAAAGTCAAGTCATGGGCAGGATCGATATTGTCGAGAAAATCTCGCAGTCGCGGTCAGAAGAAAAAGGGAGGCCGCCGTTCTGCGACACCTCCTCTGCGTCCTTACACGGCAATGAGTGACTCCGCAGCAGTTGAGATTCAGCCATTACCTGTTCATGCTGAAGAATCCCCCGCTCCTGAGCAACAAGACTATGCATCATGGAAACCAAGACAGACTTATCCATCTGATGACGATGCCATGAGTCCTATTATTGATCTAGATGCCGCTCTTGGCCCATTCAACACCCCTTCCTCCTATGGAGCCGAATGGGAATCGTCACAAAAGACATCATCCAAGAGACGAATGCACAGTGCAGCAGGCATGGGCGGATTTATAGGACCGGGTATGCATTATCATCGACGAGCTGAAAGTGCTCCTGAGATGGTTCCATTTGAAAATAGATTCGGCATACATCGTCTTGGTAGCAGCTCCACCATGGCTGATGTATTTGAAGAAGACGAGGAAGATGATGAATGGGAGGATACGAAGGCTTCTTCGGACAAAGATTCCATAGCCAGAACCGAGGATGATGATCAAAATGCTCTCGGTATCGACATTAAGGTTGTTGACGCAGAAATATCCAACAGCGACAAGAACATGGACTGGTCACTGGATGAAACACCAAGTGTACAACAAAAGGACAGTGCGTTCAGGGAAGGTGAAAGCAAGGACACCAGTGCGAGCCTGAAATCTGGCCACTCCAATATGTCTTTGAGGGATGAACCAATAATGGAGGAAGAATCTGTTAGCCCAATTGAAATTGTAGACGACTCTATTCCTCCCAGACCCGATTCAGGTGCACGATCCTCGGAGTCTACAGCGACTCCACCTTTTCGACCTCGACCCGTCAAAGATCTAGCACCTGTCGAGATCAATCCCTTTTCGCTACAGCCTGCGTATCTTACACCAAACAGTCCCCACTCGACCACTCACTCCTCGTTCCCATCCCCCAGGTCACCATTTTCATATGATACACAACGCATATCCACGGCTCCATCATCGATTGCAGATGAAAACGCTTTCCAATCCTTGCTACTTGGTGAACCTGGACCAGAATTGAGAATGTCTGTTGATGATGTTCCATCGCTAACAAGTAGCAATTCTACCATGACAAGGGAGAGTGGTGCGAATCCAGGTTACGTATTTCGTGATGGTCAACGTTCGGTTTCTGTCTCTTCTGCTAGTGGTCCGACCCGCAAACGCTCTAGCATGGCCAGCTTGCAACGATTGATAAGCAGTTCCCATGGGGAGAGAAGCAAGTTATCCATTGAATCTCGTGCTCCTAGCAATCCCGAATTGGAGAGAAAAGATAAAGGAAGCAAGAGCAAACGGATCAGTCGTATGATTCAATTCTGGAAGCCTAAGGAGACAAAAGAATCAACTTGATTGTTGCTTGTGCTGTACCATATAATTTTTGTCCATCACTTAAAATTACACTTCCACACAATTCTACACCTTGCGCGGCAGCATCAAATTCAACCTTATGACACGAACTCGGTACACATGACTGGAACGACAACTTGTTCTAATTGATATTCACATGATTGAACATGGACGGGCATAATGTGCATCTTTTCACATTTAAGGATCAATCGACCTCTGATTGTTATCCTACTTTTTTCGAGCTTCATTGGTTTATACCTTGGCAGAGCACTTTGTACTTTTGAGCGAGAATTCGGCGTTCTTTACATTTGAACAGGCGCGGTACAGAAGAACAACTTTACACTACTACATATGCATCTAAATTTCTTTCCGGGATTTGGAAAGACTCTTGCATTTAGGACAAGATGTGTGGGCGGCTAGTTTCGAAACGTTCTCTTATTTTAATGATAAAGCTGGGGTGTATGGGGTAGCATGAAGATGATTTAGTGTTTGCTTTGGATTTTGCTTCAATGACTTCTATTTCCCGGGTGTGCGGGAAGGAAGATCACATTTCATTTCGATCATGGAATTTTACAAATAGGAATTTAAAGGAAGGAGTGGTTATATCTGCTGGTGTGGGGCGTAAACATCTATCTCCGATAGGAAATATATTCCTCATCTTCATCTTCACGAGAAAGATTGGAATGATGGGATTGAAGAAGGGTGGCATGTCTGTAGCCAGTAGACTGCGAGAGCACCCATACTTAAGTATGGTTGATGCGACTAACATAATGAATATACCGAAATTAGAAATATACATTCTTTTAATGCAATCTAAGATCTTGATATATGTGTTGCGAAATGATTTTGTGATGATTTCATAGGGGGTATTGATGATTATTGACGATGGTATGTTTGTGTACAAGTCTTTGATAACATATCTGACAACAGGAGCATTATATTTCTCATCCCTTCAGTTGATAAAATTCTAGACCGACTCATGCTTCTGACTCCTATCTTTTTTTTTTTTGTCTCAAATGAACATGCATGACTTTTCGAACTCACTCGTCAGCTGTAAAAGGGGGAGATAGTCTTGAGATAGTTTAGAATCCAGCCTCCTATTGCCTTGTGCACGAGCCTCTCTAGTCTCGACCTCGGCAACTAAAAAGAAAAACGACGTGCTTGCTTGCTTTCAAGGTTTAAGCTTCCTCGAGTGGCTGGTAAAGATAGCATCTTTGAACCCCCGATAATATCGATGCTTTGACTATTGCTATAATTTTATCAAGGTCCTTGGACAAACTTCTCAAGGCCGTGCGGTGTTTGTTTTCGAGTCGAGGAATACCTAATAGAGGTTACCTAGGTCCACGGGCAGGTAGCTTTATCGATCGATCGATCTAAGATCATTTTACCGCGTGGTTCGATCGTCGGATTTCTTTCGTGTGCTTCCTGCGCCAATCTCACAAATCACATCGTGTCGTATCATATCGTATTTCTCAGCTCCCACACGCAAACATGTCGCGGTCTCCCACCAAGCGAATCCTCACCGAGCTCTCCGCCTACAACAACTCCCCTCCCTCCCCCACCCAAACGGGTATCGTCTCTCTCGCCCCCTCCCCCTCCTCCATCCTCTCCCTCTCCGCCATTCTCCAATGTCCATCCTCCTCTCCCCCTTCCCTCGGCTACCTCGGAGGCCGCTGGCTCCTCTCCATCGCGCTCCCAACTAACTACCCCATCGGCGCCCCCATCATCAGATTCGTAACGAAAATCTGCCATCCGAATGTGAAATGGGAGACGGGAGAGATATGCTTGGATGTGCTGGGGGAGAAGTGGACACCGGTGTTGGGGGTAGTGGGCGCGCTGGAGTCGATTGCGGCGTTGGTGGCTGGGGGAGGCGATGAGACGAGTCCGTTGAATGTGGATATCGCGAAGTTGAGGGGGATGGGGGATGTAGTGGCCGCGAGGGCGTTGGTGGGGTGGTGGTGTGCGGAGGAGAGGTTTGAGGGGGGGTTGGAGTAGAGGGTGGATGGTGGGGATGTGGGATGTGGGATGTGGGATGTGGTGTGCGAGATCGAATGCGCGTACTTCGTGATGTTATGCGGGTTGTCCCCAATATCTCCCGATATCAATCATCTTCCACGAAACAGCGAGTTCACAATCGATTTGAACGTACTTGCATACATTACATTACATTGTATTGCATTGTATTGCATTACGTCAACCCCGGATTCTATCAAGCGCTACCTCCCTCATTTCATACATTTCATACACCTAACATACACATACACATACACGAGAGTGGAGTGAAAACCTGAGACGGGTACAGCAATTGGAGATAATTTACTCATATTAGCACGGCGTTTGGGATTTCTTATATATCAGGGTAGAATTTTTTGATTCTTTCGTTTGGAAAGAGATGCGGTTGAGACGAGATGATGGATGTCACAGCATACATGCATACACACACTATATCAAACCAAAAGATGAACAAGAAAGATTAGGAAAGTTATGAAGTTTCTTGTATATACATACTACTGAGTAGTTTGACTGGCTCGTGAGTTTTGAGAGTCGGATAGGGCACTTCATGTGCTGATGTGTACATTTATATGTACAGTGAGGAATGATAATGAAGAGAGTTTTTTTCGCCTCGTCCTCGTTTTAGCTACCTACCTACCTACCTACCTGGTTGCGCTTTTACTTGTGAGGTTTGGGCCATGGTAGAGATGCTGTGGGTTTAAGTTTGATTACAATGTAGGGCGAAATATGAATGAAGACTTGTGGGACTTTGTTCTGTTTTTCTATGTACCTATAGAGAGAGAGAATCAAGGAATAGTTCTTCTTATTCTCTCTCTTTCTCTCCTTCTTTTTTCACTTCTTTTTTCGCTTCTTTCTTTTTGTTTCTCTTTCTCGTTCTCGTTCTCGTTCTCATTTTACTACTACAAATACCTAGCTGGAGTGTTTAAATATCCTCGCTTGCTACAAAAGTTTGTCGGGTGTGGGTTGATGTGATGCATGTTATGACGAGATGAGATTTTTGTGTGTGGGGAGAATCGGGATTGATGAGATGAGTTGAGTTGAGTTGAGTTGATATGATATGTTATGTTATGATATGACAACGCAATATGAGAAATTGGGAGGATGTCCGTTTTGTTTGTTTGTTTGCTTGCATTTTTTAAGAGGGAATTGGATTAGATTTGTTGGGTACTTGGTTGGTTGGTTGGTTGAGAGAGGGAAGGAGGAGGAGTTGGGGTTTGGGCAGTGTTGGGGATGGTGATGTTTTTTGAAAGGATAGAGGGAGTTATGAGTGTGTTATTTGTTGTACTGGGTTTTTGGAGTCAGAGGGGAGGTGGGGGGTCAGAGGAGTAAGTAGTTATTGAGAAGAGGGTTTGGGGTTTGTCTTCTTAAAAGCTGTGAGGTTTTACATTCATGGTGCGTTTAGAGATACCATCAACACTGTCGAAGTTCATAGAAGGTTTATTCAACTTTTCACGAGTTGTACGAATCTTTCCTCCTCTTGTTCTCAAAGATATAGTTCGATCACTCCTAACTCACAGCACAGCACAAACAAAAAAACAGCAGTACGAAAACCGCCAATGATTAGCGATAAGTGCTTGCTCCTCCCTTTCTCTGTCTTCGTCAGCCCATCTATCTAGACTAGAAATTTATCTCACGTACTCGGGGTTTTATTCACAATTTACTTATAAGGCGATGATATCGCTTCTTCTTTAATAACACATCTCATACCTTATAGTTTCACAATCTTGATCATATATCAAACTCCCATCTTGCATTATCTATTTCTACACATCATATATCTATCAAACAACCGACTTCAAGGTGCAATTCATTCTACCCTCGAGATGAATAGTAATATATCGAGAATGGAAGTAGACCTATGATTGGTATTGCAGTTAGTGTAGTGTCGCTTGTGGGTTTGGGAGTTGTGGGTTTGTGGAGTGGGTATGATTTGAAGGAATTGGAGATAGGAGGATGGTGTTCGAATGAAGTTTGGGATAGTAGGCAGACGGGGAGTTTTCTTATTAAATGGTATTTGATGGACTGAGAAGGGAGGTAGATGTGAGTGGGTTTGCGGGAAGGAATTCAGTGGGGGTGGGTTTTGTATCCTTGAAGGAAGAGGGCGTGAAGGGTATAGGGAACGCATCTTTTTGCGGGTAGCGGAGTCGGAGGTTGGAGTTGGATTCGAATGGTTGTGTCGATGATGTTATTAGAGTGGAATACGAAGAAAATTGAGTTACAAATCTGTGGTTTTTAGGTCGATGGGAAAATTGTTGTGATGAAGTCTCTACAGAGAGCTACTCGTGTTTTCCAGCACTCTTAGATGCGACTAGTTTTTCCTTATTGGGGGTATGACCATACAACCTTGTTCCACTTCTGAGGGCAAAGGTTCGAGAAGATTAGAAGAGATTTCTCTCTAATATCTACACTCCTAGACTTAATCATACGATTATTCACTCTAGAAGCACGTTTTCAGCGCACACCCCAACACATGAAGTGAATGAGGTGACTGGCCAGATACTCAGATATAGTGATTTAAGAGTCATTTCTATGACTGATCACATTGTTTTTCGAGTCACTTCGAGTCAGAGGAATAGCGCTAAAGTATTCTGACAGTATATAGGTAGTTGAGAGCTTCCTCGAAATAAAACTCGAAAGATCTTAGCTACAACTGTCTTCTAAGCTCAAATCAATTATCAGATTCCTTGATCGAGATTCAACCATTACCAGTATCTGAATTACTTTTACTTGCAACCACGAAATTTCCATATTCAACACTTGACGCATTCGGTCTTTGACGCGAGAAGACTACGATTTACAGCACATCAACATACATACATCGTGTCGGCTACAGACCTTGTCTTGATTCAAAATCACCGCATCACAAACGTACTTGAGGTATTAATTCTTGTTGTTTACAGAAGAATACTTCTAACCTGAGAATAGCACAATATCAAAAATGGATTACTTGTTGGTTGGCATTGCATCAACGGTAGGAGTACTGGCTGTCCTCATTGCAGCTGTCTGGTATCATACTAGTAGAAAGAAGAAGCTTGCGGCTGCGAGATGATCAAACTGTTGGTGGGGTTTGAGGTGGAGTGGGATGGTTCTCTTGAGTTTTGTGGATGGATGAATAGATGGATGGATGGTGGGGTGATGTAGGATTGCTTTCTTTTGGTGTAATTTTAGTCAAGGAGGGTAGGAGGAAATCATTGAATGGGAGGATACGGGCGAAGTAACAGACAGAAAGGGAATGGGAATCGTCTTAATATCTTTGAGTTTTGGACTGATAGTATAGAAAGGACGGAAAGGTTTTTAGCGAGTGTTTGGGGTTCAACTACTCGCATGCGTTGAAATTGATGTTCTGGAGATGGATTTTTAGTTCTTAATACTAAAATCCCGAATACAACAGATTAAAGTCTACATGATTCTCTACTGGTTTGGAGTGAATGGAGTGACTACTTGGGGATGGTAATACATACAGAGTAATTCCTGTGACTGTTTCACATCTGATTCAGAGTTTTAATTGTGTGCACTATGGTAGTTAATTTTCCTAATGTGATATCCTCCGTCGAGTTACTACATAGACACTCAACGATCACATCAAATCTAATCACTATTCGAATTTCAAGCGCGCCTCAGGACTATTACCTTCAAAAGTACCTTTTAGAACTTCGTCTTCACGAGCTTCAAACCACCACGCATCTCTTCACTGCACCCACGCCACTCCCCCTTCCATTCATTCCAAAGTATCCGAACTTCGCTTCGCAGCGTAGTCGCATTTATCTCTATCTCTGGTACTAGAATCATACATTGCACATTATTCCCCAAGTATACCATCCTTTTCCTATGATAACCATCACATATTCTCAACCTCATAGATCTTCTAACATTCAAATTAGCAAAACATCGCTTTAACAACCAATCAACAATGCCTTTTGGGACGGTATCCATCGTTGCTCTATCATCACTTGCAGTGATGGGCCTATGTGTCGGCGCTTTTGAAGTTTGGAGACAGATTAAGAAAAAGCAAGAGGGTGAAAAAGTGCGGATGGCTCAAGAGCAAGTTCCGAGGATTGTGTATACGTCGCCTTCTTTTGCTTCGTAGGGATTTTTTGATGATTAGAAGGTGTGAGAGCCGGCGGGTTCACCAGGATGGAGGGATGGTTGGGGATGATCTAGGGATGAGGGGATGAATATTGAGAGAGCTGGATGTCTTTTTTGTTCCTGGCTTTCATTGTGCGAGAGAAGAGTAAAGTTAGACATTGTCGAGCACGAATCACTTGTTCCTTTAAATCTAGTTATCGTCAATTACAAAAGTCCGGGTGTTTTTGTATTCTGAGAGGTATTATTAAGAGTGGATGGATGCAGATGGCAAATTACTAGGCTTTTGTACTTTTGATACCAGTATTGGAGGGGGGCCATCATCTGCAGTTGAAGAGTTATCTGCATACTAAGAGCGTTGAACTTAGCAAGTTAAAATCATTTTGTGTTTATTCGTGCTATAACAGATCTTTTGCAAGAAATATATGAGCGAAGATCGATATGCTAAATTGAACTGCCAGGTCTCGAGGTCACTGTCCATCTTGATTAAAATTTGAGTGAATTGGGTCGAGCCATAGTGGTGAGTCCCGAGTCACAAGTAATGGATGACAGAATTTGTTCCGATGTAGAATTTCCTTTGACTCAACAAGAAGTCATAGAAAAGCTAACAATAGAATATTACCTTTTACTCCAGATTCTTTAAATCACCTAAAGTTCTAATCCTGGAGTTCACGTAGACACTACATATAGAACTTGCGGTACTCATCAATACTTACCCCGACTTTCCTCGCTGTCTGATCAACATTCTTGAGCTCGAAGATCAACATGGAATTCTTTACAATTCTTCCAGCTCTTCTTGCTCACTACGACAGACATTGGATTCCACAGTTACCAGAGTTCAATGCCAAGGCATCTAGACATTGTTCGCTGCAAATCTCAAGTCTCTCCGCTCATTACGACGTTAAGACCTTTCTTGAGCCAATCTCATCAACAATATCTACCTCTGTAATCACTTCAAAGCCAATTAAATCAGACCTGATATCAACAATTTAGCATCGCGCTATAAATTTCAAGCATGCCCTCTCATAAATAAAAGTCAAAATCCAAGACAATACTAACATAACAACTGTAAGATGAAACGATTCATTATAGTCGTGCTGGCACTATTGGTACTTGTGCTTGGCTCTGTTTCGGTCTACTATACTGCATGGAAGCCATTGATGAAGAGATTGGCGAAAAGAAAGGAGGTTTTGACCTTGCCGACTACGAATCACCTATAGATCGGCAGTGGAGCTTGTTATCGAGAATCCGACCTCTCATGTTGTTAACTCAAAGACCTAGTTGTCTTTTCTTGGGAAGAATAATTGATGAGATGGTTGGATGGGGTTGACACTCTGTTGTATTGTAAATTTGGTGAGGGGGAGGAGCATGATAAGTGGTTCAAAATAAGCTCTCAATAACAAGAGCGTTG
This sequence comes from Botrytis deweyae, assembly GCF_014898535.1. Classification (NCBI taxonomy): domain Eukaryota; kingdom Fungi; phylum Ascomycota; class Leotiomycetes; order Helotiales; family Sclerotiniaceae; genus Botrytis; species Botrytis deweyae. The sequence goes on from NW_024066212.1 coordinate 830,274, forward strand.
AGGTTGACAGATTAGAGTCATCCTACTGTTTCGTTCCAAAGTGAATGACACAATAATTGACAGAGTAACTGACGTAGTTCGCACTGAAATTCTGAGTCAAAAGCGATAGTTCTTGAGGGCGTACTAGTAAAGCAATATCTTCAGGTCTTTCTCGAGACTACCTCGAAAATATCGATAAATATTGAAGGAATCTAGCCTGACATCGTTACGTTGTACTTAACAGCCTTTAAATGTTGAATTGTGATGGAGATATTCGTTGGCAAAATTTTACCACTTATTTTATGGTCATCTTCGTCGCAGCAAATATTTTTAGATCGCAAGCCCAACATATTCAAAAATATGGCTCACCGGGAGGTACTTCAACCCGTGATATCATGCGCCAAGCCCCAACCCGCAGCCACCTCCACTCTCATCCTGTAGGATTCCAGCCATCTACAAGGACAAGGATTAACATCACCAATTCTAATTTTCTTCATGAACTTCATGTTTCACGAAAATATATCATCATGCCACTTATGCAATTGATGACTATTCACAATGGACCATCTCTCCAAAAGGAAGAGGTGCTGACCCCAGATTATGTTGTGTCTCCCACGATATTATAGAAACGTAATTTCATGTTACTCATTCAATATATAGGTAATAACGAAGATTAACCACGCGCGTATAGAACAGAAATAGTGCTGACCATAAGCCTCACCCATTTGCTGACCTTGGCACCGCGCAGTGCAGCTTATTAACGCAGGTTCATTCTTCATAATAGAGGCCGGGACGAACACGAAGAACCATATGTTGTTTTTCATGTTTTCATCGTTCTTTACGGTTGGCAAGGTTAACCAGCATGTTGTATCAAATTTATATTCCTGTGTTACTTTCTCTTATGGCATCCGCATCCGCTTATTGGATACAATTCAATGCCGAGTCTAGATGCGCCAGTAAAGAAACTCTGCGTTCATGGAGCGGATCAACAAATAGAGGATGTCAGGCACGCTTCTCTAAAACAGCCAATTCGGTATTCGTCATGAATACTGGCACATCGGATGATAACACAGTGGTTGTTTTTTATTCCTCGCAAGACTGTAATCCCGAAAGTGCCATTGCACGGGTCGAAAGTGGATGTGTTGAAATTGAAAGCGAAAATCTTGGAACCAAATATCAGTCATTCAATGTTATTCGAACGTTTGATTCGGCGAGGATTACACCGGTTTCGAAGAACGAGTTTGGGTATCAGCATGGTGGAATCAAACTCTACAAAGGTGTGGAGTATCGGTGGTTGAAGCAGCTTGACGGATCATTTCGAGGAGTATTTCCGGAGGAATGGGATGATGCTATTTTGAAGCAAAGAAAAATAACCACTTCTGTGAGCTGAGAAATTGGTTATAAGGAGGTTGGAGCAGCGTGTGACGAACCCAGGCATCTTCGATACGATAGCTTCTGGAAAACATTCACTGATAGAAAACATGCCTCCAACACGAGGAGCATTGATCATGTGAGAAGCACCTCGATTACCAGTCAACCTACTATTGAGTATAGACATGTCATATCAGTGCACACGCTGAGGGGGAGACAGGAAAGTTGTCGCGGAAGTGTTTACTCTAGAGGCCTGCAAAATGGATGAGTAAAATTGAAAGCCAGAGAAGAGACGTTCAATAGTATGGTTCTGAGAGTGCGAGTACTGAGTAATGATTAGAAGATTAATCTCCAGTCGTCTTTTCAATCCGAAATGCCTCTAAAAAATACCCACCCATTGTAGGTAACCTACTGGTAGTAATTAAGGGTGGGGCTCCTTTCGAGCTTCGAGACGATACATCTGCGAATTCTCAAGCATACTTCCTAAGCCAAGGATGCGGAACTCAGGAATCATTCGACGATAGATTGCGAGGCTCCAATCGCCCGTGAAGAACTTTGATCTATTAAGATAGTGTTTTTCGTGTAAAGATGCGAACCTAGTTGATGATCATTGGACGCGCAGCTTGAATGGTTTGGACAAACTTGCGAGTATATTCAATACTGAGATACAACGCATGCGATGACTCTTAACTTGGAGAATCACCCTCGGAAGTAATTAGACAAATAGAAAGACATGTTACTGCACTGGGATAATTGGCCCATCATATTTGTGGACCTTTAAACGAGGATTCGCGTGTGAATTGCGGTAAATAAGGACAAGAGTTGATCTTTTGTCTTCCTATATGCACCAAAACTCCAAATGCTATGCAATGTGATCCCAGATTTCCTTTTACTAGTCTTCGTCATCATCACTCTCAACATTGGGTAGCTTCGAACCTCGAATGCCGCCCTTCTCTTGACGTTCTTCTTCTTCATCCTCTGCATCACGTCTCCGCTTCGTAACTCTCATGTCATTGTCCTTGATGGCTCCAATTTCGATCAACAGCTTATCGATCTCCGCCATTCCTACTCGCACACCTCCCATGGTCATTAATGTAACCACTTGTTTCACAATATCTCCTTTGTTGTACACCAGTATTGTAGGGCAATTTCTGTCGGGATAACCTTCAATAGCCATGTCACCCCTCATCTCGCAGAACTTGACCTCCCCAAACTCAACAGCTGCTCTTCTCCACAACTCAGTCAAGACCCTACTTTCCACATTCGTTCCCAACCCACTCGTGAGATTGACCAATACTGGCGAGTCTTGACTTGCATCTGTAACCTCTCTCTGATAATCAGGCTTCGATAAAGGGTATACTGCGCCGTGTTTGGCTTTCTTCGATATAGATGATAATTCTGCCATTCGTTGTTTTTTATATTGTTCGAGAAAAGCATCGTCTTCTTCATCTTCAAGAGCGTCTAGCTCATCGAGATCCTTTCCTTCAAGTCGGTTTTCGTGCGCAAGACGACGTCCCTCGAGAATAGCCTCTTCGATAAGGGGCGTGGGGGAAGGAGGTTTCTCGGGAATGATACCCTTGGCTCGCAAAATATCATTCCATTCTGTATCGGCATTTGGATCATCTATAGGCACATTGATTCTCTGATCCATAGGAGCTGCCATGATTGTGAAAGTTGAGGCTGATTTGAGGAATTCTTGTATTATGATGATACTTGACCTAAATTTGCTCCAAGACAATTGTTATGTGGAATCCACAATCTGCAGCCTGGCCTAGCTCTGAGCAATTGGAGGGGTAGTCGGAGCAAAGATGACCCAGAAGCCGATCCACTTAAAAGCACGAGCTATTTTTACGGGTCGAATTTCGTCTTCACGTGATCGATCTCGGTTAAAAATCTGGCACACTCTAGGGTTTTTAGAATTGGTTCAATTTTCTCCGCTCTTGAAACTTACCAGTTCGACCCATCGACAATAGACTGACCTTCGCCCTCTACGTCCAAAAAACTCGAGACTTTGACAAAGACCCGTCAGTCCAATATCCGAATAACAATTTCGATCAAAATACGTCAAGATGGTAAGGAATCACTCAATCAATTATCCCCACATCAACGCATCGATTTTGGTTTGAAGGCATGAGGTGGAATTGTACAATGGCACACGACATTCACACGGCAATCACGAGGAGGAGAACAAGCTTGAAACGGATTGGAAAATGTTATTTCTTCGCCTTTGGATTGGATCGAATTGTTGGAATGGATGCGTTGATGATGGAATTTGATGGTTGAAATTCGATGAGGTCAATGGCTAATCAGAATTTGCCACCTAGGTTCTCGCAATCGATCTCCTCAACCCATCCCCAGCTGCTGAGGCACGCAAGCACAAGCTCAAGGTATGCGACAACACCTTTCACTAAATCTTCGACTCGATTCAAAATTGGCAGAAGCTAATATTTCTTTGCCACTCTAGCAACTTGTCCCAGCCCCAAGATCCTTCTTCATGGATGTTAAGTGCCCAGGATGCTTCACCATCACCACTGTCTTCAGCCACGCCCAAACCGTTGTCATCTGCGCTGGATGCTCAACTGTTCTCTGCCAACCAACAGGTGGTAAGGCTCGTTTGACTGAGGGCTGCTCTTTCAGAAGAAAGTAGATTAGATATATTCTTGCTACTTTTCTTTTGGCTTCGTCTTTTCGGTTAATGGCAATGGCTCAATGAGGGTTTAGACATGGTTCTAGTTTTCGATACGCAATTTGATGGATAGAAGATGGACCTCACCCAAAATTCCTTGCGAAAGATCGATGCAACAAGCAGCAGAGGGGCGTTTGGGAAAATCCGGATATCTTGCATCAAATCAAAAACGATTCCCTCATAAAATTTGATTTATTTTCGTGTGTACGAGTCGTTTGTGATATGATTGATCGCGAACGTAAATACCTCCATTGGTGGATATGAACGGCAGGAAATGACGATTCTACGAATATTCACGATGATAGAACGACCTGGAGTTGCGAGAACTTGGATTGTCTCTTGAGGGCCTCGACATATTCTCAATGGACATGGAGCTTGTGCTATATCAATCAACGATGATTCCACATTCCCTTTTCAATGCCCGTGAATAATGTATGACTACCGATTGACTTTGTTGTGATGGATGGTTCGCAAGCGCGTCTGCCCAGATGAACCTTTTTCTGACTTGCCTGGCCATTTTCCAGATTCTTTCTTTACATGTCTTGAAGTGATATATTAAGATTGTGAAATCCTAAACGCCGAATAGTTTAAACGACCCCATGCAACCTGGAAAGGCAGCTTACTCCTAATTATCACATTTATTTAAGCTAACATAGGGGAAGCGACATCGATGCTTCCACAAAAACGCTTGTCCAAACACTGGACTTTGACATATTCAAGGGCAGTATACATATTTCAGCACGTCGCTACTTATGACTTTCAGGACGGATTCTCCACCTAGTCGAAATTGCTGTATGAGTATCATCTCTTCCCACCAAGTTGACAATACAGTGAAGTCATCTAATCGATGCTGATTTCTCGGCTTGGCCTGCTATTTCCCTGGACGAAAAACAGAAGCTCAAATCAATTCTACTGTACTCCTGCAACTTTCATTCGGTTGTTCCCTTCTAAGTTAAAGCAATTATGGTTGAGTGAGTGTAATGGGCCAATGTGGAAAGTACATCTTTGCTCAACGTCACTTGACGAATCATGTAGGATTTTATTTCATCTTCCGCTATCGATATGGCGGATCAACACTACACATTGTCAAGTTTTTCAGATTCTGCCCTCATGTCCCTCCCCTTGAGTGAAAATCTACAAAGCCGATCCAGTGAAATTGCGACATGTACCCTTGATAGGTATTCACTGCATCGATGGAGTCAAAGCTTGTTTAAAGGAACTTATTTCGACACGGCTTCTCACCTTTATTTCTTTCATTTATCCTCGGCGCCCTCTCCTAGATCTCATTCCGTCCACCGCGAAAATCATGGCAGAAGTTACTGAATCTCATGATCCTACCCCGACCGACACTGTCATGGACGATGGCATCGAATCTCAACTTCCCATCTTACACAATGATCGTCGTATCCACCTAGAACGTCTCGCAGTATTCCTGGCATTTAGAGAAGGTTTTGCGCAAACGGCGGAGGCAACAAGAAAGTCATTCCACGGCAACAAAAAGGCATTTGTCAACAGAAGGCGAGAATTCTTCGAACGGTTGATTAGTAAACCAGAGATTTCATCGCAGCTGCACCAAATGAAAAAGAAGCGTGTCATCGCAGCCGCCGAATTTCTGTTCAGGACTGGTCATCTCTCATCAAATTCGACAATGAATAAACGCTTTGCGCATCTCTCTGCAGAACAGATCCGGAGTTTCGAGTGGAGGGCTTCTGTTTCTCTTCCTTCATGTGCGTAATAATTCCTGCGAATGTTGTCATGGGTAGTTACTGATAATTTTTATGTTCCAGTGAAAAAGAGGATAGTTGTAATGGTGGAGTTGGAACCTCCTATATCAACGAGGACTAGATCGAATTGTGAGGGCTGTCGAAAATTGAAGATAGCTAATGACGAATCGAAACTCTCTGATGAGATGGAGAAAATGTGTTTGTGTGCTGGGGGGTATAAATCCAATTTGAATGGAGAGAATGGTGGCGCAGACTCGGCGAGAAATGATGATGATGAAATGGAGATGAACTAGTTTATAGTCGTTACTGTGCGCATGTAAACGCTGATACAAGATTTCTGGTTTTTGTGCCTTCACATCACAACAGAATGTCGATATCTGGTGACTCTTTTATTTTGTTGTATATAAAACGTCCTATGTGAATCTCTGGAGTTTGTGTCTGTTCGGAGGTGACTATCCGCCCTACAAGCTGGCATGAGGGCAGCCTAATGTGTTGCCACATTCATTGTTTTCACCTTGACGGCAAGTTTTGATATTGAGTCAACACTACTCCAGCAAATTGAATCTGATCACTCTTCTCGAAATCACTGTAGTTAGAAAGAAAAATGTCAGTGCTCCTTTCTAGGAATCACTGATCAGGAAAGCATTGATGGCTTTAATCCAGCGAGCTAGGATGGATTAGTGATCATTCAAATCTAACGGGTTGAGATGGGCTAAAAGAGTTGTAAAAGTATCTATTAACGCGGGAGAAATGCATTATTCGAGGGTCTGGATCTATGGTTTAGTATTGAAAAACCGTGATGCTTCAATCCGATCAATAGAATGAGAAGATGGTGATGTAGAGAACGGGCTTAGCTTTTGAAAGCTTTAAAAGGTAACACGCGCGAAGTGGGCGTTTCTGTCATCGAAAATGACCTGCTCGATAATCACTCCTGGACAGCGATTTTTTATATGTTTATCCATGTTGTTGTCTTTCGCTTTTTTGAATCCCCACTTAAAGTTGTTGAAGAGTAAGCGAACTCGGTGTATTGATCAGTTTTAAGTCGATCTTCTGCCGCTTGAGGTTATGAAAATGGCGAGAATCTTAGGAACTGTACATATATAAACAATGAATTGAAGGCACTTCAGGTAAGGCGGAGTAAAGTACTGTGATGTCAGCCTTATCATTAACGGGGTTTCTATCGCTCAAGGGTTTTCTGACGAAGTGATTCAAGAGGCACGATTCGGATATGCAAGGGTGTGGGCCACGTAATGATTAAAAAATGTATTATCGGGGGTTCATATACAATGGAGACTTCATCTCCTACAGCCATGATATTATTCCAAAAAAAATTCACGCACACTGTTCAGTCCTTTTCCAATCATGAACTTCGTGAAGGTCCTGCACACCACGTCCCACAAGGGCATCCCGTGAGCTTCTTGATCCATATGCATGCACGTTCATCCACCAACTTGCTCTTTTTATCTGGCGGTTCCATTTGAAACAGTTGGACCCTCTTGCTTGCATGACAATTCTCTGTCGGTAAATTCTCCACAGGCTGGAGTTTCCCGTCAGGCCAACGACAGCCAAATTTATCGAAATCACGATTGTCACATTGAGGCTCAATTGACTTCATGATAGATTGTAAATCGCTCATCGCCACGACCCTTTGCAACGGAGTCTCTAGATTTCCCCAATTCTCGTCTAATATCGTTTTCCAAATCTCTCCAAAGGATATGAAAGCTTTATAAAATCTTCTCATGATTACCACTGGTGAAAGTAGAGTCTCTTCATCCTTACCATCGTCTTCAAAAAGATCTTTGGTTGAGAGAAGGTCTTCCCAACACTGTTCAACCAAATCAATGGAGTCCGGTTGCCCTTCGAGAAATTTCCAAAGAAATTTGGTATAATCGATAGCATCATTATAAGCCTTGCAGAGCAATTGGTGGAACATTGTGATCTTTTCGATATCGTCTATTTCTAGATTTGTCGTTTCAGTCAAGATCTCTTTCCTTACTTCTAATTCTTCAGACATGGATATTGGAGGAGGCGCTCTTGAGTCTGCGAGCTAGTTCTTAGTTTAAGAGTTTCCGTAGTGGGATGGGATCAGAGGAATGAACTACATACCATCGTTCATGATAAGCTCGACACATTCCAGAGGAGGCTCACTGACCAGATGCGGAAGTTCGGGATCATTGCTGGGCGGGTCTGAAACATCTTCTATCTCGACTCGAGCAATCGCTTTCCCCTTTTCTTCCGCCTTTCCATCGAGTCTGCGAGTACAACATCATCAGTTTTTTTTCTCATGTGAGACCATAAAGCCTTGCGTACGTTTGACCTATACCTGGACGAGATTCTATCGCCTCCTCTGTCACACCATTCCAGAGGGTAACGGTCCTCAAATTATTATGAGCCACTGCAGGCCTTCTTTTCATTCGTTTCTTGAAATTCCTTGGTCCCTCACTGAACTTCAAGTGCCTCTGCAGCTGTTCTCTTCTTGTACACTTTCTTCCACGCTTCACTTCTCTCTTGTTACCGTTTGATTTCGCTTGTTTCATATCGCTATTTAGAGTAGAACTCGCGTTTACTAGGAGTACTTTGTGCGGCAGAAGTAGATGGTCAATGATCAGATATCGAGATAGAAGTTTTTCACGGCCTGAGAGATAGTCTTTCCCTCGCAGCAACAAATTAAAAAGAGAGCGCGAGTAAATGCAAACAAACACCAAATGTTTTGACTCATCGAAGTCGTATTTTCCTAGTCACTTTAATTCTACTGTAGAAGAGCGACAATTCCCAGTATCTAATGTCAAAAAGTGCGACAAACGGGCTCAAAGGGGTGTAATGCATCCTTGTTAACGCTGCCAAGACGGCTAGACGCATGAGATATTACGCCATGTGCATGGAGCAGCGATGCCGTTTTGACTCACCGATTATAATTTCTGGGCATTTATAGGCTATCATCTCGATCATTCGTGACACCTATCGGTAGGTAATTAGTGTTGAGTTCAAAATACAATTACTCGGTTCATGGACATGGGAAGGTGACTCGAAAAGGTTAATTGTGCAATTTGAGTTGATATTGGACTAACTACATGATCAGTAAATGACTAATAGAAGTAATACGGAATTGCCAAACCGGTTTGAAAATTCTGGTGAAACCGCACTCCTCGTGATGTACTTCACGTGATAATGTGTTGAGCTGCATGGAGGGGACAGGATGGTGCAACGTGAAACGCAGGCGTCTCAACTGCAGATGTATTCTTCTTATACAGATCTATTCTATTCATTTGATCGAAGATGCCCCATTTGAACCAAGACATACTAAGTCGACGAGATTGGGACTTAGATGATTACACCATCATCGCGAATGCAATCAATTAGAATGAACGCCTTTTCATATGGAAAGAGAAACCTCCGCAGTATTTTTTAGAATGCGTCAAGGAAAATATGGACTTTGAATCTGTAGAGAAGGTACACCAATCTCGAATAATTTGCTGGATATTGATTGATAAGCAATTCGCCTTCGAGTATCAACGTCATCTCACACATAATCGTGCAATGTATGTTTTTGCGTCAAGAATTTGAAGTGATGTACATGTAACATCTCGAATGTGCGTCAATAAAGTATTCTGCCTGGATGGGAAAGATAATACTCTATATTAATGCTAAGCAAATTATCACAGCTGGAAAGGTGGTTGCAAAAATAAGAACAACCTTCGATGAGTCGACAGTGACCCGTCGTTGTACTTTACTTTGACGATCTAACCCAGGAAGAAGTCAAACCATAGAGAAAAGCCAAAATTTACCTTTGTGAGAATATTCTGACGTCCCTGAGAAGATCTATACAGGACGTGCCTCAATCACAGAGTACTACTTGACACTGCTCACAACTTACACACTCAACTACGTACCATATCATCTTGCGTTGATGTTTCTCAACATTGAAGCTGTACGATACCCATCTAAATGTTTTTCAAGAGAGGTACACGTCTAATACGCCGGTATATTCTAAACTGGCTTCCATTTAGCCATTTAGCTGACAATATCTATCTACTTCCGAGGAATTGGAAGGGTATGGACGCCGAGAAGACTCGTGAATATAGGCATGTTCTCCACTTGTATGTTGTGGATATGTCTCTGATGAATCTACACAGCTTAACGCCTGATTTCGATTCCTTGTGCAAGCACCAGTTGATATAACACACATCGTCATCATTAGGTAATCTGAAGGTAGGAAATTACAAAAACATCTGTTTTATTTTTCCAAACTTCGATACTCTTTCTTGAAAAGGGCACTCTTAAGTACCATGACAACTAGATATAATATATAAGATATATAGCATTCAAGGAATCATATCTTTGAATCCCCAGAAGTGCTTCAAAATCCTCTACCTAACATGTTGAATTATTCTGATCTCTTGGAACCCTACAGAATCATAACTTATTCAAGCGACAGAGCAATTCCTCCACAATTATATTTCATACCCTTGACTTACATCTAATGAAGAACTCATTGTTTATTTGCCTGCTTTTTTCGACTTGATATCTGCCTTTAGTATCCGTGGGCGAAAGCTCAACATCCTGAAATCGGGTACTTTCTCAACCAATCTTCGCAATCTGCCAAGTCAATCTTGAATTGGCTGTATAAGAAATCAACTACAATAACGATGGTTCTTGACACCGCATATTTGATTGGGAGACTTTGATGGAAGTAGGAAACGCAAGTGATTTTCTCCTATGAAAATAATACCATTAGCTCGTTTGATTTTCAAGGAACAATGTTAATATATTTGATTCCGCTTTCAAAAAGCTGACACATTTGGAAGACATATAAGCAGGAGTATGATCTAAGCGAAAATTGATTCAAACATAGAATCATGAGCGAGAAAGATGCACGCCCGTGGTCGCTCTCTAAGTGCTACCACGCGCATGAATCTTACATGCAGAAATTTTTGCCCCTATACCTTACCGACATTGAAAAAATGATCTCTCAAAAGCCCTGCTGTAACGTTGCTCCTCTTCTACACAATTTTGAGATGATATCTATAAAACGATAAGAGAGATATTGAACGCATTTGAAAATCCACCCAGCAGATCATTACAAACTGATCTTGAAAGAGAGATTAGTATCAAATCCGAATTAGACACAAAAAAAGAACATACATCTCACATGACATAACCAATCCAACATCAACCGAGACTTACAAGTTAATCCAGCTTCCACAATCTCCTTAGATCGTATAAGAAGAATACAGTATTGAATATAATACCTGGCATCTCGATGTCATGATGTATAACCATATCATATATCCGAAATATCGAAATATGACTCGAACAACGCTCGACTAATAATACACCTTCTAAATATATTTAATTCTCAACTATATTTTCCTGAGTATTAGATAAGCTTATTTTTTAGAAAAGCGCTGAAAGGCATCGAAACTCTGGATCTCAATAACATCTATTTCCTCCTCGAGGAAGACAAAAACCTCCATTCTTTCTCTTATTATCGATTTTGCTACAAGTATCTATGGAATGATTATAAGAAGCTACTTATAAATCTACCGAGAGGAATCTCTTATCCAGATCAAAACTTCAAGTCAGAATAAGAATCCAAAAAGAAAATATATAAGTCTGCAAATCTGATCGGAATATAATATGATCACTTTCACATGAGAATGTACTTTTCTCTCCGCAGAGTGTTTAGGGAGCTGGGTAGGGTACTATTTTCCCCCCTCATTTTTCTCTCGTCATGGTGTCACTCATCGCTCACCAGAATGATAATCTTCCAGATCTATTTTTATATTGCTATTCCTCATCACTTGAAAGTGCATATACCATGATATCACATCATAATATAGGTCATGTTAGATGTCTTCCAATAACATAGAATGGGATTTAACACTGTTTAGTTTTCTATATTCCTTCACCCATATCATCTATTCAAACTCAGATATCAAACCATCCCAGAACTCATCACAACTTTATCAAAGGCCGCTTGTCGTCCCAGATAAGTAACCTAATGGCTATCAGAAGTATGCATCAACTTTTAAAAACCATCTCATCTCATCTTATCTCCTCGTGAAAAACCGTATACATAAAACCAAGCATCTGCAGCGCACCATACAATAGTAATGAATCAACACTATCTAGACTCCCCTCACAACGCACCAACGACCCTATATATTTCTCATTAAACACATCTACATCAGCTTTCAGGGGTCGTGGCCGAATGGTCATGGCGGGTAACTCTGTTAGTTACAGTTCCCTAACCCGGTGTTAATTGGAATCGGTGAAGCGTACTCATTTGTGGGTATTGCGGATGATTTTAGATTTTAGATTGTATTTTTGTTCTTTTTTTGGGAGGGGATTTTGGGAGGGTGAGGGAATGGAGTGGAATAGAGAGAAATATATAATGGGATTTTCGTGAAAGTGAATCTCTTTCTGTGGGTTTAATGGATGGAGATGTACTGTGGGTGAAGAAATAGTGAAGTGAAGTGATCAAGTGAATCTCGATAACCCAACACCCTGAACACTTTTTCATGAGCAACGAGAGGATGTAGATACCAATCATATCAATCCCAATCCCAACTCCGAATCACCAAATGAGGTCACAGATCAGATGAAATACAAAACGCTGTCTATCTTGCTCACTTGGTAGATACCTCATTTATATAACTCATATTCCGCAGTTATTACACACTAAGTATACGGATACATACAAGCCAAGCACGCAATAAAACACACCAAACAAACGAAAAAACCTAAACCATTTCTCAAAGTATATTAAATAGATAGGAAGTGATGAACTTTCATCCACGTGAGTAGGGCCGAGTAGCCAACCCATTACTATTATCCATCACAAACGTATTCGTATGATCCCCTTCAAATTTGAAAATGTATCTATCTATCACCCTTCTCTCCTCTCCCCTCTCCCCTCTCTTCCCCCAACCTTCCCACCCCTATTTCAAGTTTTCCAAAAAACATATACACATTTCATTTATCTATATCGAATTCCGAGAATGGGAAATATACGATCTATGTATATATATATACATACATACATATCACTCCAAAACGCATCACTATTTCTATCCTCATCCCTACAACATTCCTTACACTTATTATTTTCTACATTCTATATTCTATCCTATATCTCCATCCTTATTCTCATCCCCATCCCCATCCCCAATCCTCAGAGTCTCAAACAACCCCCCTCCCAATTCCCAATAATAAAACAAAAAAAACAAAAAATTAAAAAAGAGAATAAAAAGAGTCATCGATTTCGAAAAGAAATATATATATACATCCCCCCTAATGCCCCCCTATATACCCCCCTATATACCCCCCTATATACCCCCCCTTGACCTGACTACCTATAAGATTTCAAGATTAGTATATTTTTCTATTTTTTCTATTTTTTCTATTTTTTCTATTTTTTCTATTTTTCTATTTTTTCTATTTTTTTCTATTTTTTCTATTTTTTCTATTTTTTCTATTTTTCTATTTTTTCTATTTTTCTATTTTTTCTATTTTTTCTATTTTTTCTATTTTTTCTATCTATTTTTTCTATTTTTCTATTTTTTCTATTTTTCTATTTTTTCTATTTTTTCTAATTTTTTTTTTCTATTTTTTCTATTTTTTCTATTTTTTCTATTTTTTCTATTTTTTCTATTTTTCTATTTTTTCTATTTTTTCTATTTTTTCTATCTAAATATCATCTACCCATCCATCAAAATCACTAATTACAAACCAAATCTATTACCTCTATCACCTCTCTTACTCCTTTTTATATCCATCTTCCCTCTCCATCTTCCCTCTCCATCCTCCCTTCCCTTCCACTTCTTCCCTCATCTCATCTCATCTCTCATCTCATCCCAATCAACCAACCACTCAACCAATCTCCATCCATATCCATCCACCCCCCACCAAAACACACCATCATCCTTAATCCTCTTATAAACCAAATATATCTCAATATTCATATGTATCCCTACAACTTCTTTTAGACTGATTATTTTCTCTATCCTCCACTCCCTATCCTATATCCCATATCCTCTATCCTACATCCTATATTTTCAACAGGTCACATTCCATATCCTATATTCAATATCTTATATTTCGGAATTTCAATCAACTACTATACATATATAAATACCTATATATATACCTACCCCTATCATCCATATCACCCCTATCATTCATATCACCCCTCTCACCTCTCCCACCCCCCTCTCTCACCCATATCACTCTCACCCATCACCCCTCTCATCCATCTATCACTCACATCTATCATATCCATATCCATATCCATATCCATATCCATATCCACCTTCCCCCAAAAGTAATATCAACCAACTAATCACCTAACCAACCACCACCCCAAATATCCAGAAACATAATCCCATCCAATCCACAACAGAACTCTCGAACCTCCCTTTCCTCCTTTCCTTTTCCTTTTTCTCTTTATACCATACCATACTATATTATATTATATATAATATATTCATCCACCTACAATACCTAATTAAATACCTTCTTCTACCCGCCTACAAAAATCACCTCTCCCTCTCCCTCTCCCTCTACCTCCTCTACCTCCTCATACCAGTAAGCTTTCTAGATAATATATATCCATGTATATATCCAGACCGGTCTCTACCCCTCAATTTGAAAATTGCTCCAAGCTTAATGAAATTGATATACCTACCTACCTCCCTGTACACTAAACATCTTGGCACCAAACTCAAATTTAAACCACGGACTAGAAAAACACCCTCTGACATCATACATCTTATACTTAACCTTGACTAAACCCTTATCACATCCTAGAATCACCACATCACAATTACATATCAATATATTCTCAAGACTTTAATTGAGTTGGTTCCATGTTTCATTCAACTATTCTAGGAACCTATAGCAAGATACGTATCTACCAAAGTGTAAAAGTACCCAACCAAGGTTGGGTTCCTCCACAACGTATAGGCGCGTGTATGTATAGGCACTTTGATAATCTTCGACCAGTAACTTTGTATGCGAGCTTTAAACAATCTCTGAACTTCATATCAGTTCACTTCTCCTTGTCTTGCTCTTAACATCAGCTACCCCATCCATTCATCATGAAACACAACTAAGCTTTGTAAAATGAAACGTCAATCAACAAATAAAAGAGACCTCCCCAGAAGCTGCTATTCCCATGTGTGGTCACCCCAGTGATCTCCAAAAAAGTATTTCATCTCGATTGTTGCAAAAATTGTCCCCGAAGATAAGTTGTCAAAGAAATGCAACATCCCTCCAGATTGGTACTTTGAGTGTCAATCACCCCCCTTCATTACCACATCATCCTCATCCCCTCTACCACACATAGTCCGAATATCATTCAATGAAAAGCAACGATAAAGAAAGGAAAAGAATAAAATCCATCGGAACAAAATATCTCAGGAAAAACAGTGGGCGTGCCAATACAGAGCAATAAATTGAAGATTTGCATGTTTGACTTGATGTGCCTTGTACTCGCTTGTTTCGGGATCATGACGGATTTGATAGATGACACAAGATATATTTCGAAGTGTTGAATCTGATGATTTGATCTTGTCGTGCGACTTCGAATAAAAAAAGGGAAATTATGCCATCGACGTGCCGTTCGATTACTTTGGAATTCCAATGACGCTGCTCATCAAATGATCACTCCCCAGAGGAAGAATCAAATATGAGTCATATGTCATGATGAAAACCAAAAGTGCTCGAGCCATTAGGAAAGACAGTAATCGATCCATGAAAGAAAAAAGAAAGCGGTCCATAAAAGAGATATTTGTTGGAGTGGAGATCGAGCCAAATTCAAGAATGTGTCAATAAACAAGTCTTGCATGGTCAACGATATTGATTTTGGTGGGACTGAGTCAGTCTCAAGTAGCCGAATGTCGAGTATCGAAACAAAAGTCTACGAGAGACAATTCATTCCAGGATTTCAAAGACCATTGCCTGGTGGAGGGGGACCGGCAGAGCGTAGGCTATTTTAATAACTAAAGCGTCAGCCGTCTATTAGCGTAATGTCCTCTTCGCGGCCAGCGCTATTGAAGCCAAACGCGAAGAACCAAAGAGTTCTATGCAAGAGACAAGTAGAGTGTGGGGAGACTTACTAGTGACCGGTTCCTTCGGGAGCTTGTCCTTGTTGCTGAATTGGAGTGACAGTCTTGCGTTGTCTCCCAGCAGTGTTTCCAGCCGTGGCTTGAGCACTGGTTTGACCCTCAGCTGGTGTCTTATCACCATCTTGTGGCTTGATTTGCTGTTGCTGAGCGTTCTTTTGGTACTTGTAGACAGTCCAGTCAAAGACGTAGTCATATTGGAAACCTTCACGAACGAAGAGATCACGGAAGATCTTTCGGAGGTAAGAGTAATCTGGCTTGTCGTCGAATCGGAGGGAGCGAGTGTAGTTGAGGTAGATGGCAAACTCATTTGGGAATCCACGGCAAAGGACTTCGGTAGGGGTCGTCATCTTCTTCTCCATGATACGGTCATACTTCTGCTTCTTGGTAGCAGCCTTGAGACCTTGCCATGGAAGGGAACCACGACAGAAGTAGAGCATGACATATCCCAAGGATTCCATGTCATCACGACGGGATTGCTCTAGAATACATGATTAGCGTTGAGAGCAGAGTGGAATGGAAAAGGTGGGGGGAGGGGGGTACATACCGACACCAAGATGAGTGTTGATGGAGGCGTAACGAGCAGTACCCGTCAAGTTCTTGTTCTCACGGTATGGGATGTGGAAGTGAGTCTTTGGGTCTCTGTACTTCTTGGCCAAACCAAAATCAATGACATTGACTTGGTTGCCACGCTTACCAATACCCATGAGGAAGTTGTCAGGCTTGATATCACGATGGATAAAGGATTTGGCGTGAATGTACTCGATACGGGAGATGAGTTGATCGGCGAGAAGCAGAACCGTCTTCAAGGAGAACTTGCGGTTGCAGAAGTTGAAGAGATCCTCCAAACTGGGTCCGAGAAGGTCAAGAACCATAGCATTGTAATCACATTCGGTACCGAACCAGCGAACGAACGGAATGCCGACACCACCCGCGAGGGACTTGTAGACACGAGCCTCATATTCGAGTTGAGGATGCTTCGCCTTGACTGACTCAAGCTTGATGGCAATCTCTTCACCCGAGATGATGTTGGTGCCAAGGTAGATATCACCGAAGGAGCCACTACCGATCTTACGACCAATGCGGTATTTATTACCCACTCGAAGATCCTAGAGAGAGAGGAGAGGTTAGCCTCGGTGTCATGATGAAGATGCGAGTAATGTGTAATAATTAAATGGGAGTGATAAAAGGGTACGAGCATGTGCCACCCTACGGAGACAAGGCTGTGAGATTGACACCCCCCAGGTGAGGGATTAAAAACATGCAGCATTTTCAATTTCCCGCGGCAGCGTTCGAATGTGAAGCCGGCGAAGAACAAGACAAGAATGTGTATATGAAGGGCTGGAAAATGGGAGTATAAACCAGAGGGGATGTTTTCTTAGCACCCACCATAGTAGTCATCTTGAAGTTGAACTATGGACTCAGCGTATCGGAAATTCCGATACCAGAGTCGAGGAGGATGGAATTTGATGGAAAAGAGATGATGGATAATTGATGAAGAGGATCCGTCGAGGTTTAATGGATTCGAAGAAGGTGGAGGAGGGAGGGAGGGAGGTCAGGTTGAAAGAGTCGAGAAAGGATTTGGAAGAATCGACACTAGAGAGAAGTCGTGTCAGATTAGTTGTGGGGTTGAGTTGTATGTGTGTGTGTGAGTGAGTGTGTGCGTGGTGTGTGTGCGTGTGCGTGTGTGATTTTTGTAGTTGGGGAGTAGGGGAAGCGGTGTGTGTGAGTGAGTATGGGATGTGGGAAAGATAAAGTAAGTCGGTCGGTACAGTAGATTTGAAGGAAAGAAGGAAAGAAGGAAAATAAGCGGCTAACGCGAGTACAGTAGAGGAGAGGAGAGTCGGTAGAACACGAAAGCTGCGGATGAGAAATGGGAAATAGGAAATGGGAAATTGAAAATTGGAAAAATGATCGAATGATCGAATGATCCCCTCTGAGTGAATGATTATGAAATGATATTCCAATAATCAATACGAGAAGAAGCTAATAAGGGTGGTCGATGAGAAAAGAAGTGTACGTACCTTTAAAATTGATTCTATTGATCCAATCTTGTCGAGAGGAAGAAAGATGGAGAAGGGAGGGAGGGAGGAGGGAGAAAGGGAATTGAAGTAGTAGGTAGTAGTAGTAATAGTGGCAGTGGCAGTGAGTGGGAGGTAGTAGTGGTGATGGCGGTGGTGAAAGGTGAAAGGAAAGGGTCTCGATGTTTTAAGTTTGCTGACTGTAATAAAAGACTCAAGAGGAATAATATAAAAGCGGTAGCAGGTATCTAGTGGTTGAACTTGTATCGTAGGACTAGTAGGAGACTTTAAAAAAATGGTAGGACGAATTCGTGGCCTTGTTTGGGTGGCTCTCCTTCCGATATGGATTAATAATAATCAATCATCATGAGAAGAAAGAAAAAAATCAAAATAATGCCTTTGTTGATTAATAAGATGGTACTAAGATGGTATTAAGATACGAAGTAGTAACCGTATCTCGGTATATATTGATTGATGTTATTTATATATATATATATGTCCTGTTCATATGATAGATAAATCACAATTAAATCACAGTCAAATCATAGTTAATAAATCACAGTATTGAATAAAATAGAATCATCACCAAAAAAGACATTGAACATCCATCTAATTTCATTCATTCATTCATTCATTCATTCATTCATTCATTCATTCATTCATTCATTCGATTCTCTTCTCAACCATCTACGCATCATGAATGATATCAGTACCTATCGTACGCTTGAAAATCATTTAAAATCATTTAATTGTTGTATCACTTGCCATGAATTTCACTTCAATCATTGTACTGCCCTTACGCTGGCCAGTACGTACGATAGATAGGTCTGAGATTACCTAGTGTTGAGGGTAATAAAAGAGGGGAAAGAGGAGAAAAGAGGCATTTTTGGAATGAGTAAAACTTGCCCTTTCTGCCTTGCCTGGTAAGTTGTTACGATACTTTCTTGCCTTCTTACTTTCTTGATTTCTTGATTTCTTGATTTCTTGATTTCTTACTTTCCCACTTTGCCTTCCTACTTGCTTTCTGAGCTACATTCTTTCTTACTTGCTTTCCTCTTGCTTTCCTCCTTGCCTTCCTCATTGCCTTCCTACCTGCCTCCCACCCACCTCCTACCCACCTCCTACCCACTACCTACTTATCAAACTTCCCACCCAAACAATCAACATCATCCCAAACCCACCATACCCAACCCAATCCAACTTACATAATCACCCTCAACCTCAACTCTACCTAACCCTCCACCTCCCAAAAAACCCTCATCACCTGATACCACAAATAGTTTAGCTCCAAGACATTTTCGGGTCAAAGATATCTTCCACATAACCTATTGCAGGAAAGATCCGTGACCGGTATTTCCAGCATCGACACCATCCTGGACATCGGCCGCTGATAGGCTGGATGCCATTTTCCTGGATGGATCGAGCTAGTCCACCCAAGTATCAGAAATGGATCCATGCTGGACTTTGGCACCGTCAATTTCAATGCAACGACAACGCAATTGAATGCCTTGGTGATGGGGTGAGAGGTGAAACTGCAAAGGACGGGGTGGCCGGATGGATGATGAAAAGGGTGAAATTGAAAGGGGAGAAGGAATGTGTGTGATGGAGTATGTGAGTATACAAGTCCTCTGTATATAAAATACGATACGTGAATGAATATATCAACACCAAACAATCCAGAAAACTCACAATCGTAAAGTTTACATCCAGATCTAGATCAATGACGCTCCGCTGGGCCACTGCCGTGGAGGCTTCTTCGCTTCGCTCTACGATAGGTTGGATATTATTAACATGATAATAATAATTATAAGTATATGCTTTCAGCACTCAGTAAAAGGAATAGAAAGAAACCAAGCAAGCTTGCCTAGATCCGTATTCCTTTATTCACCAAGCTCATCAAGCAAACAAGTCTCAATCTCCAAGCTCAAGATCAAGACCAATCTCTCAAACTCTGACACGATCAAACTCAACCCAAAGATCAAAGATCAAATTCCACAAACATCACAACAACAACCACACATCTATCGTATCCATATCCCACCACATATATATAACCTAAATACACGTTAACCTCCCATTCTTCCCATTCTTCTCATTCTTCCCATTCTTCCCATTCTTCCCATTCTTCCCATTCTTCCCATTCTTCCCATTCTTCCCATTCTTCCCATTCTTCCCATTCTTCCCATTCTTCCCATTCTTCCCATTCTTCTCATTCTTCCCATTCTTCCCATTCTTCCCATCCCATTCACATCATCACAAACTACACACACCACACCATACCTACACACACAAGGTTAAAGCAAACAAGCACTCAGCAACTCCCACTCCGAAGCGTCCGTGTTATCACCCATTCACCAATTCACAAATTACTACGAAGTATTGATCTCCCCATGGACGGAGCCTCACTCAGACTTCCAAGGCGAGCAAGGTTATTTATTATTATTACACAGATCAATAAAGGATCTAGGTAGGGTAGGTAGCTTAGGTTATCTATCGTATCGTATCGTATCGTATCGTATCGCGAGCGTAGAGCGTAGCGTATCTATTATAATAATAAGTAGACCAGGTAGACTCGAGATAGAATAGACTCGAGGCATGTATCGTAGAGTACCTATCGTAGATATTATGAATTAATTACTCTATAAATCTTTCATTACTAGGTACCCTCGGTACCGTACCTAATCAACCTAATTATCTATCGAAAGATTATTATTAAAATCTTAATACCGTACTTATAAATGATAAGATCTTATATACTTCGTATATTCATATACCTAGATATATATAAATTATATCTTTACTACCTAGATATAGTATACTAATCGTAAGATAATATATTTCATCTCAATAGATAGATAGGATATAATATATAGAAAGAGACTCTAATTATCAATCTCGTTACCTACTAGGTGTTTATATTATTATCAAATTATATCTATATACTATCTCCTTCTTCTCTCAATCTACCTACCTATCTACCTATCTACTCAGAAATACCCTCTTCCTCTTAATCTACCTATCTACCTATCTATCCTATCTACTTAGGAGTACCCTCTTCCTTTCCGCTCCGTCTAGATATAAATATTAATATTAATATCAATATCAATATTATCAATTAACAAAAACTATCTACCTACCTAGACAATACAATACAACCCCAATTTCAAATCCAAATCTAAATCCAACTCCAAATCCCATACTACTCAACCAACTACTCAACTCTAAAAATCTATTAATAAAATATATTCTATTATACTCCGTCCCAGCGACCTGTTCCTAGTTTCTCTATCCTGAAATCTCTCTCACCATATAGTACCCTCTTCTCCTCTTATCCTCATCTTTACAATCCCATCCCATCCCCCACCAAAGCCTAATCGACCGACCGACCGACCGATCGATTCAAAGAATATCTAAAAGAGCCCTGGAGGGGCAAAGATATCTACCTACCTATCTATCTATCTACCTATTTACCTATCTACCCCATCCTATTTAATCCTTCCCCTATAAAAGCATACTCTGTTAATATCTAGATATACTCGTGATATTAGTAGTTGGCTCTTCAAGCGGCCGACCGGTTTATTACTCTGTATCTAGAGATCTACCGGTAGATGAAAATAGTTGAATCGACTAGGAGATTAGACTAGATGATCGTTCGATTCGATTGAGCGGGTTCCTAAGTTAAATAGATAAGATCTACTACTATATAGGTACTTGATAGATGTTTAGAGAGTAACTATTCAACTAGATTATTGAAAAAGACTACTAGGTAATAAATCAAGAGATACTATAGGTGTAAATAGTGCGATTATATAATAAATCAATATAGCAATACTTCAATTATCAACCTTGAACAATATGATATTTATAAATTAATATCAATATCGATATTAATCTCATTCCTAATTCAATAACCCATTTCAGATACCTAAGAGCTCGTTCGGATCGTTTTTTTAATTTGTTAATAAAATAATATATTGACTAATAATTTAATCTAAATTTGTAAATATAGATTTGAAATTTATAACTTACAAAATGTAAAATAACAATATATTAATAAATGCTAGTTAAAATTGCATTACAAATTTAGCAAAACTGTTATACAAATTTTCAAATTTTGTCAATTCACATTTTGTAGCTTTTTATAGTCAAATATAGTATTCGGCAAATCACTTTTTTTCAATTTTATTATCAATATAAATTGTTAAACAACATTCGCATTCGGTAAACACTTATTTAAACCTATATTATCAACAAATGTAGCCCAATATCGCCTAAAAAATCGATCCGAACGGGCCCTAAGTATAGGTAATTCTAGACAGTACTCGAGAATCTATCTAGCATACAGACTAACCAACCAATTTACCTCCAATTCAATCTCAAATCTAACTGCATCAATCACTCATTCATTTATCAAATATATCAAATATATCACATCACATCACTCACATTACTCACCATCGCCCCCTCTTCGCTCCCTCCCTGTCCAAAAATCGAAAATCTGAAGAGGCGAAGAAAAATTTACCCTCTTCAGCTAACCCCAAATCCGACCTCCAGAATTCATCCTCCATCCTCCATCCTATATCCTTCACCATTCACCATTCATCATACGCCGTACATACATACATACCAGGTACCCTCATCTCATTTCATCTCTCCTCTCCTCTCCCTCAAATCACACACCAAACCAAACACTACAAATACATACCTAGATATACAAACACACAAACACATCTCACTAGGTACACTACATTACACAAAAATCCCTCCGCCACCCAAACCCCAGTCTAGTCTCTCCCCTTCCAGTTCCAATGCATCACCATCCTACCATTGTCACCCAAGGATCAACGCCACATTCGTCACCTTCGTCTTTATCTTTCTCACCGATCGGGGAACTGGGTTGAGTTGGATTGAATTGAATTAGATTGAATTAAAACCGAGTTTGAGAGATATAGATCTAGATCTAGATGTGGGTTAGGGTTAGGATATGGATATGGTTGGAAGAGAGGAGGGGAGGGGGGAGGGGAAGGACTTGGTATTTGATGTTTGATGTTTGGTAGGTATATTATAGATTAATAGATCGATAAATAAATGAATAAATAAAATAATAGATCTAGAAGGAATCTATTCTACAAAGTAATACCACCAAATACAGATACAAATAAGCACATCCTCTCAATTCTTCTTCTCTTTACCTCTTCTTTCTCATGTTATACAAGATACAAATAATCAATCACTCATACCTAATACATACATTCCTTCTTCCTTCCTTCCTTTCTTTCTTTTCTTTCCTGATTATTATTATAATAGTGATCTCATCGGGAGGAAGAGAGGAGAAGGGGTATATTCTTATCCTGGTGAAATATCTCAAGATAAAAAGGGAATTTGAAGTTGGAACTTCATGGAAATTCTATATTGAGAAGAGAAGGGGCGATTTTAAGAATGATCATTTGGATGGCAATTCTGGACTTCTTATATATATACATATATAGTAGGTAATAAGTAGATGTTCAACTCCACTAAACTGCTAGCCTCGCTTCTCAAGCGTCTATCATTCAGTATACATGATATACCGACATGATGACGTCTTCCCGAGGGGCATGACATATATGTAGCCTCAAGATCCTCAACCGAATCGAATACACC
This sequence comes from Botrytis deweyae, assembly GCF_014898535.1. Classification (NCBI taxonomy): domain Eukaryota; kingdom Fungi; phylum Ascomycota; class Leotiomycetes; order Helotiales; family Sclerotiniaceae; genus Botrytis; species Botrytis deweyae. The sequence goes on from NW_024066212.1 coordinate 853,822, forward strand.
CTGTGATAAGTATTCACATATTAAACATCACATATCCCTCTCCAAACACATACTCTATTTCATTCCATCAAATCTCCAAATTCTCAAATCTAGAGAGTTAGTGACGCGCAGGATTATACAAATTATATTCTTTAGGTATGTATAATAAGCGGTATACAGACATGCCCTCTACATTCCGATTCTCAACTTATGATGCGTGATGAGAGGATACAGATAGGAGGTGTAGATATCTAGATAAATAAATATAATAAGATATAGTAGGATATAATAATATTATAGAATATAATAGTTAGATTATAATAAAGAAGCAGAAGAAGAAAAGAAGAAAAAGCAGAAAAAAAGAAAAAGAAGAAAAAGAAGAAAAGAAGAAAAAGAAGGAAAAAGAAGAAAAAGAAGAAAAAGAAGAAAAGAAGAAAAAGAAGAAAAAGAAGAAAAAGAAGAAAAAGAAGAAAAAGACGAAAAAGAAGAACAAGAAGAAAAAGAAGAAAAAGAAGAAAAAGAAGAAAAAGAAGAAAAAGAAGAAAAAGAAGACAAAAAAGAAAAAGAGAATGCGCGGTACGATATTTAATATAGTAGATAGGTGAATATATATTCAATAATGAAATAAAATTAATCAGGTTATATCAGATCAGATCTATATAAGATTAAGTTGAGAAAAGATATTGATATAATTCTATATACAATCTATCTAATTATCTAAAGTATAATACGAATAAATAAACAAACAAATCTCTATACTCCCTCTATTAATCTTATTTTTTTTTGACTTCTAACAATCGATTTTTTTTGACTCTGAGTATCTATCTATCTATCAAATTCCGCTATAAAAATAAGAAATTAGTATAAATATAAAGATATATACGATTATCATTTAATACTAATATATATAAATCCAACTCCCTAAATTCCTTCTAGTAAATCCCTTCTTTTCGTTTTATTAGTACTCGAGATTCGAAAAGGATATCTGAGTACGTGAGATTTTCTTCTATTCTTTCTTTTCCTTGATTTTCTTACTCTTCTTTTACTCTCTTAATAGTTAATAGGAATATCTTAGAAGGTTAGTCTTTTATTCTTTCTCTTCCCTTCTTTTCCTGCTCTGCTATATTATATCATCATCTTCTTCTTCCTTTTCCCTTTTCTTCCTATCCTGTTGTATCTCGATGTTATTCTCACATTCTTATATCCTCACATTCTTATATCCTCAAATTCTTATATCCTCACATTCTTATATCCTCACATTCTTATATCCTCACATTCTTATATCCTCACATTCTTATATCCTCACATTCTTATATCCTCACATTCTTATATCCTCACATTCTTATATCCTCACATTCTTATATCCTTACATCCTCATATTCGTATATCCTCATATCCTCACATCCTTACACCCCCCTTCCCCTCACTACAATTCCTTATACCAGCCTCTTCACCCCCCCTCACCCCACCCCACCAATACCAAAAGCCACAGCCATCTTCCCATTTTCCACTTCCACATTATCCATCCCCCCTCCCCTCCCCCAAAATCTATCTCCCCCGAGCTCCCCCTACTCACACACTCCAACACTCACACACTCCCACCTACCTCATACCCCAAACCCCAAATCACACATCAGAATACACATCTCCAAGAACAAAAAGTCTACAAGCCATAAACTCACATATACAATACACTCTCCTCCTCCCTCCTCCCCCTTCCTCAATTTCATCCTCCCCTCTCTACTCCTCATTCCTCTAATATTAAAACCCCCCCCCATCGATAAACCGTACTTCTCCCCCCTATCCAAAACCCTCATCCAAAACCAACCACCCAAAACTACCTATTCAATAAACAAACACACCTTCCCACATTCTCCATCATTTATATTCAGTCAATTCTAAAAAGTACTATATATCATACATACATATATACATACATACATACATATATACATACATACATACATACATACATACATACATACATACATACATACATATAAATCCTAAATCTTACACCAATACACCATATTCATAGACACATACACACATACACACTCAATAAATCACAAGACGTTCATTACGCCGTTCAGATAGAAAAGCTTTTCTCCATCTAGACTTTAATATACACTCGAATTAATTAAAAACGAGTTGTCACTACACACTACATATTACACATTACACATTACACACTACATATTACACATTACACATTACATATTACATATTACATCTAATACTATACATCTTATAGAAATCATAATCACTAAATAATAAACAAACAAACAAAATCTCACAGCCCCTTCACAATCTCAAAGTCACCAAGCAAAATGAAACATAGTGCACACAAGTGAAAAAAATCTTCATCAATTCTTCAATTCTCGCTAATATCTCCTATCTGCATCCCCTATCTTTACTCTCCCTCCCCACCCCATCTCATTATCCACCCATCTTCTCCCTCCAATCCACCCACATACTCCCTCACAACTCTCCCACTCTCACCCCAAAAATAAAATGTTATAGTACATTATCCTCATCATCATTGCTACCCACCTTTCAATTCCAATTCAATTCCAATTCCAATTCCAATCCCAAATCCCAAATTCACAAACAATCAAAACAAACAAACAATTTTCTTAATAACAACAACCAGCAGGAGTAATATGAGTTTAGTAATAACATCACTAGTACTGTCCATAAACTACTCCTATTGTCACCCCCCATATTAACCACACCAACCAACTCAATCCCAGACAAGCCTTTTTTCTCAAAGAAAATGCACCTCTCGTCTCCCTACCCTCAACCAAATGCATGACTACCTTCACAACATTTCCATCACTCATCAGATCTTCTCCGACGAGATCTAAAGGATCCTACCAACTCGCTTAAGAAAAAATCATGCAGTGCAATGCCATGTGCAATCCAACAAAGTCCCATCATATGATAAAGAATTTGACTCGTGAGACAATGCACCGCAACGCCATTAGAAAGAGAAGAAGCAGAAGAGGAAACAAAAAGGTACAAAACACATAAAAAGTCAGAAAGCAATGCAAATGTGATATTTTTCCTTCACCCTTCCTCCATGTCCATCAAAACAACCCCACCAAGCAAGCAAATGAATTATATGCAAGAAGCAACAGTGTATAAATTGCCAAATAAACAGTAATAAAGAGGAACGAAGAAAGAAGGTAGCCGGACCACCAGAACACACAATTTGCTTTAATATCTTCCTCTCCATTCGGTATCTTTATCTTATCCCCTATCCTCATAAATTCATTAAAATGTGGTGGCCATCCCGAATTCTGTCCATGTATGTATATAATTCGACACCCAGCTCAAAATCCCTTCCCTAATGTAAGGAAGCAATCAATCTAAAACAATTAAACAAATATCTTTATCCGAAATCCCAACCCCCAATGTTATTACTACCAAGTCAAAGTGGGTTGACTTAATTCGAAGCTGATACACCGGCATTAGAATCATTTCTACCGCCAGTAGGACTCATAATTCTTTCCGAACCAGTCAAGCTTCCCTTTCTTGATTTAGCTTCTTGCTCTTCGGCATCTAATCGTTTTCTCCAATCTGCAAGACTACCACTTAATTGAGGACCAGTGTCGGCGTCGGATTTGCTAGTAGTAGGTCGTTCCTCGAAATCACCGAAGCCACTAAGTCTATAGTTCTTGTTTGTCGTTTCCCATTGCGTTCGGAGCGTTTCTAATTCCGAGGCAAGACTATCCAAGGCCATGCTATTGCGGTTGTCATTCGCACCACCATACATCGAGGATTCAGAAACCGATTCGTGACCAATTGAGTTTCGTTGGTTTGTAGAAGGAGCTGTCGCTCCAACCATACTATCGAGATTACGTGATTGACGACGGTAATTATCAACCGATGACTCAACTTGATCAAGTAGCAATGAAACCTTTTCCTCAGCGTCTTGAGCACGCTTTTCTAACTGAGCATTTTCTTCTTGCAATTGCTCAAGTTCATGACGTGCTTGTTCACTGCTAGAAGCTAATTGCTTTTCTAAGGCTTCATACTTCTCCCTCAGTTCAGAGTTGCTAGTTTGAGTGTCTTGCAATTCCTTTTGAACATCCGTCAATTGCTTTTCCATTTGCGCAGTAGATGTATTAATCTCAGACTGGAGTGTCTCAATTTGACCAACCAAACCAGCACGTTCACTCTCCCAGTTCGTAGGCGATTTTGTTGCTGTAGATCGTTCCTCGGCAGCCGCGAGCTGTTCCTTCAATCGTGTATTATCTTGCTTGTATCTCGACAATTCGTCCTTCATTCGTTTGAGCATTTTTTCGGTACCCTTTACGTAGTGGACGGCAGATTGATAGTCATTCTCTAATTGACTCAACTTCTCGCGATAAGCACTCTCGGCTTCTTGCTCTCGGCTCTCAAAGGCTTCCTTGGTTTCTTGGTGTAAATGCATACTAGCTGCCAGTTGTTGTTCCAGTTCACGGAGACGTGCCATGTCTGGTGTATTGGAACCCGATTGAGGACTAGACAATCCTCGAGTTCTTGATGCACCTACAGGACTGATACCACGCTCACCAAGAATATCCTTCAAAGTGTTGTGTTGTACGTTGACTGCATTCGTCTCCAACTGTTGGTTAGCAAGCTGATGTTTCATATCAGAGTTAGCAGCTTGGAGTGATTGTGTTTCACGCATATACGCTTGAAGCTGCTTTCGAATAGACATGCCTTCCCGACTTGCCTGCTCTTGATAAGCCTCCAACCCAGCAATGCGTTCTTCGGCACTTCGAAGCTTGTCTGAAGCGGTGTTCGCTGCAGCTTGATATTTACGAACCAAGGCATTAGACGCTTGGACTTGTGCCTCGAGGGCTGAAGCGCGGTCATCTCTGGCAGAATCCTTTGGCGCAAAATCTTTACTACTCGCGACTTTATCGAGGCCAGATAGTACTGCTTCTTTGTGAGTTCGAGCTTCAATTGCATGTTGTTCAGCAATTTCTTCGGCATCTCTCAGACGACGGGTAACAGACTCTAGCTCAGAAGTACGATTTTCGTGCTCAGCTCGCAGCGCAGAGAGTTTTTCTTCGACCGTTTCGCGTAAAGCACGTTCCTCATCAAGTTTTCGTTCCAATAGGTTCTTCATATCGGCGGACGACGTTATGGCTTCTCGGAGCGATTCAAATGTCTCGCTGTGATCCTGCGCAGTGCCCAATATTTCTTTGTGTCGTGCTTCTAACTCATCCTTTTCAGCTTGAATAAGTTGTGCGGCTGCGACGGCTTCTTGACAAACAATCGCCTCTTCCCTGGCTGCAACTTCTAATTCGTGCAACTCTGCTTTGAGAAGTTCAACCTCGGAAGAATTCTGTTGTTTATATGTTTGTAGTTCAGCCATTCGTGATTGTGTGATATTGGCAGTATCCTCGGCGAGTTGTCTTCCACGTTTTTCAGCTTCGAGCTCGGCGGTAAGACTATCCACCTTGTTCTTGAGATCTCGTTGCGAAGCCAGAGCGGCAGCCAATTTCCTACTGATATCTGAAGATCGATCATTTGTCATGGCTTCGATGTCTCTATTCTCGCTGTCGGGCTGTGGCGTGCTACTTTGACTTCCAGCGTGAGCTGCAAGTTTTGCTTTATGATACACCGCTTCATTGATGGCTGCATCTCGTTGCTTTTCGACCTCGGCAATTTGTTTTGCTGCAAGAACCGCTTGTTTGTCGATTGAGCCCTGGACATTCGCTAGTTCTGCTTTCATTGCCAAAAGTGCTTCAATGAGTGGTTTGTCATCGTCATCGAAAGACTCTGCTGCTTTTTGATCTAGCATAGGACTGGTCGAAGGGTTTGGCGTATATCCGGCTTTCCGTGCAAGTTCGAGTTCCGAAGCATACCAGGCATTTCTATTTCTAGCAGCATCTAACTCCTTTAGCAACGTCACAGTTTGAGAACCTCTGGCCGAAGTCCTTCGACTAAGAGGATTACTTGGTTGTCTTGTAGGCGGGGGAGGCGACACTTGACGACTCATAACATCTCTCAAAGAAACATCTGTATTACTATCCACTGAACTTTGACCACGAGGCTGTCTTTGTTTCGACGAGGCTCTCGAGTTCGTGCCACTCGGTTGCTGAGCGTTAGAATCTTGCCTGCTTATTGACTTTGGCGTTTGCTGAGGTTGCCTGGCATCGGAATCTTGCCTTGCTATGGATTTGGCAATTTGTTGGGGTTGTGATTGTGGCGGTGGTTGTGGTTGTGATGGTGGTTGTGATGGGGGCGGAACACCAGCTTGCATCTGGGGAGGAATTTGGTTATGTGATGATTGATGTTCTTGCTGTAAAACACTTTGAAGTGGAGGACGTGGGCCATTGGTGATTGGACTCTCTCGAGCCTGGGGACTTTCTTCCTGTGCAGGCGAGAGTGCTCGTTGCGCCAGAGGAATATTCTCCAATTTGGGGTTTCGCATAGAGGTATCGATAGCAGGACCAAATTGATTGTTGGGTCTCCCTTGCGCTGGAGGACTCTGAGCATTCTGAGGACCTTGAGGACCTTGAGGACCTTGAGGACCTTGAGAGCCCTGTGAGCCTTGTGGACCTTGTGGACCCTGGGGACCTCTGGGGCCTCTACCATTAGGACCGGCATTAGGACCTCGAGGATTTGGTACTTGCTGTTGTGGTGGTGGACCAGGCTGTCCCATTGATGCCCTAGGTAGTTTCGAACCAGGTTGTGGGCCCTGGGGTTGAGCTGAACCAGGAGCGACGCCGTTGGAATCGTTACCGTTCACATTTGGTTGTCCTCCATTTCGACTATTTGCGCCCTCTCTTGGTGGGCCGTTATTTTTCTTTGGCTCTGGTAATGCGGAATTTTCCCTAGAGCCCATGTTTCGGGGTCCCAGTCCACTCTTCTCACCTGCACTTGGACGTCTACCCCCAGGCACACGTTCATTAACAGCACCTTGTTGAGACTGTTGGGATGATTGCTGATCATTGGGATATCGAATTTTGCTTGTGTCGAGGACGTAAACGGTTGCAAGATCTTGAGCTTCGCGAGTTGCTGTGCTTGGTTCCCCAGCAAGAACAATGATTTGTTTGCCATACGCCGTCATACTGTGTCCAGAACGCGGGGAAGGTGACGGCCCCATATTCTGAAAGGTATACCAACGCCTGGATGAGATTCTGAATGCTGCTAAATCGCCTAGATCTGCACCTTCTTCAGTTCGACCACCGAAAATATACATTACATCGTCGACAATCGCAGCGGCATGGCCCTCTCGAGGAGCTGGAATATATCCAATACAATCCAGTTGAGTCCATGCATTAGTGATCGGATCGTAGCACCAAACATCATTAAACCATTGAAAGCCATTAGTTCCTCCAAATCTAAAAGAATCAGTAGTCGTTCAGGCTATCAGCTGTTTCGTTGTTATAAACTTACAGGAAAAGCTTCTCATTGAAAGTGACCACAGAATGGTTTGTCCTAGCTGGGGGTATCTGTCCGACAGGAGGTCCACCTTCATCACTATTCTTTATAAGCATTTCCCATCTATTTGTCGGAATTTGCAATTGATTCAAGTCAAATGCAACCAGATCATTCATAAAATATCCCTCGACTTGACCACCAAAGACATAGATTTTTGAGCCCAAAATGTTCAGTGAGTGCCCATATCTTCCGGCCGGTCTCGGTCCCGCTGGGACAGCTCTCGACCATTGTCTCGTAGCTAATAATCCTTTAGCATGTTTCCCATATGTGGCCGGGTTGACTTACAAGTATTCAAGAGGTATAGAGTTTCATCTAGAACATCAGAATCCTCCATCTTGGTATCTCCTCCATATACAATAAATGCATTTCCCACCAATAAACTCGCATGGCCGACTCTTGGCCCTGGACCTTCAGATGTAGTGCCCAATGGGTAGCATGCCATATTTGCACCCGCTTCTACCATCCATAAATCACCCTTTACTGTTGAGCTGTTAATGAGACCTCCCATGAGGTATATCTCACCCTCTTTCGAGGCCATGGAATTGACAGCGGCGCCATATCGAGGAAAAGGAGGAGGATGATTAGTTGTATATGTTATTCTTCGCTGCGACCATGGGTATAATGAGGAATTAGGATTTGAATTCATTGACTGTGTTGGCGGCGGCGCGCCGTTTCGCAACTATACGCAGACATCATCAATCAGTATTTGGATCCAATCTCAGTATAGTAATTGCGATCTGCGAAATTCAGAAAAATATTGCCAATCACTTACCGCGAGATCCTGCGCTTGCTCTGGGTTTGGTCCTCGTCGTCCGTTTAATTGTTCGGGACTTGGCGTCGCTGGATTGCCTCCTTGCAGCGACGTAATGGAATTATTGACACTACTCGAAGGGGTCGTCGTCCTCTCAGCTTGTTGCGGCATACGGCCTTTCTCGCTCTGGAGGGATGATTGTGAACCGGGTGCCCCATTGCCGCCATCTCTCAAGGCTTGAGCCTTATCTGCATTCTTTTTGCTCTTGAAGAGGAATGCCATCGTGCCATTCGAGGCCAACCACTTTCACTTCTTCCCAATGCCGGCAGCGCAAGTGGATAAATGTTTTCTTTTCGACGAGATAGCGAATTCGTTTAATACAAACGATTGTTGTTTATGTTTGAGAAATTCGAGATTATTATTAAACTTGGTTTGGAAAGTCTCAGGAAAAGGGATTAAGTCTGAGCCAATGTCCAGGGTTCTTGCTGTTTAGAAATGGCTGGGATTTGGGAGTGTTGGTGGTTATTTTTATTTTATGGGATTTAATTCAAAGTTTCTATCAAGTAAAAAACAATATGAATGTGAATGTGAATATGAATCGTAAACAATCGAATAATGTATTGGATGATTCGAAGCGCAAGAACGGTATTGATGGGGAAGAAGGAGAAGAGGTAGGAAAAAGCTCGGAATAGTATTAAAGTATTGTGGTGATGATGAAAATGGGGGAGATGGGGAGAATGATGATGGCATGGAATGGAATGAATGGGATGAGATGAGATGGGATGGGATGAGATGGGACGAGATGGGACAGGATGGGATAGGATGTGATGTGATAGTTTCTCTATTCCAAGACAAACTCTGTTGAGGGAGGGTCAATTGGAAGTATGATGAGTGAGTGAAGGATGGTGAGTTGGGTTGAGTTGAGGTGAGGTGAGTTGAATTGAGTTGAATTGAGTTGAGTCTCCTGTTCGTATCTCTACTCCGTCCAAGTAAATTTTATCGCTTGACCTGCCTGACCTGATCTTGGAAGCCCTGCCTCGACAGAAGTACCTAGAATAGGTAGTATCTCATATGTGCCTGCAGCTACCTAGAGGCTAGGAGTAATATACAACAAGTTCAACCAGCAGAACCACCAACTCCAAAAGTATAAAATATGACCACCTTGTAACTAATTGCCTGCTCCTCCGTACAGCATGGTCATACGCCTTGTTTTATCTTTCAGGTACCAAAGAACCACAATTTTGGAATGAGATGGACCAGGGGTTGAGATCCAATCCTGACAATACCCTGACAATGAATACATTCGTCAAATGGTGTGCAAATAAAGGCTTAATATTGACGTGGGAGAAAGTGTATTGTGATTATGTACCTGCCTAGTCGCTGTTGTGGTAAGAGAGATGGGAAAGGGGGAAACGGTTAACGTTGAGATTACCCTTGCCATTACCCTTTTCCCCCTTCCCTAGAGCCATATCAATTTGGCTTGTCTTATATGAAGAGGATGAGAATCAGATTGGTGGAAAAGAGACTGAGTCAAAATTCCCAAGTTCTGCAGCCTCCGCGTCTGTACATCCGTTCCGTATCATATTCATATATGGATATGTACGGAGTACGAAGCTAATCTATGTACGAAGTATGTAGGTACCTTTCTGCGATATATAGCTGGTCCCTAGTCCCTAGTCCCTAGTCCCCAGTAAAGTCTTTCTCTTCTTTTCCTGCTGAACGTTTCCCACACTTCTCTATGATATGTACATATGTACGATGTACGATGGATGTATGATGTACAATGTAGGATTTCTAATACATACCTACCTCATCGTTCACGTCCAGCCATTGTCATGTACCCCTGACTCTGGACCATTTCCCCTTCATTTCTGTTCCACTCATCATCTTCTCATTCATGCGCACCTTACTCAATCCGATCGACGGTTGGAAGTTTCATTTCATACCCAAGTAATTTATGGGTAGGGCTATCAAATTAAGTATCGACATTTGAGGCCCTTGCTTCTGCTTCCTATGCATTCGGACTACCGTGAAAATAGAGATAAATCTTTCATGTTTCCTTTTACTTACTCGTCATCTTTTCTCCAGATACGTAGAATCCTATTTAATCCTTCTCGAACAATTGATGGAATCTCTGAAGGGGGTCCACGATGAAGGGGTTGAATCGTAGCTACAAAATATGTCGGCACCCGCTTGATTAGTATGCAGCAATGCCTCCAATTCGACTTATCCAGCCAACCAGATATCTCATACGAAGGCGATCATCTATTCATGATCCCGGATTAGCAGTGCGTCGGTTTCCATCGTTGCAATAGGTAGACAGAAGATTTGTTCGGTCAAATACATTTGCTTTCCTATAGGTCCAATCACGGCTGGGCGTTTGATCTTGAACCATCCGGCTGCATGCTGTCATATTTCTTACATCCTCATTCAACAAATGAGAAGAGATAAAGATCTGGGCGATGCAGTGGCGATGTATCCACGAGATCGATAAATAAACTTTTTGACCATCCTACGCTTCTGCTTCTCTGTGCAGTACCATTTTGAGATCTTTTCAAGCTGTGGAGGATCCGGGGCAACGGTTACACTACCTATCCTCATGAAAATCAAATCCCTCTATCTTCGTCTAATGCTCACTTTGGAGAAGAAACAGAATATGTAACATATGATTGGAGGTGTAATGTTTGGGGGTTCAGACTTCTGGCGGCTAAAATCCTTTGAAAATTGTTTGACAGATGACCTACATATTGCGTACAATTCTAGCAATCCATGGTAGAGAGGGTGATCCCCCAAGGACATAAAGATCTCTTCTGGAACAAGGCGATGAATATAGGTACTGAATGGTACAACGATTCTCATGTTTCTTCCTTGGTAAACCGAAACACTGGGTGATAGGTAACAATCAGATCTCCTTTGCGCACCTAAAATATTCCGGTCACAATAACTTGCATCGTGCATGAAATATGCGAAATCCACAACCAGAATCGATGGAGCGATTGATAGTAGTTTAGTGGAATGGAAAGCTGGAGAGTTGAGCAAATTGAGAATGCAGTACAACATTGTATCAGGTCAATCTTCCGATGGATTGGGAAGGGAAGAAAGGGGGGGGTCAAGTGAAGTCGAGAGTTTGCTTGATAAACTTTGGAAATTTCAACAGTGAGTCGATATATATATATATATATAAATATATATGATTTGAGATTCAGCGGTTCTTTCAACCTGGGTACACCTCATCCCCATCTCTGTATAGGTACCTAGCATCACCATCTCCTGCATCATGACATCCATCCTCGAGCCATCTTATCAATTTTGAGCCACAACGACAAGCTCCAGCTACCCGACCCGTGTACATGCTTAGTCAGCCACGAGCTGGCTAAAAATCCACATCAGCCACGTTATATTGTGGCGTCGGTACATAGAGCGGGATCTCGGTTGTGCTAAGTCCAATTTGTAAGGCGGTCATTCTATTACATTCAAATATTCCCAGCTCGTGACATCTCGTTTCAAGGTATGATAGTGATAAAAGATACCTACTGCTACTTTCACAACTCACAGGTACATAGGTACTCTCCGTACATAGATATTTATTTCGATTCACTCGAATATATATAATTCTGCCTCCACTCGAAATTGATCTTTCAACCTCGTGGTATTATATAATTCACCAATTGTACGTCATTTAGTAATCGCCACTGAACTGTTGGTTCTCTTGATCCACGCGTCTGATTGTTTTTTGATGTAAATTCCCGCCTAACGGTCATTATTAGATTCACAGATACAGATTATCTTTCTAGAAGACCTTCAACCAACTCATCGCGAGGCCTTACCGAAACCTCGACCGCCCTCTCGACCGCCTCAATTTATTCATTTTTCGACTTTCAAGTATCCAATGAGCAATTAGTGTTTGAAGAATGGTAATTTTTCCCATTTAAGATCATGACAGCAGTTGCCGTTCAGCATGGAGCTCCCCGCCAACAACACAATCTACACCGATCAAATCCCACTCCAAATTTAAATTCACCTTCAGGTCAACAACCTCAACCTCAACCTCAAAACCATACGTTTGCCACTGTGCCGAACTCACAACAACTGCCACATTCGAGTCCGGCAATGAATGGTATGAATGGCACGTTAGGAACCATGAATTCGAGGCATACTGTTAGCAATGATCCAATACAGCCTGTCAACGGCGTAGAAGCTGGATCTGCATATGCGCCGGCGAACTTGGATCGCATCAATGGTACATCGCAGAATGGATCAAGCACACGGCCAACAACTTCGACTGGAGCTACTGCAGAATCATCACAAGATGATTCGGAGCCAGATAAAATACGGCGCAGACCAGCTGCACTGCTTCAAAGATCCAAGAGTGATTATGGTCCGAGAGGTGAAGATGCAAATGTAGATATGGAAGAAGATATACAAGATTGGGGAGAAAGGCACGGTTTTGGAACTAATTATGCATCTGAAGAGTATGTTTCGCAACTAGCAAACGTAAGTTGTTCTTTCCTTCAATGATGGTATCTCGGTCCGGCATCAGTCTACCAAACCTTTGAATATGCCACTATTTCAACCCGACAACCCCTGGACCTAAGCAGATTTTTATCTTATATATATCATAACGTCCTTTTCTTTCCGAAGCATGGATGATTATTTTGATGTTTGGAGTTTAAGTTACTCTTTTGTTGAAAGCTTCGATTTTTTCTCGCCCGTAGCAAACGAAGATTGGGAAGGCGCAGACTATTTCTGTGAGGAACGCGAATATGTGATTGCAGTCTCAAACAACGGCTCAGCGTCCCGTCGAGCGCAACATCACCGCGTTCAATCTTCATTGGGCTGGGCGCTTGGAGTTGACTATGTGGACCTAGGCTTAGAAACCAGTACTGACATTGTACAACAGAACTGGTACATGTACTTTACGGATAAGCGACACGAGACGACGGGCAACCCTAAATCACTGGGATATGAGCTTCAGGATTGGCGGATGAAGGATCGTCTAAAAACCGTATCTGCAGCATTAGCAATATGCCTAAATATTGGAGTCGAACCACCCGATCAACTGAAGACTACACCTGGTGCAAAGTTGGAGGCTTGGCAGGATCCTTCACATCCTCCTGTGCAAAAGGCTCTGGAGACGATTGGAAAATCTTTACAAGCCCAATACGAGACATTGGCCATTCGAACAAGATACAAGCAATATTTGGATCCATCCGTTGAAGAGACGAAGAAATTCTGCATATCACTCCGTCGGAATGCTAAAGAAGAACGAGTTCTCTTCCATTACAATGGTCATGGTGTTCCAAAGCCTACTTCATCTGGGGAGATTTGGGTCTTTAACAAGAACTACACGCAGTACATTCCAGTTTCATTGTACGATCTACAAACATGGCTACAAGCACCGACGTTCTTCGTTTGGGACTGTTCAGATTCGGGCAACATCTTGAATAACTTTCATCGCTTTGTGGACAAGCATGAACAAGAAGAGCTTGAAAACTCGAAAAAAGATCCAAATTATGTAGTTACAAACTATAAGCCTTACATTCACCTGGCAGCATGTGGAATTAAGGAAAACCTACCTACAAATCCTCTGCTCCCTGCTGATGTCTTCACAGCATGCCTGACTACCCCTATTGAAATGGCCTTGTGGTTTTTTGTTTTACAAAACCCTCTTCCATCACAAGTTTCACCAGAGCGAGCCAAAAAACTTCCTGGTAGACTGCAAGAAAGGCGCACCCCTCTGGGAGAGCTGAACTGGATCTTTACAGCCATTACGGATACTATAGCTTGGACCACTCTCCCTAGACCCTTGTTTAGGAAGTTCTTCAGACAAGATTTGATGGTCGCAGCTTTATTCAGAAACTTTTTGTTAGCGCAGAGAATCATGTCAGCTTATGGATGCCACCCACAATCATACCCGCAACTACCAGACACCCATCAACATTCTCTTTGGGAAAGTTGGGATTTGGCCGTGGAAATGGCTTTGGCTCAATTGCCGTCGCTGGAGATGAAGGAGTCTGGGCAACTTCCAGATTATGAATTCCAGAACTCCAGTTTCTTCACGGAACAACTCACAGCATTTGAGGTTTATCTAACGCAGGGTGCTGTAACTCACAAAGCTCCCGACCAGCTCCCAGTTGTTCTCCAGGTTCTCCTCAGTCAGCAGCATCGAGTACGAGCTTTGATACTGTTAGGGAAGTTTCTTGACATGGGTCCTTGGGCAGTAAACCTTGCTTTGAGCATAGGTATCTTTCCATATGTTTTAAAATTGTTACAATCAGCCGCGGCAGAATTGAAACCCGTGATGGTATTTATCTGGACTCGTGTTCTCGCTGTTGATCTCACATGTCAACAAGATTTGTTGAAAGATAGTGGCTACAACTACTTCTCAAGTATTTTGAAACCCAATGAAGGTCTTCCAGTAGTGGATAGCCTTGAACACAAAGCTATGTGTGCGTTTATTCTAGCCATGCTCTGCAATGGTTACAAGCAAGGTCAAAATGTCTGCAACCAAACAGATATCATGACTTACTGTTTAACACACTTGCAGAATGCAGACAACCCACTTTTGCGACAATGGGCGTGTCTATGTATCAGTCAGCTTTGGAATGATCTCCCTGAAGCGAAATGGCGGGGTATCAGAGAGAATGCACCTGCAAAATTATCCGGTCTGGTTCGCGATGTATGCTGCGAAGTCAGAGCTGCCATGTTATACGCCATGACAACTTTTCTGGGAATCCCCGACCTGACAGATGAGGTTGCTCGAAATGAGGAGTCAATATCGTGGACCGTCATAGAACTAGCAAATGATGGAAACGCCATGGTCCGCAAAGAACTGCTGGTATATTTCTCTAAGTTTATACATCGATATGAGAGTAAGTTCTGGGTAGTGGCATTCGAACAGCTACAGGAGGAACGAGAGTATAGACAATCCCCTCCTCTCGACGATGGAAATGACCACAAAATGGGATTGCACTATGCTCGTATGGATAACAGAAATAAGGATGGTACCATCAAAGCCACAGCTCAGGGCTTGTCTCACAATTCCATTTTTGCTGTGGTTTGGAAACACGTTCTAATAATGGCAATCGATCCACATCCCGAAGTTCAGCGGAATGCAACCATTATTGTGGATGCTCTCCATATCTCACTCCTTCGCTCACCAGTTGGCGCTGCAGCCCGTAAACTGTTTGATGACATAAGTCGAATTTCAGCAAAACCAAAGGCAGCAAAATCACATACGTCTGAGACAAGACCCAGTACACCAACGCGACAAGATACTTTGTCAAGCACACAGTCGAGTCAGCAAGGCTTACTTAAAAGAACAGCTAGTTACCTGTTTACCCTGCCTTTCGGTGGTTCTACTGGTGAAGTGACACCACCTGACTCAACCGGAAGATCTGGTTTGAAGTCACCTGGCCTAAATCGGAATTCTTTGCCAACGCGATCACGTCTCCCGCCAGACTTTAACTCTCCACCGGAGCAGAATGATATCGCATCGACCCCAGGCACATATCATGCAGCAAATGAGCCAACATCAGGCGGTTTTCAACCTCGAAACCTGTCGGAACCATGTACCATCCCATTGGAAAGTACTTTCCTAGAATGGTCGATTGAATACTTCCGCGAACCCCAGATGAAACCAAACGAAGCTGAGGAGCCTGGAAGTACTGATTATAACGAACGACTTTGGAGACGATCGAGGAATGAAGCAATTCTACGCGATACTCAACCCCAGAAAGAAATTGCCGGTAATGGCAAATGGACGCACGCTACTGGATTTTTCAATAACTCTAGCCAACCGACGAAAATGACTCTCCATCAATTTGAAGATCATCTTGCCGTGTCTGATGATCGCGACACGATTTGTGTTTGGGACTGGAAGAAGCAAGACCGCCTTAGTCGATTTTCAAATGGTAATCCGGAAGGTTCCAGGATTAGTGATCTGCAATTTATCAATGAGGACGATCAAGCCTTTTTGTTGACGGGGTCTTCAGATGGTGTTATTCGTATTTATAGGAATTATGACTCCGACAAAAAGATTGAGGTTGCTTCGGCATGGAGGGCTTTGACGCATCTTGTCCCAAGTAACGTCAACTCTGGTATGGTATTTGACTGGCAACAAGTTACTGGAAAACTCCTGGTAGCCGGTGATGTAAAGGTGATCAGAGTGTGGGCTGCGGCGCCAGAGCTTTGTGTTGTTGATATCAATGCTCGCTCCGGCTCTTGTGTCACGTCTTTGACTTCTGATCAAATGACAGGTAATGTTTTCGTGGCAGGTTTTGGTGATGGTGCCATAAGAGTATTTGACGCTAGAAACAAGCCACAAGAAGCTATGGTTAAGAAATGGAAAGATGAATCTGACAGGGTATGGATCAAGAGTGTGCATATGCAACGAGGTGGTCAAAGAGAGCTTCTCTCCGCCAGTCGCAACGGTAAAGTTAAACTTTGGGACATTCGAATGGACAAACCACTACGAGTTATTCAGGCTACAAAGGATACTCTACGTACTGCAAGCACTCATGAACATCTTCCAGTATTTGCTGTGTAAGTCTACTTCCTTTCTCTCTCCTTGAAGAATACTAATTTATCTGTAGTGGCACTGGAAATCATACAGTCAAGGTTTTCAATTTCGATGGCAGAGAGCTCTCAAGAGTGGAGCCATACTCGAGCTTCTTACATCAAGCTCGTCAATCACCCATTTCAGCTACGGCTTTCCATCCGCATCGTATGATGTTAGCTTGTGCTGCTAGAGGCGATAATCACATAAATCTGTTCTCATGTGCGGAGCGAAAAGTGCCATCAACGGAGTATTGATCTGATGGTTGAGGTAGGACATGTTCTTTCAAGATTAGCTTAATGGATTGATAAGCTAGAGCGAGTCTTGATCAATTATCACATTGTACGGTGTATCGGGAGTTGGGGTATATAAATTAAATGCATAATAGCGTTGCATAAATTCATTGGGCAAGTAGGATTTTGAGGGTGTCATACTTCCAACGGAAGCTTTGAGGGTTAATTGATATTTTTCCTGGCGTTTGGGGGCTACATCATGGATTGGTTTGAACTTAATTGGCATGCATGTCCCCGCATGGTTTGGGTTTTTGGCCTGGGTTTAGTATTCACTTGCATTTACCTAGCTAGATTGATATTGGCTAGATTGGAGATATGGAGAAAGTGCAATGGAAGAAGCAAGGATAGAATTATTCTGGCCTTGACTTCTTTTTGATGATGCCCGTGGTAATGATTAATAGTGGACGTTTGCTGTTTGTATTTATGCATGTATGTATGTAGAACTTTGGGGGCTGTTTTCAATTTACATATTATGTCAATTTTTTTTGGGTTGAGATTTTGAGAGAGGTTGAGAGAAAGGTGCGATGTGTGATGTTGATGTTGTGCAATCTGAGGAATTTTGTGGCGTGATGAGTATATCGTGTTTTCTATCTGAGTTTGTGTATCTCGAGGTATTGAATTGGTTGGAGATTGGATCGTTGGTTGACTTGATGCTAGATGGAATCTTTGATTTCGTTTGTGAAGATTTTGAGATGTTGTGTTTTGGTAGGTAGGTGATTGTTTGTGGGAGGGAGGGGAGAGGAGGGTGGTGATATATGGGTGAGGTTTGGAGAGGGGGTGGAGGGAGGGTGTATGTGGATTAGGGGGTTGGAGTGGAAGGTTTTTTTTTTTAGGAAGGGGGTTAGTAGAGTGAGAGGTTGATGTTGATGTTGGTGTTGAGTGTAGGGTGGGTGGGTGGGTGAAGTGAGATGGGAGATATGAGATGGGAGATGTGAGATGTGAGAGATAGGGAGAGTGTGGAAGGGGAAGGAGATAAATTAGATTGAGAGATTGTGCTTGCAGAGAAGAGGGAATGGGGAAGAAGGAGGTTGTAGATAGAATGCATGTGTAAGGGTTGGATGAGGATCAATTTTTTCGAATTGTGTTGTTTGATGGTTTGATCTGGAATGCATTGTATTATCAGATTTAATATTCTAAAGCTATTTCTAAATCTAATCTAATCGTGTGATTCGTGTTTATATCCAATGAAGCTACTTCATAGTAGATGGGAAAGATAGCGATGGGTTGAATACCGTACAATTTGTGATCTTCTTGATTGTTAGATCCCTACTTGGTTGTTTGTCCTATGGATAATGGTGAATGATCATAAGTCACAAGTCTATCTACGTACTGTAGTGGTCTAGCGAGAGCGCTATTCTCGTAGCAAGATCTATATAAGTATTGCTTCATTTTCGCATTGCTTGACTCCTAGATAGAACACCATATCGCACGGAGCCTGAAACTCGCTTCGTGCACTCCCCTCACCAGCATTTCTTTGATTTTATGACTTTCAATCATATAACCTTTGATTCTGTAATCAAAGCTTTACGCAATCATAATCAACATAATGCATAACCAACTTGCTTAATCTTCGGTCGTTTCAGATGATTCTGGACTCGATCAAATTAGCGATGGTTGTACCTTGGGCCCTGAAACACTTTCACTGCTACTTTTATGGTACTTCATATTGACACAGCGTCAGGTATAATGGTACTTGATAACTATAGAGTAGATCCTACGTCGTCTTTGATCTACTTTGGTTATCCAAACGGTTATCATTTTCTTGATGTTATAGTCTGCTTAGACTTTCTTGGGATGATGCGCATAATGCCTATTCTCTCTCGCCAAACTGGAGTGGATTAGCCGAAGTATCTACATACGGTGAATATTAGGGCTAGAAGTAGGTAGTTGCCTAGACTTCGAGAAATTCACTTTCGTGGGTGTGATGGCATATTCGGAATCTATTCGACCGTATCAATATCATAAGTCACTTCTAGGGGTGAATACGGTCTTCACAGTAGACAAGACGTCTCGGTAAAATGTTGGGTTTTTTATAAGAATGCTGACTTTCACATTGTTGACGAAAGAAAAAACATCGAATAGTTGATACGGTCCTCGCCGTGACAAAAATATCCTACTGAGAATGGTGTGCTGATATAAGCATGATATTGTTCGCGATATTGAGCGAAATAAGAAACGGCAAGTAGCTGATACGGTCTTGACCGTAGCAAAGATATCTCACTGAGAACACTGTGCTGATATAAGCATATGATTCGCGACTTTGGGTAACATCAAAGTCGATACGGTTCTCGCCGTAGCAAAGATATCCTATCGAGAACACATAAGTAAGCCTGCTATCGCTTCCACCCTTGAGAGGGAGAAGAGACAACAAGTCGTTGATACGATCCTCACTGCAGCAAAGATATTGAACCGAAAATACTTTGCTGACATATACAACTTACCGTACCAGCGCCGTAAACACATACACATGCGCGGATTTGATAAGCAAATCATACACTAGTACCTGTCGTCGCTGGCCTCTTTTAATATATTAAGGCCTTGCCCCGCTGTCGAGAATTTGCTATCTCATTCATTGGCTTCTTGTCAAAACTTACCTTCAAATCACAAAGCTTCCTCATCGACCCAACTCTCAATACCAACTTCCACTCACAAATTCTTCACGAACGACTTCAAACAAAACCCAAAACCTTCCATCAACTGCAACTTCGACTCTTTTGAACATGTCCAGCAACGAGATGGATCCGCGCGGTTGGATAGCAAAATGGGGGCAAGCTAGTAGAACTAGCAATGTTGAACACGATATTGAACAGACTCTTGAACGGGACAAGAGAAGGGAGCAACATATTGCATACCTCCTCGCTTCAAAACAGATCGAAGCTCCTGAACCACTCGAAGCATCCAAACGAGATGACATCCTACAACTCAGATCTCTATTGCCACTGCATCGCAACCCAGCTCAACACTTCGAACGTCTTTCGGTAGTCCTCATGTTCCGCACTCCTTTCTCCAAGCTTACACGCAGACAACAAAATGACTACGGCTGGGGATTGGAAAGTGTGCCTCTGCTTGAGATGTTCGGAAGAGAATTCCTGAAGAAAAGCTGTGATCTGTATGGAGTTGACCTTGGTCGGTTACAGTTGATTGTCAATGAATTATGGTTGCAAAACGTGTTTTCGCCATCATTGAGCTTGATGAGTGGGCTTCGGAAATTCACAGACACGGATCTGGTGAGCGATTGGTTCAGAATAGCTATTGGGTTGCCAGTTCTCAATAAGGACAGGCTGGTATCTGCAAATCAAAGCAGCCCTTCGGACTTGCTCAGTACTAAAGAGCGCCTCTATGAGCCACGGACAACCCCAAAGCAATCTTTCAACGCCGTGGCTCAAAAGCCAAAGTCATCATCTAACATCGCGCAACCCAAAGTTGGCGGTCGTACACCACGTCCCACCAAGAGTCTTTACATGACCATGATTTCTTCCACTCCTAAACATGGGGGGAAAAGTAATATTTACAATCCATCGGCTCTCCGTCGACCAAAGGGCGCAACAGCTCCGGTTCAAGACTGCAGAGCTGCACAACTACCATATGGCGATTCGAGATCTCATTTAATACCCACATCTAAGGATGTGAGTATCAGCAGAGACAACACCCCCAGCCGTCGCTACTCCACACCCGACGTATCTCAATATGGAGATTGGGAGAGCTTCTGTCGGTCACAATCTGCAAAGCCCAAGCCTAGATCAAGATCATTTTCTGAGGGTCCTGATAGTTCACGAAACAGTGCCCCAGATGTCTTCTTTCCTGCGCCTGTGGTTCACCAATACGTATCATCTGACGTATCTCAATATGGAGATTGGGAGAGCTTCTGTCGGTCACAATCTACAAAGCCCAAGCCTAGATCAAGATCATTTTCTGAGGGTCCTGATAGTTCACGAAACAGCGCCCCAGATGTCTTCTTTCCTGCGCCTGTGGTTCACCAATACGGACCATCTGAGAGTCTCCCCACACCGCAACCCGCACAAAACAGTCCGGATATCTGGCTTGGAGTCGGAATCATCCCAGCTAGCATTCAACCCCAAAATTCTATGCTTGAAAATCCATCGACTGCTACTTCTGACACAGTTTACGATGAGGATCCCATGGATATCGATGATGCAGTGTTCTTAATCGTGGCAAACACTTCACTTGCTTCCAGTCAAGTCCCAACAGGATCGATCAATTCCACTCCTAATTACTATGACGATGGAGACGCAATGGATCTGGATGATGCAATGGATCTCGATATTCCATTGCCCGAACGCCAACGAAGACCCTCTCTGACTCGCCATCAGACTTTGTTGAAATCAACACATGTTGCATCCGAGGCTGGGTCTGGAGTTGGAGCGACATCTCGTAGCAATAGCAGACGAAGCTCTATCTGCAATCCCTCACCGACTGCTTCTACTGTTATGAATGCAATGAAAATCAATCATTCAAAGGTAGTCAGAAGCTTACGCAGATCTCGCCGTTCATCTACATCTCTTCGGGATGTTGTGACCAAGTTGGAGGATTTAGATACTCGCTCGTTTTAGGATGCTTGTATCTTGATCGAAACTATTGGACCGAGTTTTGATAGCTTTGGGAGGGCAGGATCGGATCTGGAGGAGAAATTGTAGCCAGAGATGGCAATGGGAAGAATGGAAAGGGGCGAGAAGAGGAATCAGGAGAGCAATCTCCAGGAAAGGGCGAGTGTGCTCTGAGAATTCCTGCTGCTGAGATTGAATGAATGTGGTTGGGAAACGGTGTAGGAATGTTTTTTAGTCTTCTTTTCTGCAAAAATTTGAGTTGGAAAAAGAAGAGTTGGATATGCAAGAGCATTGGGTCATGGAAACACAAGGTTGTGTGAATAATTCGAGAAAGGCGGGTTATGCAAAGACCAGTAGATAGCATTTTAAATTCATACTTGCATAAATTATGGCATAAAGATACAATCATCGTTGATGACTCCGTGTGCATGTACTCCTATTGTAATTATTGATGAATGTAGTTTTTATTTGTGATGAATTGTTTTTGATTCCAGAATTCGTGTAATATTCGAATGTCTAGCGATTTTGGCCCATGTGACGTAGAAATCTTCAATTAGATTGACAACGTTGCTCTGTCGACCATGTATTAAAAATCTTTGCTACACGGGCCACACACGGAAGGCATGTCCTCCTAAGAACAAGCATTGATCGGCATTGACAAAATGGAATTGTTTCAGATGGCCATCGATCTTCTCCAAGTAACAAGCATTTCCCCATGAATTGGCGTGATTGTCATGCCCAATAAGGGTATGTTCTTCAAAGATAGACTGAAACACTATGCAGCATAGAAATATTCGTCATGTTTCCCTGAAACCTGTTGATTTTTTTAAGTTATGGAACATTCGATTTGGCAAAAGCATCACTTATATGGTTCAAGGCCGCCGCTGCTATTGAAAAAAGGAGCCCCTGAACTGAAATTGATCGAAGTTTAACAACAGCGTTTACCTGGAATGCGTATGGATTTAGCATACTCGGATCCAAAATTCGCTCTAATTGTCTTAAGAAATGTTGCTGTTGCAAGGGGAACGCCCCTAGAGAAAGTTGTTTCGCTCCGGCGGTGTCTGCTCGGCGTTGATATCTCAGCTTTTCTGATCTATTCGCCATGCCTCTAATGTCTTCAGATTATATGGATATATTTCAAACAACTGAACGGTTTGAACAATCAGTGGCTAGTATGCCAGGAATATTGGTAGAATTTGTAAAGTAAATCGAGAGACGTGCCACTCTGTCCTCTCAGAGAAAATGACCCATAATTGCCACTTTCTTTCCTTCAACTAGCCATAATAGTTCTTTTTATTGGCTCCTGGAAAAATAGTCGAAATTGAAATGAAAATTCATCTTTATTAATGTGTAATGGTCATATCCAAAACTTTAGGATTCTATGGGGTGCAGATTTCAAGGTAATATGTCACTAGCAAAATGACCCGCGGTGAGACATGTGTGTTTTTCAATACAAGCCGTATGATTTGAAACATACATCTCAGATTTTGTGTAGCCAACATCTAAGATTTAGTGTACCAAGCAGGTCTAAAGTTTAGTGTGGCACAAATACGTAAAGGGTCTCTCCCTTAAAATTGATTGCCATGAGATTTTACAAAACCCAACTCACGAAGATGCTGCGTGCTTCAGAATCCAACTTCTGGGAAAACAAACCGAATCCTTTCAACTATGTCGGATTTAACTACTAGCACTTGGAGAGGATCACCAAAACCCGCAGAACAATTGTTGAACAACACCATATACCAACATATTGCTCATATAGAACAGTTCCCACATATACTTGGCTATAACGATCCATTCTTCGTTGCAGATATAGAAGTGATTCGACGTCAACATGATCTTTGGGCATCTCATCTGCCTTTCGTCCGGCCATTCTATGGTAAGATGGAGCTCAGCAACTTTTGTATTCTTTGGAACTGATGTGCAAAATAGCCGTTAAATGTAATACTGACACCGTAATGCTGAGAATACTCATGCAACTCGGTGTTGGATTTGACTGTGCATCCGTGGAGGAAATGCATACTGTCCTGTCATTGGGTGCTCATCCTGGTAGCATTATCTTCGCAAATCCATGCAAGGCGCCCGAAGCACTCGCTTTTGCCTACAATGCCGGGATACGAAAGACGACCTTCGACAATCTCGACGAGCTGGATAGCATAAACAAATACATGCCTAACGCACAACTGATGCTTAGAATTTTTGCAAATGATAATAGTGCTCTTGTTGCCCTAGGTGACAAATACGGTGCGCCCCTGGAATCGGCTCAAGCACTTCTTGTACGCGCGAAAAAACTGGGTATGGATGTCATTGGAACTAGTTTTCATATTGGTAGAGAGCCCTCCCATAATGGTGATGTGTTACAGTGTTAACTTTATGTCAAGGGTCGGGTGCTTCAGATCCCGCGGTAATTCGAAAAGCCGTTCAAGATTCAAGATTGGTCTGGGATATTGCAGAATCTTTAGGATTTTCCTTAAGAATTCTCGATATTGGCGGTGGATTTCAGTCCACAGAATCTGAATTTGGAGATATGGCCGCAGCTGTATCTAGCGCCATATCTGAAGCAGTATTTCCAGAGCAGACAACTTTCATTGCAGAGCCTGGACGTTTCTATGCGCGCAGCGCATTTATACTTGTTTGCAAAATCATAGCACGCCGGGTGTCAACGACGACAGAATCTTCCAAAACTTTGGAAATGTTATATCAAAACGATGGTGTATACGGAAACTTTATGAATGGGCTCATTGAAAAGGAAGAGTTCATGCCAACGTTAATCAAAGGCAAATTAAATACGACGATGGCACGCAAGACCGGGAATCATACCTACAAGATTTGGGGGCCAACATGTGACAGTACAGATTGTGTGAGTCGGAGCACCACTTTCGGCTGCGAAGTTAAAGTTGGCGATTTTTTGGTGTATAGAAATATGGGAGGTGAGAACTCAGACTGGACCACTCTTCCTGGTGGTGGACTAACTATAATTACAGCTTATACTTCAGCTACAGCGACGCGTTTCAACGGATTCTCCAATCAAACAGGTACTATCTATATCTGTAGCAATCTCCAAGATTATACCCAGATTGAGGACTCTAGCAGTGAAGAGGGGAATTGCTCACCAATGAGCACGGCGTTCAAAATTCCTACCGGTGAATTGTAATGTTCTGGCACATTACTCAGATAGCGGTTTTCATTTTGTCAAAAGTACCAATTGTTTTATAAATTTGCTTGATGTTCTCTTTGGGATCAGGATTCGGGAAAAGTTGATGGTGAATGGGACGGTTATGTCGGAGATCTGGAAATACAGGAGAAGAGGGCACATCTCAACGCGCAAAATCATGCATGTCAGCTAAAACCTTCCCAAATAGAATTGCTCGAGAACTATAGTCATATTTAGTGAATGAATTGTCGTTTCTTTATAAGATTGAATGTTTTTGGCAAAAAAATGTTTGCTGAACTTTCTTTATGAGCTCAAGGCGTCTGAATTCAGAATGCAGTAATTAATCTGGAAGAAGTCCTTGACTTGAGAAGAGGACCACTTGGCCCAGGAAGAGTTCCCAACTTAGAAGATGTTCTTAACACAGTGCAGGCAGTACATTCAAGAGAAATGATCGGTTGAAGAAAAATAATCGAATTAGCAGTGTGTTGCATAATCAGGGAAAGTAGTTGACCTAGCAGAGACACTTAGCCTAGAACGAACGATAGGCTTCTGGGAACCAATCAATCCAGGAGAAAGAATTGGTCCAGAAGTAGTATTGAGCTCGAGAGACATATTACTCATATCACTGAAGATACTCGGCTTAGGAGAGATAATAAGTTCTGGACAAGACATGGATTTTGAAGAACCACTCGACTCGTGCAAGACATCAATTCTCAGCGCAGCACGTACCAGAAAGCCCATCAAAGTCATCAAGCCTCATCGTGACTCCAGCTGGAGAAATGAATAAGATTCATTCATCGGTGAGCTCACCTAGTGACCCTTCTCAACGGGGTGAGGATTCATCATAATAGGTCGGGCCAAGATGGCAGTTGAGATGGTTGGTATCTGTTGTATTGTTACGATGAATTTACCTATGGATTGAACGAAAGGTTATATGAACTTGTCTCGATAGCCAGATTACTTATGTTATGTTCAAAAGAAGAATACACACAAAAATCTCAACGATGACATCTGATTGTGTGACCCCTGTCCGAAAAAAAGCTATGACCTTGGCGCTTAAATTCTTGCCGCATTACTCATAACATGACCACAACTTTATACACAAGTACCCCTCCATTATTTTTTTACTTTATTTATAAACGTGAAGTTTTTCATTCCACACCACCCGAGCTTACAGCTAATCTCTTCACAATCGCAAAGATGGCGGAACCAAGTAAAGAAATTCCAACTGACCCCGCCATCGCAGCTGGAGGCGCCCCACCTACCGGTGAAGACCCCGCACAACCCTCTAAGAAAGGAGCCAAAAAAGCAGAAGCCAAAGCCAAGAAGGAAGCAGAAAAGGCACGCAAAGCCGCCGAGCAAGCTGCTAAACAAGCTGCCGCTGGATCTGCTGCTGCTGAGGATCTTGCGAAAGATGATTATGGACAAATTAAACACACCACTAAGATCGAAGCCGAAAGTGTACATCTGAGGGAGATTGGAGAACAACATATTGGCAAGACAATCAAGGTTCGTGCATGGATTCAGAATGCAAGAATGCAAGGAGCGAAGATGGCGTTTGTGGAGTTGAGAGAGGAGGGTAACTGGACAGTCCAGGGAGTTGTGAGTGCCAGCGCGGAGGGCAAGCCGGTCAGCAAACAAATGGTCAAGTGGATTGGAGGGTTAAAGCTGGAGAGTTTTGTTGCCGTTGAGGCTGTTGTACAGAAGCCATTGGAGCCTGTTAAGAGCACAAAGGTTTCGAACTTCGAATTACATCTTGGAAAGGTATACTTGGTAGCTACTGCGCCCGAGATGTTGGGATTGGGATTGGGACCAGCGAGCAGAGCTGTAGGGAAGTTGGATGAGGAAGAAGATCTTAGTGAAGCTGCTGCCGGTAAATCAATATCCTACATTGATCTTCACTCATGAGCTAACACTTCCATAGGTCTCAGTGTCACAGAAGGCACTCCAACAGCCAGTCTGGCCTCTCACCTTAACAACCCCGCTATGCACAAACGAGCACCTGTCAGCCAAGCTATCGCTGATATCCGGATCGCTGTCGAGGACTACTTTTGCGACTATCTGAGAAGCCATCGTTTCAAGAAATTTCATCCTCCTTGTTTGATCGGAGCTGCTTCCGAAGGCGGTGCAAACGTTTTCAGAATGCCATACTTCGACAAAGAAGCTTATCTCGCCCAATCCCCACAATTTTACAAACAATTTGAAATCGCCGGAGGCCGAAAGAGAGTCTACTGTGTTGGACCTGTTTTCCGTGCAGAGAATTCGAATACTCCAAGACACATGACTGAGGTAATAAATCCTGCTCTGCAAAGATGATGAAATACTAAATTATTACTAGTTCATTGGTCTTGATTTGGAGATGGAAATTGATGAACATTATCACGAAGTCTTGCACATGCTCGAAGGTGTTCTTCTTTTCATTTTCCGCAACCTTGCCGAGAACTACCGCGAAGAAATTGAGCTTATCCGCTCAATTTACCCATCCGAAGAGTTCCTTCTCCCCGAACCTGGCAAGGAAGTCCGTCTTACTTTTGCCGAAGGTCAAAAGCTCCTTCGTGAAGAAGGGCCCGAAGAATTCAGAAACGTCACCGACACCGAAGATATGAGCACACCTCAAGAAAAGGCTCTCGGAGCACTCGTTCGTAAGAAGTTTAATACTGATTTCTATGTCCTTGACAAATTCCCAGTCGATGCTCGTCCATTCTACGCGATGCCAGATCCCGAAAACCCTGCCGTCACCAACGCATATGACTTCATGATGCGTGGACAAGAAATTCTGAGCGGTGGTCAGAGATTACATTTACCAGAGCAACTGGAGGAGGTGATCAGATCGAAGGGCTTGGACCCCAACCAACCAGGTATCAAAGAATATGTAGATGTTTTCAAGAGTGTCGGTGTGCCTCCTCACGGTGGTGGAGGAATTGGTCTGGATAGAGTTGTGGCTTGGTATTTGAATTTGCCGAGTGTGCATTTGGTTTGCGATTACCCAAGAACACCAAAGAGATTAAGTCCTTAGACTTGTTCTTCAAGAACATGAGAGTCGAGAATGACTTTTTTTTGGAAGACACGTGGATTTCATCGAACTTAGAATAAGGTTATGTGCTTCCAATCACCAACGCGTGACGATAACCTTGAAGCAACAATTGAATCATTTTTGGCATGGAACATTGATAAAGAGACCACAGCTAGAACTACCAAGAGCTCAGTAACTCTAGAGTAAAGGAGAGATTGATGAACAGCCCAAAAAATCCGTTAGGCACATTGGGCCTTGAATGCAGACGATTCATGCAGGAAGTAATTTGAGAAGCGCCCTTGTGTTTATTCGAGATTTCAATGTCATAATGTACTCTGAAGACCCAAGCTGATATCAGTATTATTAAAGAATTTGACAGATCGCGATTCGATATTGGGTTCAATCGTGCTGTTTTCACCGATTCAGTTGCAACTTGATGATCACACTATTTTCTAAAATTAAAGTGGAGAAAGGGTAATACACCTCGCTTAACATCTACTCTGCAATTCTATACAAATTTCAACCAGCAAAAATCATTAAGTAGCAAGGTGCCCCAAAATTTGGCTGTAACTGACCGTTTAATAAGTGATTGGGGAATCTTACCTCGTTAGATAATCGTTCAGCTTGAAAACAAGTTAGTAGGTGGGACTAATGATAATCATTCCCCGTTAAGAGCAGGCTGAGGTTTCGTAGCCTTTGCTTCGCAGAAACATTGTCCTTGCGACAGAATTTTTGATATTTCCCTCCTTATTTATTTGAGATTGGGGTTTTTTGGCCTCTGTTGTTTTGGAAGCTGTGGAGCTATTGAGGTTTGGTATCTTCTGCCCTTTCTGTTTACTCGGAGGTAGTGTCTGGTCGAAGAGTGAGTTTTTATCCAGGAATGCGAGTTTCGTTGGATGGGAAAGAGGGGACATCACTGATACATCCGTCACTTGGCAGTTAATTTTGTCGATTTTTATATTTTCATATTTGGATGTACCTGTGTATCTTTTTGTGAGCTTGTCATAGTGAAAATGTTTGAAAGTGAAGATACTCTCAGATGCACGGTAAAAGAAATAAGTCGAAAATTTCAATGATTTTCACTAGTTTACTATGTATAACTATGCTACATGCCACTCAAATGAACTCTCCGCAGCCGCAAATTTAGGTACTTCTGGATAAAAACCTTGAAGTTCCCTCTGCACACTCCTATGAATGCGTTGGTCGATTTATTTGTTCTCATAAAACATGCCCAACTTTGTCAAAAGCTGAATATCTGCTCCAGAACAAACTTAATCTGATTCGATTACTCTAGAATCACATTTGTCTAGTCTCACTGTCTGTAACTAAATGAATAAGTCTTCAAATCTGAACTCTTTCAATCGTGCCTCATCGACGCTTCAAATGACCATTTAAAATCAAGACTGCATTCGCCGCTGATCATGAAACCAATCCTGCAATGATCACTCATCCCAAAGTCCTGGAAAGTATATGTGTAATTGATGCCTGACTGAAAGCACAACCAGTTCCCCCATATTGACCAAATACACACGTGAACTTCCATCAAAACCCCAGCTATATACTCTGCTCATCCAACTTCCTTTTTCTCCCTCGTTTGAGCTTGTCTAGAACCTGCGACTGAATGACCCAACCACTATCCATAACTCTTTTCACGGAATCCAGATATCTGTCTCTTCTTGTGCCTCGCAATATCAACTTTTTCTCCCGTCTCTCTTTCGTAAGCTTGCTTATCAGACTCTTTATAAAATTATCCTGTATATTCATTCTATGACGTTCGGGTAGTTTTGCAGGAAGTTGAATGTTGCGACCCCCGATTTCCTCATCTGAACTCATATCTGACGATAGAGAAGGAGTGATTTGAAGTGAGTTTCGAGGTATCTGCAGATCTGTCTGCATGTTTGGAGAACCCGAAAGAGATGAGGTAGCTTTTGTACATGAAATCCAACGGCTTGTGTATTTTGTCTTTGGATTCGTTGCCGTGATGGATCCCATAGAAATCTCTAATGCTGGCGAATTTTCTCTGACTTTGATAGATACTCCGGTAGCATCACGATTTTGACTAGGATCATATATTCTTTGAAGAGCAGCTGTAATAATTGAATCTTGAGGTTTTATTCCTAAACTTGATGATCGTCTTTTGCCAAATCTTGCGAGAGATGGAGTGATGGAGGAAAGTGACCTTTTGAGAATTGTGCTTCGATCTTTCCTTTTTGACTTCTGCAATTTGTGGGGTTGTTGATGGTGCATGTTTGAATCTTACAATGGATAAGTGAATGAACATCAAATATGTGTACAACTGGTGTGATTGTAATTTTTGAGTTAGGGAAGGCGTGAATATCAATTGATGAGTGACGAGAAAAAAAATTGACCGTACTGGGATCTTGAGATGTCAGCACAGCACCACGAAAACACATTGCATGTCAAGTTCAATTTTGGAATGACTGATTGATTAGAAAATTCCTTATTTTTAATTTGCTTTCACAGCACATAGTAGAGTGTGACATGCGTAGAATCTTCATCGAGTTCTCCGCTTCTCGTCATCCCACGTAATATTACCTCCTTCATCTCGGTATAAGTCTAATAGTCGTCACATACAACACTCCATCATATTTTCACAATCGCCGTGGAACAAACAGGAAAGCTCCTCATCTTCACAAAAAGCCGCTTCCAACTCTTCAGCAGAACATTCCCAATCATCGTCGCAGATATCATGGCATCCATCCTCTTGTTCAACACCATCAACTTCTCTCAAATCATTTTCATCGTCATCAATCTCACAGTCGCTACAGCTGCCGCTGCCGAGTTCACCCGTTGACATACGTTTCATGCAGAATTTACACCGCTCCGCAAGTCTCTCCATTTCCTCGATTTTCGTCCCCGTAACTTCACATGCATCGTCCGAAATCCGCCCAAACTTCCTCTTCTCTACTTGTCTGAATTCATTCTGAGAGAGATCATCCCCCCGATCCAAAGTTTGTTTCAATTTTTCCCCATCCTCTTCGGTCTCAATGAGGCTAGTGCACCGTTGGTTATAATCTTCATCGAGATCTTCTTTCCTTTGTTCTGAATCGTGACTTGGCGTCTGCGGTGGTGAGTTTTCAGAGGTTTCTGAAGCGTCTTCAGAACAGCAAATGTCGCAGATACAAAGAGGACCGCCGTCCATGTTGAATTTCGGGGATCTTCGTTTAGTATTAGGAGTGTAGTTTCAGACTGAGGGGATTTTGAGAGTGCGTTGACGGATAGAGCTATTGCTGAGAAACGTGAAGGATTAAATTTGGATTGGGCGGCTTAAACTGAACACCTTGTGATCATTTTCGGAGGGCTTCCAGGTGATTATATGGATGGCATGAAAGAGAGGAAAAGTTAGTTCTTGAATAAATCACTTACAAGAAAGATTAACCCTTAGACCCATGATGAAAGGAGCAAATACGCATGAAGTAGACTGAAAGAATTCCATACCAAACAGCAAACATCTCTACAATTCAACTTTTACCAATCATTATCCTGATGCTCAACATATAAGGTCATCGAGGCTGGGATACCTCTAGTAGTATAAAGATGTCTTCTAGTACAATGCCAGAGAAGATAATTTGTATGCTTGTTCAGAAAGTGTTATAAATTCAAACTAACAATTATTTCAAAAACAAGGAGCTGATATGGCATAAAAGATAATATTAAGGTGCTACATCATTCAAGCAATCAAATTTTGTAAATGGTTATCTATGAAAGAAGGTCTACTTATCTTAAAATATTACCTGTAGCAAAAATGTATTTCTTAGAGTGACAGCAGGCTCTGTTACTACCCGTCTCCTCAGCTCTATCTCATGAATTGCAATAAGCCCATCATTCGCAGTCCGTTGTTCTCCTTCCACAATCTTTTTTGCGGGAAGATATTGTTTATTGTTTTGAAGTGTCTCCTGGGTCGTGAGGCAGAAGTGATCGAATCACAAGTATCCCAGAATCCAGAAAGGATGCATTCATAAAAAAGTACACTGATATTAAAACTCCTTTGCATTTTTGCTAATCAATAGAAAAATGCCTTCTGATAATATTGCACTTAAATGGAAAGAGACGTTCAATGAATGAATTTCTTTATACATTAAGGTAATTTTGATGTCCATTTACATTGATTTTTCATCATCCTACTCAAGCCAACCACAATCCTCGATTTGACATGAACAAAATTATCTGTAAAACTTTACCAATCGAACTCTTCATCAAGAAGTTCCCTAACTTGCGAAAGCAACCAGTTGTCTTCACTATCCTGCTGATGATTTGATGTTTCAGTATTCTCATCATCATCCGAAATCTGCTCGTTATGCCCCTCAACAATAGACGAAAGACCAGAGGGTAGACACCTCATGGTTTGATACATGCTCCAAAACCTCCCCATCGAATGAAAAATTTCCCGTGCCTTAGTATCAATAGTGGAAACGGGCAGGCGACGGGGTCCTACGTTCCTGTTCATTATAATATACTAAGCGACGTAGCATTTTTACAACTTCTTCGTATCTCTCCGAGTATAATATCCATGCTTCAGGGGAGGATATGAGAATACGTGAAGCAGATATGGCCTTCATGAAGAATTGGATGTTCGATTTCATGGTCGGATCGGTTTCAAGTCCAAGGAAGGAAGAATGTTGAGGTAGTGGTTGTATCTTTAGCCTAGCGTGTAAAAATGAATTAGCTCATAGCACCTGTAAATCCTTCTTCAAGGGGCGAGGAGGAACAGGTTAATGTTCAAAAGTCTGCGAAATAAACGACGATATATGTTAAGGAATAACTTACAGTGTTTCTGAAAGCATGAGAACTTTTTCCTGTATCAAGCCTAGCAAAACTGCTCGTGGGTCTCCTAAAGCTCTTGCCAAGCAAATGCTATCTGCGCACATGCTATTGATCGCTTCAATAGGAACCCCTGAATTTGTTAGCCACTGCTATATCCTAATATTATGAAGTGCATAAAATCTGCTCACCATCTTTCCGATGCACAGCTAAGTCTCTCACTGTATCCAAGCGACCCAAAAAGAAATGCAAGTCTTCAAGAACAAAACCAGAGGCAAGATTGAATCGAATATCAGAAGCGTTGATGTGTAGATGCATTCTCCAGCTGCTAAGCTCAATAGACTTGGGGCAAATTTTGAAGTTCAAAGCTAGGTAGGCGGGAAAGTATTGAGATGCGAAGCTAAACAGAGATTCTTCGATGAGATCTTGGAGTACCGTGAGGACAGAATGTTGGAGGGGAAAGGGAAGAGTTGTGCTGCACTCATAATCGTATTCGTACGCACCCAGAAAAGGTTTGGAAGGACCAGATACTGGTGGATATTTGGTCATATTATCGCCATTGAAATTGACTTCACCAGGATCCACGCGTGGCAAAGGACTTGGACGTGTTGAAAGCAATTTTCTAATCTTGAAAGATGGGGTGATACGCGGCTTATGATGTGACTGATGGTTCGATAGCCAGATGTTAGTTTCCAACGCTTCTCCTAATATTGGGATATTGATAAGTCTTCGAAAAGCAGGATCTTGCTGTCGCTCATAGGAAGCGCCCTTGAATAGCTTGTTCAACTCGGATCCAGCAAGGAAGTGTTTCGCGGTCCATAGGTGCTGGACTAAATCGCACATGCGTTCGAATGAAATGCCATGTAGATTTTGCTCAATGTATTGAGGAGTGAATGAATTCAAGAGAGTGTCTCGAGTTTTCTTCTTGCCATAGCGAACGCGGTCGACATCAGATAGCGTTAAGAAGCTTTTGCGAAAGGCCGTGTAAACGACCAGACTTTCGGTATGTATACGAGGGATTGGGTGGAGTCGGGGAACGTGAAACACAGAATACATCTTGTTGACGGAATCTAGAGGGAATTGGCAGGTCAGAATTTCAATACAAATGATGAGTTGAATGATAACATACCACTTAGATGGGGTGGGCGATGAGATAAATCCATCGTTGCACGTAATACTACAAGTCTGGAGAGAAAGTGGGATAGAGAAGGAGAGGAAGGTAGATTGAGGTGAAAAGTGGTGTAAAAGAGAGATGAACTGAAGCTTCTAGATAAAAGCGACTTGGGAATGTTAAAGAATCAAAATTCGCCCTCAAAGTATTTTTCTGGATTTACCAGGAACTGCTCAGCCGTCGAAGAATTTGACAAGCTACAGAAAACAGAAAGCAAGGGAAACCACAAATCTTATCTACAGATTGTTTTTCGTAATGATGTATTCACCAAATTCTCATTATCCACGCCAGGTCACTAGCACGTGGTCATGTAGTAATTGGTATAGTGGAGGTAGAGCCACCTGAGTAGAAATGACAATCTTCAGGTCAATCAATGGAACTAAAGATGTTTTTGCATAGGATTAACTGATGAATTAGACTACCTGCACTGTCCACATTAATGTCTAATTCTCCTTAGAGTAACTAGTTATGAGCCTTCCTGACTCTGAATATGCGGCAGAGCTCGTTTGACCTTGATCCTACAACCCTAATAGCGGCATGTATTTCAGAACTTCGAATAAATAGAAACAAGTTATGTCTTTCCCATTATCTCTCATCCGTGTATCCATTCGCAATATTCGTATTC
This sequence comes from Botrytis deweyae, assembly GCF_014898535.1. Taxonomy (NCBI): domain Eukaryota; kingdom Fungi; phylum Ascomycota; class Leotiomycetes; order Helotiales; family Sclerotiniaceae; genus Botrytis; species Botrytis deweyae. Next base: position 888,158 of record NW_024066212.1, read on the forward strand.
ATCATCTCACTTGCTCAGAACAATTCGCCACTTAAATTATTGAATCTCAATCTCAATCTCGATCTCTCAGAACACCTTCTACACTTAGCATTCATTGAGTTATCTTGTTCGAAGCTGTGAATATCATGGTTAGCCTTGTAGTTATTGACGCTGCTATAGGTAGCTCGTATGAAACGGTCCTGATCATATGCTGTAGCTGTAACGCCGAGATCGAAACCATTCAATTGATGACTTGCAGGAATGGGAGGAGAGGTACCAGTTGCAGACTTTGTAGCAGTCGAGATCTCTTTAGCTAACTTCTGAGCAGCAAGAAGACGAGTAGCTTCTTCAACCGAGATAACCTCCAAATTCGACTCATCAAATGGAGCACCCTTAGCACGACGAAGATTGTCTTCCTTGATCGCAATACGAAGAGGACCTTCATCGCAATTGTTAGCATGATCCTGAGAGTGATTCTGCCAGACAGCCACGGGAACCTCACCGTGATTGATAAAGGCAATGTCACTTGGCACTGGAGTGGACATCTTGAACTCATCCGCAAATTTCTTAAGGTCATCGAACTTGGTAGCCATGTCTTGTTTACGGTCTTTGGGGGCCCTGGCAGAAGTAGAAGTCTTTCCGGCATGGGGATCTTGGAGCGTAGAACGGTTCTTAACCTTTCCAAGCCGACCAAGTTCGACTTGCTGAGCTTCCTTCGATGTGAGACCGTAAAATTTTGGGGGACCATTGAGGATAGTTTTGTCATTTCCGAGAGAAACAAGAGAAGATTCTACAGGCTTTGTTTGACCACCATTCTCCCAGTAGGTACCACTATCTCCACAGGAGGGATAAGTAGCTGGCATGTTAACCTGTTCTTGGTCTTTCGATTCAACTTGTTTATTGCTTTCCTGTTCCATTGTTAATAATGCCGGTTCATATGCTGAAGCTTCAAGGTCATGATCATCTTTTGGACCAGTTTTTGAGACAAGACTAGCTTGCATAGCGGCCTGTTCTTGCAGTAATTGGATTCTCTTCTTTCTTTGCTGCTCCTGTAACATTTCTTGCATGGCTAGCATCGAATCTTCCTGAAGGGCATATCCAACATTTGAAACGCCGCGTTGCACTGGAACTCCTTCCCAAGTAGGAAACAAAAACTCTTGGGCTTGGATACCTTGAGGCTTGTTGCTAGCCGTCTGATGCTTCTCATCCCCAAAATTGAGCTTCTCGTTGTTTAAATGTGGGAGTGAGGACAGTTGCGAATGGTGTTTCTCCAAAGTATCAAGCAAGGTATCAAAATCCCCACCGCGTCGTTGAGCACGTGGTTGAGCTACTCGACGACCTCGAGTCAATGAACGCTTTCTGTTTCCTCTCTTTGAACCAGAGGCACGAGGTGGGACAACTGGGACATTATTGTCATTTTCATCACCCGAAGCCAGTGCAACCTCGATCGCAGGAGTAGCATGAGCTGCAGAAGTTGTCCAAAGACAATCTTGACGATCGCGAATGTTTTCACTCAATGGTCCATTGTCTACAGTGGTCGCTTGATCATTCTCTGACTCTGACTCTGCAAAGGAGAAAGAATCAGATGGAACGATACTATTTCCCTGTCCACGAAGATTTCCTGGTATGTCTGTCACCGCTGCAGCGAAGGATACACGCTTTGTTGATCTCGATGGCGAACTCCAATTGTCAGATTGAGTGGGAGCCCAATCAGAATCATCGTCATCCCCCAGGTCTGAATCGCAACATCCGTCATCTGCCACAATGCTCGATGGCGGCTGACGTCCACGTCTAGTTCGACTATCATAATCTGCACCAGAGTTCGATGGTGATCCAAATAAATGTCCACCTTCACTACTGCATGTACCATGGGTTCCGGGGTATCGATGATTATCAAGGGTTCCCTGGATGTAAGGGTCACCTTTTGAGATTGATGCAGTAGTATCAAGCTCCGGAGCCAAACTACCATGTGTACCTTCGATGGGACGCTTAAAGGTTTTCGAATGAATAGGATACCAATTTTTGTCTGATTTCGATAGACCCCGCTTCGCATCTTGCTCTATAATATGCTTGCGAACACACTCTGCGCGTTGATCAGCCGTCATGCCTTGAAGCTTGTCGTCCGAAGGCAAGCTGAAGAAAAAAGCTTCTGGATCACGAGAATTCATGAAGTTTATTGTCCGACCAGCGAGGTAGTCCAAACACTGGCTGTATGTCCATGGTTGTTGCAAGAGCACAGCGGAACCATTTGGCTCAATCTTCATACTTCCATACTCTGGAGGATCCGGGCAATGAAGAGGCGGTTCATGCGAGAAATATGAGGAATCAGTACGCGAAGTTACCTTAGATGGAGGGTTGTTGACGTGGTACTCAGCGGGGCGGATGTAGACGATCGTCTCGAGCTTCAAGATATCCTCAGCGGTCCAGTGTTTTACACCACGGGACAACTGGTACGAACGTTAGTTTATTTCTTGGACAAAGACGAGGAGAAAAATGCTTACAATGTCTTCACAGCTTTTGCCTGAAATGGTTGCTATGTTTGGCGTATCGGTGTTCTTATTTACTTCTGCTGCGGCTTTAAAAACGGCTCGCTGGAGAGCTAAAGAGGTAAGATTGAGGCAGCGACTGATCATGGAGGTAAGCATGGATCCATTTCGGCTGAAGTTTGCATAATGTTTGAGGCTGAGGAACGGTTGACCGGCCTGAATACTCTGCTGTGCTTCTACAAGCGCTTGAACCGATTGCGGATGGCGCATACTTTGTCGAAGAAGCTCCACTTGCTGGAAAAGCTTCTTGCGTTCCGCTAGTTCCATGTGATAATATGATTTCTGGTACAGCTGGAGAAAGATCTCAAATTCAGCCATACTCGGAAATCCTGAATTTTCCATGATCAACAAATCCAAGTACGTCAATCGTGGAGGTGGTACGAAAACATCTTCTGGGCCTTGTCCACGGCTGCAGGACACAACATTGATGGATCGACAAACATGGTCCGAGGATGATGTTTGTTGAACAGCAGACATTTGGGGAGGAGGGGTAGATTGAGGAACGAATTGGGTAGTAGGGATAGGCAAAGGGTTGGCGGGTTGGCCAGGAGCGTCGAGAGATTGATCGGAAGGTTGGCGCGTCATTTCTCAGTAAATAACGCAGCAAGTGCTTATCGATTTCTGTAAGTCGGATTGATCAACTGGAGTTTCAACTTTCCACGTCAAGGGCTCGAAGTTGAAGATTTGTGGAAACTTGCAAAAGGATGTGGTTTTTGTACAATGTCAAAGAGGGGGTAGTCCAAAAACTACAGTTATTGTGACAAGCACAACAACAATAGATTTGCAAACTTGTTGAAAAAGAAGTTGTTTTTTAGAAGTATCAAGTAAGAGGTTTGTAGATCGAAGTTGAGAATTGATGAGCAGAGGAGGGTTTGTTATGATTCCCGAGGTCAAGATTGTTATGGGGTCCGTGCAGGGTCGAGCCATAGGCAACAGGAAGGTCAATCAGGTGTCATAAGTGTCACAGTTCGAATTCACTATATCCTCTATATCCTCAGCTTCTTCGGGGATTGCAAGGACCGAGATGACTTATGTGTGAACAATTTTGGGCAATAGAAGAACAGATATGAATGTTGATGGTTATGAGACAAGTCACATAATTCGAGCTTGGTTTTTAGACTCACGAGTTGGTCTGCTTTGATATTTTTAATACTCAGAGAGAGAGGGAGCTACATGACTAGGTCTTTGATATTCTTGAACACAAACACAATGATTCTGAGCACTTGCAACTTGAACATAGTCATACTATGCGATAGAGAAATATGAATGATTAAAGCATATCAGGAAATTGAGAAGGACAGTGAAGACAGGCAAGACAGGTTTTATCAGATCACTAGACTTGACATTGCAAGACTACCTACCTGAGCAACATGTGAACCAGTGATTGCGACCAATAAGTACAAACTCAAAGCAATTCACAACTTTGAAAACAAACCTTAGGAGACAAAAGCCTCATACTACGCCCCTATACTCGGACTATGGTAGGAACTTTGAAAGGAGAAAATACAATAGAACTTAGTAGGCATGTAATATCCTCGCTCGAGGCTATTCACTCGATATCCCCCCCTACTCATGCTATAGTAATTTGCTAGAAACGACTGATTTGCAAGTCAAACTCAAGATATTGTTATATCCTCAAACCTGCATGATAGTTCACAGTGCAGGATCTTCATTTATAGGACACCAGATGATTTCATTGTCTCCTAATTTACATATCATCCATAATGGGAACGACGCTCCGTTCAGCCGATCTATCATAGGTTCGATCTATGCAAGTTCCCATTCATCATGCCCCCTATCAGACATTTCTCCCATTTAGTGTTTGTCGGCTGGCTTTGGGGTCTTTGCGTTTGGGTTTCTAGGATCGTTCTTGAACTCCTCGCCTGTAATAGCCATTCTCGTCAGTATTCCCTCATAAGCACATCTTTACAGCCCACGTGCGCAGACAAACAATGGAATAGACGTACTGTTGGCCATTGCGGTAGCAGCAGAGTTGATTCCGTACATAATGACGGCACCTAATTCCCCAAGTAATATTAGCCCATAGTTCAGGCTCCAGCCGTTCCGCTCCTCCACAGTTGCAGATGCTTTCGACCTTTGCATTTCGCGATATACTTGGGATGAATGGCTCTCAAAGTAACATACCAGCAACGAAGAAAGGAGCCATTGGCTTTGCTAAAAAGACAATTTTATCAGTAAACATTACTTGGAGATCGGAAAAGTGCGGAACGAAAGCTTTTCACAGCTAGCAATTGAATGGCTTCACATACCGACAGGCGCAGGGAACTTCTTTCCTAACCAAGACATTGTGAATTTGTGCTGTGGGATATGACTGAAATTGTACCGGAGGGTTGATTGGAGGTTAGACGGTGGTGATTCCGATGATAGTAGTGAGGTCAACTATGGGAAGGGCCGCAACTGAACAAGGCTAGAATGTATTGGGCTTAGTGACATGTCACGTTTTCCAGAAAATGCTGAGTGCCTTGTTCGTGAGGCCAAAAGCTCAGACTTTCCTCAATCAGTTTAGTCTACGGTTGTTGGCCCATCTTCACGTGTATCGACATCTTCAGCTTCATTTCCCCATGCAAATCCAATGGATACAAGAGAGAATCTGCATTGTGATTGGTCTCCACAAGAAACTCCAATCCCGCAAGCCCGCAAACCCTCACATTCATCCGAAATGGAGCCACCACATCCTTGCCTTACTCCTCACTTTCGTCACTGCCCAGCTGCAGCTTGGTTGTCCTCTTTTCCTCTTTCAGTTCATTCACGACTTCCTCTCTTTCTCTCACATCACACCTCCAAAGTATTGTAACCACACGAACCTTTGAACCAATCTATTTCTGCCCATACAATTTGGATCTTTTCCCGCTCGAGCTATTCACTATTTGATAGTGCTTTTTATACTTTAAGACGGACAAAACAGTCAAAAAGTGCGGGGTATTTGACAAGCTTGCTATTGTTGGATTCCATTTTAGCCAATTATATGGTTTCTTGTGCTACGAACGTATCAAACCTAAGCCAAACCTACTTTGCAGCTTCCATCTTCCTTTGTTTCTGTTGATTGCATCTCCGAAAAAGATAGGAGGAGGCAACAACAATTCTTCTAGAGAATATTGAATTCTATATCTGCTTTGCATTCGAAAACGAGCGAGACGAGACGAAACGAGACGGGGTAAATCAACCACGGCAACGACATCATACCGGCGCTTCGGAAAGTACGAAGATACAATACAACCCATTATACGATACTTCAATTAACCAAACGACATTCCTTCCTTCACCTCTCTGAGAGTGTAGAATTTTCAATTACGAAATCGGATTCATCCTTCAACCAATTTCTAACAATCCCAATAATCGTTACAACTATTGACCACACCCATAATCAATCAACAACTTCAAAATGTTTACACGACGAATCTCACGCAGCTCTATCACGGGTCAACCTCTTAGAGCCTTCGCGACTACATCCACCTTTCTCTCTCGTACACCAGCCCTTTCGAATATCACCCCCCAAGGTGTGGCCTCATTCGATGCAAAGCAGAAAGAATTCCGAGAAAGAATCGCAGAACAACATCGTAAGAAAGAAGCTGCAAGTGAGTCCAAACTATCCTCCCAATCTCAGAAATCTGCTTCGGCAGACCATACACTAAATGGAGTAGAGCACACAAACGAAAATGGAGAGAAGAAAGGAAAACTAAGTAGTTTAATTTATGGTACTCCTGAAGGTCGTGAGATGGAAAAGGAGATTGAACAGAGTTTCAGTCAAGTTCTAGCTAGAGGCAAATATGTACACTCGATCGTGTTTCATGAGGTCAAGCCAGATAAGGTTGATGAGTATGTCCAATTGGTTGGGGAATGGTATCCAAAGATGGCTGGAATGGAAGAGAATAAAGTACACTTGGTTGGAAGTTGGAGAACAGAGGTTGGAGATTGTGATACGTTTGGTACGGTCCAATCCTCGTTTACTTTTGAATCTATTCCACCCCCAAACGCTGACAGATGAATGATTACAGTTCACATTTGGGAATACCAACGATATCACGGTTACCATGACTCCCTTCACAGTATCGCATCGCATCCTGGCTTCCAAGAATTCGACAAGAAACTCAAGTCTCTCATTACAAAGAAGAACGTTTCTCTCATGCAAGAATTCTCCTTCTGGCCTACCACTGCACCCCGTGAACTTGGTGGTCTCTTTGAATTACGCTCGTACACGCTGCACCCCGGAAACCTCTTAGAATGGGAGACTCATTGGCGCCGCGGTCTAAAGGCTCGCAGAGAAGTCATGGAAGGCGTCGGAGCATGGTTTGTACAAATTGGAGAACTGAACACCGTACATCATTTGTGGCAATTTGCGGATTTAGAGGAAAGAAAAAAGAGAAGAGAGCAAAGCTGGGAGATCGAGGGCTGGGGAGATACAGTTCACAAGACTGTACCATTGATTCAAAATATGAAGAGTCGAGTGTTGATTCCAATGCCATGGAGTCCAGTTGCTTGATCTGATATCTGCATGGATAGGACACCAGAATCGGCGGGAGGATTGAAGTTATGCATTAAACGTGAGCGTTGCGGATACCAGTACAAATTTGATCAATGAAGTGCGATATTGAAGCGATGACAGTTGAATGGACCATACCCAGCTCTGAACTTGAGGGACAAGATCAGCACGCTGCTACATGTATTAAGAAATTGATAACAACCAAGGGAAGCTTGTAAGGAATTCAAATGCAAATGTTTCAACGCTGTAGATCGGTGATATTGTGAGATTGAATGGAAAAGTAGTCAACAAGCATTCCGCTAGCGTTCCTGCCGGTCTCGGCTCGTACCGAGATGACAACAGTATTGCACTATGTACTCCGTCACTTATTCACATACACACGGCATTTCATAGACCATATAACTAACTTCAAAAGATCTTTTCAGCTTTACAAAAGCGGTCGTGTTTGCTCAACGTGGATGAAGGCGCAGCACCGGTTCACAGCAAACTTTCTTGTATTTTGGGCCCCCACGGGTGGGGTGTGAAGGGCCGATGTTGAGCTACTTCATAAAAGCCCCGGTACACGATAAGTGTCTGTTACCAGAATTTTGATTTGTTCTCCTTTCTGTACCTCAATAGCTTGGTTGCCTTTGTACCCGCATCTCCAGCATGCTGCTTACCTTTCCCGACAAGAATTGTGGCATAGCGGGTGGTCAAGACAAACATGAGGCTCGCTGTGCGACATTGTATTGCATGATTTCTTTTCCAAGTACCATTATTTGAATTTTGTATCAATGTCAAACTGAACAATGAGCTACTCGCAAACTTTTCTTTTCCATACTGATAGTCTTTATTTTTCTGTCAATACCAATTCATTGCCAATCTCAAGACCATACAATGGACGGTAACTTTCCGCACAACGGCATTCTCCCATTTACATACCAAGCATCTGGGATTCTCTTTGCAGATTGGATAAATCTATTTACACTCTGTCTCGCCCCCCTCATTGTTCATATCGTTGCTGGCGTTCCATCGCCCGTCTATCTCTCTAGCCCACGACCTCGTTGGCACGAGCGGCTCGGCCACTATAATCCCACTTCGATACTATGGCGTTACTTCTCCATCATCGATCGACGAGCACGATCGCGTGCATGGAATTCTGCGGATATGGCAGCTAGTAATGCACATTTTTGGACATCGAGTGGTTGGGATGGCTCCGAAAATATGATGCGGAAAAGTCGACGCTTTTGTTCTCGCATTCCTAGTTCCCCGCATGCTGTTTGGGTTTCGAAGACCTCAGCCGAAACAGTAGCGACTGTATTGCAAGGGCTGCAAGCCGCTTGGCAATTGGTCGGAGGATTGAACGGGGGTGCCTATTCTAATACTATCTCTCTGGGGACGGTTTTTGCACCGCTGGCTATATGCGGATTAATAAGATTACCAGCGGCCTTCTGGATATCTGATGACTACTCTTACGTGGATGTAGATGTCGATAGCGATAGTGACCCCGAAGTGGAAACTCGCAACGGATACAGCCTAACTGGCACACTAAAACCACGCAAATCACTAACAAGTCGTACCCTTCTCAGCTTAGGACTTCTCGAACCATTCCCAGTCCACTCGCTTAACCTCCACTCTCCCCGTAACTGGCGCGGTATAACTGTACGGATCCTCTTTCTCCTTCCGTTACTTGCTCTCCTGGTCCTAGCGCTCCTTTATCTTATACCTTATGAAAATTCATCTTATCCTTTGAATATCTTCTTCACACTTACTCAATTCCTCGTCGTCGTATTCTTCACCATCTTCCTCGTTTGCTCAATCCCAATCTACACATTCTATTTCCTGACCAATAATTCCACCACCACTATCATCCCATGCATAACGAGTCTTTGGTACAAAATCTACACAGCCCTGTTATTCGCCTGCATTCTTGGCCTAGTCTGCGTTGCAGGTCTTGAAACTCGCGCCACCCCATGTGGTCTATATACCACTATACCGCCTGGCTTTTTTGATATGGTAGTTTGTGGAGGTCTGAGTGTGGCTAGGAATGAGGCTGTGGATGGGATAGCTTCTGGTTTACCGTTCGGAGTTGCGTGGCGGAATAGTACGAGTGAGGAGTTGGGGGGTGGAGTGTTTTATCTGGGGGAATTTGATGGGTGGTGTAAGCTTGAGATCACGGGCGAAGTAGTTGAAGCCTTTATGCCTGTCAATTTTTCGAGCTTTGGTGGGTGAAATATTTGAGGGAGAGCGTGAAGATGTAACACGATTCTTATATGACGTAATTCTAAAGCTCGAATTGAGATAAATTGTTCCTGGGAAAACCCATCGCGTTCAGGTAATCGTTACAGATGATCTGTTCGGAAGACATAGCTAAGAATTTCAAGATTCCAAAACGCATGACCGAAGGTTTACTCTCACTGGCAAGCTATTCAAGTGGTCGCTGGTGTGACTTTTCCAGACAGCAGTCAAGATGATCCCATCTGCAAGCTGTTATCTCGAACAATTAAATAGGAAAGTAGAAATTCAATTGTTGATCATAGTCTATGTAAGGTTGCCTCTTCTCCAAGATATAGAAAATCATGTCCTTGAATCCCTCTCATTAACGCCATATGCCACATGTAACTTACTTAAACAAAAGCGACGCGCCACATTCAATCTTCTCACGTTGATATCCCATTGTTCACATCTCTCAAATTTGGTAAAACTGGTTGTGGCTCATTATTCCTCCACCAGCAGAATCAGCGTCCAGTCGTTTTATTCGCTTGGGCAAATTATCCACAACCGAAACCTCAAGTTAATCATCACAAGCGCTACCACAAATGAACGAGTCCTGAGCCTCTGGAGCCCCCGTTACATCCACTCTCTTTGTTCCTTCCACTTCCCCCTCGTTAACTCTTTCACACAACCCTCTTAACTTCTCCCCTACCCACTCGAAATCTCTCAATTCAAGATATATCTGCGCGCTCAATCTAACCCATAGTACATTCGCATGCCATCCTATTTGCAAATAGGTATCAAATTCTTTGACTGCGGTTTTGTTGAGCCATACTTTGATCTTTTCTGCATCAGCGGGTTTGAATGCTGTTGTCTCGGGTGTTGTATGGGACTCGTCATTGCTCTTACACAAAAAGGGTATTGGTAGCTTGATGTTAGTAAAACACGTTTGTCTTCCGGGCAAGATGGGGAGAGTGTGCGTATTCAGGGTTGAAGCGCATAAGTTACCGCCTGTTTTAGCGAGATCAAAGCAATATTGACGAATTGACGCTTCGCCGCCGCAAACGTTATTCCGGAAGGATATTGCAGCGGGGATGCAAAGGTATGGTGTGTAGTCAATTGTTGCTACAAAGTTGAACATGGAGACGAAATAGTTATTGATATCTTCCAGAGAGTCATTCTCGGAACTTTTGCGGTAGCCGTGGGATGTAGGAAGGGAGGTGCGGATGAGATGTTGGTTGCGGAGGGGTACATAAAAAACTGCGCACGAGCGAGGTGTATAGAGCCATCTGCCGTAGGTTAGATTACAACATTTATGAGAAGAAGATATCGTACTTATGACAGTTACTGACGAAAAAGTCGGGACTGACTGAACCAAGGTGTGTAAGATCGATGTGTCCAATACCGTGAGCACCATCAATTAAACTCAAGACACCTAGTTCTTTACATATCCGTACTAGCTTCTCCCAAGGCATCCGAACACCGGGGAATGTCAGGACCTGTCGTCAACATTGTAAGAAAATTGAGATCATCAATCAGAGTCAAATTAGATGCACTCAAAGGAATTTATGAGAGATAATGTCAGAACTACTGACAATATAAAGTGACTTTATTTGTAGGATCCAGACAGCCTTACCGTATCAAATATAGCCAACTTAACTTTTGTGCCCATCCCTTTTACCAGCTCTACAAACTCTCTGAATTCTCCTAATTCACTCTCCTCATCAATCGGAAACTCCAATACCTGACAATGCGTCGCTACTTCTACTCCTAACATCTCTCTCACACTTTCAACTGTCTTCTCACACGCATCATAAATCGTGCTAAAATAAACAATCATATCTCCCTCCTCCCATTTCAGATTCCTCAATACAGTATTCACCCCCGTCGTTGCATTCGGGATTAGAACCACTTCCTTCGGATCAGCACCTAGAAGAGGTGCAACGGCTTCTCGTGATTTATCAACGAGTTCTGGAAGATCATAGACGTAGAATGTACTGGGTCTTTCAGTACATTGCTTTTGAAATGCATCTTGAGCTTGTTGGATAGGACGTGGGTACGCGCCAAAGGAACCGTGGTTTAAAGGTGTGTAGCTGGAAGAGAATTGAAAATGGGTGTCACGCATGCGATGGCCGAATGGAGGCCGAATTGTCATTGTGATGAATGGGAAAGTTATGATACTGTTTGCTTTTAATTGTAATAGTGGTGATATTTCAAGAAAAGTCACCGTTGTTGATGGCTTGATCAATAACTCGTTGATCGTTGCCAAATCGGAATCCAGAGTGAGGTGTGGCTGGGATTCGCACGTGATTTTTGTTTCATCCACCCACTTTATCAGCTACATTTCGTTTGCAACTGCTTATATTACTGGTCTCAAAATCTTTGTCATTTTCATAATCCTTCCTTTTGAGCACATCAATGAGTTGCTTGATGGGTGTATTTTTTTGATTGTGGAATGGCATTGTTAACCATTTAGAGAAGTCAGCTAATCTATGCTGTGTATGCTTACCTCGAATGACGTTTGGTAATATGAAGTTCCAACTGTTTGTTGGCTACCTGTTGGTTGGCTCCAGTATTGCTGATGCCGTCATTGCCGGCAGTCAGATATTTATGTACATCTGAAGACCACCCTGCTCCATAATGCCAAATAAAATAGATACCAAAAAATCTATTGCAAGTTGACTGCCGAGCTTCAGAGATTGCAAACGGTTAAGTATAAGGAAGTTACTTGTTAATACTACGAGCTCGCTAACCATGACTTCTCGAAAATGGAAAGATGAACTCGTTCCCAACATTGTTGACCATCTAGCTGAAATTGATCCAGAGGCTTTGTATGCGGAGTATCCAGTTTCTACTTTGACGTACGATTATGGCTATCGCAAGATCACCTATGGTGATTTTGCAAGCGCTGTCGACTGTATTGCTTGGTGGATGCACGAAACCTTGGGTCCTGCCAAAGACTTCGAGGTTCTAGCCTATATCGGACCTAATGATCTGAGATATCCAGCACTGATATTGGGTGCCATAAAAGCTGGCTACTTGGTGAGAATTCTCCCTAAGCTGTCTCTATCCATAGACCTCAGTACGCCCTCAATTGCGCATATTCTTATCTGTATTCATCAAATTCAGAATTTTTTTTGTCATGAACGTGCAATGCTAAGGTCTGAAAGATATTTCTCACCTCCCCCAGAAACAGCGTCGAAGCTCAAACAAACCTGCTTGATCGCCTGAAATGTAGAACTGTTCTATCACCGACTCCTCGTCCTCCTCAAATCACTGAGATCCTCGAAGCTAATTCTCATCTTCGCGTCGTTGAGGTTCCGAGCGTTGAAGATATTCTGAAAAATAAGAGGAGACGTTTTCCGTTCTATAAAACTTTCTCTAAAGCTAATCAAGAGCCCTTCGTCGTTGTGTAAGTTGAGTAAACCCATAATTATGCTATGTCAAAAGCTGATCTAACTACAAAAGGCATACTTCTGGCTCGACTGGATTTCCAAAGCCTATGATCTGGACTCATGAAACTGCTCAAAGAAACATCGTATTGATGGCGCTGGACCCTCCAGCTGGCTATGAGAGCCAACATCGAATGTATGAGGGAAAAAGAGTATTTTTAACCTTTCCACCATTTCACGTGAGTTCCGATTTATATTTGATGACGCCATCGTTTCTGATGCAATATTATTTAGGGTGCATACCTTTGTTGTCATTTGTTCAATGCTGTGCCATTTGGTACAGTGATGATTAGCCCTACTTCCGGAGCAATACCATCCGCGAAAGGACTTGTGGATGGATTGAAGAAAACACCAGCAGATATCGCATTCATAGTACCATCTATTGTGAACGAGTTGAGCCAAAGCCCAGATCTCCTCGATTATTGCGCTGAGCATCTGGAAATGATAATTTACTGTGGAGGAGACTTACCACAAGCCATCGGTGATATAGTTGCATCTAAGATCAGACTGGTAAATCAATTTGGAGCTACGGAACTCGGCTTATCAAACCTGATCCATAGGAATGGCAACTTCGACCGAGGAGACTGGAAGTACGTCGAGTTTCACCCAGACATAGGTGCCGAACTCAGACCAATAATAGACAATACCCATGAGTTGACTATGCTTTCTGACCCCGAACTGTCAAAGCAGCAACCTACCTTTACGATGTTTCCCCAAGCAACGGAATATGCCAGTCGTGATCTCTTTACCCCCCATCCTAACAAGCGAAACTTATGGAAATGGCATGCAAGAGCCGACGATATTATTGTATTCTTAAATGGCGAGAAGACTAATCCTATATCAATGGAGCAGCACATTGTAGCTCGCAATCCAGAAGTTCAAGCGGCTTTGGTTATGGGCGCACAACGTTTTCAAGCATCGCTTTTGATAGATCCTGTGAATAGAGATATCGATATCTCAACAACAAAGCGCGCAGCGCTGCTAGAAAAGATCTGGCCCTCAGTGGAAGAAGCCAATCAAACATGCCCAGTGAGTATACATTTCCATCTTGAAGAAGAGATTTGAAAGACAACATGACCTTTTGGTTTTCCTCTATCATTTAACGACGGGTAGTTACTAATGTAACCGATAGGCTCATGCAAAGGTTGCCAAGACACACATTTTCTTCACAAACCCAACCAAACGTATGTTGATTGCGGGAAAAGGCACGGTTCAACGAGCAGGAACTTTACAACTCTACCGGGAAGAACTCGATGCTTTGTATGCAGACGCAGATAGCATGACAGCAGAGATAGACGGCGAAATCTTCTCTAACATCGACATTAGTGATTTACCAGCGGTTTCCGAGTTCATGGGAGACGCTGTGATGAACATTACTTCTTGGCCTGATCTAGATGTGAATGAGGACTTTTTCGCTCGCGGAATGGACTCTCTGCAGGCTCTCACAGTTGTGAGAAAGCTTCGTCAAGGCCTTGGCATTACATCAATTGCTTCAAGTACACTTTATACCAATCCATCAATTGCTCAATTAGCAAGCGCTGTCGTGAAGATTTCCAAAGACGAGAAATCTATACATGGTCAACAGATGACAGGCCAATTGAGAGACGGTATGCTAGAGGAGTTTCGAAGCCGTATTGATTCACTTATATTACCTCCGCCAACTTCCCACAAGAAAGTTGACACAAATCATGAAATTGTCGTCTTGACTGGGTCTACAGGTACGCTTGGTTCCCATATTCTAGGGAGTCTTCTCTTAAATCCACGAGTCGCTCATATATACTGTTTGAACCGGTCATCATCAGGTAAAAGTCTCCGAGAGTCTCGGAGCCAATTCGCATACACTGCCGATACTCGAGTCACATTTCTCACAATAGATCTCTCGAAGCCGCAGCTTGGACTTCGTTCAGAAGACTATTCCAACTTACTACAAGCAACTCGCATCATTCACAATGCCTGGCCTGTCAATTTTAATCTATCCTTGTCTTCTTTCCGTCCTAGCATTGAAGGTCTGATCAATCTTATTACACTCGCAGTGTCGAGCGTAGGAGGGAGGTTATCTTTTATATCTTCAATTAGTTCCGTCATGGGATACAGAACTTCGTCTGGTGCTACACCCGAAAATATAATTCAGCCATCGACCGACCCAAGTAAATTCATCGTAGCACCAAATGGCTATGCGGAAAGCAAGTACATCTCGGAACTTCTTATCTCTTATGCATCAGAGAAATGTTCATCTTATGGGTATGAATTCTCCCTCGCAAGAGTCGGTCAGATAGCCGGCCCGGTAAGAGCTAAAGGGATGTGGAACAAGACTGAATGGTTTCCAAGTCTCATTCTTAGTTCTATACATGTAGGTTGTATTCCCAGCTCTCTGGGTTCGAGCCTTGGTAGAATCGACTGGGTACCGGTAGATTTACTTGCAGATATCATCGCAGACTTGGCTTTGGCCAATAATGTCCAAAATAAGGGAAGACCGGTTCAGGTTTTCCATCCTTTGAATCCCAATCCCAAAACTTGGGAAGATGTAAGAGAGGAACTGGTAATGGACTTAAGTTCTATTTCTGGCAAATTGATAGACGTCGTTCCACTCGATGTCTGGATCGCGAAAGTTAGGCAAGATGTAGAGCTCAAAGCGGGAGCTGGGACCATATTGAAGGACGGAGAATTAGATGTGATCTTGAAGAAGAACCCCGCAGCCAAACTTTTAGAGTTTTACGAAGATGTGCTTGGAGGTGGCGAGGAAAGTAATTACTTAGAGACGCAAGAGACTCAAAAGGCAAGTAAGACTTTAAAAGATTTAGAGGGTGTGAAAAGGGAGTGGATTGCTAAGTGGATTTCTGAGTGGGTGGGTGTTTGAAAAGGAAGGGGTCCAAAAATTGTTGTGGACGACTTAGGTCATGATTTTGGTTGCAATTCTTGTATAATTGAAGTATCTTCCGAGGCTTCTCTGGACAAATAGTTTCGATCTAAGTATCTAACGATGGATTTCATACTATTCGATATCGAGATCTTCGTTCTTGCTGCGTGATTGGTGAGAAACGCTTGGGTTTATCAGATAGTAGGGAGTTCTGGAGGGTTTGCATTTCTCACCAGGATTACCTACAATATCTGAAAACCTTTTCCAGCAAGTCACATTAGTGAATCGAAGGAAAACAGGTGGCTGTGTGCCTACTTGGCCCAAGAATCAAGCTTTGGGGGAGTCAGGATACATTTCTCGTTAATTCGAAGTAGTCAAGATCGTTAGAACCGTAAGGATGGGCTCCAAGTTCGGCGATTTCTTTATGGAAATATGCTTTCTGATCTTTTTTTAGAAGAGAAATGGGTTTTTGGTAGCGAAGATTCCACTGATGCTTTAAGACTCATTCCCATAAGTAGCCCGAAACACATTAAGATTAATATCAAGTGGAGAGGCATTCGTGTGAGCAAGGGCTCTCTAATAAAATTCAGAATTTCTGCAGCTTTTTTAAATGGGCTGCGGTATTGGATTTGAAATTTGGAGGAAGGTTTGATTGCAACGCCGCCAAAAATTTCGAGAATTACCATTGTAGTGATGCTCTGTCTCTGTTGCAAATGAGATTATAAGATTACATTCTAAACATATCCATACATGCTCCGGACAAAAATATGCAGAGCCAGACATTATTGACTGATTTAAATCTATTACAATCGCTAAATTGAACCCCCCCCCCACTCACCCGAAAAGATAAAACCTAAAATCGCAGAACAATCAAATGGTATCATCGCGGAACCTAGAACCTAGATTCAACTCCTAGTGTAGCTGCACTTCATCCAGCTGGAAAAAATTCCACAGTAATCCTTGACTGCTTTCAATTCGGTTAGCAGGCGTGCCATTTAGACCCCCTAAAAAATACATTCGAAAATGTCAAGCCTGACTTTCGCGGTGCCTTGAAGAATCATAGTCTGATATTTGGCACACTGTGGTGACCGATACTCTTTAGAAGTAGTGCCAAACACACCACTAGTCTTCAGCCTCCAGCCCATCACCTCCCATAACGATTTTCAAACCAGCCCTCGCCCCTTCAACTGTATGCTCTAGGGCCGCCACTTTAGCCAAAACACTCATTAACCTTGGGTCTGCACTCTCGACCCTGACCTTTTCCTTAACCCTAACCTCTTCACCTTTGAACATGAAGACCTCATCCATCTCATCATGCTCCAATCTTCTTTGGGCTCCTATCGCAAAAGCTATCCTGCTCCCAAGATTGACTTGTTGTGCTACAGGTTCAAGAACTCGAATGGTGAGCAGTAATGAGCCATCGGAGATTGTAAGATCGAGAGAGAGATTGGATGGTAAGGATGGGGCGAAAGTATCGGGATCAACAGGGTTATGCGCCCAGTTCAAAGATGCGGGGGTTTGTGTGGGAGATTCGAGCAGAGAGGGACCTTTGAGGACGAGCTTGGCCTCGGTGAGGATACTATGGAGAAGATGCAATTGGGAGGATATAAAAGGCGCAGAATGACGATCACCGGTCCAGCGAGTTATGTCAACACAATCAAGACTTTGATTTAGGAGGGTGCGGAGTTGAGTGAGCGGTTCAAGGAGAAGGGGTAAAGTTGGTGACAGTGAAAACGAGGACGGTGGGAGAGATTTGAGGCGCAGGTGGAGGGTCTGAGAGGAACTATTAGCGATTGCTGAAAGAGTCTGGATTTATAGTTTGAGGTTCGGGGCGGGAAAGGGAAGTTAAAGATGTGAAGACGCAGGGAAAAGGGGGAAGACAAACTCCTTTGACAACCTGAGTTCCAACACGTGTAATATGGCCCTTCAAATACTCGGAACGAGGTGATGACATAACAAGTGTAGACCCCGGCTCAACAGGCGCGAGAAGCGCATAACAATCTTCTAAGCCCGTTTTAAGTGAAGCCAATGTTTCCTGTAGTGATTCTAGAAGCCATGATAGCTCGCGTTCCTGGACTGACAGTTAGTTTCCGCTTGCTGCGTAGATGAGATTGTAAGGGTAAAGTAAAGCAAGTAGATATATACCGTAGAATCGTCCTCTTCTTTCCTCAACTCATGGACAGGTAAAGAAGGCCAGACGGAAGTAGACATATCGATATATCTATCGTTGATAAGAAATTAAGTGTTCTGCGGGATGATATAGATTGCTGCACTTTGGTGGAGCTGTATATCTATACCTAGCCTATGACGTTAGTGTAGAATGGGTTCTGCCGGGCGGTGAGTGTCTCAATTCAGAACTTTGCTGTATCAATTTAATGTATCGAAATCGCAATTCCAGGCCCTCTATGCTGCTTCCTTACTTTACATCTAATTTTTGATACCTTATTCATCAACTTATACGTCGTAAACATTCCTCATACTTCTTTACATTCTTGCGCGCAAACTGTGAATAAACAATCGCAACCAAAACTAAACCCAAAACCAGAGCCGCATCGTGGCTGGCACAGAAATGGCTCGCACACTACCTTCACTTTCCTCTAAGGACGACAAGAAACCTAAACTGCCAAGAATAGGAAAGAGTAAGATCCATCTTCTCTTGATTTCCCCGATTCTGATTGATGCTAATTTGTGTGCGCAGACCAAAGAATCCAAAAGCGACCCCTACTGCACCCCGCAATCGCGTCACCCCGCTCTTCTTCTGAGAAGGTCGTCTACGTCTCTGACAAATCGCAATTCATCGCCATCGTGAAACGAGTGCGTAAATACCTAGACGGCGCAGAGTTCCGTGCCGGGCCCACAGTTCTACCCAGTACAGACAGGGAGTTGATGAGAGAAATCGAAGAAGGCATTAAAATTAGCAGGATGGAAAGAAAATCAGGGAGTGGTAATGGCGAAGAAGTCGTAATGAAAGGAACGGGGAAAGCAATTGAGAAAACCTTGATGTTGGCGCATTGGTGGCAGCAACAAGAAGGTGTGAGAGTGGTAGTCAGGACAAAGAGTGTAGCGACTGTTGATGATATCGTGGGAATTGACAACAAGGATGACGATATGGAGGAAAGTGAGAGTAGGGTCAGGAGGGTTAGTGTGCTGG
This sequence comes from Botrytis deweyae, assembly GCF_014898535.1. NCBI lineage: Eukaryota > Fungi > Ascomycota > Leotiomycetes > Helotiales > Sclerotiniaceae > Botrytis > Botrytis deweyae. The sequence goes on from NW_024066212.1 coordinate 906,837, forward strand.
AAGTTGCCGTTTCCTACATTTGAATGGTGGATTTGATTTGACTGAATGCACATACCGGGTCCAAGAGGATGAACTATGCAGCCGAACCGAATGCTGTTGGATTATTTTGGGTTTGGAGTTTAAGTGTGGAGTTATGGCATATTACAAACAGGCGCAACGGTACGGAAGACTCGAATGGACTGGCGCTAGATACCAAAAGAAAATGTACATGATTAAAGCTTGGGATGCATTGTACGAATGAACAAAACTGTAGACTCAAGGGGCCCTGTTCCTACACTTTGATAGATTTGAGTTAAAGCTGTGTTTTGTAAAAAGGGTTGGATCATCCTAACCCGAATTTTTTCCAGTTTTTGTTTGGCTTACACTCCTTGCTTGCCGACCCGGGGCTTGCTAATAGCATGTCTTCTTCTCGATGGATTGTAGCAATCAAGCGTGATTTTACCTCATTACTCATTTTGAGGAGAAGAACAGAAATCATGCCGCTCAAGATGCACGAATAGAATGAAGCCAGCACTAGCGTGCATCGTTTGAACGACAATTTCTATTTAAATTTCTGCAAGGTTACTTTCACTTAATTATGGGAAGGTCAGATAGAAGAATAGATATTTTTTTAATCATGCTAGTGTGAGGGGATCACGTACAAACGGGAGCAGAAATTTCGCTTTATTCACCATACTTGATGCTATTTAATATTTCGATATTCCAAGACGCTATTTCCCCATTTTTCTTGCACCCAAGCAACGACTACGATACCCCTTTTTCGTGCTTGTCAACAAGCATCTTAAGGACAACGTTTAGTCTACAAGCGTGTCCAGCCTCTTGATTGCTCTATAGTTTAGAGCCCGAAGACACCATGACTATGATCAAAGCCAGTATTATAAGCTGACTGCATCCTCCAACGCTTCTCGAATATTAGGATATTCTCCATTGCAAACAGCACGATATGCGGCGTGGATGTTCGCAACACTCTGTTTATCCTCCTCCCAAAGTTCAGAGATCGCTTGAAACCACTCCACTGTCAAGAACACATTAGCTATCGCTGAAAAGTTTAGATTGGGGAGTCATGAGGAGCTTATGTACCCATATCTGCAGTGTTGATCTTGGTTCTTGGCCCCTCTTCCACTGGGGTATCTGAAGAACTACTATTTCTTTCCCTCAATTCTGCGTCCTCCTCGTCTGCTAATTTTCTAGCATGCAAGGCAATTTCGAATTTTATGGCTCGCTCATCCCGTTCGCTTATTAGCGATTCGACTAGCTCTATCAGAGCATGCGTCTCATGCATAAGCTTTGGATGTTCGCGCAGGTTTATCGTTTGCCAAACGTATTCATTGAGTCGTTGGTTGACTTTCTTCACCTGTTCCTGCCACTCGCGATGCTCCACATACAGCTCAGCGAAGTCATACGAGTGACCTCCGATGGCTGCATCTCGATTCAATTGATATCTCTCCAGACCTGGGCGATCTGTCCGAAGACTGTCTGATTCGTCGAGAGTTATGTGTCTCTCATCTCTCGCGTTTATTGAGAAGTTCGTAGTCCCGGGTGTGAGTGTTTCGATCAGTAGTTGGTTTCCTGTACTTCCATATTTAGTTCGACTCCATCTTTTCACTGAAGTTTGTGATTGCAGAGCACTAACCGAGGTCTTGAATCGGAGCTGCTTGTTTCATTCTACTATTGAGTTAGTCCAAAGACATGATAAAAACAACCAGTCGTCTGCTGTATGATGTTCGGAGACTCACTTGGAATATTATTTTGGATTTTTTGTGGGGAACTCTGAATTGAATATATGTCTTAGGGACCGTTCTTCACGAGATGAAAATTTACTGCGAATTAACTTCTACTTGCTCTTGTAGTGTTAGAACATCGTTATTCTATGAGATATATACATGATTTCGGTACAGCTCAGAACGATAGAGATTCTTCTAAGCGTATTTTCGCAGCTGTATCGTATCAAGGCCGTATCACTGCGAGAGTAATCGACCTTAAACACCATAGAGTTACCGAGAATACTCTCTGATTTTCCAAGGTACGGCACAAATTAGTTCCAAACCTGAAATGCTATTACTAGATTTGAGTATAATCGTTTACAGGCTAGATATGGGCCACTTCAAAGCCGGTCTATTCGAAATTTTTTGATCTCTCCGGCGAATGTTTGTCGAACTTGATTTTATTCGGGCAATTCTCGTCTTCAGACACATTACTCTTGGATTCCGCCCCTGAAATTACGCGAATGGTCGTGCATGATCTCGTTTTCAACGAAAGGTTTTGAATGCAACAGTTTCAAGATTCTACCAAGTCCCGGTGAGATTTCAAACATCAGAAACGCAGTGGAAATCTACTCAATCCAATCATAGAAATGAAGCTTTTGCCAAGACACACGGATTTTTGCTTAAGCTCACACAATGTATGTCGAACCTCGTGGTTTTGTGACGTTTAGTTCTAATACTAAGATCATGTTTAACTAGAAGAATAAATGTATAATGATTAGGGAGTAAAGAAAACAAAAGTCGATGGTACAACTCAAGTTAGACAATCAGGAAGGTTATGTGAATTGAAACCAAACAATAATGGCAGATTTATATGGCTCAGATTTCGCCCATTTGAGTCCAACAACATAGCTGCATGGATTACTAGAATTCAATCACTACATGTCATGAAAATAGTAGATGATGCCTCCTCAAACTCCTACTCCACTATCTCGAACGCGAAGAATCTCATCATACTTCAATCTCAAGTTGTTGAACTTTTTTGCAAATCTTCCTTTCAACTCTATGCCCTTGGTCGTAGCAGCAGATTTTTGGGATTGCGGTCTCTTAGCACTTGTCATATCAATGTCTTTATGTATCAGATTAAAGGTTTCATGCAATTCCTGTCTGAGCTTGTTGAATTCATAATCGATCAAGGTGACCGCTTCTTGACGCATTTTGGCAGATATGTTAGGGAAAATGGTGCCGCCATTGACTTGATTCGTAATAATTGATATTTGTCGTGCTTTCATGCCTTTGCCTAATCTTGAGTTACTACGGGAGGAGTTAGTCATTTGAGTAGGCGAGGGAGACTTACCTCCTTCACTGCTGGCTTTACGATAAGCTGAAATCATTTCCGCGACAACAAAGGACGAAGCATTTGGTTCTTCAACGTGCTGTCGAATTGTTCTGTATAAAAAGTTACGAAAACTGATAAAGAAGTATGGGAACAATGCAATACCTCAATCCTCTCTCAAATTCCTGTTGTATGAGACCGAAATTATACTCTAAGTCTTGCATGCGAAAGTTAATGCCATACTGCATTGGGCTCGATCTGCCTTGCCCTATTTCAACGTTGTCAGCTTCATGTGACGTTCATGACAGTTCAGTTTATGAATTTAATGAGCTATTCTAACCTTCGATGTGAGTCTCCAAGTTTTGAAGTTGATTTTTGACCTCTTGTAGGAGGCTCTCCATATTTATTGGGATCTTTTCTTCAAGAAGATTCCATCTCATTTTTAACTCCGTTCTCATCTTTTCGATAATTTCCGCGTTCCAATTTCTATAACCCCGTGCAACAGTGATGTGCTCTCCGTTATTTCTACACCACGCGTTGTATGATTCTATTGAAATCAAAACACATTAGTCGTCTTTTGGGATTTTCACAATCTAAGAGATCATACGGTGATGCCACTATTCTTCGTTAGATTGTTTTCAAAAGAGCATTCAATCGCTTACTTCAGCCCATTCTTCAGCCCTCTTTTTTGCAGTAACTTCCCACTGTATACTTTCCCTATCTTTTTTAAATTCTTTTTAGTACAGTAATCAAACCAACAGGCAAACAGTAACTCACTAAAGAAACGAATCATATCATTTTGTAAAGCATTCCGAAATTCTAGATTATATTTCGTAATTGACGCAGTCGCCTACTGATAATTAGAGAAATGGCACATACAAGATTTCTTGTGCTATTTTTATCACTTACTTCTTCTCCGGAACGCTCATAGCAGTCCAATACCAACGTCCCTGTACTATCATCCTGTCCTTGAGAGACTGCTTGAATGGAATCCAACCATAGCGTAATAGAATTCAATAGACTTGGTAGCCTTGACCGCATGAAATGCAGTGCCTGTAGAAGTTGGGCACTAGCAGTTATCTTCCGACAGAAGCGACGAAGCTCCGGAATACCGCTCTTTTGGATCATTTCATTGTCATCTTTCTCTACATAGTCCTCATATGTCGTATTTGAGATACAAAAAACATCTAGATGCCCGTTGATAGTCTTTTGTCGATACGCGGCTTGAAGTCCCTTGGTAACGTGCCGGTTCCGAGCTTCGATAAAAAGCCACAACTTTCTATTGATTGTTAGAAATAAGTGCCATCTTCCAATGGGAGAGCAAGTCTTACTTTCGTTCGAGGTGCTCTTTCAGGCTTTTGTCACCCTTGCGCTTCGCGTTCTCGATATCTTTGTCAATCGAATTCATGTCAATCAAAGATATCTCTTTTCCATTACCAACGAAAGTCCTCTTTGCCGTTTTTGGGTTGATATCCTATGGAAAATAAGTTGCAATAAGAATTTCCAGCTCCACATAAGAACATACCTCTGATCTTGTGCATATAACAGCTAATTTGAAATTGATATTGGTGCCTCCCGACTCCTCCCATGCAAGCGGGACATGGCGTTTAAGTTCACTATATAATGCTGACTTTAGGGTTGTATCGGTAATTGCTCTGGAAATTTTGGTTGCGATGAAGACATGGTCACAACTCTGCAAGTACTTCTGTGTTGCTCGAACACGCGCTAAATTGGTATCTTGTAAACCTATAGGGATTCGTCAGCCAGTCGCAGCAATTCATAACACTAGTTATACCTGGCAGATCGGCGAGGACAACGCCTGTTTTCAGCACTTCAGCGTCAAGGTAGACGCGAATTATCTTAGTGAATGGCCAAAGCTTATCCTCCATGAAGACACTGGTTAGTTCTTGACATTCATCAGAAGTATGCGCAATAGCTGTCCATAAACCTGACTCATCATCTGCAGGAAAGTCTATTTTATGCATCCACTCTAATAGTTGGCTCTTGATCTTTTCAAATGCACCTTTCGACTTGTCGCTCACGAAATTGACATCGAATCCTTCTTGTTTGCTAAACACTGCCTCAAGAGCCGACCATGCCACTGCGGATTCTCTTTCGATACGTTGCTGTTCATCAGAATCAAGCGCATTACCTTCGTTATCTGAATCTGGGAAAAACAGCTGTCGATAACTCCACAACAACTCTTCTACCATCTCTTGACGCTCTGGTTTGGAAAGATACTCTACCTCGATCGAAAACGGCTCGAGCGCACTATTTTTCCTTTGCCTGTACTCTGTGACCACGGATGTACAAGCAGAACCTTCATCACTCTGGGGCATTGATTAATATTTACTCAACATAAGTGGTCTGAAGTGAACTCACAGTCCTAGCTAGCTCTGTCATATGTAGAAGCGAGTTAATTAAACTACTCTTTCCTGTAACGAAGTCAGCGCTTGATCCATCATAATATAGAATCAGAAGAAATATCTAGGCTTACCCTCTCCCGATGCACCTAGTATAGCAATGGTTCTAGTACTCGATATATCGCCTTTGCTCAGTCCTTTTGAATCATTCAATAGCCTTCGAAAATTCACATCTTCTTCAAAGACTTTCTCCAATTTTTCCAGTTCATTAGCCACTTGAACTGCAATATTATAGCTTCTTCCAAGAATGGACTGAAATTCCTCGGTGAAATAAGGTTCGACTGGTGCCTCTTCATCTTCAACGGCGTATTTCGCGTCTTCGTTTGACGATTCGCTATCAGCAAATGAATCTGCGGATGATCTTCGGGAGTGGCTGGTTTGCGAGATAGAACTACCCCGCACTTCAATGCCATCAGAGGAAAATTTATAGTGAGAATCTTTCACAACTTCGGGGAGATTTTCTGAGCCATCGCTGGTTGTCATTTTTTCTTCTGTTTCTAGTGTATGAAGAGGCTGAGGCAATTCATGATCTGGTGTCACGACTGTCTTTAAATCTCCGTTTCGAGTTGGTGTATCTTGACTTTCTTCTCTCTCCAAAGGTTTAGGAGTTGACTTTATAGCGCTTTCTGCAAGAACTTTTGATACAACTGAAGTTGTGACAGATACGGAGTCAATCTGTGACTTCGGGCTGTTGCTGCTTTCAATCCGATGGTTTGCAGCTGTGGGCTCGTCTCTTGAGCTCTCTGGTGTTGCAGCACCTTGGTCCGCCTCACCACTAGAAGAAGATCTGGGGTCCGAACTTTGCCTGGTTTTTGACGCCTGTCTACTTCGTGATCTGCTGGGAAGCGGTAAAATCTTACGTGGAGAGAGAGTGCTCGGTAAATTGGAAGATGACATTGTTGCTTCTAACAATCACGATAATAATGCAAGGAAAAAGAAGAAGGACATCAGATGGAAGCAGCAGCCTCACATGGTTAAAGAAAAGGTTTAAGATGCGTACCATGTGCCTCGTTCTGCACCAGTTTCAACAATGCAGCTTTGGAATATTCTAGCCAATGAAAACCAACGAAAACTGGCTTACCCCTCCCATTGACGAGGCAGACCGCCGTTGGATGATACAATACCAGGGTCTATAATTAGAACAAACTGTTGGTACTTGAAGCTACGCGAATTGTTGAAAAATCATTTGCCATGGTGTTCTGATACTTTGAGATGAAGCCATATGAGCCTTCACCACGCCAGAAGTCCCCAGAACCACTGAGGCCTTTTCAATTTATCTTTAATCTATCACCAGAATAAGCAGCAAGGAAATACAGGCGATTCGTTCGAATATTTTGCTTTAACTCGGAAGTTCTCTCTGGGGCTCAATCGTTAGCGGTCTTAGGCACAAGGCGAACACAACTACCCTCCTTTGCAGACAGCCTTGTAAACAATAGTTTGCCTGATGTCTTCTTCCAATTTGGTGTTGATCACTGTTGTTCGTGATGCATAACACATTCAAATTAAAACCAATTTTTAGAGCATTGATCACGTGTTTCAAATCTACTAAATATAAACGCAGGTCTAAAAAGCCGAGTAATCTTACATTTCAACAGAGGATATATATTACACCGAAAGCAACAACTTCCCAACCATGTTCTGTTCCCAGTTTGATATGCAGAGAGAATTTGACCAATATAGAGAAAAAATAGAAAAATACACAGTAAGCATCGTCCAAGGCCTCACATTCTTTTCGCAGATAACTACGGGCGCAATTCTGCGGCTTCTACATCTCCCTTAAAATGTTCTTCGGTCCTGAAGTTTGCTTCTACTCCCCCAAACTGCGTCCCTGTTGAAACCTTTGAAGCTGCAATTGACATCTGATCCATTTTATAGTATTGCTTCGCACTTCGAGCCCCTTTCGCGGAAGATCCTGTGTTCTTGGAACGGGACTTGGGTGAGAAAAGACTTCGAGTCATTGAAATTAGTTTCCCAAATCATTTTGTGATCCCAGAGCTGACTGTTGGGAGGCAGGCAGCAACAAGTGCCAATCCAGTTTCAATCATACCCCAGTAAGGTCCAGTACCAACAGTCACTATTTTCAGTCAATTTGCTTCTTATGCCATTAAGGTAGTTATGCCGAAAGCGGATTTGTTCGAGTGAACAAACGTTCGACGGTAAAGAGCCACAATGCTTAAATCGATAAGACCTTGCGCACTTTGTGTTGACAGATGGAAGATGAATTGGATCTGCCAGCGCATATTCCGTCAGCACGAACACACTGCTCTGAATTACAACGAGTGCTAACGTTATGAACTCACCTTCTGAGTGATCGTAATTTGTGGCAGTTTCTGGGAGAAAATGGCCTCTGGAGTTAGGCCTGGAGGAGTAGGAGTCGGATAAGCTAGAGCATACTTCTTTACCCAAAATTGTATGGTCAGAGGTTCATTCTTTGTGAGTGCAGGTGTAGGAAGAGCGTACCGATGATAAGGAAGATGCACATTCCAATCACAATAACCTTCACATCAATGCCTTGTTCAGTATTTTGTCCCTGCATTTTAAAACAGTCGCCTTGAAAGAACTTACAAGAGATTCAGCTCGTGTGCCGAGTATGAAGTCTTGCTGCGACTGCGAGAATGGCCAATGAGGGGAGTACAGATCCCACAGTAATAATTTCTCCTGCATTAGTATGCAAATGAAAAATTCCTGTTTGTGTTGGAGCCGCCATACTGCACGAATAATTGGAGAATCAAGGTAATGGAGAAACCTACTTGGAAGAAAATGGTGATGAAGACCTCCGCATGACCCCCCTCCCTCCCTTTGAATGACATCTAGACAGGCTCCTCTCGCCTGAGAAATAAATCCTAAAATTACAAGGAAAACGAATTCTCCGAAAGCGGCGATGCACTGAATCACTTGGACGATTTGACAGGAGCCATTTAAGATTCTGTGTTTACACCTTACAATAATTGATCTTGTGTCAGATTACACTATGGCACTCCTTCTCTCATTCGCCTCAGTGATGTTTACTACTAAGAGTTTCAATTGTCTGGTCCGCGTAGGGAGAATCTACAGGGCAATAAGAGAAGCGCTCATTGATGTCTCCAATAGATGGGATTTTATTCCAACATGATGTAAAGGTCTTGGAGCATTCGTCCAAAAGATCCCAGTCACGACAACATACGGATCTGCCGGTGATACGATGTCCATAGCCAGACCATCGGGTATATCGTCCGCATTAAATTTAATGTCTTGTTTGAGAGCGTTAAGACAGTGGATGACATGCGCAAAGATTCCACTTCGTTCTTCCCCACGGTGGAACTCCAGCAAAGAAATCCTAAGTTTCAACTATTTCTGTTTAGTATCGATATTCCTCATAAAATTGCAATGAGTCCACTTATCAGGCAATGCAGATTACGGTATGCACTTATAAGATCGACACCTTTTGAATTATCCCATGGAAATCTTTGAGCTTTACGAAGACCCTTCTCTTCAACATAAGAATCAGGAAGGGCAATTACACCAAGACGTATTTTGCCAATTTTTTCCCATTCTTTGTCGGTAGCGTCAGGGTCGCTTCGGTTATCGAAAGGACTGCAGACTGGCCAAGGAACAGTTATATCACGCTTGAGACCAGCTGGCACCAGATTAGTCTTCGTCACAAAGAATACAGTGGCTCGACTCACTAAATTCAGTCCGTTCGAGCCTTTCTAGTTTATTCATTAGTCTGAAAGATTGAATGTCTAGAATTGCACAATTCAAAACCCAAAAAGCGTCCATCCAGCTAATAATATTGTGCTCCTTGATTTCCGTGTTGTCTTGGGCGATGAATGATCAAAGTTCTGAGATTCATGTTCGCTTCCTGTATCGTCTTCAAGAAGTGCGTATTTTTGCTCCAGATTCGACATTTTGTTGGTGGAAGAAAACTAGCAGCACAATTAGAAATTACTAGGAGTGTCTAGGTAGTAATTAGTACTGGTAAAGAACATAGTCAGCTTGCCGTTGGGTATCTCAGGCCGGAGAAAATATCTTCAACTGTGAACGAACCACCTGTTAGCCAGACAGCTATTTTCTTGAACAAAAACGAAGATTGGATTGTTAGCCTCGACTTGCATATTAGACTTCAGTGCCGGTAACGAGGTTGCATTCGGAGTATTTCCTCGCTGAATTCAATGTGGGAGTATCGAGACCCTTGGGGCTGAAAACCATTCAGAATTGTTCCACCCCTCACTGCTGGGAATTTTATCATGAGAACATGTGACGCAAAAACAGAGGACATTTAGATAACAAACACATCTTCATCAAAAAGCTCTTCAATTAAGTTGCTTTGATAGTGGCGTTGGACAGAGTAGTATGTCACTTTATCACCTACCATTTCTGTGCAGCTCCGATTATACAGTGCAGCAGACGACTGTGTTGGGGGCTCTATTGCGCCGCATGACGGCAAGGCAAGTTATGGAACCATGAGATTTGATTTTGAAATGGATGCAATGATTTCGAGTACGTTGGTAAGTGTTAGTTTATATATACACTTTCCTGTTTGGAGGGGCAATCAAGGATTAAGATCAACTCTAAGCCAAGTCTGCATATACCAACACGTGAATGTTACTCTGTGGTATTTCCATACCCACCAAACACTTCTAGCTAACAGCTCGGAAAAGTTTGAGGTTGCACCGTCCCGGATACCGGTAGTAGAACCTTTGATTCAAGACGGTATCTTCACCGCGGACGGACAATCATGAGCTTATCACAGAAGCATCGCGAAGCAAATTTTCTCTGGGGTCAGATTCTCCGTCATCCCATCACTTGATAAACACGTGAGTCGTTTGCTGGAATTGATACCCCGAGATGGTTCAACCATTAATCAACAACCACTTTTGAAAAGAATGGTAAGCATTGATGCTTGGATTCAAAGGATCATTTGCTGAAATAATGATTTGTGATGTAGTTTTTACCAGAATAACTGAATTCCTCTTCGAGGTATCGCAAGACTCCCTGCTTGCTGGAACAAAGGATGATTCTACGGAAGATTTTATCTCGATATTCGATAAATCTTTGATAGGTCTACATACTCGCATGTTTCTTGGCAATTTGGTTTTCATTCGTGGGCGCGACACAATTGAGAAAAGACATATCTTTTGTCTATGCTTTCATTGACAGATGCGTTGAAATGGCCATCGACAGGCAGCGGTCATTGGAGAAAACCTTTGAAAGAATCTCGCCAGCCAGGTATGTGTATCTGGATGAGCTCGTCAAGAAAACAAAGGATAGAACGGAACTTCGAAATCAAGTGTTAACCCTATTCATTCCAGCTCGTGATTCTACTTCTAGTGTAACTGGATTAACATGCTTTCATTTGGCCCGTCACCCGGATGTCTGGATAAAGTTGCGCGAGGAAGTTATGAGCATAGGTGACGCACCCATGACGTTCGACCTGCTGAAGTCGATGAAGTATCGTAAGTTCGTAGTCAATGAAAGTTAGTATAGCATACCATTTATACTCGTAACACTACACTAATGGTGTAGGTCTTCGTCTTCTTGCTTCAGCAGGTCTAAGTATACAAACATGTGTTGAAGATTGTGTACTTCCAAGAGGAGGTAGACCAGATGGTAAAAGCCCCATCCTTGTTCGTCCAGGTACGGAAATTAGAATAGTGTTTCATGCACTACATAAAGATCGAGATATCTGGGGAGAAAATGCGATGGAGTTTCGTCCTGAGAGATGGGAAAACTTTCGAACAACATGGGAATATATACCTTTTCTTGGGGGTAGTAGGATTTGTCCAGCGCAACAGATGGCCTTGGCCGAAGTTTATTATTTTGTGGTTCGATTCATGCAAGAATTCAAATTCATGGAGAACAGGGATCCGGAGACGAAGTTTGCTCCAGGCATGAAGTTATCTAGGTATGGAGAGTAAAAATGGTGTGAAAGTAGCATTTGGGGTAGCATAATGTGATTGTTTTAGAGATTATTCGAATTTTGGCCTAAAATTGTTGTAGGACGATCCATACTCAGGAATGCCGCACTTGTGACTCAAAAAAAAAGGAGGCTCACGGCTCCTTTAATGCTGTAATACATTTGTGCCTTGGATTTATGTCTAAAATTTCTTACGGGGGAGAGCAAGTTCGATAGTTTATTGATGTGACATATCTGGATAATATAGTATATGTAAGTAGACACAAAGGGGCAAGTACACAAAGGGGCAAGTTCTTTCTGGCATCTTGAAGAAAACTCAGCGCTACTTTTAAGTTTCAAGAGCAGATCGCCATTCAGTTTCGGATGACATAAATTGGAAGAACCAAAAGAAGTCTGACATGCAGTCTAAGATTTTGGATTATGATTACTAGAAATGCTAGTAACAGCCTCTTTGATTCGTTGGAAATAAGATTGTCTCGCAAATGAAATACTATCCCTTCCTGCAGCCTTGCGAAGAGTAGTACCTGCGCAAGATTGTACAGGTAGTTATTTCCGCAAATCCACACTGCTATAACTTCTAGCTGACCCCACTTTGGTTCTCTTTGCACGATATCTCCCTTGACAACATGCCCATTATAGCACGTCTTCCAGAAATTAGGAGCTACTTGCAGGAGGCTTGATGCCAAGTGCACGATACATATTCTCTTGCTTCTTGAGAGTGCTCGTAGACTTTAGAGACGTATCAGCATGTAAATTATCATCTGCCGGTTGTCTTGACTCGTTTTCATCGCTTCCAACGCCTTTGACGGCATGCTCAATAGCATCTACCCTCGTCAAGATCCCTTCGATATTCTTAATTTTCTGCTCCATCTTGTCAAGACGAGAATTGAGGTCATTGATGTTGGCTTCTTGATTTTTGATGATAACAGTGAGATCTTCCGTCGGTGTGGTGTTCTTTGAGGTAGCACGCTTGGAGACAATGGGACGATTCGAAGTGGAGAATCTGGTTGTGCCAGGATTTCTACTGTGATAGGTGAGTTAGCACAAGGATCATTCAGTGATAAAGATGAGAAACTAACCCGACTCCTCTCTTAGACATGATGACTTTTTGTGGTAGGTTGATGTGGTTATACAGATTTATGATCGCTCGTCAGTTGAGGACTTCTTTTAGGATTCTTTTCATATGGAAAGAGAGGATGGTCTGAGCGAAGGCAAGCTGTTTATTTTATGTCAGATCTCGAAGCAAGGAGCGTTGGTAAGGAAAAATTCGAATCAATATTCTTGGAAAATTTTGATTGAATCCACCGTACCGCCAAAGGCTGAATTGATTCACTATTTCCGTTTCTGCACTTATGAAAAATGATTTCTCGTACAGGAGACAGAGAACATTTTTGACCATTTTCATATGTTTATCATACACAAGAAGTGTTCTCGAGCACTTTATCCTTCAATCAGTAATACGATAGTTGACATGGCTTCTTGTATGTAGGGCAACATGCCAAATAGAGATATTCACTGTGTTGACGTCTGTCGACGTCAGATTATTCGAACCTTCACTTGTTGAAGAGCCGCCCTCTACTTGATCTTCTCTTGTAGAATCAGAGTCTTTCCGATAGTTTTTTGGTTAGCGTCCTACGTGACAAATCTCCCTCGTCTAGATTGTGAATCGATCCTTCATTATTGTTTAAGACCTCTATACAGTGTTTCAATATTCCAGACAGTGTTTCAATATTCCAGGCTCATTGGACCTTCTAATCTGTATTCACTGACTTACGAGATGAAAAACTTGCCAGATTTGTCAGAATAGATCTCTCCAGGCAACTGGCATTTGATCTAACCCGTCTGTTCCTTGATCAGAACAAGACATGCGCTCGAAATCATTATCATCATCCATTCAGAACTCTTCGAGGCTCCAACCCAACAGAAAGAACCTGTCAAAATTGTGGGTCTCATCAATTAAGCGAGTCAATACGGGAATAACGACTGAAAAAGAGATAAATAGCCAAAAAGAATGGTGATGGAGAGCGTTCAATGAACGCATAGAAGAATGAGAAAGGAGGAGAGGATCCATGGATGGCGGTGTCGAGAGTCACTGCTCTATTTCGTATAAACAGTCGATTGTGGAGACATGATAGTGAAGAATTATTTTGTGAATACATTGTACAAGTAAACAAATGTAAAAGGAATGGGTGGTACTTAGTATGGTGAGGAAGAGGATGTCTTTCAAGAAAACCGAAGGCCTGGGGTATGGTTAACCCGTGAGCGGCCGACGGAAGGACAGCAAAGCAATTTCCTTAAGGTGTCTTTTTGATCCGTTGATGTGCGAACAACTTGCCAATTCGGCCAGGTGTTCGATTTCGTTTTGGTGTAGGAACTGGCAACTAATTTCAATACATAGGTATAATTAAGCGACTAACCTGCTCGTCCTACGCACAAGCCATATCTTTATGACGGATTCAATCATCGTTAATAAATGCTATTGATAAAAGTACTCAACTTCAGAGAATTTCAGTCTTTCGCCCTCCGCCTTTTCAACAAACACGTTACGTTATACTTTCCAAGGAGAGTCACACTGATATGAGACCTGAATCAATAGACTCTCATCTCTTGTCCCTCTCCCTGAGTGTCCCTTGAGTTTACCTGCAGAGTCTTGTTTTGCTTTGACCAATTTCAACACTGATTCCCGTTAATTCGAGCATTATCTTCAAGGGGTTCTGAAATTAGAGTACGCCAATTAGCATTGATTATGGACATTCTTGTTTTATAGAAATCCGCGTTCTAGAGCTGCGTTGGTAGTCGCATATTTTGGATGGCTGTTTGTGTTATTCTTTTCAACAGTGGCAGCAAGACTTCACTTTCAGAGCCATGAACATAGCAATTTATCTTTCATACTTGGACCCATGGAATGTATGACTTTCTTTGTCAAGTAATTTGATAAGAGAAACTATTCAAACAAGTCCAACATTATTTTACACTTTAATGAGCAATTTCCCTACGTAGGCCAAGAAGGCATTAGCAGATATTTCTCAGAAGTTCGAAAAAGAGAGGGGTAATATTGCGAGGACTAATTTGAGCGGCAGTGAGCATTGGTCGGAAGTCAATAGGCATATAGATATTGGTATGGGGAATTTATGGACAGATTATCGCTGCGGTGGGACAAAAGCTGACTTGATTTGAACTAAGTGACACCCAAGACTGAGCGAGACTCTTCCGTATGACTTCGGAGCGTTTTACGAATTGCATGATTGTATTTTCATATCAAGGAGCCAATGTTTGCAAACCTATCAGATGGTATTAAAAGATCTAACTGCCTTTCCCTTTCAAATAGTTCCCTCACGAGAACATCCAGCATTCGAAAGCATAACGCTCTATAACGATACGTCGGGCTTCGTAAAAGAAGTCTACTCAATTAGTATTGACAAACCAACTTTTAAAGGACTGTGGTTCAGCTTCCCTGGAGAACTATATGTGAAGCAACTAAAGTCAACCCTCATAAACAGCCGATTATTTTCTAATCGAGGAAAGCAAATATCCCCAAAAAGCGAATTGTCTTTATAAGATTTTGATAATAGATTCATGATTTTTTTAAAAAAAAAATCCGAATTTCACAAATAATACTATGAATTTTGAAATAATTCAGAAAAATCTAATATTATTAAAAAGCCATAATCTTATTGAATATAATTATACAAAAAGTTCAAGAATTATTCAAAAAATTAAAGATTGTATACTAAAAATGAACTACCTACCTAGATTTCTAATAAAATTGAATGATTTTAATATATTTTGTACCCAAAATCTTATAGGGATAATTTGCTTTTTGGAGACACTCCTTTCTCCTGATTAGGAGCTAGTTGACCGTTTAAAGAGCTGACTATTAATGTTAGTCTCGACGTTGGCTGATTCTTCAAACCAATCAGTTAAGATGGAGAAGACTCTCTCTTAAAAGTATCATTCTTCTTCGCAATTATCTTTAATTAGTAATATGTGATGTCTAGCTTACTACGCATGGTGTAAATAGTTGAATAGGTTGTGATCTTCATTGAACTACATGAACAACGCGGAAAGAGTCTTCTTCCTGATGGGGCCAATCTATGATTTTTGGATTCCATCTAAAGTGCAATAAATCATTTCAAATTATAAAGAGTTTGGAGTTGAGAGGGCTCTCATCGTGGATATATGCAACATGTTGGAGCAAATAAGCTTCTTGGATGCTTACAAAATGAAAGCTGCGTTGACTCACATTACTAGATGATCGATGCATCAAGTAGTCAGGTGCTAGTGTTTATATACTGGAAAAGTCCTTTCCTTTCGTGCGCCATTACGGGTCTGTCACCGTGGCCTAACGGTTATTCTGACGTCGACAACTCCTCCGGTACCTCGTTGACGAGGTCACCGTCGAAGGTCTCTTCTCTCCCCCTGAATTATAACTTACTCCTCTTCTTCACCACTCTTTCGCCAATTTTTTTTTATACATTTTTCTATGCCCAAATGGGACGTTACATGTGGTAAGGTTGAGTAGGCATTTTCTGTTTTGTCCCCTGGGTTAGGTAATCGACAGGTGTAATAGTTAGGAGCTAGTCGGCCGCTTATGAAAGCCGAATATTAGTGAATTGGATGGTCGTGAATTCTTACCAATACTTCGCCTAGAAACGTTTCAATTTGAGAGAAACGTTTCAAAGAAGGTTGATGACAATTTTGATATATCATTGAAGGTAAAGTAACAGCAACACAGTAGTAGATCTGGTTAGCCTCTACCAAAAAAGTTTAGAAGACGTGCAAGTTCTCTAAAACTTGCGTTAGGTGCCGTTGGAGAAATAATTATTAGTCAGAAACTCGCTTTGTCGGCTAATACTCGGATTGGAGTTTTAATAGTGGGTCTTTGTGAAATAGCGACATTAGACGATTCGTTAAATTCGATTTCGTTCAAAAAATTCTTCAACATCTCGATACAGCAAAATCCAAAGGAGAAGAGATCTGGGAGCATTATCTGAAGTCGATGGCTCTGAGTAGAATAGCACAATCTAAGACTTATCTGCATCGAATGCGTCACTGGGGTTGTTTCACCAACACTTTTCTCTTCATACATGCATTGAATCGTCCTTCGAAAGATGGATGTTCATCATTTTGACAGAGATTTATGCTAGAAGATGAAAAATGTCACTTGGGAGACATGTATTTAATATGTTATAATTGGTAAATAAGCATTGAGATTGATGTATTGATCAATAACCTGTTATGCAGCTTGACATGACAGAAATTGCATCCATCATATGAAATAACCGATCCCCTTATAGAAACCACTGATTTGACCCCCTTTTTCCGCCAGCCGAGCACACCTACTATTCCCAAATTAAGAACCAAATGTATCCTAGAGCCCACTCTTCACTTCATGCGCAAACTGATCATCAATAATCTTGAGTTGGCGCTTCTTCTGCTCAATCGCATGGCCAAGCTCAACTCTCTGTGCTCTAATCGCACGCACCTGAATTTCATCTTTCAGATCAAGCCCTTCTTTCTTAAACATTGACTTCAATCTTTCCGATGCAACCTCTACATCTGCATTCAAAGCAATCTCCCGAGCGAGTCGACTACGGAACTTCTCTAGCATCGACAAGCTCTTTTGTCCTCCTACCATTCTCGTAAGTCGAATCGCATCTTGGAGCATAAGCTCGACGATGATGATAGGCATATCGATGCAACGGCCGCGGCGAAAGACGCAGTGTCTAATCTGTCGCACCTTCTTGAGAAGCGTCAAGAAGGTTTCTGCAGTTTCTCCGTCAACGAGTTGTAGAGTGTTATCTTGTATCTCAGCTGAAGATTTGAACATCTCGTGGTACAGCTCTAAAGAACCATTTTTGCGATCAACCCATCCCTCCTTAGCAACCAACTTACGATGATGTTTTCGCAACCAAGAAATGCATGAGGTTATAAGAATATCTTTAGTCTCCTTAAGTATGAATTGCTCCAATTCAAGATTTTTCATTGGGGTCTTATCATTGACAGGAATGTTGTAGTCGCGGAGGTTGCAATTCTTAATCTGAGGAGGAGGGTATGGTGCATCGGAATCCCATTCGGAAGTGGAAGTCCAGTCGGAATTGGATTCATCTTTGGTTGATTAGCAAGTTCTCTTCAGTGTGGCACAAAAGTCATGTTCAAATTAGATTGCATACTTGCTGCATCTTGCTCTGCGCCTTCGCGACCTGGAGCTTCCCAGAATCCAAAAGCACGCTGGACTCCATACATTCTTCGATCACGGTTGTAAAATCCTTGACGATGCTTTCGTTCTCTCTTTTTCTTGGCTGGTTGACCTTCGGTCGTGTTTTTGTCCTTTGATTCTTCGCCCATCATTACTGACGGTCCAGATGATGGTTGGTCGAGGTTGGCGTCTTTGACTTGACTGCCATCAGCCTGTGGCTCCTTGTTTGAAGACGAGCTCATACCGTTGAAAGAAATCTTGACTATTGTGTGGATTGTACTGTGAAGTGTTTGTGGTGGGATTATCGAGGATTGGCAGGAGCTTATGACATGTACGCTACGGCAGCTGAAGCTCGGCCTTTTGTTTGAGTCTTTGGCTTTCTCGAATTTCGGTCAGTGAATACGAGAAGACTGTATGGGTTCCAAAGGATCTTTCTAACAGAACCTTGGAACAGAGGTACTACCCCGCTCTAGTGAATACCTTCCAATTAATACCTGGATTTTCCACTTCGTTCCCCAGGCAAAAGCTTCAAAGTTGATCTGTCATCCTTTGCTAAAGTTCAGCAAGCATTATGAGATCATGGCACCCTGGTATGTACAACTATACATGTCTGTAGTGGCATAACAAGTGTAAATCCAGCTTTCCTCAATCATAATTTCTCCACCACTTCACTCGGCAAACACGACTCGTTCATACCATATAGAAAGCTATTACTTTCCTCACAAGAACGCATCAAACATAGAAGTAGAAAGCTAAAGTAAACGGGAATTAATTTCTTTTCGTTGATATCTATACTTCATCACCTTCTCGCTTCTCTCTTTCCTCCGCCAATTTCCACTTCGCTAGCACTACTACATCCTCAAATAGACCCAAGGAAGCCCCCATGCATTCCTT
The DNA here is from genome assembly GCF_014898535.1 of Botrytis deweyae. Classification (NCBI taxonomy): domain Eukaryota; kingdom Fungi; phylum Ascomycota; class Leotiomycetes; order Helotiales; family Sclerotiniaceae; genus Botrytis; species Botrytis deweyae. The sequence continues at coordinate 925,288 of NW_024066212.1, forward strand.
TCTTTTTCCTTCTCTCCTCTTTCAGTCATAGAATTCGGCGTCACTCCCACGTTGCATGTAGTCTTTCAGTCACCTCGTCTTCACCCTGTATGCCATTGTGCTGCCCATTCGGCTCCACAACTTCACAACTTCACCACTTCTTCTGCATGACGCCCTCGCTCCTTTCCACGTTCACGCCCAGACACAAAATCTCAAATCATCAGCACCCAAATACCGCCTGAAAGAAGAGAAAATCGCGGGAAACCTTTCCGGAATATCGGAGTCGCTCAGAGAACACAACCACAAACCCTTCCCCAATCAAGCCCACCTGGGCATCTCTCGAATTAGACCCTCTTTGCATCGGAATAGAAGTCTGAAAATGAAAGTAAAATGTAAGAGACATTATATTCATACAAGCCATAAAGAAACCGTAGTTAACGAGAAAGTTTTCGAAAAAAGATATTCGATTCTATGTACAAATTTCTCGTTACCCACCCACACTATCTCCGCATTTTGGGTATCCATAAAAGCAGAGCAGTTACTAATCGCTACAGTTGATATACAAAACTTCGTTACTTTCTTTCTAACCCCATACCCTGTCACCCCCGCACTCCCCCCAGGTCACTACTGCCTTTGTACTTTGAATCTGATCAGTCAACCAGCTAAGCACAATTATTTTGAGACCGTGTTCTTTTGGCCCACTGTTCCATTACCCAAATCTACTTTGAATTCCACCAAATTAACAGTATTACCGCCTCCCATCGAAACATTCATTGCAGATAAGTTCTCGGAGCTTTGTTGATTAAAAAACTTTTGCAATTCTCCTTGCGCGGATACTGCATTATCCAAGTTTTCTTGCTGCAAAACAAAAAGGACTGTGACTCTTGCAAAATCCAGCACCTCCTCGGTAACAGTGAAGACGGCTGTTGGGTCAATAGTGGAGGTTGTCAAAGTTACAGATGCAGTTTCTGTTGTGGTTGGAGAGGAAGTTGTTGAAGGTGAGGCAACAGATGTCGATGCTGCTGAGACAGTTTGAGTGGCCTGAGACTGAGAGGAAGTAGGTGTTGCCTGAGTAGTGGAAGAGTCTACTGAGATGATATTTGTTGAGATGAAAGTTGAGTCTGGACTTGCAATTGCTCGAATCTCAACATCTATGGGGTCCGGCTGCACGTCCTTTTTCACCTTCTTGCCCGTGGTAGAGGTCACTTTAGCACTTGCATCTCCCATTCTTTCATCACTTCCATCAAAAGTGACTAGGGAATTTTCCGACGCACAACTCAAATTTCCTTTGTTGAATCTTGCTAGAATTGTGTTCTCGAACAAGGGGATCGAAAAGTTCGTTTGAGCGGCCGAAATGAGTCGGGGTATAGAGTCGCCAATGGTAGTGTTTGCGGTAGTGCTTGATGACGTTGTTGTGCAGCCCGAAGATCCCGAGACTGCGCATGTGCTACCTGTAAATCCATTTATACATAAACAAGTACAAATACCATTGTCGACGAAAGAGGTTCCACCATTCTTACAGGAAGTCGAAGTGTTTGCAGTGCAGCTTTGTACAGTAGTTGCGGTTGCAGTGGTACTTGTGGAGGGTTTGTCAATTACGAGAAATTTAAGAGGTACGACGACGGCGGCCGCAATTATTATGAGTAGAATTATTAAAACGACAATGAACCCCCAGCAAGGTAGACCACAACACTTTCTTTGTTTCTTTCCAGGTGCGGCAGATTTCGGATCGTTTGGATCGTATTCTGGCCACATCGATAAAGGTCGTGGAGCATCGCGGGCAGGCGTCTCACGACCGGGAGGTGGAAAAGCTGATAACATTCCGGAGAGGGTGGAACCTCGTCTATCATAGTTAGGAGAAACTAAGATATGTTAGAGCTTGTATTATAATAGGGACATGACCAGCACTTACGTTCAATTTCTTTCTCGCTGGGAAAGTCTCTGTCACTTGGAAAATCATCAAGACCCATTCGGCTTCCTGGTCTTTTGCCGCGATCCATCATTGACGCTAATCTTGTTGCTCTCCTAATTAGATCTGGTAAACTTGTCAAACTACCTCTTGCCTCTGCCTCCCTTACCGCATCAATATTGAGACGCGGTGGTCGACGGATTGCTGATAGCCTGCTAAAAGGTCCTCCCTCGTTTGCAAAGGGCGACTTAGTCCTAATCGAGTCACTAGGTAATGCACTTGCTGCTTGATATGCCCCGAGCATAGCGCTTGCACCCGGGCTCTTTGTTCCATCTCGTGAAGGCAGGTCAGTCGTTACGGCCATAGCGACGGTTGGAACCGATTCGTCAGAGCTTGATGGGGTAGGGTCAATAAGGCCAGTGCCACCAGCCAAAGGTGAATTTGGATTTCCTAGAATTGGCCATTGTGTTGATCTTTGAGCTTCTGCGGGACTGAGAGTTGATTTTTGTAATGGTGTTGGGCCCAGTCTTTTGTCAGATGGCGGCATAGGCATTGCAGCAAGTCGTGCTGGGTCGATCTGACCTGAGGACCGGGTCACGATCATAGACGGTCTCGCTCGCTTGCCAATACTAGCACTTCTAATCAATCCTCGATCGTCGTTGTCATCTGATCCTCGGGATTCCCGACCTTCTGATACTGCATCGAACCTTCTATCGTCTTCATAATCATCATCCTCATCGGATCGATAATAACCAGGCGATTCTGGTCCCCAACTCGAGGGTATAGCTGCACTTGATGCATATGAACTATGTGAACCAGGGAGTGTTCGTGGACTGAGGCCCATGCCTTCGGATACCTCTGGGATTGGGGAGACGAAAGAAGCTTGGGAATAATATGACGAGGCGCCTCTTCGGGAAGTTGGTGGCGGTCCTAGATTAGCACTTCTCCTTGCCGATGGTGGGATAGCTGGTACAGGAACGGGAAAGTCGGGTATTGTACCAACTGATGAAACAGTCGAAGGACGTGATGATGACAGAGGCGATTGTAATGATTGGTAATTTTGATCAAATTCATCATCTCGATTTCGTGGCGAGCCACGTGTTTGAGGTGGCGGGTATAAACTTTTGGGTTGTGGAGGTGGTTGTGGTTGGTATTGAAAGGTTGGGGTAATGTCTTGTATTCTGGACGAATCAAGGATTGAAGGTACATGACTAGGTCTTGGTGGTCTTTGAGGAGGCGGGCCGCGATTAGGAGGGGGTTGATACTGCTGAGAATCTGGACCAGGATTTGTTCCCATTAATGGCCATTGTGGTACTTGAGTAGGTCGAGAAATCGCCAGACCGACTGCACTTTGACCACCATTCTTGAACGTTCCCGGTGGATTTTGAAATTTTGCTCTTGGTGGACTTGGAATATTGCTCGGCGATGAAGGATCATAAGGTCTTGGTGCAGGTATCGATTCGGTAGGCCTACCTGCTGCCGCTCTTTCTCTTGCCCTCTTCACCGATCCACCCCTCGTCGGCGCATCCCATTGTTGTTGACTCATCTGATAGAGATATTAAACCGTTCGTACTACCAATAGTGAAATGATATTGAGGTATCCGCAAATTCGGATCAATATCCAATCACTCGAATTCTTCCGTGTATTTATTTCGTTCGTATCTGCATGAAGCCGTTCCGTTGAGATTATTATTTTCGCTCTTGAATAGGTTTCTTTTTCCACCACCTTGCAAATGACCAATAGCTTTTCCTAGGATATGCCGCGCCACAATGAAAGTTTCAGCCGGCGATTGAGTCTGCGTACCGATTTTCCAAGGTTCTTTTCTTTCCTTTTTGAAAGATGTTGAGGACGGACCTTGAAGTTAGAAGAATGCAAAATTGCTAAAGAGCGTAATTTCGATTCACTGGGAACCGTTAATGAAAGTAAAGAAGGATTGAATATCTATTGGACCGATGTATACTTTCGCATATCAAAGCTCGAAGGTGATTGTATCTAGTGAATGAAAAAGCCAATCAAGGCAATCTGTAAAGTTGAATGTGCACTGTGGCAATCTTAGAGAGTGTAAACTACTCAAGCACAATCAATTAGTAACTATCGCCAGCGACAAATGACCTGCGCGCAATGAAAGCAAGAAAGCACAATAGAACCAGGGGCAAAAGATTGACTGGAGACGAAGAGGGGCCATAGGGCAAGATACAAGATGGTCTCGGTGTCAAATCTCAAGGGCTTTTGGCTAAAAAGAAACTTCAAATAGATAGTGTGCCTTGGTGATCAATTGAGAAAAGTCATAACAGTATGAGATGTGAGAATGATCCCATGCAACGAGGTCGTCACAGCTAAACCAAAAGCCCGAAAATTCCTCACTATGGCACACTACGGGTAATCATCGAGTATGTTGAAATCGTTCACATACATTTGGTGTTTCGCAAGCCTGCGTGGATCCTTGAATTGGTATGAAGCCTTCCCTGAACTATTCTTTCCTCTCTCCCAATATCCCCGATAGCCTCCTGAAGTCGAAGAGAAAATGTATAAATCCCTTCGTCGACCTCAAACGTTCTGATCTTCAAACCTGCTTATTGTGGGAGAAGCCAGTCTCTCTAGGTACAAGTTGAAAGAATGGGTGCCAGTATTTATTTTGACGAGGGAATTGGACTGTATGTGGAAGGAAGCTTTCGAAGCTTGTGGGTAGGTAGGTATTCTTTGGTCGTTTCAGAATCGAGATCCTATCGCCAGCCTATTGTATCCAAAAATGAGAAATGAGCTTCGAGCCCGTCGGTCGATCCAGCAATGCTAAAGCGCAAGGCGTGGGTTATGAAGTTAAAGAAAGTTATCGACAATGAAATGAAGCCACAGGAAGTCGAATGGAGTCGAGTTCGAGTTCGAAATCGAAAAAGGCGTTGAGAAAGGAAGTTGTGATTTGGGAAACGCTTCGACAAATAGGAAGGAAGGATCTACGATATTCTTCTCGAATCACGCCAATTTGTTCGCACCGGTCAGCAAAGAGAATGGTCTGATGGATATCTACTCCCCTGATGAGAACCTGGCAATTAACAAATTTGGGGGGCTCTTCCTAAGGGTACCTCGCACATGCTGTCTTTTCTTCGTATAAATGAGGGGAATGGGGGCACGCAGTACATAGACGAAGTACTTGGTGTGGACAGCAGTGCAGAGAAAACAGTGCCGTGCAGGGTAGACATTCAAAGTACTCTATTCGACCCTTCAATGTGATGTGATAATTTGACTGGCTGGCGGGCATGAATCTTGCAGAACGGCCTTCAATCTGGACAAAGTTTCTATACCTTGTTCCCCGAATTATCCACAACCCATACCATTTGATCCATGGATAAGGGAAGGAAGGCTATGTCTCTCGCCATACAAAATCTGTCCCCTGCTTATGCAAGGTGATGGAAAAGACATTGGAGAGGAAACAACAATAAAAGTCCGTAGAGTTGAAAGAGGAAAGGTTCCAGTTGCAAGGGACCGTGGTTACTGATCGGACCTGAATTCTTGGAAAGCCTTTTTGTTTACAGGTCGTCAAAGAGGTCTCGAGAGTTTTTCTGCGGGTCACCACAGTTGCAGGGACTCGAAGAAATGTCGTAGATTTAGTTTTTGTATCTCGATTTCATTGGAAGGTGGGAAGCTAAGTCGACGCCATACCTAGATAATAGATAAGTACATTTTGAGGTCTTATTAGTTGATTTAGATGGTTTAGTCAGTCGAGTTGATCAGTTGTTCTAGAAGCGTGTGAAATGTCAAAGCAGCAGGATTTCTTTTGATACATCACCGTGCTTGCGTCGGACCAACAACCAATTGAATACCTGGCAGACCGTAATGTTCATGGCCGCTTTTATCATTCGTCTTACACGGTCTCCTCGAGACAGTTACACTTTCCTTATCATGATGCATTATCTTAGTTACCAACCCAACCTATTTCGATCCCAAACACCAAAGCACTCCAGCTCCTGCCATCTCCTTTTTAGCCTGTGAGTAACGGCCGCACGGGAAACGGGCGAATCCAGGAACAAGCAAGGAGCGTGGGTGGAAATAGCAACACAACCCAACACAAGACAAGACGACAGAGACAAATGCAAACAAAATAATCAACTCTTGGCTTGAAGATAGCTACTATCTACTAATCCTACTCATATACACTCACACTACACTCACACTACACATACTCAAAAAGCTTCAAGCAAACACCACGCATGCGAATCACACGCTTTATAATCCTCTACTCCTCTAGAGTCTATATCAGCGAAACGCCGGAAGCTTTTCAATAAATGTGGTATCTTCAAATTAGACATCTTCATTCCACTCTTCCACTTTCTACATGGTAACCTCGCAGGTAATTGTCCTATTCTATCTCACACAATCACAATCACAATCCCTGCTACCTCGTGGTTTCCTATCCAAGACTCTAGTCCGAGCAATCTCATTCCATCGTTTCAGATTAAATAGATTCTCTATTCGCTTCGCTAGAGGATCAAGGATCACACTACAAGGGCCAAAAACCTGTTGAAACCCATCTTTGATTATTTTCACAGAGTTCAAGAACAAATCAGATGTGTTGTTCATTTTGCTTCAAGAGACTCTGAAATTCCGCCCCAGTCCAAAGAGGTATTTTACTTCGTACGAAAAGAATCCTTCCTTCTTGTTGCTTCATGTTCGATCTTTTCTCTTCGCACTTTTCGTATTCGCCGTATTATACCCATTTTCATCTCATGGATCATCAGCTCAGGAGGTTGGGAATCTTATGTCAGCTCGAGTCTCGAGATCTTGCCTTGCATTGGCGAATTGCGTGCATCAAAGACATCTAGAAAAATCTGCAGGTACACATCTTGCATCCCACTCAAACTCGAGGGGGGAAAAGAAAAGGTACAGTACACGGGAAGCATGTGCAAGCAAGATAATCGGATTTTCATCACACCGTCTTTCCGTAGGTGACAAGTAACAAAATTCGAACAGGTGAGGTGAGGTAATACGAGATCGTGTTCCTTTCTCCTATTTCTCACAAAAAAAAATCTCCGCGCTCGCCGCCCTCAGATTTTATCACATTCGTAATTCAACGTTCTTTTTCAACTTGCGCAACGATCATCCTAATTATAACGCAAACGCAGATCCTCCGTTTACTCACGTGCAATATTCCAAGAGGTTTAATATGGCGTTAGTGTCGATATCAAGCGCCCCTAAGAGTCTAAGACATCTCCTGGCGATAAGCGGAAATGAACTATGGGGTCTTTATACTATATTTACTTTGGCCTTCAATTAACGGACTATGTACATTAAAGTTCAATATTATTTACGCGGTTTTCAATTTATTGAATAATCGGCCCAGATCCAACTAATCGAGTCTTGATATCGTCATGGTGGAGTTGTATCTACATACGCAAGGCGGGTGCGAACCGATGGAGGAGAGGAACGGAGAAAACTTTACTAGTTCTGTGGAACTTGTGAATTGCATATTTTTCATCTTCCCCCCTGGGTTCGAGAGTGGATACGCGTTCGGATTCGTTCTCTTCAATTTGCTGTTCAATGTTCATCCTTCTCGAGAATATTTCCACGAAAACTTCTTCCCACACTTTCCGAAATTGCAGGCCAGCATGTCGGTCCTGAAAATTTGCAGAGTAGCACTTCTCCGCATTCGCTCCAGAGATTCTTTCCTTCTAGCCCTCTCATCCTTTCAAGAAAGAGATTAACACTACGCCGGCTTGACGATCCCGGGTGTCGTGACCCCAGAGATCCGTTTTTCTTTCTTATACGGTGGAACGTGGTTGCCAGCGCAGTGAACGAACGAGTGCTTCCCCAATTTCGGCAGTGGTTCGAATTTCATGCTGTAAAGTGTTACCAGTGTCCTACAAAGTACATACCACGCTGCCGTGAAACCTAGGACTTGATCCTTTGAGGCTTTCAACGCAGGTACTGTGTTCATCCTAACATTCCCGCCGGCATATATGTATGTCTCGTCTTGACTCGTATTTTCGTGACACTTACCTTTTGAGCCTCTCATTGCAGTGAGACTCTTGGTGATACCAATCACGCTTGTCGTAGTATCTAAGTGTTACGATTGTCAAATCATCATCTGTCACTCATCACACGTGGATTAACGGTAGTCCAAACATTGAGATTGTACAGACCTTATAGTTTTCGTGGTATTTTCTGTTCTGTGATCTGGGGGTTTGAACATGCTTTGATACTCAAATCGATAGTTAACTAGACACAGCTAACTCACAATTGCTATATGAATATCGTATGACCGAGGACGAATATAATCCGATCTTCAAAGTTCGAATGAAATCAACCGTGTGATTCACGTACTTGTAGGTATATCTATTATTATATCATATGTCAGTATGGATATAACAAATGAATAGCAGCAATCTGCTTGAATAATAGATCTGACCTCACTCTATCATGATCCATTTGACTATTCTCTGTGAACAAATTTAACCTCTTCAAAAGCGATATAAACGGGTACCACAACTATTCCTACACGGCCATAATTTTCCTGTATCGTTGTCGATAATCTATTGACTTGTCAATTTCTATCTCTCTATAGTCTCCTTGTCATTTCCCCCTCTATTCATACATCCAAGATCACAACGAAATTCAAGAAAATTCAAGCATCGTGACTCGTTGTTCTACTGGAAACCTTCTTTCCCCTCCCTCAATAGCTTACATATCACCATCGAATCATCCCTACGACACTAGTGTAGCAAGAACATCCCGTCTTAACTTTCCATCTTAATTACCTATCTCAATCCCAATCTTCTATAACCCAAAAAAAGTTGAACGTTATGGAAGTCCAGTTGTAATAGTGAGGTCAAGGGGGTTTGTCTCTATCTACTGGTGAATATTTTGAGTATCTATCCTCTATAAATTCTCGAGCATAATCATCCTAGTCCAGATTACATCAATATCTTCAGAACAGCTTCTAAAGTTTCTTAACGTTCAAGAGTATGTCGCAACCATTATCTAGTCCTTGTCCTCAATTTAGCACATGTAACGACCCAGAGAACTAAGTTGAAGAGGGTTCAGGAGGTCTTATAAGGTCTGAAGATGAAGAATCGTAGTGGGAAATTGCTATTTAGCTACCCTTTGAAGAGGAAATGGACTGATGATCTAATGACAATCTCTTCTAACGATATCTTACAGGTAGAGATATTGTGAAGAAATGTTTGCCGTGGAAGGAAGAAAAATATCTCCCAGCATTCATAATCCCACAGAATGAAATCTCCTCTCCAGTCGTCTGATTGAGGTAATAAGTGGAGGGATTTTTACACACTCGAACTCGTTCCACATCTCGTTTTGTCAAACAACAGTTGCCCAGGAAAATTGCTCCTATTCCTGGAAGGGCACTGCTTGTTTCTTACTTTATGGCGACCAAATAGAAAATAATTTCTGCACGACCAGATGCACCCGACTACCCCTAACCTGTCATCAAAATGCTTTCGTAGTGGCTTTCTCTTGTGTCAGCTTATGTGCTTGAAATGATCAGCTAGGTGTAATCTGGCGATGACTTCTTGACTCTCTGGCTCGAAAATATCTGATTTTATCTTCTATGCAATTACTGTACTTCTCGCAGCACTTTGGTACTACAAAGCAATACATACTTCGTCCGCCACAGGAGACGTCTATCAGATCTAACAATTGGCTTCACACATTAGTGCATTATGTTTTCGCTTCACTCAAGATGTCAAACCGGCGGACATGGAAGTAGTGACTATACTTGACGGAACACACAACTGTCAGATGGGACATTGGAGGTTAAATAGAATGTTCAAGGATTGAGGTAGTAGTCAGAAATCAGAGCTTAGAGGAAACCACGCCCAAGGACTTGATGTCAGGCAAAGTTTGTAAACTCAACCTGGAGATATTCCCGTTTCGGCCTTTAGCAGATGGGGAGACTTAGCAAAGACTGAAGGGTCAACAAGCAAAGGCACTTTTGCGCAAGATGAAGTGGCTTTTGGAACAAGAGGTCATCAAACGATTGGCGGATAACGTGAGAAAAAGGACAACACAGATTGAGAGCGAAAAGTACAGATACCACGTTGGTCTCAATACATTCACACAAGGTATTTATATATAGCTAATGGCTTTAGTCAGATGATCCGAGATATACATACTATATTCCGATCTATCAACTCAAGATTGGCTTGGTGAGGGGTGCTATCAAGATCGTTAAATCAAAAAAATTACGCTTCCATGTCTCCACATCTACAAAACTTGCAGATAAGAACCCAGCCGTGGTGTTTTGGAGTTCACATCGATTCAAGCCTGAGGGTGATAGCATCTAGCTAACGTTCAGTAAGAGAAATAAGATAGTGAAAGGAAGTGAAACACAGATACGAACAGGGTGAGAGTATTCAAAATTTCAAGGCTCGCCTTGAAGCGTTGCTTATGCAGACAAACAAAGATAGAAATCACAATATTTAATGCGATTCACGGGATCAGAAATATGACACTGGATAATCGTTTATCAAGAGGGTCATCTTTAAAGGGTTCAAGAATGGCCATTATTGTTCGCGCTGTTCCGGGAAGATGGCTGCTTGACATCACGATGCCGGGAGTTAAGATTTCCTTTGATATTAATTGGGAAGAGATGTAATTCTTGTGGAGGGGGGCACCCATAAATAAGAGGGCAGAATTTATTACTAGGGGATCAGATTTCTCTGAAATCATAGGCAGTCAGTGTAACTGCGCAGCTGAGAATAATAGCCTAGTGATTGCACTCGCAAGATTTAAACCCCTTACACATGTTCGCTCTTGGCGTTGATGCTATGAACATGAGATTCGGAATGCCCTTTCTAGATGTAAAGTGTCTAGGTAAGTTGAAAGTCGGCCGCGGTGATTAAGTAATTACATACGTCGGAGAGTGAAAGATGTGTGAACCAATTTTGAACACAAAAAGTACGATTTGAAGGTGGTGTTGTGAATAAAAGAGTCATTGGTTTATCTCAGCTTATAGAAAGCATACCTAGTACTTAGCAGCCTCAGCTTAGCAGCTTAGCGAGACTAGGCAACAACATCTTATAGCGTCAAATCGAAGGACAAGAAAGTAGAAAGATGATAGAATTCTATTCATTGCTCAATTACATTCCGCGGAAATTTTCTCATGAATTCAAAACTTTCACTAAAATGCTTTTCCCAACGATTTTAGGTGTTGGGTAAGACTCATTTTCTTTTCACTCGGCATAAGGTTACCACTCACATACACTTAGCGCCGGGATTTGTGTACTCCTTTTCCTAGCAAACTCCTTCGGCATCACTCCCATGATTTTCGACAAAGTTCATCGCACCTTCCAATCTCCTTTTCCAGCTCCTGAGCCTCGTCCAGTAGACCAAATACTTGAAGCGGTCTCCCGCATGGCAGCGGAACGTCGTCTACTCAATCCCGCCTTCAATTACACCATGCGTACTATATTCGACACTATCGGTTGCACGGTTTATGGCTATCCCTCTACCGGTGGTATTTTCATCAAAGAAAATTCCAATATTGTGGATATGAATTTCCTATCTCTGAATCGTCTTCACCCAACTCAAAGATCACATGATCCTATTGAAGAGGATGAATTTTGTATTTTGATGCGAAAAGTTGGCGCAATCTGGTGGAGTAGCGAACGTCATTACGCGATCGAATGGGCTTCTCTAGATGATGATTACCAAGAAGCAGGTGTACCGTCTTCAATGCTTACTAATGCACAGAAAAAAAACTCAATCTTCGGATGGCCGACAGACGGAGATGGTGTTTGGGTATTAAGATATGATACGCATGAAAGCATGAAGTATTTGCTGCCGAGAGATCTCGGGAGAATTAATTTGGCAGTGGATATGGATGAGAGGGTGGAGATCATGCGGGAATATGATGCTACTTTCTATGAAAACGAGCAGGACGTAGAAGAACTTGGTGATGGATATTGGAGGAGAGAGGCTGATGAGTGCGCGTGGTGATATGGTCAAATATTTAATTAATTGCTCCATTCCCTTGAGTCTCAGGCTGATAATCTGCTCGTTTTATTCGATAGTAAGGCGTCATAGTTGATATCTGGGAAGCTTGCTCGTATTGCACTATTCGAATTTTGAATACGGGTTCTTGGAAATTGGAGTTATAAAGCCCAGGGAAAAGCGAAAGCAATACGGTTTCGAGCTCTCCAGGTCTGTCTTTCTTGAATTAACTGGAAAATTCTCCAGCATGAACCGAAGCAATCGCAAATTGCATATACCATTGAGAAGGCTTTTGGGATGCTCTGTTTGTGGAGTCGCGGATTGGTGTCATATGAAACCGCAAACACGTCCTGGAAGTTGAAGCAAGAAGATCAGGTATCCAGAAACGCTTTTTATGATATTCTTGAGATTCGTGTAGCCTGTTTGGCTTGAGAGATCGAGACTTCAGATCTTTCGAAACGAATGGGCTTCTTCTGCTATTCTCACGTGCAGATTGTCGACCCACGATGCTATTTCTTACCCCGTAAATGAGTCTTATTTTTTATGAATGCTGTGAGAATCTTGCAGACCAAAGATAATCAGTACGACGTTTAGTCTACGAGAGAATCGAGTTTTCCATCGGATAGAAGCCCATATGTCTCAAACCTTTTCACGTACTTCGGGACGTAAAATTCCTTGCTCTCGGAAATTGATAGAAAGAGGATGAAAGTCAATGGAATCGAAACTCTTTTTCAGAAGGTATTAAATTTCATGATAACAAATTTCATAGCTGGGTCGAGTCTCCAGTATCAGATTGAATTTCTAGGTTGGCATTTTAGCGAATATCATCCCTCTCCTTTCACGAAGGTTCACCTACAGAGTGGAGCAAGGGGGCGGCGACGAGCCCGTTCTTGTATTTTCAATACATTATTATGCCAAAGAAACGTTTACACGTTCTTAAGACATCGCGAACTAGAATGTGAATATTGTTCAGTACTACATATTCGAGATACATACCTTTTGATGTCTTTATTTACCGAATTTAGTGCCTCGCGAACATCGTGATCGAGTTTTGCGCGACGACCAGTCTACGAAACAAGGGGAGGATAACCACAAACGATGAACAGCAACATCAATACTCATCTAAAACAACAGTTGCTCAATTTGAAGATCAAAAGCTATTGCAACGATGTTCAACTCACAACCCCACAACCTCGCCGGCCCAAAACAAGCCTAGCGCAAGGCTGACCCGAGTTTGTCATGTCCCCTCCTTATCTCCATTGATAGATATCCTCTCTCAAAAATGCACCATGTCTTTTCGATTCCCCTCTCTCGAACTCCGTTTCTCGTTCACACTCAAATTCTATCCCTTTTTTCTAGGTCCATAGTTTTGCCACGTTTCCGTAGATTTTGCTCAGATACCCAAAGTATGTCTACAAATGGCACGACACCCGCGGAGGGGCCTGGACCAAGGAAACTTAAGATTTTGATGTTGCATGGTGTGTAGTTTTCTCCTCCTGTTGTGTATTCGCCCTCTTAATTCGAATGGCTAATTTTATACAGGCTATACTCAATCCGGGCCGTCCTTCAATTCCAAGACCAAGGCCCTTACCAAACTTCTCACTCGCCAATTCCCCCCTTCTCATCCCGTCTACCCCGGCGGCATCCAGCTCTTATATCCCACCGCTCCAATCCCCCTTCTACCAGCTGATATTCCCGGATATACTCCCTCTTCCGACCCGTTCTTAGCACCAACCGATGCATACGGGTGGTGGAAACGCGAGACCGGCGGAGCTAGATATGCTGGCATTGAAAAAGGCCTCGACACAATCGCAACCACAATCCGTGAAGCAGGAGGAATTGATGGAGTTATTGGATTTTCCCAAGGCGCATGCGCCGCATATTTTGTGGCCAGTTTATTGGAGGCAAACCGCGAAAGTGCTTTTGCGCTCCAATGCGTTAAAAACCCTACCGAAGCAATACCATACCCCTCCTCGTTTACTGCCCTGAAACAACAACTCCACCACCCTCCCCTCAAATTCTGTATTTCTTATTCCGGCTTCTACGCACCTTATGACGGATACACCGCATTCTATACCCCACCTCTAAAAACACGTATTCTGCATGTCATTGGGAGTTTGGATACGGTTGTGGAAGAACATAGGAGTATGGCTTTGGTAGAGGCGAGCGAGGAGGAAAGCAGGGAGGTGTGCTATCATCCAGGGGGCCATTTTGTGCCAATGGGAAAGGAGTTTGGTAATGTGGCTGTGGGATTTATGGTTAAGTGTTTGGATGAAAAGAAGCCAGTGGCGGAAGAGAGCGTCGAGGATATGGATGTTCCTTTCTAAGCTGGAGAAGAGCTTTAATTAATGGATTGAGTATACATAGGATCAATGGAATCACAGAGCTAGAATTAGATAGGTAGGCACGGGCAAGAGATTCATGTCATTAGAATCTAGAATAATTGTACAAAGAGGTAGGTATCATTAATGGTAGATTAGGAAGATCATTATGCATTGACCTTTCCAGTTTTTGAGCCCTTTGGTGACTTGTTTGGTTGGATTCTAGCCATCATTTCCTCCTTGGTGATCAAATGATCAATTCTTTCGAGCAATCCCAACAAACTCTTCATATTTCCACTCCATTCATTAAGGACATCATCCGCATCTCTTGGCTTAGCAAAGTTGACGATACGAGCAGGTCTGTCGATCTTGGCGAAAACAGTTTTGGCAGTGACCAACTCGCTGATGTATTTCTCCGTCTCGTCTTCCGTCAAATCGAGAAGTTGTGTCAATCGGGGCATTTGAATTCGAGTATAGTATTTGGCAACAACTCGAACGTTGTGTTCGATCACACGCTTGCGTAGATCCTCCCAACGCTTATTTGCTTTGGGGTCTGCAGATTGACCTTGTGAAACATCAAAAACATCGGTTCCACAGAGGTGTGGGCCAAATATCTTCGAAACCTCGGGCCATCTCATGAGTTCGGGAACTGTGAATAACTTGAGGAGTTGGGCATCGAGAGATACTTGGCTGTTGCGAGTATCTTTGTGGACGCGGTGGAGAAGATCGGATTGTTCGTTATCGTAAGGGGCTAAGATGACGTAGTAGATGATTCTTTGCAAAACCTGTGGTTGTTAGTTGTGTTCTGGAGAGAAGTGAAAGTTCAAAACTTACGGAATGAAGCTTTTGGGGATCCTCTTCAACAGCTTCTGTATCAAGGACCTGTCTATAATGCTTGCAGGCATCAAGGTATTTGTCATCATGCTTCGCCAAAGTGATTTGTTGCTCGTAGTATTTCAACTTAAGATCAGTCACATCGTCCTCCTTTGGCTCTGGAACATCCTCTCCCTTCTTTCTTCTCTTCTCTCGATCCTCTGCCTCCTTCACCAACTGCTCTGGAGTCTTCTTTGGCTTTCTTGACAGATATTTGGTACTGATCTTCCGGCTCAAGATTCCAGCTTGTGTCCAGTCGTTGTTCTCTATACATAATGCGACCTGTGCCAAAATGAATTCCGTCTTTTCTCTCCTCTCCATGGATCCAAATGTCTCTACTTGCAACTCGCACAAAATGTCCGTTGCTGATTTGAGATCACCCTGCTCCTTCTTGATATCGGAGAGGATTCTAGTAACGCGGGCACGCTCAACTTCGACGAAAATCTTTCCCTCCGTCACCGTACGCAATGTTTCAATTACTGTAAGCTTCGTCTCGAGGTTTGGTGTCGAATCCAGAAACTCCATAACAACCTGTACCATCTTTGTTGTAGCTTGTTTAAGTTGGCCATGTTTCTTTGATAGTAACAGGACTTGTTCGTTCAATAAACTCCAATCATTGGCATTCTTGCAAATAGTGACAATTCCAACAAGAATTCGGGATGTTGATGCAAGATCTGATGCCTGTTGGAAATGTTAATGGCTTGCGCCTATGTGTAAAGTGTCTCAGTCTGACCTGTCTTGTTTGTTTCTCCAACACTGTAAGCTTCTCGATGGCACCTTGCACGTTTGTCTAATGAAGTAAAATATGTCAGAAAATCTCGTAGACGGTTCCAATCACCAGAGAGCTATACCTGTGCAAGCTGTTCAGCTTCTGGAAGCTGTGTGTCAACCTCTTTGGAGAAGTCCTTATCAGGCTTACGAATAGTTTCGTCGGACATTATGGCAAAAGATAAATTGATTTAGTTTTGGGGTATCAAATCAAAGAACAATTACAAAAAAGACGGTAAAGCTGTTGTGGTGGTATGTAGGAGGAGTTGTTTGAGAGTTCTAGGTTGTCAACCTTGACGCGGCAACTATTGAGCTTAGCTTCGCACTTGATTAGTTCGGTCACCGGAATATGAGGGACCGCTCGACAGCCTCATCATGCTTACTAATCAACCTGACGCTGGGTGCCAAAACTGCATCGACAAAAAGCATCAATGCATTATTCACTGGGCGTTCAGAATTTCTTGCAGTAAATAAAGAGTTTCCATCACTGCTTGCACATATGTGCATAGATTGGGACTCTATAATATTCTGTGGGAAAATTGCCCACCCTTTTCAGATTTAGCGTTGAACTCGGAGTCTCTCAGACATACCAACAGTCTACACTTCCACTTGTCATCAAATGCCTCCATATTACATTGTCGAGTGACGATTATAGTCCCTTATCGAAATCCATTCAGGCCCTCGAGGTTCGATATCTCAACTTTTTGAGCAGATTGTCGAACTATGGTGTCAGATCATTTACTGTCTACCGTCTTTTGACGTGGAACGGAATCGACATTGGATCTCATCTTCAAACCTACTGCCTTGGCGCCGAAATTTGGTGAACACGATCATATGTCCATTTCAGCATAGTTGGTAATGTCAGGATTTTTATTGTTCCTTTAGGAAAACGCATGTTCGTTTGCTGTAACGACCTGAACCAATGATGTCAACACAGTCACAACTGATAGAGGAATCTGGTCAGAATTTTTTGTCCTCGCCATTTAGTATGTCTATTAGTACACGAGACCAAGCATGATAAGAAGACTATATTTTAGCGACGTTAATATGCTACCTATCGGTTGTGACAGGCAGAAATCTTGAGGGGGGAAACTCAATGTTTGACAGACTTGGAGTTCTAAGATCACATCTCGCTAATACCACCCTCATAGGAGGAATCGCCATTCTACTAGGCAGAAAATCATCGCTGTGTGGATATCTCGCAGACATTCAAATCACAGTATAAGCGTCAAACTCATTCCCCCCCCCCCCCCCCCCAAACCGGAAAATCTACCCCGGTATACTCAAGCGAATGAGCTGAACCCTACACTGGCTTTACGAAAACTTCCTGCATCTTCTTACCTTAAATTGTCTTTGATCATGACGACTCCAGGCTCTTGACAGTTTGATTTGACAGTCACATCTAACAACTTCTGAAACGAATTATACAGCTACAGAGGGACGTTGACCGCGTCTCTTCAAGCAATGTTCAAGACATAACGTCAGGTCACACGGCTTCAAGACATCTGCAGCACAAGTCAACAGACTGGTCTACACATTTGCCAGCCTCAATCCTGGATGCATAGGCTTGCGAATAATGCATCTCCTTGAAACCGAACACTACTCTGGTTGCAGCTGGCTTTGGTTTTTCTTATGGCAGATTCAAGTGAAGCCAAGGTTGTAGAACAGGCGACCAATTCCGAACTTCCCGGCAGTATGTATTTCAAGCAAAATATTCATTGAGGCTCTCAATTTTCGTCAAGTTTATAAACACTTCGAGCAGAGCATCGAAAACAGGAGGCATTGTTGTTCCGCTTTCGCCGTTCGCCCTTCTCCTGGAGAGCAGAATGTGAAAGGTTCGTTATTACCAAGCATTAGGTGGAGGAAAGGAATGGCCAATCACTCTTGGCATAGAACTGGAAAGGAAATGTTCCAATTTAGATTGAGAGGAGAAATGAATAGTAGAAGCTGGTATTCTGAGGGGGAAAGGGGTGATGATGTTATTTTGCCCTGTTGTTCTATAGTCATTTGGAGTATTTCTTCAACATGAATTTACGCAATTTGAATCTTGTGTGCTTTTTCATATATATTTTTTCTATTCAAGACAGTCCTCTGCTCCAAGCCTTTGTTTTTTCTAGGCCAGGAAAAGAATGACCTAGATACTACTATCAGAGCGAGGAGAAAAGAGATCCATTCTTCAGCTACAAGGAGGAAGAAAGAGGGGAGGAATGTTGGGGGAGAGCTAAGAAGAGAAAGAGTGAAACATCGAGAAAGATTGCGGTCTTCTGAAAAGCAGCCTAGAAACGATGCATCAAAAAGCCGGAGTTGGATTTGAAATTCTTGATCTTCGAGATCATCCACATTTTGGCGAGTATTCCGGCCAGGATGTATGCGAGAGAGACATGGAAAGGATATACGAACATGATAACTCACAAAGAATACGACAAATCATCACTGCAAGTTAACACCCTTGAACATGATGCTATCGTTTACAGACATTCGTATGACATGACCGAAAGATTAATTGGGCGTAACCAGAATCATGCGATCAAGTCATACTGCGGCCTCATCTGTGATGTCTTACATAAAGAAGTGTATGAATTCCGCATGGAGCGGATCGGAAATCAATGGGATTATAACAGCCCATACACCAATAGCCACATCTGCGTTGAATAGGGGTAAGTGTAATATACTTCGGATTCCGGGTCATTGCCGGTCATTGTCTTCGGGTGGGGGCCCACGTAATCCCGAATTAAAATAAGCTGTGATTACACACTACAACGTTGATCTGGTATATCCCAAGCCAATAACAGCCAGTACCAACACCACTAACAATTCCAGAAGGATGGATGGAATTATCTCCACAGACCCATCCTCCCAATACCATGGCTCTGGGCGCGTTGCAGATTCCGTGCATCGGTTAATAGTGGAAACATGCGGTGAGAATTCAATCCTTGTGTTTTGCACATTTTGATCCTCCGCAACGCAACCATCTTGACTCCGAGTGGAACGTGGAAGATTTCTATCATCAAATTAAAGTTAAATTCCTTACGAGACTCGGGGTTTGAATACCAGTCTGGTTGCTTTGCATGTGTGCCGAGATTATGGCGCTGGTCACCAGCAGTCACTACATCGGCCATGAGCGAGTCTAAGGGCCTCGGGATATATATATTTAGATTTCCAGAATCATGATCATGAGAAAATTGTGTTTCACTTAATAATTGTTACTCCAAGAGCAAAATGGTTGTTCAAGTGGCCTCTGAAACTTCAAAGTTCGATCAATCGCGCTTTCTCAACGATATTCAAATCCTCTCAGCTGCGATCAACGCACCATATTCCGAGTCCACAACCAAAAAGATTCTCTCTGTCTTCTCTGATTCATTTCATGACGGTGTTGTTCTATGGCGTGCAACAGACCGTCTGGGTGATGCTTTAAATTATCGCTTCTACTCCCGAAGACCCATAGATACTGTGGCCATTGCGTCATCCGCCGGCCTTTTGTCTCCGGATGTTGTCAGCACCCTTGGGAAATTGGTTACATCCTGGAGCTCGTTGTATGATGGCTTACCAGAAGAATCGTGTGATTTCGACGCAGAGAAGGGTTTGGTAAAAGCCTGGGTATACATGAGAGGCATGAGACCACTCAGTGATATCTTGAGTGCCAAGGGCGTGCCAGAGAGCTTGATCCAACATGAGGAGAGATTCAAGGCGCTGGAGTTGGAGAAGGTTCGTCATGTGGCGGTCGACTACCAAAAGGGAACTATGAATTTGTATTTTCGGGCCCAGGGACCTATTTCTCTACAACAAGCTACTTCTTTCAACGCATTAGCTGGTGCAGAACCACCGAGTCAAACTCAATTCTTTGAAATGCAAGAATTCCTTAATGCAGTGGGGTATACATTCGCGGTCACAATCAAGGTCGATAGCGGAGAAATCGAGAGGGTGGGCTATTATGCATTGAAATTGCCAGATAGAGCGGCGAAGAAGTGGCCGGCAATCAATGCGCAGTTGGAAAAGTTTGTGCAATTTGCACCTAGTTATGATAGGGAAGAGATGAATGCCGTGGCGTGGAGTTTTGGAGGGACAAAGAGGTATGTCAAGTTCGAGAGGAGCTATTGTGGGGAACTGGTGCCCCTGATTAAAGGATGGGGGACTACTTTGAGTTCATAATTAGTCTTTTTCTTATGTGGAACAGTTCTATTTTTATCACTTTAGAGTATTGACATATAAGATTTTGGTTCTAAATACACAATCATTATTGTGATCAACCATGTAACCGATTTCCAGTCACGCTAAGAGGTCAAATTGTAATCAACGCACAGACCACTGTATACTCTCGTGCATCTCGTATTGCAGGAATGAAATGGTGAACTTTCAATCCGAAACACTACGATCTCCCCTGCCAGCTTAGAGCTATTGATCACCCATTTCTCATTGTCCCTTCTTTCAATTGCTTCAGTTATTATCTTGCATCTTTCCAGCGGCAGCCAATTTATATCTCCTTGCCAAAACCATTTGCATTTGCGCAAATTTCTGGGCAGGCCCTGTTGCGTACTCGAAATTTTGTACGGAAGAGGCTATCTTGAAAATCGTCCTGCCTAATCTCGAATCCAGAATTCCAGGGTCTGATCGACCTTGACTTGACGCACAAGCAATGATAGATACCCAATACAATATGCCTAACACGTCCCCCCAAGTTTCGTCAACATCCGTTCTTTCTATGGCGCAAATCATTGCCGATGTGAGGTACTCGTCGCTTGAAGGAAGAGGGGTGCAGGTTTTTATAGCTTGAAATATTATAAGGGTAGCAAGTCTACAGCATTCGAAAATCCAGTACTGGGATGTCAGATTTGAAGGGCCCATTTTGACAGTACACGGCTGTACAAAGTACAAAGCTGCAGATAAGCGGCTTTGGTAATTGGCATTATCGACCGTTTGCTCGCATCCCTCAATGATAAGGTCGATCAAATCCTTAGCGATGTATAGAACCTGGATCAGGGAGTCGTCGAATCCTTTCAACTGTCTGACAGACTCGAATGAACCGGATGGACAATATAACGGGGACGCAAATCGCCGACATTGAGGTTCATTCTCTTTCAATTGAATCAAAGAATTGCTGAAGCTCAGAGGAAGCTCCTCGGCCCTGATAGCCTTCACAATAATGTGACGCCTTATGTCTGCATTAATCACAAAGTTGGTATTCGCATTAGGGTAGGTGGCTTACATTACTAGGTACTTTCGGATTGTTTGTCCAAAAGGATAAGCTCCAAAGCTCTCCAGTCCTCGTCTCTTGACCAACAATTCTACGCCAGTCATATGTGCCTCAACTTCCTCTGCATTGCGTTCAATTGCCTAAAATATCATCATTAGCCGCCCGATACTCCATCCCCGATGCTCCATCCCCGATACTCCTCACCTACCCAAATACCTGTTGAGAAATAGGCTATTGACGCTATTGTAGCATTGGACCATAATGTCCCTTCTTGAGCTAGTTTCTGCCCAATTTGTGCAATGGCTGCATCTCTCAATCCTGTAGCCAGTTCATCGTTTATCGTCCCTCGAACCGAGCATGAATAGGCATATATCATATAAATGATGCTTGTCGATAAGGCTTGTCCGGCAGCTTTTGGAAAATCAACTAATTTCTCGGGCCCTGGCGAACAAAACATCAAAGCTAAACCAATTTTTAGCTCTCAGCAAAACCATCATTATCATAGGCATCACAATCGCCTCGGGAATCCATGACGCGACGCACCAACTTGTTTAGTTGTACTCACCTCTCGGGAGTATTTGGAAATTATATCAGGTGGCAGATGGGGTACGGAGCTTGAAGGGTCGGGTTGAGCGGGCGCAAAAGTGAATAATGATGGTAGTCCCACTTGTGTGACTTCAAGTGAAGTCTCATGGTCGCATCCGTATTGGTGATTCTTGGTACCAGTTTCAGGAATTGGATCAAGCGTATTACATGGGAATGATTTTACGTGCGATGAGCTTGATGGACTATGACTAGACTTCGAAACGTCACAGACGCGTTCAACTGGCATAAGTTTCTGCGTGGCGATCTTTCGTTTAGCTTTCTCCTGTCGCTGCTTACTCCGAAAGGCAGACATCGCATGCGATCGTATCAAGCTTTGGGTTGTTTGATCCTTTGCCCGACCAGAGACGAATTGTATAGCAAGAGGTCCCTCTTCCGAGATTGAATCTTGCACAAACATGTTGGACAATTCCGGTATAACTTTCATATTATCAAGGTAATTTTTGGCGTATCGATCATGACTTTTGAAATCTTTTGAGTCGAAACTCTCGCTGCCAATAGCTCTGCAGTTCTAGGTCCAACGTGAGTTGCGATACGTTCTGAGGGATTTGGGGCAGTATTTCAGCTCGAAATTACACCATCGACATCGTGATGAAAACAAAGATCAAGTATGGGATTGTTATGAGGAAGTGTGGAAGTTGCAGTCCCTTTCCATATGAGCAGCTAAACGTTGTTCCTTGTTCATCCCTCTTTTCTTAAGATTAGGCAATTTTAGTCTCATCTCAAATGCCAGTGTATTGATGGGGTATCATTCACTCTCGCTGAGAGCATAAGATTGGGGGCTGTTGGACTTCAAGTTTTTTTCCTTCCATAATCAACGATTGACGGGTAGCTCGGATTCCTACCAGCGATTGACGTTTTCATTCTTTGCACACTGCTATCTCTAACATGATGATGATGTCAGTTGGGAGCCACTCCTCTATCCTTTTTGATGATTATACACTGGAGATTGCAACCTTGTTCAAATTTATGCTAAGACTGACAGTCAATAACGTAGGATGCGCCAACCTCTAGACTTGTTCTCCCTACATCGGTAATTTGTTCTGCCAGTTGATTTCAATGTCTCTTGAGCAACATTTGAAACCCGTCGAACACATTCGCTGCATCTGTCTATAAAAATTAGCGTGCTTTGACGTCATGTGCGTTGCATTTGATTTCAAGATCCTTATGTCGCCAAAGATAGAGATTACAGCACCGCTTCAATCAATCGGCAGATGCGGAGGATTTAGCGGTTCCTAGCGAGAAGGATCGCACCCCTGAAAATCCTGCAGACGCTATATTTAGCGATGTATTACCATCCGAACTATCGATTTTCAAGATGACCTGGGAATTTTGAATCCAATTTTTTGGGCTGTCGTTGTTAGTCAACTTCAGTCAGATGAGAACATTAAATGCTAGATCTGAGCATCTCCTTGGTAGAAACCAATTTTGGACGCACCCTATGACGTTGCTGCTGGATTTCATGGATAGACTGATCTTCGTGATTGCGGATTGGACGCATTTTGCCAGGTGATTTTTCTTATATCCAGTCTTAGGGGGATCCATTCTGATCGATTTGCGCGGGTATCAATATTCGAGCATTCCAGCAATCATGCCAACTCTCCTAGCTACATACACTTTGTTTCGCACTTGTCTATAGTATAATCATACTCAGTCTCAGATAACCATCGCATGTCATATCGTTACCTACCGATTGGGCCAAGACCACAGATTGTTATTCAATTAAAGATCGGACATAAATAACGTACGCACAAATGCCTAGATACTATTCTATCTATAGATCCGATCTTACTTGGGGTATTGTTAAACCTGCCACTATCATAGTAATGTACGAGAGACCCCGCAACAAAAAAAAAGAGATATATAAGAAAATAAGGATCGTGATCAGTTCAAACCTCGATAATCAACCTATCTTCACTCCTCAATTCTCTCCACTTATTCGAAGCCTCGACGATTTCATGGCATCCCTTCAACAAGAAGCCCCACTTCCTCGCAAACCCCTCTGTGACTTCCCATCCACTTGCATGCCACGGATCATTCCAGACCAGCATCCCCTTCTCATCCAAATCATTACAATCTTCAAATATACCTCCACACAGATCCCTACACAAATCATCTTCATCGATTTCATGGAAAGTAAGCATGGCATTGTTTCTCATTTTCGGACACGGAAGTACATCTATCCATTGGGGATGAGGAGTGCTGAGCTGTAATGGGGTCGGAGAGAGAGAGGGTGGAATAGTGGAAGGGGCTGGGAACATGGGGGCGCTGAGCATGCTGCGGCACTCAGTGGCAGTGGTGTGAGGTAGGTTTAGAATGGTCGAGTTTGTCATGCAAGCGCGGAGAACGTTGTATTGAATAAGCGTAAGAAGGTGATCTAGAGGCAGCGGAAATGTTAAACCTGGTACCTCTGAAGCTTGATTTATGTTTGCGAGCTGCTGATCTAGAGGCTTTGCTGTGGGAAGGGAGTTCTGAGTTGAACTATTGGGCTGGGGCTGTGGCTTCCATATAACGAATCGGTCTTTGGGAGTGGATCTTGCTTCAAGTGCCTTCCGTCTTCCTGCGGCCAAGTCAGCTACGTTACTGCCGAATCCAAATGTCCAAAATTCTGAGAGACTCTTTAAAATAGGGATAAGAAACAGCTCGTTGGAGAATCGCTATGGTATCTGCAGTGGGTGAAGGCCAACTAGACTTCTTTTCTAATAAATTTGAAACATCACTAGAAGTAGAAGATGAACAGGGAGGAATGATCCGAAACTTCTGCAATTTACATACTGAAAGCCCTGATATTCAAACGGTTTTGTCGCTTTCTCCTTTCCTTTGCATTTGTTGTACCCGTCCAATCATCCTCGTCCTTTTTAGCCTTTGAGTAGCAATCAGCATTTTTGAAATCCAGGTGGTGATAAAAAGGATTAATATCTACCTCTGCCAGTTGGTTCATTGGCTCTACTCTAAAAGAAAGATTCTGCATGATATTCATGGTTTTGTTTGATGCAATTTTCAAGCAATTGAAGACTAAGCAGAAGATAAGCAGTTGGGGCAATAAGAGTGAATTTCTGCAATCTGCTTACAGTTCTTGAATCAAAAGAGCGAACTTTTATATTAACACTTCCACCATCTTTGAAGAAGATTGAATGTCGTCTCGGGTGAAGGAGGAAGTATCGTCCCGAGGGGGGCCGGCGGGTAGATAGCAAGCTCTTGATTGGTTGATGCATCTTGCTTACACAAATTCACCCAAATACAGTTTAGCCTTCATCCACACGAGCCACCAAGCGAGCCACTGCATTTCATGGATCTCATCCTTTGAGAACGCTTCGGAAACGATATGTTCGTCTAGATTCTGATATAACAGCTCTTCTTCTCATCAACGTGACCCAGTGGCACCCATGTGTGAGCCAGAGTTGGCCACTTAGTTATTGTCTACTAGTATTGTTTGGGAAACTGGCTTGTAAGCTGATGGCAGTAGCGATGCCATGCTCAGGACTCCCTAGTTGAGGTTCAAGTGTATAAGTATCGATCACTTTCTCAAATAAAGAATCACTAATACTTCACTTGGTTCAATTGCAGTCGTCTATCTGTACAGCAATCTTTGAGCATTTCGTGCAAGTTGCCCCAAGAACTTATTTCAGTCAATTCCAAGTCCTCATCCCCTTTATTTTTACTTTTATTGTTACTATTACCACTTTTACCTGCTTCATCTTTTGGTCAAGTTGCCGGTATGGGCGGCCTTCAAGATATTAATTTTAGGCCGGAGAGGGATATACCCACTTTGACGGACAAAGTTATCTTGGTCACTGGAGGTGAGGACCCTAAAAGCTACCCTAGTCGTGATTGTTCACAAAAGCTAATGGTATCAAAGGCACAGCCGGACTTGGAAGCAATACAGTCAGAGTCCTTGCGAAACACAACCCATCACACATTTACTTCACGGGACGTAATAATAACGCGGCGTCAGCTCTCATAGAATCTATCAAGAAGGATGTCCCATCAGCGGGCCTGACCTTTCTTCCTATCGATCTGTCTTCACTCTCATCAGTCGCGGCCGGTATCAAGACGTTCAAGCATGATCGTCTTGATATCTTCATGGGCAACGCAGGTATCATGGCCGTGCCTGCTGCTCTGAGCAAAGACGGATACGAAATCCAGTTCGCAACAAATCATCTCGGCAATGCTGCCGTTCTCCATCATTTACTACCAATCATGCTGAAGACTGCTGAGCTCCCCTCCTCCGACGTGCGAGTTGTCTTGAATACTTCCTTGGGGTGGAAATTTCATCCGAGTCAAGGCATTGTCTTCGATAAATTGAGAACAACCCAAGAGGATTTGACCTTTGGGACGTGGAGCCGCTACGGACAAAGCAAGGTAGCCAACATACTGTATGCAGCAGAGCTTGCTCGTCGTTATCCACAGATAACGTCTGTAGCGGTCCATCCAGGAGTCATCAACACGGGGCTAGTCTCAAACTTATCTTTTTGGCATAAATGGTTTGTCTATATAACTAGTGTAAGCCAAACAATAACGGTTGAGCAAGGCATTATGAATCAGACGTGGGCTGCCGCGGGAGCAAAAAAGAAAGAGCTGGCCAATGGCGCATATTACATGCCGGTGGGTGTTGAGAGCAATTCAACGTTGGACACAACGGCCGAGGATTCAAATTTGGCAAAGCAATTGTGGGAATGGACTGAAAGAGCTTTGGGGAATTGACTGGAAATTTCTTTGGCATAAAGCTTCATTTTAGAAATTTAGGAATCACATTAAGTGTTGATTTTTACCTATGATGGCGCATATACCATTTCTTCTATTCCTTAAGTCGAGAGGTCTTTATTCATCTATTCGCTATAGTAATATACAGTAAAGGTATCTTCCATGTACCCTTCCATTTCGTAGGCCATCTCCCACTTAATCATTTAAATATCCATCCGTTCGTCCAAAAACGTGATTCCTCCTTTCAAACCATGCACTCACTCATCCACTCATGGAAATTTTTGTTTTGTACGCCCCTCATATCCGTATATCTGTACATTGTATTCCATTCGCCGTGGAACTGTGCTAAAGATTTTTGTGCCCCATTATAGTTTCGTGGCATCCGTCTCGTCACTCGTCAACACATTTTCGCCAAACTACCAATTCCTTAAGTCCTCCAAATCATCATCAGCTATCCATTTTACTTCTTGTGTCTATCAGCCTGTGCCTTTTCGTAGTTGGAAATGAGCTCTTTTCTAGATGATGTATTAGCATGAGGTGTATTAAAATAACAGCGAGAATACAAGAAACCACTTACTGTAACTGTCCTGGCGCAGGAGCGTAATGACTGAATTCCATACCAAACTCTCCCTTTCCTTGCGTAGCCGCTCTCAATTGCGAACTAAATCCGAACATGGCATTCAAACTACAATCCGCAATAAGAGTGAAATCTTCTGGTCCGATCTCCGTATCACTGATGATAGCGTTTCTCTTATTCAACAAACCAACAATGTTCCCCTGGAACTCATTGGGTGCTGTAATGGTGGTCTTCATGAGAGGCTCAAGAACTTGTGGTTTTCCTTCTTTGAAAGCTTTTCGGAAAGCTTGTTGAGTGGCATTCTTGAAAGCCATTTCAGAAGAATCTGTCATGTGGGTTGCACCATCGTTAACAACCATATGGGTACCGAGAACGGGGTGACCGAGAAGGGGTCCCTTTTCACAAGAGGCAAGGAATCCCTTTTCGCAAGCGAACAAGAACTTGTCAGAAATAGAACCTCCGGTGACTTCTTCCTTGAAAGTTGATGGAGCATAACCATTTGGACCAGGCTCAATAGGTTCCAAGAAACCAACGACACGAGCGTAATCACCGGCACCTCCAGTTTGTTTCTTGAGAGTGTGATCGAATGCCACATGTTCAGTGATGGTCTCTCTGTAAGCGACTTGAGGTTTACCGGTTTCAACTTCGACCTTGTACTCTCTTCGCATTCTCTCCACGTAAATATCAAGATGCAATTCTCCCATACCAGAGATAATGGTTTCCTGACTTTCGGCATCAACATGTACACGGAATGTTGGATCCTCACGTTGGAATCTGTTCATAGCCTTACTGAAGTTGGATCCGTCTTTGGTTGTCTTTGGTTTGATAGACAAGGAAATGACGGGATCTGGTACGAACATAGAAGACATAGAGTATGGTAAACCACCGTCGGTAAATGTGTCTCCAGAAGCGCAATCAACTCCGAACACAGCACAAATTTCTCCGGCTCCAATTTCAGGAACTTCCTCCATCTCATTGGAATGCATGCGCACAATTCTAGGGATCTTGACTCTCTTATCGGTTCTAGCATTGAACACGTTCATGCCCTTTCTCAAGGATCCTTGGTAAACTCGAATATAGGTCAATTGACCATAATTACTTTCTTCAAGTTTAAAGGCCAAGCCAACGAATGGTAGCTCATTATAAGAAACAAGCTTCACAGGGGCTTCAGCTCTTCGCTTGTCAAGCGCCAAATTCTCAACCTCAGCAGGATTTGGTAAGTAATCGCAGACTGCATCAAGCATGGGCTGCACTGACTTGTCAGCTAAAGCACTTCCCATCAAGACAGGAGTGAATTTCAAGTTGATGGTTGCCCGTCTGATAGCAGCCTTCATTTGCTCGATAGATGGAGTTTTCTCATCCAAGAAAATCTCGGCAATCTCGTCATCGACATCGGCCAATGTTTCGATCAATAGAGCTCTCTTCTCTTCGCACAATTTCTTGAGTTCCTCTGGGATTTCATCAGTCTCTCTGATGATTTCTCCTTTGGGCCCATCGTTGTAGATAGCCTTCATCCTGATCAAATCAACAACACCGTTGAAGCTGTCTTCTGAACCAATGGGGACTTGAAGTGCTGCCGCTGGGATTCGTAATTTTTGATTGATCTGCTCGACGGCCTTGAAAGGATTGGCACCCATTCTGTCCATCTTGTTAATAAAACTGATACGAGGAACATTGTATCTTCGCATTTGTCTGTCCACAGTAATCGTTTGACTTTGAACTCCACTGACAGCGCAAAGAATCATGACAGCTCCATCCAGTACTCGCAAAGCTCTCTCGACCTCAATTGTGAAATCAATATGTCCAGGGGTATCGATCAAATTTATATGATATTTCTCCTCCTTCCCATTCTCAACCTTCAACCAGTCGCAGAATGTAGCAGCGGATTGAATTGTAATACCTTTCTCCCTCTCCAATTCCATGGAATCCATCTTTGCGCCTACTGCATCCTTTCCTCGGACTTCATGAATAGCATTGATTCTTCCAGTGTAAAAGAGAACTCGCTCTGTGGCGGTCGTTTTGCCACTGTCGATGTGTGCTGCGATACCAATGTTTCTGACCCTCCTCAATCGATCCCTCTCTGCGGCATTTAGATTGTCGACAATGGCTTCTTGGGTGAGGGCTGATGGATCTGCGGCAGCCTTTTCTAACACTGCTTGAGCAACACCAGCTCTAATAATTGGCGATTGAGAGAAATGTCTCTTTCCTCCCAATCTGGCACCGAGAATCGCATTTCTTGCTCCGAGCCCTTGCAAAGGTGAGTTCAGGCACAAAAATCTTGCTCTTGGGACACTCCCACGTAGCACTCCAGCGCAAGCTTCCGTTGAAGCCACAGCGCGGGCTACTCTATGCATACTCATGGTTGCTACTGGATTGTGGTATCATTCATCCATTCGATAACATGCGTAACTTTTTTTTATCGATTAAATATATCGGAGTAAGTTTAGCCGAGCCCGCTCACAATCATTTGATGATGAACTTGCTTTTTGAAAGCTATTGTAGACTTTTATTAGACACACTAAAATTCTACATTGCTTAACGTATGCAAAACTAGTACTCCTTGAAAGACGATCTAAAATCATGAACATCTGCTTATCATTTCATTGGGGGTTTTCTGAAGGAAGTGATATTCTGAGTCGCTTACATAATACCTTTCTATATTGAAAGCATGACAGCGCGTCAAACAATTATGCCTTTCGCGTTTCTTACAATCGCCACGAGTCGACCATGGACATCGAGATATGGCAGCGGAAACAACTCCAGAAAAGGACGAGAATGAGCATAAGTCTCTCAAATATTCTCTACTAGGCCCGTCTCTCACAAAATCTGGACAAGATTCTGTAGACCAGTCAAAGGTACGTGGCGACCGAAGTATGCTTGTGGTCTCTCTAACTTTGTCACCAGGTTTCCGAGATCATCTACAATGCTTCGAAGGGGTCCAAATATTTCAATCACGAGGAGGAAAGAGACAAGACCCTGACAGTAAAGATTGAACGAATTTTAAAAAAGAAGGCTGAATTGGAGAAGCTTGATTTAGCTCACGACCGTCGACGAGCAGACACTACGATTGCAGAGCTCGAACTCACAAGAGATCTGACTCAAACCATCGTCCATATTGATTGCGACGCATTTTACGCTGCAGTAGAGGAGCTTGACCGTCCGGAACTGAAAAATGTTCCATTTTCTGTTGGGAAAGGAGTTGTCACAACATGCAATTATCACGCACGGCGATTTGGGGTCAGAAGTGCGATGGCGGGGTTCATAGCGAAGAAGTTGTGCCCGCAATTAATTCAGGTTCCTCTGAATTTCGATAAATACACCGCGAAGGCACAAGAAGTCCGGGAAATTTTGGTGGACTATGATCCACGGTTCGAGAGTGCTAGTATTGATGAGGCATATCTTAACATCACGGAGTACTGTCAAAGGAATGATATTGACCCGGAGGCTGCCGTTGAACAGCTGAGAAGAGAGGTTCATGAGAAAACGAAGGTAACCATATCTGCTGGAATTGCAGCCAATGCTAAGATAGTGAGTACATTCTGCAAGTTTAGAAGTCAGCGGTACGACGGGCGAGGCGGGACACTATTATCATTGACCCGTTGCTGTAGAATATGAGAATGAGCTTAGATATCAATATACTGACTAAGTATAATTAGGCTAAAATATGCTCGAATTACAATAAGCCTAATGGTCAATATCGCGTTGCAAATAATCGAATTGAGATTATGAGATTTATGCGAGACCTTCCAACTCGCAAAGTTAACGGAATCGGACGAGTATTCGAAAGGGAACTAGGCGCCATAGGCGTCAATACATGCGGAGATATCTACAATGTGCGACACTATCTACCCAAATTGTTTGGAGAAAAGGCGTTCATTTTTCTAATGCAATGCTATCTTGGACTCGGGAGAACAGACGTCAAACCGGCCGAGGAGTATACCCGCAAGAGTGTCGGCACTGAAAGTACATTCAATGATATGAATGATGCTACAGAACTTCGAAGCAAACTTCGACATACAGCTGAGGAGTTGGAAAAAGACATGCAACGAACACAGTTCAAAGGGCGAACTCTAGTTCTTAAAGTGAAACTAAAAACTTATGAGGTTCTTACAAGACAGGCGGCCCCACCAAAGGCTGTCTTCTTAGCCGAAGATCTGTACAAATATTCTCTTCCTATGCTTGAGAAACTGGAGGCGGAGATGCCGGGTTTGACATTACGACTAATGGGGCTCCGGTGTACAAATTTAATCAGCATGAAAAAGCCCGACACAATGGCCTTTTTCGGGTTTAGAAAACAAGACTCACGGGGGAATGATGTCGGCGAAAATGAACGCAAATCTTCCTCTGCAACAAAACGAAAAGCATCGGATCTCCAAGACAATGACTCCGAGGAGCGATGGGAAGTTTGGCCCGAAGAACTCCTCTTCGAAGATGCCGAGCGTCAAGAACGAGAAGAGGAATTCAAGGAAATGGAAAGCTTAAGTCAACTTGAAGAAAACGATCCACGGCGACATCACGGAAAGGAAATTGTGCCAAATCCCAAACCGAAGGACGGCGCTGTGGTGGAAGAAGAATGGTGGGACTGTCCCGTTTGTCAGCGGCCACAAGCGACAAATGAAAAGGAATTCAATGAGCATATTGATCTTTGCCTTTCGAGACAGACAATCAGAGACGTAGTTCAAGAGACGTCCGGGGTATCTGAGACACCATCTGCATCCGGAAGTGGTCACAAATCTCAAATTGGTAGTTCAAGGAAAACCAAGGCAGGAGAGAGATCAAAGGATAAAGGAAATACTCCTAGTGATCCTAAACAGCGAAAGTTGTGCTTTTGAAACGGGGTATCAGAATCAAGCAATGATGTGTGGGGATGGGATTTAGCATTTGGGGGAGTTCATTTGATGGGCTTTTTGGATGGGCAGAGCATGATTTTTTTTTTCTTTTGCATAAATTCCAGATACCCAATAACATGTCGCGGTGCATCGGTGGCTTATCAGTAATAGTTACATCTTCAGTAGTACAATCCATCTAGAACTAGTAGGTAAATGCACCAATCAATGACATCATACTAGATTCCCACTTCTCGCTAGCTAACAATATAAATGTCAAATCTACAAGCTTTGGGCTTCCAGCCTAGCAACTCGTAGTGCTATTCAGGATACATGAAAGTGCGTATTGTAGCTATCCTTGAGAATAAACCACAGAGTAGACTGATCCACTGGTATAGAAAGCAAAATCCTTACATGAACAAAGTAGAACACTCGAAGAGACCAAATGAGTCAATCATATGCGAGAATTGTGGTGTAATTCATTGTGTACTGGAAAATCGCAGAAACTAGTCGCGTATTTCAACCCATCCCTGTTCGCTCTCCGATTCCTA
The DNA here is from genome assembly GCF_014898535.1 of Botrytis deweyae. Classification (NCBI taxonomy): domain Eukaryota; kingdom Fungi; phylum Ascomycota; class Leotiomycetes; order Helotiales; family Sclerotiniaceae; genus Botrytis; species Botrytis deweyae. The sequence continues at coordinate 957,533 of NW_024066212.1, forward strand.
TTCCCATTTTCACATTCATCGTCTGTATTCCTCTTTTCTCATTGTTGCAATCATATCCGACGCATACATGCTAAATGACAACTCCCTCGCACTTTAAAATCAAAAACTCCCTCCAGCCCAATCACAATAGATCGCCGTAAATCTAAGCACCTCCTTCTCTCTTAGCATATTCCTCCTCGATAGCTTCCTCGTATCTCTTCTCGGCACTCTCATTACTGCCTTCAATCGGACTCGTAGGATCCTCCTTCAAAACACCCTTGTTTACCAATTCTTCCGGTTGCGGACGATGACTTAATTTTTCGTTCAAACTATCCGCACGCATGTGTTTCTCCAATTCTTTTTGTTGTGCTTGGATACCTGGAGCGGCGTTTGTGGAGGAGAGGATATTACCTGGTTTTCAGTATTAGCGTTTGTTTCGATCGAAATGAAATACATAAAAAAGCATTTGTGATAGAAGTTGATACATACGTTCAACCAAATCCTCTTTGGTAGGACGATGTTCCAAATTCTTCTTCAAACTATCCGAAATTCTTTGTTGTTCGAGTGCATGTTGAGCACTTTGAATACCACTATTTTGTTTACCCCGCAATTAGCACGTTGACGAACAAACTGCCAGAACACGATAGCAGACTGGGGAAGTATGGAAATGGGGAGAGTATTTAGTAGGATCGTAGAGAAAGAGAAAAACGTACGGTGCAGCATCTGTATCCAACAAAATATGTCTCTCCTTCAATTCATGAGCCGTCGGCCTGTCGGCATACAACTTCTCTAAACTCTTTTGACGTTCGTGTTGTGCTGGTCTTACAACGGAACTTGTATCGACGAGGGGTTCTTGAGTTTGCTCCGACATTTTTGCGAATATGATGAACGAGCTTGTGAGTTTGTGGGAAGTACTAGGTAGGCAGGAAGGATTTGAATCTATTGTTTCTATAGATGCGTGGATGTTTGGGAAAGGGATATGTTTCGAGGGAGAACATAAGAGTAAATTTCGGTTGTCAAAGTGGTTGTCAAAGTGGTTGCTACAGCAAAACGAAAAGAAGAAAAGAAAGAAACAAAAAGCTTGAAATGCGTATTAGTTAAATACCGACCTAATGTTAGCTGAGCCGCGTGATGGTGAATTGTCTGGAGTACAGAGCCTTCCAAGCCTTGTTTATTTGTACATTATACCTGTACCCCAGCAACCAATGACGAAATTCAGGGTGGATGCGGGGCTCGGCCGCTAATGGAGAAGTGTGGCACTACTCAGTTGGTCCCTGATTATCTTCTGCCCCTCCTGAGAAAATCTTATCAACTTTCACAGTCTCATCTCTCAGTCTCCCTGTCTCGCATTTATTACCTTCTTATATTCGAGGACTATCATGTTTATTATATATGTATCAATGAAAGTCCCCTTAAATAATAATATACTACTTTGAAATTATATACAATTTATACAATTTATACAAACCAAGCGCTTACAGACCGAAATATAGCCACCCTTATGCCTTTATTAATTAGAGACGACTTGAAACGACGATGCTTTGTCACCCCAGAAGTCAAGACGAACAGTCTTAATACCAGTTTCCAAAGTTTGATCAAGCTCATCGACATAGTCATATGCAGCAGAACCTTCGATAGCGAGCCTCTCATAGCAATCCGCATCACCCAACCGCCATTCTGGGAGCGTCTCGGAACAATCTTTGTACTTGAAAACATACTCATATGCTGTCACTTTTCCTTGCTCATCAACTTTCTCCTGGCGTTTGTAGTTGTCACCCTCTAGGTCGATAGGTCTATATCTCAATTTTTCCCAGTTCTTGTGGTCCCTATGATCCTTCTGTTTCCTCGCTTCTTCTGCTTTCTTATCCAGCTGTTGAACTCTGAATCCCGTAGTTGGGTGAATATATTCATGTGTTTCGCCCAGTTTGTTTCCTTTCTTATCAAGAGCATAGCGACCTGGTGTGCGTGGCTTCGATCCGTTGGCTTTATACATGGTGGTGAAACTATCATTCAGATCTCCAACACCCCACGCGTGTCGTCGGTCCTCATAGTGAATGTTCTTTTCGTCAGTCAGCGGATGAGCAACTTTGGAAGCTGCCCATTTGCCATTTCGCCAAATCCATTGACCCCAACCCTCTTTCTCGCGCTCCTTTTCTCTGTCTAGGTGAACTTGGCGCTCGTTGTTCAGTTGCGCAAATCTTCCCTGACGATCATAACCGTCTTCCTTTATGGTTTCCCTGTCAATCGACACATATTTTTCAATCTGGTCTAGCATCCATGCTAACGTAATGTTGGACATTTCTTCCATATTGTCCTTGTTCAATAGCGTATCACTTGATCCGCCACCAATGTGTATGTGGTAGCCAGGAAACCAGACTTGTTCCAGTACCTTCTCACCAGTGAGCAGTGCTTTCTTCATCTTATTGTTTTCTTCCATCTTAACGACCCTTTCGGTAGCTTCGTCTCGGATTTTGGCCAGATCTCTCAATTTATCGAGGTTAGGTTCAGGACTAGAAACCATATCATACCACTCTATATTTGCATTATCAGATATGGTCCGCTGTGCCTCTATTTCAGCGTCTGTAAAATCCTCGGGCTTTTTGATGTAGTAAAGAGTAGGTGTGAATGCTTCACGGTGCTCATCAAGGGCTAGCGCTTGAAATGCATGCTTGATGTCTGGGATGTGAATTAGTTTTCTGGTTAACGCAGCTGTATCAGTAGAAGGACTTACTTGCTGAAAGTTCAACATTGTGCCATTCAGGCTTATCACCAATAGTTGTCCATTTGGGCAATTCCATCCCAAAAACTTCTGGCAATCCTAAAGCTCCGACAGTATCAAAGACTCCCACTACCTCTACTTCCATTGATTCTTCAGGAGCCCATTCACCATGAGCCTTAATATCCCAAACTAACCCCCTATCAGGGCGATCCTCTGGATCCGGTTGCGGGTCAGCAACTCTCCCTTCTCGCCAACTATAGTACAGAGCACTGCCATAAAATCTTTTTCTGGACCCGTCTTCCCCGGATTTTTTCTGCTTGTACAACTTCCACAAATCAGGAAAATTTTGAAGCTGCCTCTTCGAACAAATCCCAATATCCGAAATCAAGCCTGCAATCGTCCTCGCCGTATACGCGCCCCGAGAGAATCCAAAACACATAATCTTATCTCCCGGATTCCAATTCAGTACACAGAAATTGTACGCCTCAATCACATTTCCTTCCAATCCCTGACCAATAGCTCCCTCGAGTCCAGGTCCCAGACCCGTGGATGTGGTTCCAACTCCAGAATCATACCAAACGACCTGTTGCCAGTCTTTGTCATCTTTTGGGTCTCGAGCGACGCTGTTGATGGCGCGACAGAGACGCGTTACGTTGGATGGACAATTCTCTTTTCCAGAGACGGCAGATTGCCAGGTTCCATCGCAGCAGATTATGATGCGTTTTCGGGCGGGCTTGATTCGGCAATCTGGAATGATACTTTCACTTATGAACGACATGTTGGAATAGACAATTGATGCAGAACCATCATCAACATTAACGATGCTGGGACTCTCCTATTTATCTCCATTCCCACCCATCGTATCCCACTCCCACCGTCTCAGCATTAACCACAAAGCCACCTCATTTCCAACTCAGCCAGCTCCACGCCGCCACCAAAGCGACCAAACCACACAAAATGAAATAAATTCCCTCATCTTCCCCTCTACACAAATCCACAGCGTTCTAGCCCCCTCCGTATCCCCAAACCTAAATTGTCGCACCCGCGCACGCTACCATTCAGCTGCTCTTCTTTCAGCTGGACCCACTCTCCACTTTGCATCCCGCGTTCTAGCCCTTTTCATCAGTCTCCGTACCGTAGATAGATTTTCGCACCGCGTACTTGCGTCGTTTCGTCGGTGTCGCCGGTGAGGAGGAGCTAATAAATAACTGGCACGCCTGCTATCTGGAACCTAGGCTCGCTAGGTAATGCGGGGAAGCTGAAAGGAGTACTGTATATGCAGAAAGGGAAGGGTGGGGTAGGAAAGGGAAGGGTATGGTTCTAGATTATAGCGCTACTTATTTGCGGGGATAATATTGGATGTTGGATATCTACGAGTACCTAGATAAATATGCTGTGCTGATATGAAGGTAGTTAGGTAGGTAGATATTTCGAGGTATAGATTTACAGTCACCTTTTCACAATTGTGCGAAATATATGTAATCATGTATGCTCTTGCACGAGGGAAAGTAGAGTGAGGGGAGATTCGAAAGATGTTACCTTGATACAGACTTAGTATAGACCAAATGAACCAGATACCTTGAAGAATTCCATATCCAAGACATGAAACTACACACGCCTTTTGGCAAGCAGAAGAGTATTTTGATTTTTTCTTGAGGTTGTAATAGTAAGATAAATCTGGATGGGGACTCTGAAATTGTATAGCTTATCAATTGGGGGTTTGAATACGAGAATACCTAGGTAGTTCTATTCAATCTTGATGCGTGATTCACTTTGTTCATTGTGTGCCGCATTTGAGCGAAGAAGCATGCGTTTCATTATCATTCTTGTCCTTGGTATAGTTCTTAGGTATTCGACGAGAATTAAAGGTCTTTGGAGGACTATAGTCGAATTACTCCATGTCTATTTCTCCTCCCACTCCACTATGTTATACGCCTCTTCTGTCTAAGTCTTCGATATCTAATCGAATCTAATCCCCCTTGTTCTCTACTCATCGAAACTCCCCGAATCGCAGACAGATTTCCTGCATTACCCCTACCCCCTTTTTCTAATCGTCCTCGCAGTATTTCCTCACAACATCAATAATTCTCCTCCTGGTCGTCTTCTTATCAAAAACCTGCGCGTGATCCAACGTGCCAAACCATAAAACTTCTGTTCCTACTCCCTTCCACTCCCTATACTTCCACTCGTCCTCATCTTCTACATCCACGTTATCTTCTCGTATTACTTCTCCATCTACGGGTCTTTCCGCTTCTCCAGCTTCCGACTCGTCAATATCTATCAAAGGCGCGACATTCATATTCGAAGTACTCTTGACTGTCCCATTAGCATTTCCATTCGTAGCCTTCAGACTCGGAGTCGATCGACCGGATAAGTTTCCACAACTCAAGTACCTCCCCACTGCCTCCGTGTCCACAATCAAATCTCTTCCCGCCAAACTTGCCGTAACTTTCCTCCCCTCGAAATCCTCCTTCCATAGCACATTCTCATTCCAGAAGAATTTCCTTCCCAATGTATGACTAACTCCTGGATCCATGCTTGCGAAATAGTACAATTGATATTCATTCGCATCTTTCGGGATTCGACGAGTGAAATTAAATGCGACAGAAGGTAAATGTAGGCAGATAGAGACAGGATCGATGAGAACAATTGGGCCGATGCGCGAGGATAAAATTGGAGATTGCAGAAGGTGCGTGGTCACCACCGTACCGTACGAGTGAGAAATCAGGACGAATTTCTGATTTGGCCCAAAATGCTGACTGGTTATTTGGGAAATTTCGAGAGCGGTTTCCTCACGCGAGAGGGCAGAATGAGTGAGACGGAAACTAATGTTCATTATTTCAAGAGCAAGAATGCCAATGTGATCATCGGGTGTGCCGGTGGAGGCATTGAGTTCATTGAGGAATTGGGTATAGGGATATAGACCGATGCCGATGCCATGGATGAAAACGACTGGGAGTTTGGTTTTCGAAGTGTGCGGTCGGTGCCAATACGATATATGCTGAGCGGGCGAATGATACGTAGTGAATAGACTGTGCGGGCGAACGGGAATGATGCTAAGGGATTGTTTGAGATTCGTGCGATAAAAGTTGAAGCCGTGATAACGCAGGGAACAAAATGTTAGGAAGTCAACAAATCCGACACACTGTGGTGAATAAGATTAGCATCTTCTATTATCAACACATGAAGATTAAGAATACTTACACAATACCAAATCAAACTCCTATGCGACATAACAACCTCATCCAAGGTCAACCTCAAACACTTAGCATTTCCCCTTCCCTCCGGAATCTCCCTCCCTAGCTGCCTCTCCAAAATCCCAATGTATTCCTCCAACTCCTCATCATCATCCCCAGGCGGTCCACCACGATTAAAGAAAGCCCAAAGAAAGAACTCCTTTACATTCTCCTTCCTAATATCCCGAATATCCGCACCCAAAAACCATTTCTGCAAATACGCCTCCGGATCCGTAATATTATCCGAACACCTCTGATATAAAATCGCTCTCTCTTCTCGCGAAGGTGCCGGCGGATGTATAGCTTCTTGTTGAAGCCAAATGCGATACGGCAGGAAGCAAAAGAGAAAAAAGAAAGATTCGGCCAGGAACACCCATTCTAAACCGCGCGAGACTCTGTAAAATTCATAATTCGTAAAGAAAGTAGTAGATGCGAGACTGAAACAATATGCTAAACTAACAAGTGGTATACTCTGCAGCGCGAAAATACAAATGCGGATAAAGACATACTCGGCCCATGAATTGTTAATCATGGTGGATTGGGAGTATCGAACACTTGGTGCAATACAAGTATCGAAAGAGAATATTGAAGGTTCGACTGGGAGGTCATGGAGGAATTTCTTAGGGCAACTCAACAGAATATGTCGAGGAGGATTGAACAGCTCAGAATTTATGGATATCGTCAAAGCTGTGCCGTTGGATCGTCCTTGTGTTGGGACATTCGACGATTCCTGCCTAGGTATTTTTATTATTTGGCTCACATGTCAATCATAAAGTTAAAGCTGGCCGGGGAGCAATGATGAATGTGAAGTGTGGCGCTTGTGGCGCATTACGCATTTGTGTATCTACTTTTCCTACCTACCTACCTATTCACATGCAAATAGTTCTTGCAAAAGAATGGTAGAGAGATACATTCATTGATAATGAGTTCATAACCTTCCAGTTATTGACTCACAAATTCCAACTCCACATATGCAATCAGTAAGGAATGCAATCAAAGAGACCAAAGCCCAACATTACCCTCAAAGTCTCAACAGTATGGATGAATCCCCATCTCCAATAAACTTATCATTCCTCGCCTTGACAACACCCATTGAGAGGTCGAGTGAACGGAGCATAATATACGAGCAAGCGGGGTGAACGGGCAACGGCCAGAAACTGTATCCGCTCGAGCCCTTCTCCGTCCCATTTCATCCCAGTTCCGCTCGCACCCATGTACTGCCTATTACGAGTACATAGGTACTTCGATGTGATGCCCTGGCTCTTCTTTCCATTGCTAAGTGCTATTTTATTGATAACTTTGAGCAGATTATCTGGGTGCTTGGTTTCTAATCACGTATACAGACAGTACAGTTTCATGGGGAGTTGATTACCTTTCAGCGTATCAGATATCTGCCATCTGAGATTGTGATAACGGATGTCTAGGCACCATAAAGATATACCTAGTCAGCGACTGTGTCTGTTAGTAGTGAGGCTTGCAAACTTTTTTGAGCCGTTAGATTTGTTTTGGAGGCATGGGGAAGATGATAATGAGAAAAGAAGGGATAGGACGAGGAGAGATGTCTTGATAAAGCGACAATGAGGAATAAGAGATGGTCATTTTAAGGTTAAAGTTTTCCATTGTAGATCCAAGGCCGAAGACTAGAAAACCTTGTTGCTATCTTCGTATGATATCAATTTTAAGTGTAGAATGAGAATTCAGGTTGTCGAGGAACCAATTTGCATTATCATCTAGATGCTAATAATGTATTACGATATCTATCTGTGACATTCGTTTGTATTTCTCAGCGTCGTGTCAGTAGACTTCCTGTACAAGTGCGAATATACTACCCACATTAATATCCCTAACTTTTCCATATCTATTATTTCATTATATCATTGCCTCAATACAACCCCCTCATCTTCAACGGCGCACTAACCCCCGTGAAATTTCCCGTCTGTGTCGTATAATCACCCACCACGCTCAAATTAGCAATTCTCCCCAACAAGAACTCCAAATGTCTATATCCTGCTCCGGGAGTATATTGAGGAATCTGGTGACCCGCCAAGTTGACTGTCGAGAACGTAAGTCCTCTTTCCGTGTGCCAAGTTCCCTGGTATCCCGCACCTGCAGTATCATATTGCGGAGGTGCGTTGGGAATCGCATCGTTCACAATAGAGAGAATGGTACCAAGGGATTCATGGTATGGAACGTAGAAGTTTTGGGTCGAAGAAGGAGCCTCTTGAAATCCTTGGAGACCATTCCAGGTCATGTTTTGGATGGTGATTAGAGAACCGTTGGCGAACAGGAGGAAATCGAGAAGTCCGTGGCCGATGAGAACGTTGTTTGTGCGTTCGATGACAGAGGGGAGAGGACCGAGGGCAGAATCAATGGATTTATCTCCATGTGGGAATAAATTGGGTCCACCAGAGCAGATGAAGTAATCAACATCGACTGGCGCATGGAGAGCTTCTTTGACATCGGTACGGTTGAAGTAGTTGTTGGGACCTCCACCGAGAGATGGGAATCCGAGTTCATCCCATAAGAATGGACAGTAATCTGTGAGATGGTAGATATTGAAACATGGATTGACGTAGTAGACTGCGTTGTAAATGTCATCGTAAAGGTCACAGCCATATTCTCCTGAACTTGGAGCTGTTGGGATTGGTCCTGCGGGAGGGAATACTGATGCATATTCGAGAAAGTCGGTGTAACCGCAAGACTTTGCTCGTGCAGTAATGTTTGCAATGTAAGTATCGTTGAGGTTAAGGACGTTCTGATAGTATAGAGCTGCAGCTGTAACAGGGGCCGAACCCATTGTATCGAAATCGTTGATCGAGGGATCATTGATCTAGCATCTGGTTAGCACACAACATCGTCATTGATTCATTTTCATGGCTACACACCTGAATACCCTTCAAGTTGTAGTATGTGGTATCGTTGCGGTCCAAGAAGTTACTAGCAATATATGGAATATATTGCCCAGCATAACTCTCGCCAGTGATGTAAATCTTGTAGCCTTGCATGCTAAAGGTATCAATGAAATTCTTCCAGAATGCGGCAAATTGGTTTCCAACATCGATCTCATCGTCAACAAGGATATCTCCAGGCGAGTATCCAGTGCTGACGGGTTGATCGATCCAGATCATGTTGGTCAAGTTGGTCCATGAGTATGGATTTGGAATAGGTGCATATGTGCCAGATTGCCAACTGAAAGGTCCGTTTTCTTGAAACAGTCCGTCAAGAGATGAGCACCCTGGCTAGAGACATATTTAGTAATGTCTTTTAGAATGGGAGATGAAGATCTTGGGTATATAAACTTACACCGCCATTTAACCATATTGTGATCTCCTTTTCCGCCAAAGGGTTTTCGGATGGGAAAAACCAAAACCACAATCGATTTGTGTCGCTAGCATTGGTGCTGATGGGTAAAGTTCCGGCATATGATTCACCAAGATCGAAGTCGATCTCGGGTAGTCCGGTTCCATTGACGGCAAAAGCTAGAATTGAAATCAATACACATTCTGGCCAGACAACACCCCCCTAGGATAACGTATAGCATGAAATGGAAATTGACTTACAAGCCGTTGAATTTGTCAAATACTTCGAGATTGATCTTGGCTTCACTGCAGGTTGCCTCGGGAGAACCTTCTTTGGCTGTGCTCTTTTTGCATATTTTGCATGGGCTTCGTGATGTGGCAAAATAGCTACCACTGAAGTAACAGAGGCAGCAAGCAAAACTGCTAAGGAATTCAAGCCGCGCATCTTGTCGATATGAATGGCAAATGCACAAGAACTTGAGAATCAGACAACGGAAGAGTATATTAGATATGAGGGGATTTTAGACATATTTATATGTTTGACCAGGCACAGTACTGGTGCCGAGGGCGCGCCTTGAGCAGTAGTGACAGCTTATTGATCAACACGAGATATTTTTCTTTGCCATTGGCAATTGTCATTCAGATCATGTATGTCATCATCCATTATACCTTGATAGGACGTTGCTAGCATATTAACCATGCCAATTACCATAAACGGCCAATAGCTACCCATGGAGTTTTCTGATCAACGTCTCTACTATTTCAGTTTACCTAAATAATTATCAATTCTCTCGCGATAGGTTTTCACGCCTTCTTAACTAAGTAAGTGCTAATCCGAGGTACTGAGGGGTGAATCAGTGGGGGACCTGACTTAAGCTCTAAAAGGAAGCTAGAAAAAGGCTCGCGTGCCACTACGCTCAAAGCTTCCCAGTCTCTGCGTAAGCGAAAAAACAGGCGGAAATTGAGTATTCTTTCAAAGGACTTTTTTAATAGATTATAAATTCATTTCAAATTAAATATTGAAATTTGAAAAAAGCAAACGAAAATTTAAATCTTCATTGTATTGAAATTAAGTGTTTTTATTATTTAATATTATATCGAAAAGAGATCTTAGTTGTTGAAGGTCTTTTGAATAGTGATTAATTCCCGCCTGTTTTTTTGCTTACGTAGAGCCAGTTCCCGCAGAGATAAGCGAATCTTGGTTTTACAACCAACCACTTGGGCGAGGATATATCGCATGGACCTGTCATTAGGCATACCGGAAGAACTCAATCAAGCTTTCGTCGATGGTCAGAGTACATCTGCTTCCTTGCTAGCTAGTGTCTAAATCTGAGTGTCATAATTGTATATCTCCTTGATCACAATCGGCGACATGGTGTCTAAAACTTGACGGGAATGCAAAGCGATGAGAATCCTTGCTAGCTGGGACAAAGAATAAAAATCAAACTTCATGTATAATTCGTGACTGATCGCTAGAAAGCGACAAAAATGTGAAACCTACTCGTGCTGCCAGAAAGTATGCAACTCCGACGCTAGATGCACATACCACAAGATGGTAAACTACAAGAGGACTAACCTGGTTTTCATAGCGCCGGAGTTGCATACTTTCTGGCAGCACGAGTATCTATATATTTACATCAAACTCTACATTCTGACAATCTTACTATATGATGGGTATCAATAGTACGTATCGGAGACCTTTCAAGACTTGCTAGGTTCAGATTTATATTATCAAACACCTGGCCAGAATTTTCATGCATAACATCAAAGAAGACGACGAACAGCTTCTATGGCTGCACCAGTCGCCTCGCCTTCGACAGCATGTTCTTCCGGATTAGCTGAATTACAAGTTAGCTTAACTGAAATATGGTTTTCTACCGCAAAGATTACAACGATCAAAAATTTTACTTACGATAAAAGAAAGCGGCCACTGCGATAATGATGTAAACAATCACGCATAGAGCTCCTTCTAGATAATTACTCTTTTGGTCTCGTAAGAAATTTCCTACGACCAAAATAGCTAGGATCAGGACAACAATATCAAACATCTCAAAGTTGAGATCCAACCCCTTATTCAAACCCCAGGAAATGATGACAACCAAAGGACCGTTAAACAATGCTGTTTGAATCGTTGCGCCTAGAACATGAGACAATGCGAAGTTCATCTGATTGTCGTAAGCCTCATCTACCGCAGAAAGATGCTCGGCAGCTTTTTCAACTAGAGGAACAAGGATAAGGCCCATAAATGCATCAGAAATGTTATGTTCTTCAACAATTGTTGGTATCTGTTCGACCAAACTGATGGCAATGAGAGTCACTAGAGCAATTGAGACAGCAAGAGCAATAACACACTCAGTGAAGGTAAGCTTGTCTTTTTGCAAATCTCTATGGCGATCCTCGTCCTTTTGTTCATCTGCTTCTAGAATAGCATCGTATATGCTGTGATGAGTTCGCATCTGGAAAAAGACGTAGGTAGCATAAGCAATTATGAGAAGTACAGATGTGATGCGAGATATGTTGAGGACCTTTTCTGCAATAACGGCAGGGGTGAGTTCCGCAGAGGTTTTCAATGACAAGGCCGTTGCGAATGCCGAGGGTATAATAAGGCCAAGTCCACTGTTGTAAAGTCAGCGATGAGTAAATTGTCTATGAGAATGTCTCTTACGCCGTCAACAACAATCCACTTCCAACTTCACTAACAGCTTCGTCGAATTCCTGTTCTAAAATGTGATTTAGCAACAGATACCAAAGTATACGAGGAATTGAGCCTACCATCTCGTGTCAAACCACCAACAAAGAAGCACATCCCTAAACATAACAGTAGGGTAGCTAGCATTGAGCCTAAAATCGCAGCTTGAATGACCCCATATTCATCTCTGTTTGAGCGGGTTAGTAATTGTAAACATAGGATAGCATGGTACTTCCTGACCTTGTTAGAAGGACTATGAAAAGAATCATCTCCACAAGACTTCCAAGTGTCGTTTCCAACAATATGCCAAACACCTTTGGGAGTTTCCTCGCCAGCTCCTGTCCGGCGAAGCCAATCAAATTCGCACAGGGCACCATCGCGATGTAATTGAGGATAAAAACCACCAGATGGAGATCTGGCCTAGCATATCGAACGGCGAGTGCGGCAGGCACAACGGGCCAGAGAATGTTGACAAGTCGAGAAGCATCACTGGTCGAAGTCCAGCATATCTTGAAGAAATGGAAAGGGTGTATACCGCGTCTACCACTTTCTCCATCAGGCTGAATACCCTTTGTAACTTTGTAACCCTTGTGATTGACTCTATGTGTAGGTAGCATGTGGTGAAGAGTTTCTGATAAGTTATGATGTGCGGTCGTCGAATGTCCATTACTAGTTTCGACTGAAACCTCCGCAACGTGGCCGTGGCCGCGGCCGTGAACTTGCGGTGATGAAGCCATTTCGATATCTTCCTTTGGCGCCGTCGAACTGCTGGTTGTATGGTGTTTGCGTCTATGAGCTGGTCGGGCTGTTCGAGCCATGATGGGAGATTTAGATGTGGAAGGTGGACGGAATGACTTGGAGATTGTAGGTCGTCGTTGCCGTCTTTCGTTCTCTGTAAGAGGTTGTTATGATTTTCTTGAATGTTCGTTCGTTCCTGCGAGATTAATTGGGTCCAGACCTCAAAAGACACGATGCGCTATTCATTATTCAAAAAACAAGATTCTGGCGGTGAAATTGAAGTAAATAAGATTGCAGCGTGAATAATCCCTCAAAAATTAGGAGAGTCAATTCAAGGCATTTTTGACACCACAGCTGCCAAGCACCCAGCCGACAAGCTTGGCGACAGCAATTTGAACAAACCGGCTTTTGAGAAAAGATGAGTTATTCCATTACTTCTGCTAAGATACAATCAGGCCTTTTAACCGTTGAAACACGGAGCAGCCGAAAGTGTATGAGTGAGCCAGCAATGATTCTCTCAACCATCGGGCTACTCGTCCGAGCAATTTGCTGTCATTCTCCAATTCCCATTGAAGGAATGGCGATGTGCGCCGAGCTGTACACTGTAACCATGACACCCCAAAGCAGTGACCACGAGTATAATAAATACCTTAGAGCTGAGGCGATGAGAATAAATGTCAAATCATTTACAAACCTCGAAAATGAAGAGAGGGATTGAATACAAACAATGTAGCATAAATCGGTCGAACTCCTGTGTGAAAAGGTGGTGATTTTTTTAAAAGGGGAATTATCGTAGGTGAGAAAGTGTACCTGGTAGTAGATGGAGGGGATGACATTTATTTATATGTTCTTGGATGAAGTAAAGGGTCCTTCGCTTGGCTACCTATCTAGTATGCTTAACTGTGCTTGACATCTTTTTCGGACCGTTCTTTGCTTAAATTTCTTGACATCCATCATTCCAAGAGTTCTATTACCAAATATCCGTAAATAGTCGTGTTAGATTCGAATTGTCCAACCGTTAGGGATGGGCAAATTACATATTCTTAGGGTTGATTATATAATTTCATATTATCACACTTTTTGAGGCATATAAAATATTATGCCAAGCTTATACACGTGTTTTTTGGACCAATAAAATCATCAGGATGAATGAAAGTGGGTCGTTTTTAGAAAAAGTTTTTGATGGGTTGTAATTTTCAATTTAGTATATAATTAGACCTAAAAGTCAGGTGCTATTTATTTGCTAATCATGTGATTTATATACTAATTATTTTCTTTTCAAACTAGCTCCAAAATAGCTTCAAAATAGCCTTCTATAGGATTTTTATAGGATTTTATAGGATTTTATGATTAGTCATATATATAATGCGATTTGACTAATATTACGTATTATATTCAACTGACGAATATGCGATATTATATATCATCAAAAATCCCAACCCTACCAACCGTCCAAGAAATAATGGTGTCTCCGCCCTCGAATAATTACCAAATATTATCAATCGGTTTCAACTTAGTGGACTGATGACTTCCGGTTTATCCGATCTTACTATCTCTGTAGGGCTTAGATAGGAGATACATACCTAGTAGGTATCCAGAAGGATCTATCGAATTTCCAAGCATGGACACAATCATTTGGGCATGTTGGAGAGCAAGGCGGTATAGATTCGAGAAGATGCAAATGGGTTGTACGAGTATGTACAAGTGTGTATAGTATGCTTATTATTGTGGTATGATTGATCAATTCGAAGAACTCCTAAATGGTATAAAAACAACATATTACTCCTTGGACATCCTCATCTCAGAATGAACCGTCGATGAGATTCCCTTCAACCTTGAACGCCAAACCCTCCTAGATATACCCACTCCCAAGGTATCATCACCAATCGTCACTAGCATTCCCCCCTATAATACCCCTTTCTTATGGAGCATATTTCGCTGGGTCATGTTTTGAGATAACATACCAGGCATCTATAAGACTATAAGTATATCGACAAGTGCATAGCATGAGACATGGACGTGAACTTACGGATAACACCTGGAATCCAACCAAGGATGGTCAAGCAGATATTGATAAGAAAGTCGACTCCACATGCAGTCTTCAAGAAGACGGCCAGAGGAGGGATGAAGATTGCAACAATGTATGCAAATACGTCCGCCTGTGATAATCAAAATCTTTAGCAAGATTTCGACAATTCCTGACGCAAGATGAGAGAAACTATACTTACGGAAGATGATGCAGCCATTATGTCTTTAGTATTGGAATTGGGTCGGATTGATTGATATAAGCGGGTATTGGAGATGATGTTTCGATTGGTGAATGTACGAAAGTGTTCAATGCACTTATTAATTCTTATAATCAAGAGTATTAATATCCGTGAAGTAAATGAAAACGGCCTCGTTATATACTTTTTCTCTCCCCCCAACAAAGACAATACTCCAAATCTTGGCAAGACCGGTCGCATGGATGATGGACTAAACTCTATAAATTGGAGTCAAGATGACGTAGATTTCCTATGGCTGAGTGTGGCTAAGGTAATGCTGCCTTTTGTAAAGCTCTAGGACAATCCTCACGAATACTCCAATTCCATCCCCAAACTCGACAGTGTACTGTTATAGCAGCAGCAATATATGCACAGTCACAGCCACAAATATGGGGAAAGCTTCGGCATTGACTTCCGAACTCTCGACTTTTGGAGAACTCATGATGTTGAAAAACACCAGGATTCTATTCATATCACATCACATCACATAACACCGTATCGTTTGAAATCAAGGTTATAACAATGCCGGAAGATCAAGCCGCGTATACGAATACGAATAGGGAAGATCAAGATTCAATTCCTCAAAAGCATACTTCCAACATCAATACCGGAGACTACACAGTCTCATCTGCAAACTTAAACTCGCCGTCTACTTCCCCGTCGCCACATAGCAAGCCCTGTACTATATGCCACACACCTCGCGATGTACTGATACGATGCCAGATTGATGAAACGAAAAAATGGCATTTCGTATGTACGGGTAAATGTTGGAAGGATGTCAGTGGAGGGAAAGTAGATGGCGATGGCAAACATCCAGAGTATAGATATGGAGGGATGTGGAAGAACAAACATGAGGCGGTTAGTGCAAAGATTAAGGGCAAAGCAAAGGATAGAAATAGGAGGAAAGATGCTGGGAAGTCGGAGGGCAATGTGAAAAATGGAGAAGAGGAAAACGAAGTTTGAACTTCGGAGGAACAGATGATTTTGAGAGAGACTATCAATCATATGCGGGAGGATCAATTGTGCGAAGACTCCGCGAGTGCAAGTTGCTCCAGGCAATCCACAATGGTGGGGGAAATGTGATAAATAGGGAAAAACTCGCCGTTCGCGCGATTTGAAGAGTCATCGCTATATGCAGCGAGAAACTCCTTAACAAGTAAATGTGTAAATGGATGTCTACCAGTTAGACATTAAACCACGTTACATCAGTCATTGTCAACTTCGAGATGATATACAGTACGATATCAAAGAAACGCACACAGAAGTCCATATACGAGTCATTGAGATCACCAGCGATCAAATTCCCCATATCAACTTCCGTAATTCTATAAAAGATCACAAAGCTTTTCAGCCAAACAAGTTCATCGCACAAACCTACACCTACAATACAAGCGAAACCACTCCCAGCCCTCCAATATATATCCGACTACGCGAGCAACCAACAAGCACCCACACGTCTCGATGGCGCAGCGGTAGAATTCATCATTCTCGAGAATGTTGTCCGCCTTTCTACTTAGCATTGTCAGGGCTTCGATCGGACAGTGACACGATCAGATATATGGATTATCGCAAGGATAACATATCCGATGGTGGGTCATTGGGGTTAAAGAGCGTCGCGCTCTTAAGCTTTTGCCGTTTTGGCGGTTGGGAGGAAGTGCGGGTAAGGGATTTCTTTGAGGTTTCATTGTTAGGGAGAATCTTGTGGGGGTATTGGGGTATGGATGGATGGATGTGATATTTTTGGAGGAGGGCTATGGACTTTTAAGTGGAGCATAGTGGATAGAGTCATGAGTTGAGATGAGAGTTGCGATGAGAGTTTAGGGAGAATATGAGGTGAGAGTGAAGTGTGAGTTGGGTGGTGGGTCGTTGCGTGCTTGTGATGGTTGTTATTCACCTCCTGTGTTAATTATTGCCTTCATAACCAGGTACTGAGCCGAGAACACTCACCTTGACAACTTCCCTCATTTCCAATCATGTATTCAAATTTCTCATACTAATTCTCCGTCTGTCTATCTTCCAAATTCTCAACCTTTCGTTCTCTTCAAATATGGCCTGTTCAACTTTGTAGTTTCACACCAGTCCCGTATATCATGTTTCTTTTCTTCACAGACCAGCGGCTGCCGACTCGAAAATTAACCAGTCTCGTGTTTTTTGTTTTGATTACAAGTTTATGTGGTGATCTTGATCCTGATTAAATTACCAAAGTTCACATTATCAATATAATTATACAATCCACGACTACTTTAATTCTTCTTTGGCTTTAAATTTTCATCTTTATTATTATTCTTCCCTAAATTCTGTTCACAAATCAATACTTTTCTCTCTACCTTATCACTTCAGCGCTCCCCTCTTTTCACTCACTCACGCATCAATCTCCTTTACCACCACCACCTCCTCCTCCTCCTCCTCCTCCTCCTCCTCCTCCTCCTCCTCCTCCTCCTCCTCCTCCTCCTCCTCCTCCTCCTCCTCCTCCTCATTCCCTTTCCCTCTCCCCCTCCCTCCCAAATTCCCCCCCAACCTCCCTCTCCTTCCCAACCTCCCCACCCCCCTTCCGAACCTCCCTCCCCACCTCCTCCCCCATCCTTTTCTCCTCAACCCTACCCTTGATCTTCCCCAATCTTCGCACACGACAATCCAAAGGAGGATTTTTCTCAGATGGAGATGCTAACGGCGATACAAAGTCGCCTTTGCGACCTACTCTACTTGCGACTAGGAGGTTGAAGGTTGGTTTTTTTTCATTTTGGTGGGTGTACTGTGTGTTTTATATGAGTGTGATGAGTGTGATGAGTGTGATGAAATGAAAGAGAGGAATGAGTTTGAGAAAGCTGTACGTTGAGGGAGGAGCTGGGAGATATATAAGCATAGTTTTTCTGGAGCGAGATGCTCCGAGAATCTAACATCTGTATTTGCTACGGACTATTGACTTTGACATGAGTCTATGCTTTTACTGCTTTTATTATGTTTGCTACAGACAGAAACCCACAATCTTTATTTGGATTTCAAGTTCTAGATATTGTTTCTCTCGTGGCACCACAGAAGATTATTTGGTCTTTGAGAGAAAACGTTTCATAAATAGTTGTGAGTCTTCCAAACTTCTATGTTCAAAATGACAAATCTTCCAATCATTCAAAGACAACCAATCGCTGCTCCATCCCCGACATTCCCCTTAATTAGTAGACGGTATAGTTTAACGTCCATTTCGGACTTCAGTAGCAACCCCAAGACTAATAACATCCAGCGCTATGTCAAGTGCATATCTTCAAGCTCTCCCATGGTAACTTATCCAACAACTTGGTATCTCCCGCTGAAGCAATGAATAAAAATGCTTTTCTCCCACGTCATAAATCCTCCTCGGACATCCATCAACAACCCAGTGTCTCTCCCCCTTTCATACTCTCCCTCCTTTCACTCCCCCAATCTACCACTCAAACATCGCACTCTCCCACTCCTCAACTTCATTCCCTGGATACGGTTCCGGCTCGAGATCGACCGTGTTGTCAATTGGCTTCTCCGCCTGTCTTCTCAGATCATTCTCATATTCCCATTTTTTAGACGCGAAACTCCCTGGAGGACATCCTGGACAATCGCAAAAGAATCCGTAGTTTTGATACAAATTAGTGGGTACATTAGCATAAGAAATTGTGATTTCTTGACCCTTTGATATGTCACTGAGGGTTGTGAATACCATTTTATTGATATCTTTACGAAACCCATAAGTGCAATTGCAGAAACCAGGACAGGCGTGATTAAAACGAGAAGAATTCAGGAAGATCCCAGATTTGCCGCCGGGTACATGAAAACTATGGACAAGATGGGTCAGTGATGCAATTTTCTCACACGCTTTGAGCCGGCCTATAACAGTTAAATAGTTGAGGTGGATGGATACACGTACCGATTAGTCTGAAAAATTGCAAGAATCTTGTGAGCAGCAAGACCATGCCAATAATGCAACTTCAGATAGGCGGCTTGTTTTTCCGCTGTCAACTGTTCAAAGTTGTAGTAGATTTGCACCATTGAAGATAAGAACAAAGGTTCCTCGGAATGAATCATAGTTCCAGACTCAATATCCACTTTGGCAAAACAACCTAGACCGCCCTTTGGGGAAGTTTTGACTTCGTAGAACTCGTTCTCGAATACTGGCGCTTTCTCTGGAGGAGGAGAAGGAGGGGTAAGTATGCGTGGTTCCGAGTTGGGACAAGCGGGGAGATCAGCTGCCTGTAATAAAGTAGACTTTGAATCAATTTCTAAATTTGAATCGGGCAGTGTAACTACCATTGGTGGCGTCAGGCACAGTGGGGCCAACGACGATGATTCAGAGACAGGTGAGACCAGAGAAGATGTGATCGAGCTTTTTCGGGTCGACACTGGAGAGTCCAAGAAAGATGGAGACTTTGGCTTCAAGGGAGAAGCCGGCGGTGTTAAGAGTCCTACCAGTTCTCCCTTGCTCCCATCGAACTTTTTTTCTTTGGCTGGGGATACACATCTGTAAATCTGCAATAAAAGCACTGGTTAATGGAGATTGTCGTACAAGGCAAGCTAAAAGTTCCTTACCTTTCCCGTTTTCCACGTCATAGCTACTCTAAACCATTCTTCAAAATGGCTGACCTCTGCCAGTGGGAGTGTGTGAGGGGCGGTGATGTCCATTGATGACTTAAGTTCGATGAGTTGGATATGTGTGTTTCTGTCCATAAAGATGAGTGGTTGATTGTCTTTCAAATTTGAAAAGGAAAGAGGGCGGAAAGTATAAATTCTTCTGAAAATAAATATTGATTGATATAACCTTGGAATAGCTAATTGAATATCCGATTCGAGGGTGGAGAAATGAGGGGGGAGAAATGGTGAATTTTCACAGATTTATTTTGGTGTAATTTCGGGACAGGAAGGGTTTCTGTGCCTACCCACCCAATAGTGAAATTAGGATCGTTTTATAAGTTCAAGCTAATAAAGATTCTTCCTGCAGTTGTGTTGAGAATGAAATATCCGAAAGTTATTACTCTTGCTGCTAAATTCAGCAGTTGCTGCTCATAAAGTTGTGCCGCGGAAGAAAAGAGCTTAAATTCACGTCCAGAGACAGCAGTAGTTTCTCGTTGCTGCCAAATTCTAGATACAAGAGTGTATCTACCCTATTTTGGGAGGGGACACTTTCTCTCTTTATGAAGGAAAGCACCTGGGTATGACTGCAAATTAATGCTCTGACAAAGATAATGATTAGCATATTTGACAACAAACACACACAAGAAAAAGTAAAAGCAAAAAAACTGCAGCAAATAATAAGCATCATCGACAATTGCATGGAAAGCACCTTTGAAAAGTAGACAAAGTTAAAACACACCTGCACAGCAGAAAGTGACACAAAGAAATTACAGGAGTCCCATCCTGGGAATACATTTGGTTTGCCGTTTGTTGTTGCAGGAAAAGAAAGAATTCTGCCGGAAGCCGAGCTTTATGTAGGTCGTTGAAACGCTAGTAAACGGGCAAGTACATAGCCAATTGATTCATTTGCACCAAAATCATTCACGTCTAGAATTACATTCTCCAATATCTCGATTACTCAGATGGCTAGGCGATGAAGGAGTGTTTGTAAGCAGGCAACGCATCCAGAAGTTATGTTCTCAGGTGTGACAATGAGGTTCATCATACAGAATGAGAACTTGAATACCAAAGTTTAAAGGAACACATTTTCAATGAACGACGATAAAAAATCCCTTGATTAGGCCAGAGCCCTGAGATAGAAGGTCACAATATACCTACGGGTGAAGGTTGAAGCAATAGTGGTTGTTCATTTAGATTTCCCAATTCACTCTAATAACTGCATAGAGCTAGGTACCTCTGCTGTTGCAAGTGCATGACAATTGTGAATGACCTAACCACTATTATTTGGACAACTAAATTCATCAATTTTGCCATCTTTTGGCTGTTCCACTTTGAACGGCGGGTCGCTGATGTTGTCAGTAAGAGTCGTCATTAAAACAGGTATTACTAACCTCAGCAATCCTATCAATCCACTTCAATACATGCGGGAATGCATCCATATCTTCCTTTGTGAATGCACCAGAGAAGTCCCATGCACTCACCCATGCTGAAATTCATTGTCAACTAAAGGCCCATAGAGATTATCGAGAAAACTTACGCCAAGTTCCAATATCTGCAACGGAATACTTTCCTTTCCCATTGCCAGCCAAGTAGTCACGAGGCTCACCCGTATATTTGCCTGACAAGCGAATCTCGAGCACCCCAAATACGCGCAGGGTCTCGTTCTTGAATCTCTCTAAAGCTTCTATATATCCATTGGTCTTAGTTAAATGCTCTGCATAAGTTTGAATAGCTACTAACCTGGACTCTTTCCTTTCGCAACCTTGGAAAAATAGTTCGTTTGGCCTTGGTACTACAAATTGAAGTCATTAGTAATGCTAAAACATCATGACTTTAGATGAAATTTCTAGAGAATGTGGAGAGTTTAGGAACCCTCCATAGAATAACAATGGTATAAATGACGTCTCTATGCTCAGACTTACCGGGGCACCCTATCAAACTGTTAGCTGGGAAGTACTTTCAGGGCGACGAAGACCTTACACTACCATGCCAGAAGAATAGCCATTGAAGGCACTCATTTCTCTCCAACTCGTCCTTGAATCCAAAAATATCCTTGCTGTCGAACTCTTTCAAGAGATAAAGCAATTCTGCACTGGTCTCCATAACAGGAAATGGAGGAGTCTTGGTGTTATCGATCAGAATAGGAATCCGACCTGCAAGATACTAATCAGCATTGAACTCCCACACAGCTTCCTATCATAACATACCATTCGGGTTTAACTTCAAGAACCAGTCTTTCTTTTGCTCATTAGTTGAGATATTAATGAGAGTGTGAGTGTCTAACTTGGTTAGCAAGACTCTGTACGCTTGATTCTAGATGGCACTCATACATTCGGTGCCATATGCCGCCTTTAACTCCTCGAGCATAATCTGAACTTTTTTGCCATTAGGAGTTGACATTGTTACAAGATGAAGTCCCTTCATTATCTCAGTCAGCTGTATATTTTGGCAGGCAAGCCGATAGTAACTAACCTTCGCATTTTTGACTTCATCGGGGGTACCTTCGAGATAGAAATTGGAAGACATTTTGGATTTATCCTTGATAATACTCTGAATAATTGGAATAGACTGGAGACCTTTGAGATTTGAAATGTGGACTTTGATGGAAATGGAGAGGGGAGGAGAGGTGAGGAGAGGAGAGGAGAGGAGAGGAGAGGTGAAGTGAAGTGAAGTGAAGTGAAGAATGCGAACAAAGTACGAGTAGTGGGGATGCGCCGATGCGGGGATATCTCAACAACGTCATTGACTTTTAGTCTAGAACGACAAGTGTTTATTACTTCATCATGGTTGCACAACTGGACTAATAAATGCGTGATTTTGACAAAATGCCATCCATGATTTACTCACCTACCCTCCCAAGGTAAAAGTTGATCGACAAGCGACTTGGTTTGACAGTGAAATGAGCATTACCTTGGGAAGGGAATGAGCCGGCGAGGCGGTAAAATAGGGAAACTTTGACTCGAGTGGAATGGTCCAAAATATGAACGTGTACCTTATATGTCAATGTACCATTTCGCGTGCATCTGCAAATATGGTGAAGTTTCCGGATTTATATACATATTCCAAGGTTCCTCATATACTCTCATCCAAACTACGAGTATGGATATGGATGGAATATTTGGGTCGCCAACCCATAGCCGGTCTGTTGTATCTTGTAGGTATTTCTCAAGATCATCACATTGGCAATCGTATCACATCCAGAAGTTAATAGTCACGAGGTCGATAGAAAATTCGGAGGGATCCAATCTGTCCTTTAACCGGGTGTAACTTTCTTAGAGGTCTGAAAAGAGTTGTAAATCAACGGTGAGCTTAAGATAAGGTTATCCATGGATCCTACAAACCCCCACTTTCTGTCATCCTTGGCTAGCCGTTGCTATGGTTATTATGCTGGAGTTGTCGCGCATCGATCAAATAGCAACAAGATGAAAGCTCTGATATAAGTTTCCAGTTCCAGGTAGTGACAGAGGATTGATCAAGCTGTTTGTGTGGCTTATCAATAGTGTCATAAGACTTCCTCTTCGGCACTGGCAGACTTTTTTCACCGATCTCCTTGGCTACACACTCAACCAAACAAGATCATTCTCGTCCTTACACAACAACATAGTATCACACAGATGAATCAACCAATTGACCCATTCCAATATAAGGAATTGAAACATGACCTAGATGAGATCCGGTTACTACGACTTCTTCCCCCAATTTCGAAGGATGATGTTATTTGCTGTCGGCTCATTCACACAGCTTTGCACAGAGCTCCCACCTATCGAGCACTTTCGTATACTTGGGGGGCCAAAATTTCCTCAGAGTCAATAATTGTTAACGGAAAACGCCTTTCCGCATCCAACAATCTCATTGGAGCTTTGAGGAGATTACGATCTTGGAGAGAAAATGACGAAAGCTTTCTGTGGGTTGATGCCATCTGTATTGACCAGAACAATATACCAGAGCGAAATAATCAAATAGCTAAGATGAAAACCATTTTTCAAAACGCACAATCTGTACCTGTTTGGATTGGTTCCGAGAAGGATAATAGTTCTTTAGCAATCCGACTGGCTAAAAAAATGAACAAGGCTTCAAGGAATCAAGTGATAAAAATGCTCCGTGACCCGTCAACACAGGATCAATTGATGGCTTTAATAACTCTTTTTCGTCGGCAATATTGGTGGAGGATATGGGTCATCCAAGAAGTCGCCTGTGCCAAAGAAGCAATTGTACTATGCGGGGACGAGAGTATACCTATAATGGAGCTTTGTAACACCTGCGATATTTTAAAAAGAGAAGAACACTTACTGTTGTCTATCTACTTAAAATCACCATCATATGTACGAACTCTCACCACTGGGGGGCCAAAGAGCTTGCAAGTATCAAGAGATCAGGTCCCTGATGCGGTCAGCTCTCCTCTTTTTGAGCTTTTGCTTTCTCACAAGAGTAAGAAGTCGTCAGATCCAAAAGATAAAGTGTACGCATTGGTAGGGATATCGAACTCACGGGAGTCCTTTGGTAAAATTAATTATTCATTGTCAATTCGACGGGTATATACACACACTGCGAGACATATAATTCAGGATTCTCGAAGACTGGATGTTATATGTGTCAATCAAAGAAACCAAACAACGCCCGACAATGACGGTCTTCCTTCATGGGTACCGAACTGGACAAGACCTCCCCAAAGCCGCCAGCCCACAATAATCGGACTTCAACATAGCGAACCTCAGTTCATGGCTTCCGGTGATAATTATGCTAATGTGCAATTTCTTCAAGATGGATATGTTTTGAGAACTACTGGTGTCATTTTAGGGAGAGTCCAAAAAACCGGCTTGTCCTTCAGAAGAGAATTAAACTCTAGAGATAACAATCATAGGGGTCTGAAAGTTCTACAAGAATGGTGGAGTATCGTTGTCTCTAAGAGAAGACCCTCCCTACGAGAGCAAGGAGCATTCTGTAGAACGATCTCTTGTGGCAATTGGACCTTCAACGATCACACCGAATACGCTATTCGAATGAAGGCCCTTGCAACAATACTATCGGAACAACTACCCAAGCTTAGTTTTCCATTATCCTCTATCTCAGCGATTGAGGGAACTCTCGATGAGAAGGAACGCTTAGCACTTCTTATCTCCGCCTGTTGGACAATGAACAGACGCCGCTTCATCGTTTCCGACACAGGAATCATTGGACTTGGACCATGGAACTGCTCCAAAAATGATTTGATCTGCATTCTTCCAGGTTGTAGATTTCCTGTCATATTGAGAAAGACTGATGATCACTACATTCTCGTGGGAGAGGCATACATTGATGGCTTCATGTATGGAGAAGGCATTCGAGGAGTAAAAAACGGACTATACGACCTGGAAACATTCGAAATTCATTGATGGGAATTGGGTATTCCAAATCACTGTTAATGAGTCATGTGAACTTCAATGAAAGTCAATGGCAGGAGGTCGAATATCTTACGAAACACTCAGACCCGCCATTCTGAAAGGATAAATGCCCGACCACCAAACATACGATGAACTACCCATCATACAATTTTACTTCTATCAAACACGCACTCTATTATCCCCCATAATACATAGATGATGGCCAAGCATCTGAGTCGTGAACTCGATATATTGTGGTGGCTGGGTAACATTCGAAGTTTGAGGTCATCAATGCCGTTCAACCCTTACTACTAAACTCTATTTTCCCCCTCCTACGATTTCATCTCTATCTCACGATCTCCTATCACCATGCCCTTCTTTCAGATGTTCCAGAAGGACTCCGCACTGACGTAGTGCATTCGGTGAAAAGATTAGACGACGTTGAAAAGTGCTTCATGCGCTGAAAATTAAGCCCTATATTCGCGGCTCATATTATTGACATGAATGCATTTACCGTGGCTACCCCTGAAATAAGGCTGTGTCTTTCCCCTTCACGCGAGGGATGTGCTGGCAGTTGGGCTCGCTTGAGGGGTTTCACTCCCTAAAAATTATGGGATGATTTGCTGGTTCTATGGGCATGAATGATATTGCGAGCATGTTCCTTGCAAGGAGAAATTCATTAATCGTAGTAACTTCACGATGACTTCAGAATATGGGGTTGAAGGAGATCACAACAATCAATAAATAATGGCCCGGCAATGCTTTGAAAAAATTTAATCAAGAAAAATCTCTTCTTCTATTGGTACCGCGCGTTTTTTCAAGAATCAAGAAGTATAGATATAAGTCATCTGCTCTTGCCTTTTCCGAAGCACTACAATCAAATCGACCCAACACCAATCTTCCCTCTACCTTATCCAACATACAACATACAACATACAACATACAACTCAGATCTTACCAAAAAATTCACGAAAACAAATACAATACCATCATAAATTACTATCAATTCACTTTATCAAAAGCTCCTCATACAACTTCCACCCAATCCACAAACAACCACTCTCTTACTCCCACCATCAATCTCGACTTCGACTTCGAGTATCAACCATACTCTACAACAAAACACATATAAATCCACTACTCGAAGCACAGAAAGTAGCCCTTAAAGTACAAGTCCTACATCATTCAAAATGTTCTCCAACCTCGCCTACCTCCTCAGCTCTAAATCCATTACCCTCTACATCCTCTACACCCTCCACGTCATGCTAGGTACCTCTCTCGTCTTCACCGCTCTCTACACCTATGGTGTACAGACGAGCAAAGCCATGGCGAGGGCCGCTGCACTCGAAGCTTCTGTCAATAGCGGAAATGGGATTGCTGGATTCTCTGTAGGCAAGGCGTTGAATGGAAGTGCTGTTGAATTTGAAGATGATGTGGAGATGGAGATGGACGGGATGGATATCGCGATGGGTGGATTGAATAGGATTAAGGGAATGAGAAAGGTAAAGAGTATGGTTGGATTGAGCAGTGCGCAAGCGGGACGGGAGAATGCAAGCACGGGGTTTGAGTGTGCGGATGGGAATGGGAATGGGGAGGAGGGAATTAAGTTTAGAGAGATTTGTTATTCTTCTGGGGGGAAGGAGGGGGTTGCAATGGGTGGGCTTGGTGTGGCGGGGAAGGGAATGGCTCTTGAGATTTCTTGAGGAGGAGAAGGTATGAGGTTTGGAGAGTGATGTCTTTTGTGTTGGTCGTTGGGGAGAGATGCGAGCTAGGGAAGTGGATATGAGGACAATGATTGATGAATGAATAATGATGGGAGACTGTGGTTTAGAAGGAGGGAATCGACGAGGAGGATGAAGGAACCAGAGACGATAATGACAATGAGGAATGGAGGGACTGCGATGTTTGTTTGCTTATGATTATGATTATGCTTTAGATATATGTTTATACCCAATGGAGAATACAAAGATTAGGAAAGAATTTCAATATTGATACGGGTTGATGGTGTGTTGACTTCTCATGCTGTTGAATGTATGACTATGAGCACCTAAGTAATTAAATGATGTTGAGATGGCTCATTCGTTGTTCTGTAGGTATATACCTAGGTAGATAGGTATGCATAGCATTTTTATCGATCCGTTCAGAGCACAACCTAACCCAACAATTTTAAGCTTTCAATGTCTGCATACAAATATATGATCGAGATAGATACCGTTAGGGATGACAGTTTCAATTTGAATATTCTACTGCTTTTAATTTCTCCACAGCTTTTTTTTTTTATAAATAAAATTGCATTTTTGCATTTAGTTTAAATATTGCATTGTGTCCAAACATCGAGAGTTTACAATTAGTCTGCTAGTCCGGATTTTTGGGAACCGTGTTTAGTGGTTTGGACTGCAGTCTAAGAAGTAGCTCACCTCACCATGAAATGAAAGATGCGTTCTGAAACGGGATAAAGGTGCACTGGGTAAGAACAATGATTTCATTTATTAGGGTATTATGTTAGTTTGAAACGTTGCTTGGATCATGATAATGTCTATTCGTTATTCATCATTTCAAATGTTCCCGAATATATTCTCCCAACTTCTGCAGACCTTCCTTCAAAACCTCCGTCTCGCACACAAATCCAATTCTCACATAACCTTTAAATTCCTCACCGAAACATTTCGAGCCCGGTAAGAACATAACCTTGGTCTTCCCAATAACATCCTCACAGAATTGCACATCATCCACTGGCTCCCTTCTGTTTTCCACTTTGATAAAGGCTGTGGTGCCACCATTTGGCTTAACCCAAGACAGGTTCTCGCTATGTTCATTGACAAAAGCATCTACAAGTGCCACGTTGGTTTTGGCAAGTTTGATATTCCTACCAAGGAGTGCATGAATGACGGATTGATTCATGGCATAAGAGGCAACTTGATCGTCAAGCTGCGAGACAGAAATAGTGGTATAGTCTCGAGCTTCCGCGAGAGCTTCGATGATAGCTTTGTCCTTGCATGCGACCCAACCAATGCGAATACCAGCTAGAGAGTAGGCTTTTGACATGGAGCCAGTGACTATGATTTTCTCGTAAGGCATGGATACCATTGACGGAGGGAATTCTGCGTCAGCTACTGATATTCCATGAAACAATGGTCGATAAACTTCATCGCTTAGAATAATGATACCCTTTTCCTTCGCAAACTCCGTCAAGCCTTGTAAAACAGACTTTGGAATCGTAGCTCCGGTAGGGTTGTTTGGATTATTGATAATAATCATTTTGGTATTCTCCTTGACTAATTGCTTCAGCTCCTCTAGATCAGGAATGAATTTCTTTCCCTTGTGTAACTTCCATAGCGAGACTTCCGCGCCGAGACTTTGTGGAACAGAGTATAGTTGTTGATAAGTTGGATGCACACAAACTACATGATCTCCAGGGCCAATCAACGTATAGAGTGTAAGGAAATTCGCTTCAATGGCCCCGCGCGTGAGGAGTATACTCTCTGGCGATAGAGCCGATGCAGTTCTCGCGGAATAAAGAGACGCTAAACGTTCTCGAAGAGCGGGCGATCCACGGATATGTCCATATGTGAGTTTGGTCGAGGTTGAGATTGGGTGAGGCAGATTTGGATCTTCGGATAACTTTACGAGATCGTCAATGGAGATGGAAGCTGCACATGTTTCGGCAATATTGAGAACCCCAGGCGTGAGCTCATATTTGTCCATCCACTGGAAGTAGAATGTTAGAGACATTTCAGTTTTGGTGGAGAATGGAGGGGTAGTACTTGTTCTACGGCGAAAGGCTCAATCTTGACCATGTTTGAGATGGTAGAGTGTATACGGGTTGAAGAGTATTGTCTAGAAGAGAAGACTAAGAGATGTTGGCATTTGGATTGGACATCTTTGTTTTATATATATTTGACAAACCTACATTTTCAATATTGCAGTAGGAACAAGTTGTCAGTCATATGGAGTATATTTGAAAGGCGTGGATGACATTGCATTGTGGAGATTGCTAAACCTCGGCCATCCCCAGGAAAGAGTGAGGAATCGGAAGCCATAGACCAATAGGATGCTGGAGATTTTGTGAAGCTCAGACACAACGTTTGCCCTGACATGCTCTACTTTACGTAGAGTGCTGATTGAGTAGCTCAGTAGGTACATCTCATTGTACATTGATATGATGGAGAAACTTAGGAAAGTCTTATTAGCATGTACATATATGTATATAGAGAGGATTGAAAGATAGTCGAAGAGCTTTCCATAAAGCTTTCCATTTCCAACCATCACTTTGCAACATGAACGATACAAACAAAACATACCTAATACGATGTCATCGTAATTTCTAATCCATTCTCCAACCTGCCAGCTTATCTTTTTATCTTTTGGTTCCTGACAGCTGCTTTGCCTTGCTCCAGCTTTTATCAATCCCCGCTTATTCTTGTCAGGCTGTTGGGACAGGACAGGACAGGACTGTCAGGACAGGAGACGGACAAGCTAAAACTCTCTCCGATGAACGTGAATGATACGACCGACACTCACTATTACCTCTTAAGGTTACCTACTACCTACCTACCTAAGCTGTTCAACTCTTCTTCAACACTTGCTTGAGAACAAGCTTCATTTGGTTTATTGTTAATTTTGTTATTCTCTCCTTCAACATCTTATCGAGTTACCACGCAAGCATTTCTCTTTAATTCCTCTCTTTGAAATTCACTGCTATTTGTTCGTTCCAAGTATTGTTCGGATCCCTCATCTCTACTTTACATGGCATCAAGAGTCGTCGCTTCACCGCAGCATTAAGCTGGTTCCATTAGCAAGCTCCCACTTTCAACCATCGCGATTTTCGCAAATATCCACGAACGATGAAACGACTTCAACTAGGGACTGTAGTCCTCGCCACTCTGTCTCTATCATGGAACGCGCACGCTTTCACCAACTATTCGTCGATAGACTCGATGAAAGCCCAATTAGCTCTGATGGACGACCGACCTGACGATTGTCCTCCTTGGTACTGCGCCTCTTCTTCTAGACCAAAATATCTTGCTGACTGGATATAGTTTTAATTGTTTACTACCCGCATTTACTTGCGGGCAATATTCTGACTGCAATCAATACAATGGCAAATGCTCCTGTCCACCAGGATTCGGTGGCGATGACTGTCTTCAGCCAGGTTAGCCAAACTTGCTGCAAATTCTGGAAAACTTCCCCACTGACTCTTGATAGTTTGTGGCTCTTTGGCAGATGGAAAGGACCGGCCTATGCGAACAACAGATTCATGCGCTTGCGAAGATGGCTGGACAGGAATCAACTGCAATGTCTGCACGAACAACAAGGCATGCAACGCTCTAATGCCAGAAAAAGAGGGAGGCGTCTGTTATCAAAATGGCGAGGTCGTAAAGGAGAACTATCAGATGTGCGACGTCACAAACAGGAAGATTCTGGATATCTTGGATGGCAAGAAGCCCCAGGTTACTTTTACCTGCAACGCTGAAGTAGAGACCTGTGACTTTCAATTCTGGGTCGACGAAAGAGAGTCGTTCTACTGTTCCTTGGATACTTGTACATCGGGCGCGCAAAACGATTATGACCGCAACTCGACCAGCGCAAAATGTGAAAACATTGCTTGCAAGTGTGTTCCGGACCGAATGCTTTGCGGTGAAAACGGATCGGTTGACATTTCGGACTTCCTCGATCAAGAAATTAGAGGTCCTGCAACCTTTAATTGTGAGCAGAAGGATGGTAGCAACGAATGTACTTTTAAGGAACCTCAAATGGATTTGCTGATTCAACAAATGTTTGGAGATAGCAGCATTTTTATCAATTGTCAGGCGGGAGAATGTCTTTACGAAACCGAGATTCCAGGATATGAACGCCCTATCAAGAGAATCAACACGCCTTTGATCGCAGGTGTCATTGCCATTGCATCTCTATTCGTTGTTGGAGTCATTCTTTTAGTTTGGTACTTGTCTCGAAGGCAATTCAAATACGGCCCTATTCATCTAGACGATTCCGATGACGAGAGCATCAAGCTAATGACCGATCATAAGCCCGCCTCCCTATACTTTGAGAATGTTTCATACAATATAAATGGAAAGCAGATCTTGACTGGTGTTCAAGGTGTAGCTCATCCTGGCGAGATCATGGCCATCATGGGTGCATCTGGAGCTGGTAAAACCACCTTCCTTGACATTCTTGCTCGTAAAAATAAGCGAGGTGTTGTTCAAGGAAATTTCTATGTCAATGGCGAAAAGGTCACAGATAATGAATACAGAAGTGTCATCGGGTTCGTTGATCAAGAAGATGCTATGTTGCCTACTCTTACCGTTCACGAGACGATCATGACTAGCGCTCTTTTGAGATTGCCAAGAGACATGGGAAAATCAGCCAAAGAGCAGAGAGTCTTTGAAGTTGAGCGACAGCTTGGTATCTCTCATATTAAGGATTCTTTGATTGGTTCTGAAGATGGCAAGGGTCGCGGTATTTCTGGTGGAGAGAAACGTCGAGTTGGAATCGCTTGTGAATTAGTTACCAGTCCAAGCATATTGTTCCTCGATGAGCCAACTAGTGGTCTTGATGCATACAACGCATTCAACGTCATTGAATGTCTCGTCAACCTGGCTAAGAACTATAAAAGAACGGTCATATTTACCATTCATCAACCAAGATCTAACATTGTGGCTTTGTTCGATAGACTACTACTTCTCGCAAAAGGAAGAACGGTCTATTCCGGAGAGTTCAATCTTTGTCAAGAATACTTCGATCACATTGGTTACGCCTGCCCACCTGGTTTCAATATTGCCGACTACTTGGTTGATTTAACAATGCATGTTGGTACACCTCGCACCCCGATTGATGATACTACATCCGATTTCAGACATGGCGTTACACCAAGCGTTGGAGCAAGCAGTACTAGGGCGGTTAAGTCAATTGCAAGCATTTCTGGCGGTAGCATTGAGGAACCTGTTGTTGGTAGCCCAAGCGAGTCCCTATTAAGACCTAAAGGCAAACGTCGTGACTCTGTAAGGGCAAAGCAAGAACGTGAGCTATTTACTCGTAAGAAGAGTGGAGTCGACACCCCTACTTCCCAACCCGATGAGGCACCTGTGGACCCAGAGGCCAACCAGCACTGGCTCAGGATGTCAAGACAACATTCATCGATTGCCGAAGATCCAGATAATTTACCACCTGATGCACCTGGATCTGGTTCAGATTTGGATGTTCTGGTATCTTCTTATGCACAATCTCCAATCGCCAGAGATCTTCAGGACGACCTCAAAAACGCTGTTTCCGCCGCTCAAAATGCCAATGGAACCACAAATGGACATGTACAGGAGAACAGCTCAACAGCCACCACTACGATGGGCAGAGGATATGCAAGAGTTGGATACCTTCGACAATTTGTTATTCTTTCACAACGCACCTGGCGCAATCTTTACAGAAATCCGATGTTGATGTTGACACACTACGCAATCGCAATTTTGTTGGCTGTACTGTCTGGATTCTTGTTTTATGGCCTGACTGATGACATTCCGGGATTCCAGAATCGCTTGGGACTGTTCTTTTTCATTCTAGCGCTTTTCGGTTTCAGTACCCTCTCCAGTCTGAACGTCTTTGCTACCGAGCGAATGGTTTTTGTCAGAGAAAGAGCAAATGGCTACTACTCTCCTGTCACGTACTTTTTTGCCAAAGTTCTCTTCGACATCGTACCACTCCGAATTATTCCTCCTCTCATTATGGGCTCTATCTTATACCCTATGACTGGACTTGTAGCTGAAGCTCCTAATTTCTTCAAATTCCTCCTCATCCTCGTCCTCTTCAATCTCGCAGCGGCTGCAATCTGTCTTTTCCTTGGTATTGTCTTCAAAGATAACGGCGTTGCAAGTCTCATCGGAAGTCTTGTCATGCTATTTAGTCTCCTCTTTGCCGGTCTTCTCCTCAACCACGATGCTATCCCCAAATCCGCTCTTTGGCTACAATCCTTATCTATTTTCCACTACGGCTTCGAGTCTCTAATCGTTAACGAAGTCACATATTTGACACTCGTGGATCAGAAATACAAACTCGACATTACCGTTCCCGGCGCCGTAATCTTGAGCAGTTTCGGATTTAACACGCAGGCATTCTGGCCAGATGCAATCAATCTCGCTATTTTCGCCGGTGCCTTTATCTTCTTAGCATATGTGGCGATGCATTTCTTATTGGTAGAGAGACGGTAAATGAGGCTGGTGGACGATGGCTGATACACGGTGTCGATAAGTTGATATTGAATTCAAACGAGAGTAGATTCTGCATGTAGAATGTATGATTGGTATGATATGGATATGGTAAATGGGTTGCGATACATATAATGAATTAGCGTAGTATACACTGTTGTGTTTCTTCACGTTGTCTTGTTTACACCTTAGCATTGTCTAATGGGTTTTAGGCATCAGGCGTAAGGAGTTTAGAGATGTATATTTGAAAGCAATACAATGGATATCACCATTTGCAAAAGGACCTCTGAGCCTTTGGTGTATTTTATATCTATCTCAGGTATACATAGATACATGATTATGCGTGTTTCAAAACTCTACCCATCTAGTTTCATGTTGCTCTGTGGTGATCAACTAAGGTTTATTAATGTGGAATAGCAGATAGTTAGATCTTTGATTAGAGATGATGTGTTGTGAAAATGCCATTCGATGTTCATGAAATCATTACTTCTGAACTCTTTCATCTGGCCGTGCTAAGCACCGGTAGGCTCATTCAGCCACTTGGGGTTTTCTATATAGCTGCCGATGATTGAGACTACAAATGAAAATCTATGCATGCACAGTTGAATCTTCCCGACTTGAATTCATTACGTCTTGACATGTATGTATAGATCCCGTGTGGGCTTTTTCTGCTTCGAATGAATTCGACAGATAGTTTTCAGTATACACACGCGGGTCATTAAAACATAATTTATTACACAGATTATCTCTCTACCTATGTAATTCCAAGATTGAAGATCTCACATACCAAACAAAACACCTGGCTCATGCTCCAACGCCTATATTTCACCGATGGCCTCAAGATTCGTTACACATTACAACACGCTTCTCTCACCGCTGTGAAAGCTGGCTATACACCGTTGCGCCGCCCAAAGCTAGTAATATGCCCATGGAATCCTTGATGGTGAGGACTCGACCTTCGCTCATGAAACCGTAGGTGAGGATTATGATTGTTTTGACACTGGATGAACGGGTTAGCACATGATGTTTGGGGGTAAGATAATAGGGAAGGTGTTCGTACTTGGAAGCTACATTGAATGTCAATGCCGACATTCTTCCAATAATCAAGAATTGACTCAAATTCAGCAATGCAGCCGCCAAGCCACTCAGACCAAGCGCAATAAGTGTATCCCTCGGTATAACCGACACATCTGGTTTTGTATCGAAGAACGGCGCCAAGAACGCTAGAATCAAAACAGATATCGGGGCTTGATTGAGTAAAAGTTGCGGAGAAGAGACTTTGAAATCGGTAAGTTTCTTGCCAATCCAGACTTGGTAGAACGCAGTTACTACAAATGCAGCAATAGCGATGGATGCGCCAAAGGTGGTAGTTCCCGAGGCTCCAGTATTAGTTAGACCTACACCTACGCAGACGCTGGCGAGGGCGAGGATGGTTTGCGCAGAGACGGCTTTGGAGAGAAAGACGTATTGGAGAAGGGCAACGCAGGGTGTGGTCATTATTTTGGCGAGTCTGGTTTGAAGAGGGGGGTTAGTGGGATGTTGGAAAGAAGGAGTTGGGGTGAGCAACTGACTGATAGAAGCCCACAGAGTTGAATGCTAAACTCAAATTTCCAAGTATGAGAAAGCCGGCAAAGAAGCAGCACAATGGAAGCATTTGAAGGAATGGCAGTCGTATGGGGACAAAAAGCTTAAAGGCAGAACGACTAGCTATCCATAATACAATGGTTGTGCATGTAAAATGCCACATCGCAAAGGATATTTGCATATTTCGCAGCTGGGGGTCTTTGAATATCCTACGTTATCATTAGATCTTGTGTTTTCGGATCAAGGTTAGGGTTTACACAAACCATTTATTGAGAAAAACAAGAACTACTGTACTGATGATGTTCAACCCAATGCAAGCAACATCGACAATCTTACTCGCTAGACTCTTCTTTCTTCTCCCCTCATTGCCATCATATCTATCGTTGTGCGTCTCTTCCCCAATCATCGGTTTCGACTCTGCCTGTTCCACATCTTTCTCCAAAGGTTCCATGTCGGCGGCCATTACTGAAATTCGCAAATTGCGATTGAATGAAGGATGTTGAGAGAGTGATATCCGCAAGCCCTATTTTGATAAGCTCAAATGAAGGTAAACGCCCAAGTATATATATATATATATTGCAGTTGTATGTCAATCGAGTTGGATTGTAGTTGGTAATGGCTCAGCGTGCGGCAAGCTAGAATTCACAGACAGGCGCTATGTGATATGATCATGGACAATGCGGTGAGGTTGGCGGTAAGAGTTAAAGATAAGAAGCCATGAAACCGAGAGTGTGGAGGAAGATGGTATTATCATGATAATGTTCAAGTGAGTCGAAGCATAATAATGTACTTGGACCATGAGATTATCGCATACCGGGTGATGGGCGGGATATTTTATTAGCATTGCTCAGCCTCGTCCGTTGAACAGATTTCGTCGCCTGACTCGCCTCCTTTTTGACAAATTTCTTACCGTGATTTAATTGGTTGATCTGCAAGATGGATGTGCATTGTACCAGACGAAAGAGAATTTGGGGTTGGTTGGTTGTCAATATGGAAAAGAGAGCCTCGAGCCTTGAGAGCTCAGATGTAATAAAAGGGGTGAAAAAGATGTGTGTGTACGGAGGAGGTATGGAGGTATGTAGAGTTTTGGACACTTCATTTCTGTTCTTCTCATCAACATCCTCGACATCATCGTCGTAAGGTAATGTGATGTAATTCACGATTGAATATTGACAAGTATAACGTGCAAGCATGTTGAATTGCATCAATTGCATCAATTGCATCAATCGCATCAATCGCATCCAAATCCCAACGTGCTGGTGCAAACTCTGTACCCTGGTACCTCCGACGACATTACATGTATGATTGTCTGATCTCCCATGGAACTTCAAGGTTTTCCAAGATAAACTTTCAAATCCCCTTCTTTCCCCTTCTTTGTATGCACCACCTGCAAAGCATGAAAATCACTAGTCCCTAAACTCCAAAGCGTCCTTTTTACTGCACAGATTGGGCGGTGAAATTACCCCATTCAACTTCCAATAAATAATATCCTGAAATTTGCTGGCAGATACATTTCTCCCAATTCTCCCATTTCACCCAATTTATCTGTTATTTCTTTTCGGAAGTTGGACTGATACCTCCATCTTCTTACGCATCTTGTCGCTTTCTCAACATACATTCATTCGATTCCAATTTCAACAGACGGACTCGGATCAACAATTGACGACCGCGGCCGTTCATAATTTCCATATACAGTCAGTCAGTCAGTCGAGCACATCAACTCACAGAGAAACGATTATCCACAACAACTTAATTCAACTCTTGCACATACTCGGCGCGTTCAGAAACTTTGATAATCCATTTGTCAAATCATCTCCACTTCATTCATCATGGGTCTCGTCAAAAGTCTCCTTTACTTTTCCGTTCATCCAAATCAGTTGAGAGCAATCCTACAATGGTATACCTTCTCAACACGTACATCTCCTCAACTGCCATCACTAACACATGAACCAGGAAGCTATGGCACGACCCAGTCCATATCAGAAATCCATCCAAGGAACCTCAGTCCCTCAAAGATTGCTTCAAATACCTCGAATTGACCAGTCGAAGTTTTAGTTCAGTCATCCAAGAATTGAACCCCGAATTGCTTGTGCCAGTCGCCCTTTTCTACTTGATTCTGCGAGGCTTAGATACCGTTGAAGATGATATGACAATACCATTAGACAAGAAGGAACCGTTGTTGAGAACTTTTGACAGCATCATTGAGAAGGATGGATGGACATTCAACGAGAACGGACCAAATGAAAAGGATCGAGAACTCTTGGTTCACTTTGACTGTGTCATCACTGAATTCAAGAAGTGCAAACCAGCATACCAGAGCATTATCAAGGATATTACTAAAAAGATGGGTAATGGAATGGCCGATTATGCGAACAATGCAGAGCACAACATCAATGGTGTCAACACTATCAAGGATTATGAATTATACTGTCATTATGTAGCCGGTCTCGTAGGAGATGGTTTGACAAGATTGTTCGTCGAGGCCAAGGTGGCAAACCCAGCTTTGCTCGGCAAGCCAGAATTGTCCGAAGCCATGGGTCAATTCCTCCAAAAGACAAATATCATTCGTGATATTCGCGAAGATTTCGATGACAAGAGACGTTTCTGGCCCAAGGAGATCTGGTCGAAGCACGTTGATAAGTTTGACGATCTTTTCGATCCCAAAAATAGACAACTTGCTTTGAATTGCAGTTCAGAAATGGTTCTAAATTCTCTCCGCCAGGCCGATGAATGTTTGTTCTACATGGCAGGCATTAAAGACCAGAGTGTCTTCAATTTTGTTGCTATTCCACAAGCCATGGCAATCGCAACCTTAGAGCTTGTTTTCCAGAATCCTACTATCTTCGAGAAGAATGTCAAGATCACGAAGGGTGATGCTTGCCAATTGATGATGGAATCATCACAAAATTTGCGTACAGTTTGTGATATCTTTAAGAGATATGCAAGAAGGATAAATAAAAAGAATTCACCCAAGGACCCCAACTTCCTTCAGATCAGCATTGCTTGCGGAAAGGTTTGTTATTCGATATTATTACACAAACACACAAGACTAACTCCCTTTAGATCGAACAATTCATTGAATCTATATTCCCATCTCAAAATCCTGAGGCGATTGCTTTACAACTAGCTGGTGAAACATCTGTAGCACAGAAAAAATCAGCAGCCGAGGAAGCAGAGGCCAAGAAAGATGTCTTCTACCTCATGTTGGCAGTATTCGGAACCCTGATAGTCGTCTCTGGACTTATGGTATGTTTCTTCCCCTGGACTCATGAAATCTCTACTAACACTATCTAGATCGGAGCAGCATGGCTTGCAGGAGCTCGATTCGACGTCGCTTTGAACGAAATCAGACAAGGAAACTTCGCACCGAAAGAAACGGGTATCCCAGAACTGCAAAACACTGCCTCTGCATTTGATCATGCGGAACTCTAATTCTTTACTTTTTTGTAATGCCTTACGAGTTTGCTAAGTGCGGCGCTACGCTAATGAACTCCTATAAAATTTCTTCTTTTTCATTGTACCTGAGATTTATTAATTGATGTAAGAGTTCTGGAACCTTTTTTAGTGAGCTCTTGTCAGCCATTTTCTTTTCAACACTTTATTATAAATATTTAATGAAAACCCCAAGAACCATTGTAATTTCAAATCAGTTTTAAAATGTCAATTTATTTAATAATGAGGATGATTTCTATATATTTCATTAGAATTGGAATACTTTTTGTTGAGTTAGAGTGTTTTATACCGGGCTGCAGTTATTGATTGGCATTGCTTCGGATTACCGTGTAGAGGCTTCAAGTAAGCAATATAACATATAATAAGAATAAGATCCTATACGCCCTCGGGGAAGGAATTTCGCCAGGGTGTTTACTATCTTTCCTTTACCTTCTTTACACCTATTATACCTAGCTTTGTCGAATAGCCAATGTAAATTGAGAATCTCAACAGGAACGAACATTGAAATCTCACATAGAAGTTGAAAGTCTATCATTCTCATCCCTCTCCATTCCCTATGCAAAATAACCACAATGACATACACATGGCATCTACTTGCTACCCTTCCACGCCCAAATCCACAGATCGTGCTCTTGGCACACTGCAACCCTAATCAAGACGTTTCATCTTTGATCAACGCAATAACAAGATGTCCCTTCGCTAGGTATAATATACTACCACTGAAGTCCTGCTCCTCTCCTACCTCCAATTTCACTCGATTTATCTAATCTCTCCACCTAGATTTAGGCTTTCGGTACGTTAGGTAAATCATCCGCGGCGGCTTGCGCATCCGAGTGCGAGTGATGATGATGATGACCATGTTCTTTCTTATCTTTTCCCTTTTTCTTGCTCTCTTTCTTTGCAGCTGCCTCGGCGACTAATTGTTCGAAGGCCATGTAATCGCCTTCTTCTTCTGGGTTCCGTTGAGCCTAAAGGTTTTGTTAGTTATAGCTCGAAAATTGTGGACACAGGGGATGGGTAAAATATACCTTGGAGTAGATTTCACCAGAAATAACGAGAGCTTGAGCACGCTCAAGTCTTTTCGCCATGGGAACTTTCTTGTCATTGAGGATTTCATCACAGACATCCCTAAGAACACTTTGAATCTCGAATTTACTTCCTCGCCATGCGGCTGTGAGGATCTTTCCTGTGACGCGACGCTCATATTCAACTTTCTTCTCGTCAGTCCAGTCCTCGCCACCCTTTTCTTCCATCTTGGCCATTTCCTCCATGGTCATTTGCGCATCGATAGCACTGGAGATAGTGTTCCAGGTCTCCTTTGCGATAGTTCCCTTGTCCTTTAGTCTAGAGAAGAAACCGCCAATGCCTAAGAATTTCTGGGATTTGAGCAGTCCGGTAGCCTTCTGAAGATAGGTTTGACCGATCGCATGGAGAATATCCAGACCAAAAGATTCCATCTTGAGGTTCTCTACTTCGAGGCGTGTCTTCTCTTGGAAAGCCTTGGTGACATCGGGTCCCTTATCTGTCTCTGTCCATATGCTGATACGATCGACCAACTTCTTTGCCAATGTGTCGACTCGCTCTTTACGAGCTGCAGCACGTTCTCTCTCATACGCTGCAAGTTCGTCACGTTGGGCCTTGGAGAGACCACCCTTCTTCTTCTCTTTCTTCCTCAACTCTTTCTCCTCTTCTGTGATACCTGCGGCAGCCATTTGTGCCTCT
Organism: Botrytis deweyae; assembly: GCF_014898535.1. Classification (NCBI taxonomy): domain Eukaryota; kingdom Fungi; phylum Ascomycota; class Leotiomycetes; order Helotiales; family Sclerotiniaceae; genus Botrytis; species Botrytis deweyae. Next base: position 997,364 of record NW_024066212.1, read on the forward strand.
TCTTCAGTTTGGTTCATGATAGCTGGTCGGAGAGGAATCTGTGTGGTACGCCTTGGAGTTGATGTTCCCGATGCGGCAGGGCTGGGGACAGCTGGTGGCTTCTCCGAGTATGCGGGCGAAGGGCTGTCTGGAGTCTCAGACACAGATGCGGAGGGAACATGGGTAGTTTTTCCATCTGCTTCTGTCGCCGATGGTCCAGCCTTTTCATCTCCTGCGGCCATACTCTCCTGTTTTGCGGCCTCAGTTCCTGGGAATCTATCATCGCATTAGTCAACCCCTCGAAATAATCACAAAGCATCGCACTGCCCCTCAGGTTCGCTAGCCATGCCCCGCAGTCATAATAGAACCAGACTCACTCTTCTTCCTCTTCCGCGCCTTCTTGCATAGTGATATCCATAGTCTTCGTCAAGTCCTTCATCAAAGTAATCTCTCCAATAAGATCCACGAAAGCTTCCCCTCCAAAAATCGTTCCAAAGAACTCTGCCGGGTCCGCAAATCCCTCCCCAGGTTGCGCAGAATCCTTTCCGAATTTATCATATCGTTTGCGCAACTCTTCATCGCTGAGGACTTGGTAGGCTTCGCCAATAGCTTGAAATTTCTCGTGGGCGGTGTCATCGCCGGGGTTCTTATCTGCAGCTACATCAATATCGCATGTTGTGAGAGAATGGCCAAGAAGTACCTACCCGGATGAGTGATAATAGCTAGTTTTCTGTATGCTTTCTTGATTTCTAATTCTGAAGCGTCGGGTTTGACACCGAGGGCCTCATAATATGTGGTGTCAACAACCATCTTCAAGGTTGCTGAGGGGTACTCTAGGGAATGAGGTTATTTGAGCACAACGGTTGGTTGTAATAGGTAAATAGATAGAGTAAGAGAGAAAATAGTATATTCCGCGACCTTAATGATAAGGAAAGTCGGGATGGGATGAATATACAGTGGCTCGTTAGGTTTTTGGTGTAAGGCTGAAATTATTTTCTCGCAATTCAAGAATGGAATGCCGAGATTGTGATAGTATGACGCGAGGCTTTATTGACTGTCACAATCACAATCACGATTACGAACGATATCGATGTCTGTCTCTCTCTTCTCTTCTTATTACTCTTGTCAATAATTCTTTAAATAATAATTTGGGTGTTGAGGTACACATTAGCTAAACTCTGATGATGACTTTGTTATGGTTTTCTTTTTATATCAAATTTCCTTCTTATCAGGTCATTTGCTGTCAAGTTTCAACCAAGTACCTACCTAATAAATACCTAGGTACCTATCTAGTGCTTTTATTCTACAGTAGTGTTGTCTCAGTTCGTTTGCATGAAATTTTCGTTCATGGAGGGGCAGCCAAGGATCCATAAAATACAGTATGAAAGTACTTAAGATTAAGATTTCATCAATGCACCCACCGAATTAACTTTCGGAAGAAGGAAACGTCATAAAATGAAGAGGGAACAGGAGATACTGGATGAATATCATCGCAAAACATGGGTTGGTTGCTCAATATAAAGTGGTGAACATGTTCATCTGTTCCAGTGGCACCTATACGCAACAATCCAGCTGGAGAACCCATGCTGGCGTATATAGAACCGTTGTGTGAACATGTTCATCTGATCCAATGGCATGTATGCGCAACAATCCAGCTGGAGAATCCATGCCGGCGTATGTAGAACCGTTGTGTATCATCTTAGCCCCTCTGACAATAATGTCAAAGTGGCTCGTCAGTGATTGTAGCCATATTTTCACATTCTCAACATATCACAAGCATACATTCGAGAAATCCTAGAACGTTTTGGACAATAACAATAATAAGTATATTTGTGAAATATAGCGTGAAGATATTCTACCACGTTGTAGAGTAAAGATATACTTCAGATGACGAGACACAGAATCACAGCCTCTGCATGTGCCTACGTTACATGTTACATGTGAGCCCCATCTATTTGGTACCGGCAGCAGCCATTCTTTGGAAACATCCCTTGTACGCCTCGTGAATTTCTGGGACCTCATACCCATACTCGCCCAACTTCTTGACCAACTTGGTAGTATCTAACTTGCAATTACTTCGTCCCGCCTTGATGACCTTGGATTGTTCCTCCAATGTGAAATTCTTCCATGTGAAATCGGGTCTCACATATTCCTTGAAGAGGGCCAAAACCTCGTTGTGAGAAATGGCTCCTGGGTTGGTAAAGTTGTAAATACCGGTATCTTTGTGCTCGGCCATGAGGATGGAAGCAGGGAGAAGATCGTGGAGAATGGTATTCGAGTTGGGGATGTCGACTACACGGTCATATTTGGCAATTTTGGTGACGAAGTTTCGGGGGTGAAGGTCATCACTGACGGGCATTCGAAGTCGGAGGATAAGGGTGTTGTTGTATGTCTTCATAACCTGCGCAGTAGTTGTTAGTGTCTGTTTCTGAGATCATTGAAGGAATTGCACCAACCTCCTCGACGTGGGCCTTCGTTTCTGAGTAGAATGAGCCAGCAAAGTTCGCTGGATCAGTCTCCAAGAATCCAGGTCCGCCAATTGGATGCTCATCGTTATAGGTATAGATACATCCTGTAGCGAAGACAGTAATGTGAATACCCTTCAAGTAGCAAACATCAGTCAAGTTCAACGTTCCGATAACATTGCTTCGAATCGTCTCCTCCTTATTATCCTCGCACCAATCGACATTGGGGCGTCCAGTGCAGCCAGCACAGTTAAGAACATGGGTTGGCTTGATTTTCTCAATTTCTGCAATGACAGATTCGCGATTTTGCATGCGAACAGTGGTGGTGTAAACTTCCTTTCCCTGACTTTCGAGGAGAGTCTTGAGATGTCCTGGGGAAACTGGGTTAGCACGGTTCAGAAGCTCTTGAATTGGAGTGGGGTGTTAGACATACCAGCAACCCAACCTTCTCCTCCCCAGATCAAAAAGCGGTTTGATGATGACATGTTGAAATTGTTTGAGTTGATTCTAAACAATGTTTGTTGAGCAATAATGAAGTAGAGATGTGGGCAAAGAAGATATAAGGACGGTGAGTGAAGGTAATATGCTACATAAGCATCAAAGGATTAAGGAGGAGGCGTTGAGGCTGGATCTCATGCAAGGAGGGCCCAAAAAGCAACGTGATTGATCGATTGAAATGAATTGATACGAGGATGTGAGCTGTAAGGGAGTTGCTTATGTACCTCCTTATTATCCCTGAACGGTGAGAGTCGTTACTAGGTAGTCTCCAATTGTATCAGATGTGGCAATGAGGGGTCCTTTAGGACAAGTTCGTATAATTAATATCGATGCCATTGTAACTTATATGTCGTTGAAATGTCCCATTTTCCTAGCAGGAATCTACCTAAATCTATCGCTTTATTGTCTAGAGTACATATACATGTGTACACTCAGTTTCACACAATGCATGCAGCAGTACATAGGGTTTACTATTGGACAACTAATTCAACGTTGTGCTGTATGAATTGTTTCCAAGAGTTCGTTTTAGATACTATGCAGCCCCTGTGGGCCCCTAATTCATACTTCAATAGCATTAGCCTATCACGTAGGTAGCTCCCCACTTACACACCTCCCAAGCCTAGATTTTATTTCACACCCTGAGCCCGGGCCATTAGGGAGGGCAGCGATGTTTGTTTGAATGGCATAGCAAAGCAGCTCTTACATTGGTGCTCAAACACAATTTGTAAAATATGTTTCTTATTGATCTGGGTATTGATAACCTTATATGAGTTGACACGCCGGTCTCCACAACTCTAAGTACAGAATCTTAAACACTGGGCTATCTTTGAGAAATGAACGACCCCATCCTAGCCTTTATTGTCACTACTAGATCTTGGCTTCATGCCGAAACTAGTCCTTGGTGTCAATCTTGAACGACGAACACCGCTCTCCCTCCGTCTTTGGGCGAGATACTTGCCAAATTCCCATTTACCACTGAAGTTCGATGCGGTCGATGGGAACTTGGTTGATTTTTCAAGGCTGGTCTGCCGTTCTTGATTTTCAAGGCCGACATCAACATTTTCTGGTTTATCAGAGGCTGGCGTGTATCTCCCGATCTCCCGTGGCGGCGGTGGAGATATTGATCTTTCACGTGAGGATTTTGATATACGTTGTTGCGGTCTGCGCTCTCTCGAGAAGCCCATTTCACACACAATGCGTGGAGCCTCTCGCTGAACTGGGCTTGCCAACTCACAAGCGCTTGTTCGTACTGATGGTGGACCATCCAGAGTCTTCCGCAAACTCCGTGGTGATGCCAGATTTCGGAGAGGCGAGGAACTATTATGAGGCAACGATTCAATATCTGATGAGCATAGCAATTGACTTTGGGTCTCAAAAAACCTTCCTGGGGCTTTTCTAGGCTCTTTTGAAGCCCTTGATGGCGCCACATTTGTCTCTGGCATTTTAGATGAAGTTGATTGTAATGCTGACGCTTTAGATGGCACTAAAAAGTCTTCTGGGGTTCCGTTCCTCAAAATTGTTGTTTCTGAGTGAGTCCGCTTCTCCTTGTGTCTCATTGGCATGAGTTCTGTATGTTTTGATGATGGCGATCGATCCGAACTTCTCGAGGATTTTTGTGAGGCAAGTTTTTCAAGATGAGCGGAGGCTCCTGATGGTAAAGGGGTATCGGTATTTGCAAAAGTAATGAACTCACTCGATTGTTGCCTCAAAGAATTTGCTCTGATGCTCCCGGGACTAACTAACGGTTGCGAGGCAGTGCTTCTGTATTTTTCACGCAAGTCTTCAATAATACCATAATCCGGAGATTCTGGCGATAATGCAGTATTAAGGCTTTCTGTGGTGATTATTGGTCCTGTTGTTTTGTCGAAGTGAGTAAAATAAGGATCAGAAATGCCCAATTCATTGTAGAATCTAACTCCACTCAATCTGTTTCTACTGTTGAGGACATGGTCCATGTACAGAGTATAGAACCAAACAAAATCATCCCAAAGTGATGTCCGAGGTTGTCTGGTGGGGGTCCCAAGCCATTCCAAATATACAAGTGCACATATGAACTGTCTCTTATTGCCCTTATAGCGTGGGTAAGTATTAGAATACTTCTCAAAAAGCGAAGTGGGCCGCTGTTTCGACTGGTGAGCATGCCCCGAGCTCAGCCGAGTTCTTTCGGGTACAATCGAAGCTCTGGTCATGTCGCGACCGTCGAAAGTGGGAGATGATTGACCTGGGGGGAAGTTTTTGTAAGATGTGGAGGTCTGATCAGAGATTACTGTATCATGTAAATCTGTCTCAAATCTATGCTGACTCGTTTGGGAATCTTCTGGAAATGCTACATCTTTTGTTCCTCCAGTATTATCGCTCATTAAACCCGGATCTACTACTGATGATCGCCTTTGTAGAACTTCTCTTATCTTACGCCTGTTTGCTCTTACCATTTCGTTTCTGTCTTTACAAGGCGTTTCCTCTTGACTGAAACCTAGAACCTGCTGTAGAGCTATAGGATCCGTAATTTTCTGCCGTTTGAAAGGACGTTCCCCACCGTGTCCTTGCTCTGGAGAACTTTGACTTAATGGTAAAAAGCTTATGGACGGGCTCCTACTAGGAGAGTGCAAACCATCAGAAATAGCCCCATCAAGATTAGGAATTGGTATAGATTGGTAATACTGAGTCCTCGGTACACTCGGATAAACTATATGATCATTGGAATTTGATGATATCTGCTGCTCACGAGAGTGTTGAACCTTAGAGTTCTTTGGCTCTTTTTTGTCTTGAGGAGTCTCACCGATTACGTCGATCATCTGAGGAGGTACTTTCACTAATTTGAGTGATTGAAATCGCCCGGATTCAGGGATAAGTAAGCTGTCTTCGACCGTTTCGTTTTGTGGGCTATCATAAGTTCCAGGAATCACAAAGTCTGATGACAGTTCTGCATTCGGCCGTTTTCGGTGATTTGGAGTCTTTTCGACCTGTACTTCTGACTTACGCTGCGCAGTTTCGAGCTGACACTGTGGGAATTGCGGGTGATCATTTTCAGGTGATTTGCGACTCTGGATTCCGTTGTCTACGTCAGCAGAAGCAGGTGGGTTTTCGCTCTGAATTTCGTCGCCCAGGACATGCGGAATATCCATTTCCAACTCCTCGTCATCCGAAGCACTATTAGCTGGGTATTGGACCAATGCTGTAGGTTCTTTGTCCTTGATAACACAACTCGCCTTGTTTTCTGTGAAAATGGGAGAAGATTGCGGGATGGCCTCTTGGCAAGCCTCTGAGACTGGCACATCAGAACTATCGGAATTATGCGTTCCATCACCACTCTCAATAGTTAAAGAATTCGCTCGACCTGCAATTTGCTCGACGTCATCGTTTTGCCCAACCGCTTGTCTAAGCTTTGAGTTGCGGTTTGAACTAGGGCAAGTAACTTCCATCGCATCACTCAACTTGCTATGTGAATGGTGATCCTCATCGTCGCTGTGTTCTTTTGGTGAATGTGTACGATTTCGATTTAAACTTTGATGGGAGGTGTAATTTTCCTCCATCGCCTGTCTAGGTCTTGAGTTTCGCTCCGGACTAGGGCAACTAACTTCCGTCAGATCACTTGAGTCGCTATCCGACTGATGGCCCTCACCACTACCAAACACAGTTATAGACTGCGGATCTTCATGAGCATATTCAGATTCTTCGGTTCCTTTTGAGCGGCAAATGGCAGCGGGACTATCCGTACAATCGTCCCTTTCCGTCCCAATAGCGTCCTGGCTCGAGTCTGCTTTGGAGGCCTGACTGCTCTGTACTACATTCTTGGGAGTGGCTGAAGCTCGTGTAGCGAGCAATTTCTCGTAAAAAGCTAGTTGAGATTTCAGGATTGCTGGGGGTAGATTTGGTGCGGATCTACAATCATCCGGTAATGAGGCAACCGATTCCGGACGCTTGCACCAATCGTTCTGTTCTTTTGAAATACGACCATAAGGGTGTGGAATATACGACAGATTTTTCTGAAATAGCAATGTTTCATTGATTGGAGGATTATCATGAAATTTCCCGCTGGAAGATTCCATAGCCTCTAGCGTCGAATTGTTCGCAATAGGCCTCTCATCTCCTAGCGTCCTGATATTACCAGTTCTTTGTTCATCTATGGAAGGCCTGGGAGACTGTTGAACCTGTAAATCGTTCATGTGTCTCGTTTCATCACCTCTTTCCAAATTGGTGGCAACAAAACTTGATTTGGGGGAAAGTGGTTGTGCTAACCCCGTAATATCAGCCGAGTCAAGTGGTTGTCCTGGCTTACTGAGATGAGGACTATCAGCTGTAATTTGAACGGCCGTAGGATTCTGAAGAATTGCTAGGACATCATGATTCGAAGTGCACAGCTTTGGTCGATGCAAATCAGAAACAGTACTCTTTTCCCTTCTGGATTCTGAAATACTAGCGGGATCTTGTGTCGCAAGCATAACAGACTGGGAAGGTGTTGAAGTATTTTGGGATTCGAGTTCGAAATTTTGGTGAACAGCGTACCCACGATTCTCAGCATCCAGGAACTCTTTTATTGTATCCAAATTGCTATTAATAATTCCCCCAATGTCCACAGCACGTGCTGAGCCAGAAACATCTTGCGGCCCTTTGAGCTTAAAACTTGGGATCTTCAGGTATAACCTGGTTGGTGGCTCTACTGTAGTATTGAAGTCACACACCCGAAGTTGAAGTTAGTACTCCTAGGAACTTGTTATAAACTGGCGAGGTCATCATACCAATTGCAACTTCTCCGCTGCTAGAGTTTCTCCAATAAACTCCCCCAGTGTCCTTTTGTGCTTCTCCAAATAGCGATTCAGAAAATCTTGTGGAAATATTGCTGTGATCTTGGTGGTGCCATCAGATACAATCATAGACTGCATTGAATCCCGCGCCTCGCCGTTCTGTAGATGTGTCAACAGACAGAACTATTGAAAAAATATTCAAATAAATGACCCACACTAATCAAATGAATCAATCCGGGCTTTTCGAGCTTGATGAAGAGTCTTTCCTGCTCGTAAGAGAATTGCTCGTGAGACTTGCTGGCCTTTTCATGTGCAACACGTGTTGATTTCAGCCAAATCAGTGCTTCTTTCAAAGATTGTTCAATATTTTGGGCAAGCCAGCTTCGTAAGAGAGTCATGATGAAGTTGATTGCTGTGGATTATTTGAGATCTCTAGTGTTATAATATCCCGTTCGAATAAGAATCCGTGAATCTTAATTCATAATGTTACAACCCCGTAGATACAAAGACTATAAGTAGTATCATATCATGTTGTTGAATTACCCAGGGAGACTTTCTGGAAAGTATAAATGAACGTTGTGGTAGCGACAATGTTTCAAGTGCGCAGTCAATATTCATAGCCTTGAGATTGTTTATTAATGTGGTAAATGGATGGAGTAAGATCGAGTTGAGTTGAGTTGACCTAATATACATAATCTGGAAGACGCGTTCGCGATATCAATTTACGATAGAGTGGAGTACTAGGCACGTGCTAGACTAGCTCGAGGCTGGGCTAGGCAAGAAGGAGCATAATGTGGCGTGTGTGGCTGATGCATGCCAATGTCCGGGGCCGTCATAGCAGTTTTGCTGATGAACAAACCTTATCTAACTTGACAATGATGATACAGTAGAGCAGAAACCCGGGACATTTGGAAACACACTTTTCTCAACAATATTCGATATCAATTCATGCAATCATTATTTTGGATCCAAAATGAGACAAACGCGTCCACAACCCTCTGAATTATCATAGATACATCATTAGGATCTTGTGCATTGCTATAAGATACCTACTAGGTGTCACAGTGTTTCCAATGCATGATTATGATCTTACTTGAGTGATTTTGTGGACCGCTTTTTCTCAATCATGTGAAGCTGCCCGTGCTACCTCTACCCTACGAGCCTACCATTTGTTAGGTGTGAACTGCTTGCATGAGGGGAAATTCCAGTATCCTCACTACGCTTTTCAAATAAAGTACATTGGTTTCTATTGATCCTTCCCAAAATGCAGCTTACCCTTCGACTCATAAAGCGAAAACAAATACTGCTGTAGCTTATTCAATAATCCAAGTAAATTGTGATTGTCATAAGAAATGCTGCCACCACTTTCCAGTTAGTGATTCTATCAAGGGCGTTCATCTCATCTGGCTGACCATTCATCCATCCAGCCAAAGAGCAATCTGCACATTTCGTTCCGCAAGACAACCTGAATTTACAAATCAACTTCATGACATGATTACGCAAACTCGAAGCGGTCTAAGCTGTCGCACAACTTTGGTTTATCGAACACAATATATGATTCGCTCTTGATAGGAGGGCATCGGTTTGCTTAGAACCAAGAGCTCTGAGTTCACCCTCACAATTTCAACAGGCTAAAAGAAGAGGTTACCAGCGCGTGTATGAAAAGAAGATGTCATCCCATGGATCCCCAAGACCTTCTGTGATGGCGCCGCTATTGATTCCACTAGGAGCGCGATCTCGTCGAGGATCGTTAGTATCACTTCCTGGGGCCACCCCCGTCGATAAGGAACAGCTGGCACAAGCTCTTGATAAAATACATAGTACTGCTTGTCAGTCAGAGACCCTTACCACGTTCAACGAGTTTGCTCCTCCACCTCCATCCTCCTCGAACCCTGAGAGTAAAGGCCTGGCTGGGGATATTATGCAAAATGGTTTGAGTGGTCTATACAGTCGGTTTAAAGGCGCAGTTGGAGTAGGAAAGGATAAAGCAGGAAGTACCTCCGTGAAAGGTGACAATGAGAGCTTCGACACGATTTCAATCAAGAGCCAAAATGCATCGAATATTACTCCGGGACCAAAAGGTTCTGCCGGTCTTGCGCGTGAGGATTCGGGCATTACTGCTTCACCCATCCAACTTTCCACCACATCTTCACAACTTCAGTCCCCATCTGTATCTTCGTTCATGGGGAATTCGTCTGAGATGCAGTCACATGCTATCAAATCGTCAAAAGCCTCGCTCTCGTCAGCACCCTCAACCTCAAAATCGTCAGCCAGGCCTCCTCTCAATCCGATGGTCAAGAACGCCTCGTCTTCAGCTATTGTCCCTACCGTTGCACCTGTCAACGCGGTTGCATTTAAAGAGGGGGAGAAGGCTCGACTGGGGAGTTCGGATGGAAATGTTACAGATAAAGTAAATAAAAAAGGTGCTTCAGAAAGATCCGAGCCAGCTTCAGCGTCAGATTACACTCACCCTAACACGCTTGGGTCAGCTAGCGCATCCGAAAGTAGACGTTTTCCAGGCCATTCTTCGGGCTTAGACGATTCGGAGTCTTTTGATTTTGAGCCCATGAAAAGCGAATCCGCTGGGCGAATGTCGCTAGGTAATTTAGACTCCAAAAAGGATTCCCAGGAGATGAACTTTCGTGCTAGTGATGGCAGCGCCACAGGAAGGGCCAAATCTCTGAGTAACCCTAAAACAGCATCGTCGGCACTTTCTTCCATAAAAAGCTCAGATCCAAGACCGAATGCAACACCGCGTCTCTTCATCCCAGAAACTGCTAGGCGAAGTCCTGCCGTCGAACGTATAACTCAGTCACATCTCCCTGGCTATCAAGCATCACGTGCCTCTTCGACAGACCGCAGTACTGCGGAAGCTAGCCCTGTCCATACGTCTGCCCATAATCATGTGCGGCATGATTCTTTTGGTACAGATGAGCGTTCTTCGCGCACTTACTCCGGTAGAGCTCGCATACCCGGCACTACTACAAATGGAGGCAATGCAGAAGTAGTGAGCGCTCGCTTAGAACAAATGAGAAAGCAAGTCCTCAGTAAGGAATTTTGGATGGCTGATGACATTTGCAAAGAGTGTTTCTTATGCGGTGATCCTTTCACTGCCTTTCGCAGAAAACATCATTGCCGAACTTGCGGCTGTATCTTTGACTCCAAATGCACACAGACTATTTCAGGCCAAAGATTTGGTGTTCAGGGGTCACTTCGGATGTGTACAACTTGCCTCGACATTATAAACAGGCGCCACGATAGCAGCGGCTCCGACGATTCGGATGACGAATCAGGCTTGCCGACTTTCTTCCATTCTCAACAGGCCAAGTTTGACTCCTCTACATCGACTAAAATAGATCTACCGGAGAGTTCAAGTGATTCGGTGAAGATAGGAGACGAATCTAGACCTCTAGCGACCCCGATGATGGCCATACCTGCCACGCGACGAATTGGAGATTCTTCCAACAGGCGCTCCGCCATTCTAGAAATAGATGCACCGCAACTGAGTCGCCCAAGCTCATCCAGATCATTGAAAGCCTTGTCTACTGCCGCGAGACCTTCATCTTCTAGCCATAGGCGGCATCAGTCAAAACACAATTTTCTTGGTCGTTTCAAAACCCCTGCCGGAGACAGGGCACCATTTCATCGTGGACTGACCGATGACATTGGAAAAGGAACTCGTCTACCAGCCTTCCATGACGACAATATTATTGATCCAGATTTGGCACCATATATGTCAGATGAAGGCTCAAGCGCCGATGAACAGATGAGTATTTTTGCTACTTTGAACAATGGTAACACTACAACTTCTCCTTTCGAAAATGACAGAGTGGGTTTTGGCTCTTTGCTGAACGCTACCAAAAGACATAGGGCTAGAACTGGCGACAAAAGTGTTAGTGGGATCAGTTTCACAAGTCGAGGCTTAGAAGATGCTAGTGCAACTGTGGGGGCTTTCACACGACCGAATCGTCGACGTAATCTAAGCGTTGCTAGTAACACCTTACATCACACTCGACCCTCGCCAAGACAAATGAAGCCGACAGGCTTAGCGAAGGGGTATGGGAATGTGAATGAAGACGTCGCGACACCGGAACACTTATCAGATGTGCCCACGCCGGCAGGCATGTCTTCAAAAATGACTCGAAGTGCATCGATGCGAGATGCTAAAGCTCCTGCTATAGAGCTAAACAATGCCAGTTTACATCATGTCCGGCGGCTGCTACACCAATTACTTGAAGACGCAGACGTTCCAAACGTTGCTTCTTGGGAGAAGGCCTTAATACCTATTCTCCTTCAGTGCACGGACGATGTAAATCCAGACGTTCGGCGTGGCGACGATATAGATATTCGCCATTACGTCAAGTTAAAGAAGATACCAGGTGGAAAACCAGGTGACACTTCATATGTATCCGGCGTCGTGTTTACCAAGAACCTGGCCTTGAAAAGTATGCCTAGGAGTATTTCGAATCCCCGCATTGTTATTGTATCATTTCCAATTGAATATCAACGTCATCAATCGTCTTTTATGAGTCTGGAGCCTGTTATCGCGCAAGAGAAAGAATTCTTGAGAAATATGGTGAATCGAATTGCATCTCTGCGTCCCCAGCTTCTTCTGGTTCAAAAACATATTTCCGGGCTTGCTTTGCAATATCTCGCTGAGGCAAACATTGCCGTTATCTACAATGTTAAACCCTCAGTAATAGAAGCGGTTTCAAGATGTGCCCAGACAGAGGTTATTTCGTCTATCGACATGGTAGCTCTAAAGCCAGTACACATAGGCAAGAGTTCTGGTTTTGATGTGAAAACTTATGTCCATGGAGATATTCCGGGAAGAAAGAAGACTTACATATATCTATCTGGGTGCCCAAAAGAGCTAGGATGTACCATCGCTCTCCGGGGTGCTAGCATGCCTGTACTAGCCAAAATGAAGCAGATCACTGAATTTATGGTATACGTGGTTTACAATTTGAAGCTTGAAACATGCCTAATGAGGGATGAATTCGTCTTGATCCCGTCTGTGGCAGAAACTGGCAATCTCTCGCCTGCAAGACAAAATGGACAGACTTCGAAATCTATAGGATCGGATGCTATGCCTCAACAAGACACAGTTGTGGCCGCGAGCAATGTATTGCAGGCTGCTACCGAGTCGAACAAAATCAAAGGTCTTTCTCAAGATGAGCTCGGCAACAATGAAAGCATATCCACTGATAAAGTTCACATTAACCCTGAATCTACTACTGAGGCACAGACAGCCATATTGGCTGACCAAAAGCCGGAAGTGTCCAGAATGATCTCTGCACATGAGTCACATGCTCACTCTTCTCATGACGATCACCTGCCAGAAGATGTACCTATGCCAACCTTTTATAGCGATATGGTAGCTAAGCACCAAACTAAAATTCTATCTGCATCTCCATTTGTGAAGTTTATGCAACCTTATCTATTGGTTAGGGCGAGAGAGCAGGAGAGAAGACTTGTTTATTTGAAAAGACTTCGTGACCAAGACATGTTTGAAGAGCAGACCGATACAGAAAAATCGAAGCCGCAGAAATTCCAGCTCATAAAGCCCGACATGGTCCACGAGAGTATTAAAGATGCACCTAGGCAAATCATGGAGGTCCTGCACGCTGTACATGATGCCGAGTATGATAAGGCTTTGCACAATTACCAGACACAGACTCGGCAATGGGAGAATTATATTCAAGGGAATCTCAACCTGTTCGATCCGTATGGACACCAAAATATCACTGTGCTATACACAGTCGTCTGCACGGAAACTTCAATTCCTTGTGCTGGGCCCGATCTTCTTACCCTCGCATTCTATACTGAGCACGAAATATCAGCAGAAATAGATCCCGATTGTACACTGGGCCAGTATGTAGAGGATCTGTGCTTGACGATAAATACTACCTGTACGTTCAATGGCTGCGATCGTAAGATGTCGGAGCACCATCGAACTTATGTTCACGGCGAAGCACGCATAACTGTGTTTGTTGAAAGATCACCTTGTAAGATCAAAGGACTTCAGGATTCCATTTTGATGTGGAGCTATTGCAAAAAATGTCAGAAGGAAACTCAGGTTATGCCCATGTCTGAAAGTACTTGGAAATACTCTTTTGGCAAGTATTTAGAACTATCTTTTTGGAGCAGCGAGTTGCATCTCAGGGCAGGGTTTTGTCCCCATGATTTGCATCGTGATCATTTGCGATATTTTGGCTTCCGCAACGTCGCCATTAGAATCCACTACGACCCTATCGACCTTCTTGAAATTGTTGTACCTCGAACAAGAATTACCTGGAAAGTAGATAATGATTTGAGGTTGAAAAACGAACTGTTTACAAAAATAGAAGAACGGTGGAACAGGTTCATGACATCGGTAGTTTCGAGGATCAAAGGAATCAACATCGATAGCGTGGCACCCGAAAAGGCGGAAGCATGTAAAGCTGAAATAGAACGCTTAACGAAACGTGCGCAAGAAGAACACACTGCGTTGCTACGCAAGTTACAGGATAAATACATGGAATCGAAATACTATGAAATCATCCCACTAAATAGAGCTGTAAGAGCCATGCAAGAGAAGGTTGCGGAGTGGGACGATGCCTTCCAAGATTTTGATGGAAACTTCTTTCCCTCGGAAAAGGACATTCGCCGCCTTGCCGCGATACAACTCAAGAGGATGTTTATGGATCGTGACGAATCTCAAACTTCACTGGTGTCTGTAGAGACGAATGAACCATTGTCTGATGTCGAAGAGAAATCCGTAATTCAAGCACCAACGGAAACCGCAACCGAACCAAGTCAGGATACAGAAGAACCGCCGGAGGATCAGCTAACAGTAGTTGAAGACAGTTCAGTCCCAGATCTGTCAGCGGGCGATTCGCAGCCTTCCGACGGAACCCAACCATCTATTACAGAGGATCCAATTCAAACGCCTCGGCATGAGGGAGTAGAACATCTTGATCTCGCTATTCCAGAAACCGCAGATCAACAAGTTGCTTCGGACATTTTGACATCAACAGATACATCTGACTTTCTCACACCTAGTCCGTCGGAGATGGACAGTCCCCCGGATGTAGAAATACCCACAGCACCTTTAGAAGCAACTCTATCCGAAAAAATTGAGAGACTACGAAGGGCAAACCAATCATATTCTGGCGAGCAGGGGCAGCCACAAACAGAGACCTCTGGAATTCCAAGACCAACGGAACGTACAACCTCGCGCCGCAGTGGTGCTTCGCCTCCTCTTAATCGTACTCAGTCGCAGCCTGCAAATACCTTACGTCGCATGCAGCCAATCTCTAGTAAGGCATATCATCGTCTAGGAGATGCGCGCAAGTCTAGTGATACTCAGATCCCATTGCTTGAACCTTTGAAACCATCTACGACAGAGCCGGTAAGACCCACCGACAAAAGACTTTCGGAAAGATTGGGCTTGGGGTCACTCAAACAGAATCGCAAGGCGGGACACTCCCTAATTCCAAGGTCTGTGCAAAGTAAACGAAAGGAATCCAAAGTTACAACGCTAGCAAAGCACTTTGAGCAGCTGAGTAGAGAATTTGAGAAAGAACGTCTACGCGACAGGAGACGAATGGCAGCGAAAGTCACACAATCAAGAGCCTTCCCCAAGGCATCTTCCAAGCCGATTGTCGAGATATACAAGGATATCAACGAAGCTGTCGAGGAGCGCGGACCCCCCGACGAAGTCTCTCTAGACGCCGAACCCACGCGAGTTAGTGCAGAATCTACTGGCATGACTGAAGGGCTTGCCGATCTTAATATGGAGCCTCCTAGTAGCGAGACACAGCCAAATTCGCCAAATGACACCTCTGCTGCCACTGAAGGCGCTGTTGCCGACATTGAAGCGGATGACAGCCATCAAAACTTTAGTCAAACTGGTTCAGATGACGAAGGAGCTGTTAGCGATGCAGACCATTCTTTGATTGGAGACCTTTTGCAAGGCGCGGAGGAACTAGCTGAATCGCTTCGTGTGGGCAAGCCAAATGCCGACCTTCCGCTGGAGATACCAAAGCATGAGAAGTCTAGTCTCATGAAGATGTTAACTAATTTCTGGGCGGAGAGATCTGCCAGCGGTTGGACCCAGCTTGAGTATCCTATTAATGCTGGTGAGCATATATTTGTCGATTCTGATGTTATTATCAGAGAGGATGAACCGAGCTCGTTGATAGCTTTTACGTTGTCATCGGAACATTATCTAGCTAAGTTGGATGATCTTCGACAACAAGGTCCAGCATGCGCAAAAGCCCAAGAGCATGATTCTATGCCTTTAGACGGTACGCCAGACATATGCGAAGATGGTATCAACCAAGCAGAAGTCGAAACTTCATTATTGCGTGCCACTGGTACTCATCTTGCGTACTCGTTCGTCGATTCCTCGGCAAGAATGCAATGCAAGATTTTCTTTGCGGAACAATTTGATGCTGTGCGAAGAAAGTGCGGAGTAGCAGATCGAATCGTAGAATCGTTATCTCGGTGCTTGAAATGGGATTCTAAAGGAGGAAAGACCAAATCCGTATTCTTGAAAACACTCGATGACAGGCTGGTCTTGAAACAGCTATCCCCCATTGAAACTCAGGCATTCCTCAAATTCGCGCCAGCTTATTTCAACATTATATCCGAGGCGCTGTTTCATGAGTTACCTACGGCCATTGCGAAAATGCTTGGCTTCTTCCAGATTGTGATCAAAAATCCAGCTACGGGCACGGAAATCAAGTGGGATGTGTTGGTAATGGAAAACCTCTTCTATGATCGTTCGCCTACACGCATTTTCGATTTGAAGGGATCCATGCGAAACAGAAAAATTCAGTCTACAGGGGAGCAGAATGAGGTGCTTCTGGACGAGAACATGGTTGAATTTATCTATGAGTCTCCTTTATTTGCACGTGAAGTAAGTAAAGTAAGAGCCATGCAAAGGCCATGTCACTGATTTGTGTAAAGCATTCTAAAAAACTTCTTCGATCTGCAATCTTCAATGATACTCTCTTCCTGCAACGAAACGACGTAATGGATTACTCGCTGATGGTAGCTGTGGATGAGGTGAGTGTTGCTAAGCAAATACGGATTTAACATATACTTACATTATGAAGGCACGAAAAGAACTTGTCGTCGGAATCATTGATGTAGTTCGTACTTACACCTGGGACAAGAAGTTAGAATCGTGGATCAAAGGTACTGTTTCATCCAAATTTAAACTTTGTCATTTCATGCTAACGAATACGTCCAGACCGTGGTTTCGCTGGTGGTGGCCGCAATCGACCTACCGTCACGTCGCCTAAGGTCCGTTCAATTCTCCTTTCCAATTATAGTTTACGTAGTCTTAACAAGCAAGCAGGAATATAAAAGCCGTTTCAGAGAAGCGATGAATAGATATATTCTGCAAGGTACCAATATTTCCTTTCCCTGGCGATCTTTTGTTTGCTAATGAGAACAAATAGCCCCCAATAGTTGGCACCAACCTCTGGATGGAAGACCGAGAAGAGACTCAAGACAGATGGTGCAAGAGGCAAGAACGCCGGTGTTGTGATATACGATGGAGACGATGCAAGTAAAATAGATGCTTGGCATTATATGACGCAGAGCTTGCGTTGGGAGGTGTACAGACTGGATTGGGCATTGGGCATTTAAATGGGGGGTGTACGAAGAATCAGTCCCGTTACAGGCTAGATTGGGAAGGCGAAGACTTGAGTTGTGGCTATGCATTTTATGCCAACTATAGACAAAAATATAATCCAAGAAAGCCTATTGATTCAAGATTCAGATTCGGTCTTGAATTATGCAACAGAAATCCAAGAAGAATCCAGATGATCATTGCTGAACGTCGGGAATTGATTTGGAAATGAGGAACTACTGTCCGAGGTGGTTGTCTAAGAAGGCCTGTGGCCGATAACATATGTTCAATTTCAGCAATGTTTGTAGGGGCAGGCCAGGTTATGTGTGATTGAGACATCAAAATCATCGTGGGGGTATCATTGGCATTAACATTAATATATTCTATTTAACTACATACGCTTTTCAAGTCTTTTGACCTTTCTTCCTAGATGGCTGTTTCCGCCTCGGGGGATTTGGATCTTTTGAAAGTTGTTTGCGAAGTTGCTCATTGACAGCTTCAGCGTCATCTTCTTCCCCGGCAGGTTCGTCAGCATCACCAGCTTCGCTTTCCTCGTCAGACTCTATTCCGAAAGCCTTATCGATTGTTTCAGCATCAGCGACATCATCCAGCGCGGCACCACCATCTTCATTATCACTGTCAAAGCCTTCGAATCTACATGACATGTTAGCGTAAAGTCTGATGCGTTATGTTTTCCTAAACTTACGAGTCATCTTCATTGTCGGCTTCGGCCATTGAAGCAATATCTCCGATAGATGTGTCAGCTACTGATTCTCCAGCTTCATCACGCTTTCTCTTCCGTGGCATTTCGCCCAATCTACCTTCTCGTCCTTCTACTCCGGTTTCTTCTGGGCCTTCGAGCTTTGGAGGTGGAGTGAACCATGGAATTTTGCCCCTCAAGAAGTCATTGAGAACCATCTTGGCTACGCCGTCAACATCGGGCTCACCTCCATGTAATAGTCTTCCTCCCTTCCGTGCAAGAAGCTCCAAGAATTCAATATGGTTTTTGTATCCCTTAAGAGCATATGTTCTTTCAATGTGTTGGGGTTTAGTTTTACTCAAAACTGCGGGAATATATTGTTCTGGATGTTCAACGTTCTCAACTCTGACTACACCTCGTAGTAGAATATCTTGGGGTGTGTCAGTAGTACTAGGAGGAACTACTCCAGGACAATCAATGAGATAAATGCGTTTCATGAGAGTAATGTACTGCCAAACTTTTGTTTCACCCGGTATTGGAGCAACTGTGCAGACCTTCTTCTTTCTCAACGTATTAATGATTGATGATTTGCCAGTGTTTGGGTATCCAATGAAGCCAACTGATATTTGCTTGCGGTCGGCATGTAGGGAAGAGAATTGACGGAGGAGTTGAATGAGGGACCCTTTCCCGAAGGAATTTGTTATCGAGGCGTGAAATGCAAGAGTTGGATAATCTTTGGAGAGCGATCGCACCCAAGCGGCCTGCAGTATATTATTAGCATATGACATTAAATATATTGCATGTGAAATAGTGTTATTGTGTGTACTGGTGAAATGTATGAATCATTACTAAGAAAACCACCACAAGCCACTAGCTAAAGAGGAAGTGGACTTCAACTCAAACGAAACATTATCGAACTCTTTGCGACAGACTCTCCAAGACGGTGAGCTGCCTACTCATGACCCGAGAGCCAAGAGCGGCGAGAATGAACTCGATCTACCAAAGTTGTAACAGACTGCCTTCCATTGTGAGGAGCACATAGTGCAGAAGATGCCTTGACTTAACGATGGAATAAAAACGGGGGCAACAGATGGGTGAAAATGGTTAAAACGTGGAAGAATTGTCAAACTTACAGCAACTCCGGTGGGTACAAGATCGCACTTGTTGAGTACGAATATCAAGTGCTTATGCGGTGCTTCGTCCTTGATGTACTTTTCCACGGTCCGACAACGAGTTCCAAGAGGATCTCTGGCATCTAAAACATGTATGACCACGTCTGATGAATCAATAACTTTGTAAAGCTCATTCCATATGCGTTTGCTTTGACCCTTGCTGAATATCGCCTCTCGAGCACTGGTGATGTGGCCATCATCAATAGCAGCAGCTTCACCAACAGCTTCGGGATCGTTCGAAGTTCCACTCAGAAGCTTTGCTTGTTCGAGTCGGTCCAGATATGTATCGTGGCTCTTGACACTATCGTCGGCAAGATCTTCCAACGAACTGACACCGAGCTTCACTCTCTTTCGTTGTGCTTTGGGACCGAAGGTATTACTGAATGGAGACGCCTCGACTGTCATCTTGGCTTGATGCTGCTTGACTCCATTTTTCCCTTGTCCGTCGCGAATCAGTGACATTGGCAATTTATTAGTCTTTAGCAATACCGAGTAAGGATCACTCGCCCGTTCAGCCATGGCTTCTCGGAAAGAGGTCAAGGCATCTTGGCCAATGACTCTTGAGTTTGTAAACCATTTTCTGTTGGGCTCAATTCGTGCGGGTTTTGTTTCTCTACTTTGGAATGTAGCAGCTTGAGTAACTTTTCCTGCGGCATTGTGACGAGCTTTGCCTTCATTGAACATATTCAAGGTCTTGGCTTGCTTCGCTGTGCTGTGAAATGATTAGTTTTCAGTTCGTCAACGTGTGTAATGGCGGGAACATACCGATAGAAATTCTCGCCCTTGGTCTTAACATTGGCCATGCCATCTCCTACTTTGCCTTGTTTGACCTTTCTGGCCGCTTCTTTCTTACCGGTACCCATATTGATAATTGATGCGCGATGCGCTGTGAAATTTTGAGGTTGTGAAAAAAGTATGGAAAAAAGGAAGTCGAAGCTCAGGAAAAAAAGTTTTAGAGATTTTTGGGGGTTGTGGCTGTTGTGCGTCACGCTAAGGTGTGGCTGGGTTGGTTAGCTTCTAAAATATATCTCCACTAAACAAAGATATTTTATCAACTTCGATTGTGAGGTAAGGAGTGCCTTTATCAGAATGACCTCGGAATACTGAACCCCATATTCTGACAAACTACATCTCTCTCCCGTCTGGCCCATAATATCGTCGTTTTCGCAGTGTCATTCGAACACAATGTCATCAAGCATGTCGAAGAGTTCTTTGAGATTCATTGGGCGATGTAGGCCCAGTCAATCAACCGCGGTCTCATCTCGAACTTTCTCCACCACTACTTCATGTAGCGCTATTGGACCTGAAAATCCTCGATTTATTGAAATACCCACCACTCAACAGCCAGACGCCCGGGGGCATAGAGATATTAAAGGAACTTTACCTCCCCCACGAAATCTTTTCCCCAACCGCGGCCCCGACAAGATCTCGAAAAAGTATCTAGATTCTGTGACTCGTGAGCCCTCGAAACCTCCGAAGAACCCAAACGATTATGTTGCGTGGAAGCATCGGCTAGCAACTCGGCGACGTGAGAGCTTGAAGGAAGCGTTGGTAAATCTCCATAAGAGGAAATTGACCCAGGAGCGCATAGTTGCACACAAGAGCTACTCGAAACGAATGGCCAATGAAAAGAGACTAAAGGCTCCCCAACGAGAGGATGAAAGACTGATGAACCCCACGATTACGGAAGCCATGTCGAAACTGCAAGTAGGCTTTGTTCCAGATCCAGATAGAGAGAGTGAACTGGCACAGAAGGCATTAAGGGTACAAATTCGGGCGGCTGAAAGGGAGGAACAGAGGAAGAACGCGTTGCATACGCTGTACATGAAGGCTCGGTCATTCATCACGACGGAGGAGCAATTGAATGCTAAGATTGATGAGATCTTCACGAATCCTTTCGACAAAAATGCACCTTACAAGAGAAATATCTGGGAGGTGCACGAGAAACCACCCACTGTCCAGGATATGCTTTCAGGCGTCAACAATTCCCATAAGACTGCCGTCGGAAAATACTCGCACCCTGCTGTAATCACTGGAACCAGAATGCAGCACATCGCAGAAGAACTAACGGGTGGAAAGATGGACTAGGAGGCTTGCATCATGACATGTATTTCGAATGCTTCAATAATGCTTGCTTGTACAGTATCTAGACATTCAATGATTTGTTACGTCTCTTACGTCAATTTTATGTCAATTCTTCATGTTTCGAGTGCATTCATGGATTGTTGCGTTGTTTTTGTGATCTCAATGTCCATCAGTTTGTCGTTCATTATGGTGTGAGGGCTCTCTGGCGTATTGCGAAGGGCCTAACAGGGTTCTTTAAAGGAGATTCATTTAGATACAATCTAAATAGGGACTTTTTGGTATGGCACGGCAATCTCAATGTGCTTATGAACGAGCAATCGCCCATCTCTAGTTGGGAAGCAAATCTCGTAGCTTAAACGTGCAATGTTTAAAATTGTTCAACAGTTTCGATATTAGAGATCATATCACTTTTCTACACTATTTCCCACAGTGACATTATCAAATATCACACTCCTGCATCTCTCGTCCAATCCTCAGACGTTCAGGGATGTCGACTCATCCCCGCCCGTCTGTCTTTCCGCCCAGGTGAAACTGACCCCCAGAATCTTTCGCTCATTGCCGTGGCCGCAAGTTGATTCGATTTCATGACCCTCCCAGCGTAATCACCTCACAACCTTCATGAAATGAAACGCTGTGCCTAGTCATAAAGCCGTTGATATGCCCCACAATTCCTGAACCAACTTCGACATCCCTGTACAAGGGCATGTTTTTGATAAGGGCCCGGATTAAATTTAAACAAATTTCCTCACCAAAACTATACTTTATTTCCTATTTTTATAAATAAAATATAATTCGATTATTCATTATAAAGTTTTGAAATCTAGAATATATTTAAAGATTTAATAAATAATTATTTCAATATTAGTTTTGTTAAATTTAATCAGATATTGATTAATAAATCTTATATAGAATTTCAATCTTTAAAATAAGTATTATTTTTTATAATAATTTTAAATCCTAATAATTCTATATAAATTTTAATTATATTGAAAAGTTTTTCTGAAAAGCTACAACTATATTATAGAATTTTATAATAAAATCTATTTATATATAAAGTTTTAAATATATAATAACATTAATTAAAATTAATATTGATTTTTAAAGTAGATAGGTTTTGATATAAAAAAGGCTTGTGTATAAACCCGGGCCCTTATCAAAAACACGCCCTCATACTTGTACCGCTATATCTAAACACACCTATCGTTGACATGACCATTAACGTTCGTGATTCACTCGCCCGCGGCCGATGATTGAAAACGCTGTCGGTATGAAGTAACAAAGCCATTTGCGCAGATAGTAGTGTCTATTGGTGTGGGGGTTGAGGTAGAATTTACTAGTTTGTCCATCTTTGGTCCCTTGGTTGCGGCAAAATGTACGTCGATATTGGGCTGCTGAATAGCTTCATGAAACCGTTTGCGGGAGTGACACGGCGACAACCGAGACCGAAGGGGGGCACAAATCGATTATAGCGACAATCAACCTTCGAATGCATGCCCTACCTATGTTAGCCGAGGAGTCGATAATGTGTTTATTTGGATTGCGTCGACGACAGCTGACATCGCGGTGTGCACTTGGCTAGGTTGTCTCTGAGGCATAACTTTCCACGAGGTCAGAGCAGATATCAGATGTGCTCCTCGTCAAAGAAGTAACCGTTTGACAACTAGGAATGTAGTCAAGGAAATGATTTCAAATTGATCATCTTGACCAAATTTGACACTCTTGATCTTGACCATACTTGAGCAAAAGCGTAAGGTAACAATAATGTTCATCTACCGATTTAGTGAAAATTATAAAATTGTATTCACTGGGTGCGCTCTAAATGACTGCGCTATTACCTGCGTCGGGAGATAGCCCTGACTGAGTAAGTCGAAAATCCCCAACATCATGCTATGCAGCTCCAGAGACTTATGTGATTTCTCCAGAGCAACCAGTCTCTTCGTGCTGATCCTAGTCTACTAGTTGCAGAACTAATACGATACAAAGACATATAATAATAATGCATATCACATATGCTGTTGGAATGATGTTGGAAATAATACATACTGCATACGAGTAGGTCGGAATTTGTGGGAGTCGATCGTCAACAGAGGCACGTGATAACTTAACTGGCATAATGGGTCTGATTGGTCTCGCGTATCAAAATGCTTACCTAAGTAGCAACTTGGCCCGTTTGCATTTCCATCACATCACCACCTCTATATGTCTTCATCTCCATCGCCATCATCATCGCCGTCTCTATATTTCTTCATACGAACGCGGTTTCTCTGTCTTTATCGCTATATCCTTCCATCGCACAACATCGATTACGAATATACAATCATTGTTCCCAGACAAAATCGCTACTATATCGTGTTGTGTACAAGAGTTGTATCCTACAGTATATACTGTTTAGAACAGCCCTGGCGGTGGTTATGTCCTTCGGTATCTACTGTTTAGAACATCCCTGGCAGTGGTTACGTCCTTCAGCATCTGCTGTTTAGAACAACCCTGGCGGTGGTTACGTCCTTCAGTACCTGCTGTTTAGAACAACCCTGGCGGTGGTTACGTCCTTCAGTATCTGCTGTTTAGAGCAGTTCCAATACAACTTAAATCCATATAGTAGCCTTTATCGATCACTTCTGCGCCTCAATTTTTTTTTTCGAAGAGTCAAGGCTGCTCTATAGCCTGGGTGGGTGGGAATCACACGTAGAGTGTGGGCTAGCATTCTTTTAATGTAATCAGTCTTCACTATGTTTTATTGCTAATTTAATTATAGAGGTCAATAATGTCGGTCCCGATTGAGAAGCTCCAGCTAGAAAAGCTCCTTGACGAGAGAGTGTTTGTAAAATGGACAGATCAATCAGGTACAACTTTGACGCTGGGCTCTTGCTTGTATGGTAACAAGCAGAATCCCAAGTTTTTTATGGCTGCATACCTCGATATTAAAGGTCATATTCATATTCACTTTAAGCTCCAGGTCTCTATTAAGCTCGCTGGAAAGAAGCAACAAATGGACATGCTGTTGGTTGTTCCTCCGGACGCCGACTTCGCAAGTGCCTCTACACCTCGTCCGATATCGAGCATCGATGATTTATCTCACGACGCTTCTGCCATTCACGAAGCTGGCTTAAGCGACTCGCAACATGTCTTCCTCATAAAATTCAAACTGACTGCGAAGGGATTCGTTATTGCGAAGAAGAAGACTGCTCCGATCATTAGGCCCAGCACTACAACTGCAGAAAAGTTGGTTCATAGCCTTGAATCTTTGTCTAATACATCCATCTTCAGCGTATATATCAGGCCAAGCACTTACGCGGAAGTGAATCTGCAAAAACTTCGCACGCACCTGGTCAACACTTGTGCTACTATCGATACATGGAAAACCAGCACAAAGGAGATGTACATTCAGCAAGGGGCTATGTTAGTGGAATGGAATAGATTCTTATCTGAGGATCAACAACACGTACTACCGCCACCATATACTCTAGAATCCCCGGAAGTGCAGGTTCCTCGGTCACCAGTAGTTTTCGAGAAGGAACCACCATCAATCAATGTTATCGAAGAGGCAATTGCCGAAACACCGACACGCACTCCAGTCAGCCCGAACCTCCCGCCGGTACTGCATGGCATTTTCTCTCCTAGCGTCGAAGACTCTTTGAATGACAGAGTGAGCTCGGATGATGTCGAAAAGGACTTGAAATGTGCGGAAGAGGATTCGAGGTATATCGAAATGGACTTTGACGTGGATTCAGATGAAGAACGTCTCGCTAATTTGAAGTCTCGAGAACTAAGTCAGCAATTCAATCAAGATTTAGAAGTTTCAAAGATACTTGAGTCAAAGTTTGTGGAGTGGATACAAGCAGCAATGCGGATAAACTCGAATGTGTACGCACACAAGCGTTTAACTACCAAGCTGTCAATTCTAGGTAACTGCGTCCGTACGTCTAATGCTGGCGTATTTGACGCTACTATACCCTGGTGCTCTGCGTTATTTTTCTATGACCCATTCGATTCCGATAATTCTGTGTTATGGGAGGAGAGGAATTCATGGCTGATTTCAGACATGGCCAAACTGATTAGATGGGCTAATGAAGTTCACTATGGCGCCGAGATGAATCCATTATTGGTAACTGATTTTGTGAAGCTAGGCAATCTTGCTCGCACTGTTGCTCTACACTCTGGATATAACAAGGACGAATACGGCCTTCAGAAAAGTGCATGTGTTGCTCATGTTTTTATGGAATTTATCAAGCCGGCGACTGATATCAGTGGAGAGAACAGCAAGCCTCTTTCTCGAAAAAGCTTAGAAGCTGGTAGAAATATATCTAAGCGAGTAAAGATATAAATTCACATAATATGAGCTTACAAAAAAACATGTATAGTATTGGTCCATGATGTGAGCAACGAGGAAGCAGCAAGACACATTCATCTTGTATATGTATATAGTGTAGAATATGCAGGATAATACTCTAGGATATCTTTTGAAATGCAAACGTAGTACTGTATGTTTAGAGTATGTACTGCCAAGTATTCCATGTTAGAAAAAAATGGTTTGTTCTACTGAATCCATATCGTAGACGTGATCGTACAAGTCAACCAAAATCGGAGGCTGACAAAAAGCCGTTGCTGCTTAGGTACCCGGACCTGGCGAGCCTGGTAGGGTGGCTCGTATTTTACGACTAATAAGACTAAATAGACTAAATAAAAACTTGTTGATTCCTCTAGCGAACCCTTTACGATGTTGTGAAGTAGCTAGGATCTAATAAACAATAACAACAAGTTCACAACAATAATGTCTATCTACAATGAACAAATCTATCTGAAACAAGGGAAGAAAGGGGAAGACAAGTCTCGAGATAACAGGTGAAATTATACATATTCATAGGTTCACAAATGAGCATGAGGATTTGGAAGCGGAAAAACAAACCACCTAGGTACCCAAGATACGATACTAGCAAAATTAATACTACAACTCTTTACTTCGTATAATTAGAAAAGGGATCTAGCTAATAACAATGTGAAAGGTTCCACTATTATCACTTGTAACGAGATAATCTATCATTCCAAGGTTATCATTATAAATATACACAGTGGCGCTCAACAAGGGTATTGTGAACAGTTAGAAAGTAGTTCATCCAATGAAATCCGCATTCATGGAGCTTTCGGATGAAAGAAGAGACGAGACGCCCTCACTTCTAATGAACTTCTTTCTTACTTGGAACTTCTTTCCAACCACATTCACCAACTCATTAATCTTGTATATACCTACCAACCGTTCAGTCATGTACTCAAAGCCATATTGTTGAGAGATTCACTCCTAATTCAGTATTCAATATATCATACCAGTACCATTCAACAACTCAGCAGCAATCTAATATCGAAGGATCGGAGAAATTGAGGCCCTCATTCTAATCATAATCAACCTTGTCAGCGCGATTAAAAACACGCAATTGCCGCCCGCATCCTCAGCCCAGCCTACCGATATCTACCTACAAGTAAAAAAAAGGTCATCAAATGTCAGCTTAGACGTCGATGAGGTGACCAATCTTTCACAAGAGCTCTGGTATTGCGCCTGGAAAACACATTACGTTCCATTGCTTCTATTCTTCTACGATGCTCCCTGTCCGCAGACTGTCAAGGCGACAGGATGGCCCGCCTAGCAATGGGCCTTCATCCACCACAGAACCTAATCATTCCTCTACAGAAACAACGGCCACTTCATCCGGGCAGCCTCAATCTGATTCTAGTACTAGGCCAACTTATATTATTGTATGTGCCTCGCATATATAACCCATGAACCAATGCAATTTCATAGATGGCTTCTAATGATTATCTTTATAGGCAATCACAGTAACTATATTTGGACTTATAGTGTTGCTCCTTGCACTTTTCATCATACGTCGAACCCGGATCAAGCACAAGAATCCAAAATACATACCGACGGTATTTTTGAAAAAGGCTTGGGAAAGTTGGGACCCAGAAGCTCATCGATATCGTCTCCCAGACCAGAATGATCCCCATGAATACACAGGAGCCGCCGGCGTATCTGGTGTCGGCAGAAGTTTATCGAGTCGTCCACCTCCATCCTTCAATGCTGCCGCTCGAAGCACCGTCGAAAATGCCACAAACAACGACGCGGCAGGAGTTGATAGGAATACTTCAGTCCGCTCGGTAATGACGCTACCAGCTTATAATATGACGCCAGGACAAAATGAGCAGGTATTGGGAAGAGAGGGCGATCGAGGAGGCATTGACGTTGTATTAGAATTCCCAGAGACTATCGACGAAGAAGAGTCACAGCGAGAGGCAGAGATGGAGGCTTTATACCAGGTTCGACTTGCGAGACGACGTGAGAACGAAGAACGAGAAGAGCGAAGACGATTAAGGAGAGAGGCTAGAGAACGAGGCGATCATGTTGCATTGAGAGAACTTCAATCTCGACCCGCAAACACCAGTACTGGACCAACCGTCGAAGAGCTCAGAGCAGAACATGACAGAATTAAGAAAGAACGCCAACGTGCAGTTTCATCAGTTGCATATGGTGATCTAGGGGTCGCGAGACATGATGGTACACGATTACGCGCAAATAGTGATGAGAGCGAACGACAAGGATTACTTGGCGATGCAGCAAGTATGGCCGCGAGTAGTCGTTATCATCGGAGAGATCGAAGCGCAAGTTCAGTGTTAAGTATTGACACAGTGAACTCGGACCTACCTTCTCCGGGATTTACCAGGTCTCGCGCTGATTCCCGACCGGATAGTCCGCTTCGTCGATCCATAGGCCCTGGAGACTCGAATGATAATCATGAAGATAGGGCTGGAAGCAGTCCCGAGATGATAGATCATGACGATGTCCCATTGAGCAGCCCCCCTGGATATGAAAATGTATCGTTAGACACACCACATGCGGAAGCGTCAGCTCTACCACATCACATGACGGAGCCCCCTCCTGATTATACCAGTCCAATATATGGGAGAGGGGAGGGGCCAAGTTTAGAAAGCACGGGGTCTCGAAGATCACAGAATCTAGACGGAGTAATGACGGAGAGAAGGACAAGCACTCACAGTACAAATTCGGGCCTTTACCCTCGGGACGAGAGACGTACATCTACAAGATCAACTCGAGGTGTTGGTGGCATTCCCCAATTACCCAGTTTACGATTAGCATCTTTGCCCTCTATTCACGTCGATCCAGGCAGTCCGATGACAATGGGAACTACAGAGGAGGAAGGACATAGCCCACATAGCCAAACCCGTTTCGGTTAAGCTCTTTGAAAAAACAGTCAAGATCTTTGACACGATTAATGAATCTTGAATAATCAGGTTGAACCTTCTAATTTTTGATACACGTATAATCTTTCTCCAACGCAAATTTTGCCTTTTCTGCATCAAGAAATCCCTACTTTTCTATACCCGTTTTCTTTCGTAATAATTGTTATATACTTCTGATTTTGAGCATGGCGCTTTTGGGGGGGAGGGGGTGTTTAGAGCCGGATACTTGCTTTATTGATCTATTTTCAGCTTGAGCCTTTGTTTGGTGTTGAATGCAATTTAATGCAAGGCCTCTTGTATACAAGAGCAAAAGCAAGCAAGTGGTGATCAAGTGGGATGGAGTGAACGGAGTAATTTTAATTGGAGTGGGGGAGTTTATCAATGGGCTGGATTGGAAAGTTTCCAGATATTGGATAGGGTGGGATTGATGGGAAAGGTGGAAGAGTATGGCTTGGTCACAGATCATACTATACTCTGTTGTTAAAGACTCGCTCGATTGGTTGGTTTAGCGTCAATATATATATGTTGTTGATTCTTTGATTGATCTATCTTTCCTGTCTCATCTCTGTATCGGTTACTATGTGAACATGTATTTCATGTTTTCGGAGAAGACAATTCCTAGAACAGAACGTGGCCGACTCATGGGTAGAAATTTAGCCCAGCAATCTGTATTGAAACGCTATCAACTGCGTTTCTCTTTTCCATATCCCGCACCTCTTTCTCCCTCATCCTCTCCCCTCCGCGTCTCTCCAATCTCACTCCTGTCAGTGATCACCATTTCCATCTCCCTTGGATTGAATCGACGTCTTTTCAGAAGAACGTCATCCTCTCAAACAACTTTCTTTCTTCATACTTTCTTAGAACCCTTTTCCCACTACCTCCACGCCCACCGACCATTTCATCACCCTGATTTCCACCCCCCCTCTCCTTTCCCCCACTACCTCCACGCCCACCGACCATTTCATCACCCTGATTTCCACCCCCCCTCTCCTTTCCCCTCGAAGAAACTTCCTTCTTAATCCCCTTTTCACTCATCTTCTACTCCACCTACAACTCTTCTTCTATTCCTTTTCTCTCTCCCTCTTTCCCCTCCCCTTTCTCTCGAACTATTGATGTCAATACCAAAGACCCGACCGACGACCTCACTCTCCTATTCAACGACGTTGTAAATCTTGACCATCAATTACGAGGACCTCACACTCTACGGACTAGGACTAGAACTAGGTAGCGAAGAAGAATGGTAACCATATTTTCGCACGAGCTGCTGCTTACTGGAGATATTTATTTATTCATTTACCCAAAAGCATTCAGTACATTAAATACTGCATAAAAGATACTAGCTCAACGAAAGATATTATACATCAAACAATCAACACAGTTGAGATGCTCTAAACACTACAGCACACCACCACAAAATCTACATCTCAAATATCCGATCCTCTGGCTACCTACCACAATAATCTGTGAATGACATGCATGCACTGAATATGATTCATAGTGGGACACCCATCCACTTGTTGTAATAATACAGTGACTCAGAGACGTAAATTTCCGAAACCATTAATTACCGAAACCAGTTTACTTTTCATCGCGCCGGATGAGTATGGATAAATAATGCTGGAATTTCCTATCCCAGCCAACACAACACTTCACATTGTAGGTATCTATCATCGCCTTGCACATATATATCGTCATAAATATGAAGACTCATCGGGACTCAGGAGTATTACCTCTCAATTATCGCACGTATCTGGAACAATACAACTCCCTCAAAGACCCTGCAACGTTCTCACCTCGCCTCCGTAGTCACCAGCAGACAACACCGCGAGAAACAAATTTACCAATTTTTTCAATTTTTTTTCATTTCCCAAATTGATATCTCTGCATTCAGCGCTGTGAAAAACCGTCCATCCATTCCCCTAAAACATCTGCATAATAAAGCCGAAGCTACTACATACATTGCAACGAATGCAAACACCTACTGATGCATGAAATTCCCGTAACTGGGTATCAAGCAATGCATACAATTCTCCCAACACTCCTCCGTAACTGACCTCCAAACCCCTTACCATTGCTCGACCCAGCGTAAACACAACAGCACAGCCTATACATGGCTTCAGCTCAATCTCGTTGGCTAAGTCACTGACATACATAACATCCACATTGCTACTATCTTGATTCAAAGAATCAAAAGATCCTTTTACTCGGCATTTTTCAAAGCAGCCATCATCTCCGCGTTGATTCTGGCAATCTCTGCTCTAGCAGCAGCATCCTCAGGATCCTCATCATCTTCTGGATTGGCTGCAACTTGAACATCAACCTTGGATGGTTCATCAGATGAAGGCGCGCTTTGGATTTGTTCAGTCTCGGCTTCAACTTCATTAGATGGTGCGCTTGGCTGCTCGGCAGCATCTATTTCCGAAGATGGAGCTGCCTCATCAACTACAGGCTCTGAGACCTCAAGTTCCTCCTTTGGCTCTGGGACAATGGGTGCTTCAACTTCCTTCTTTGGTTCTTCGGCTTCAGCAACAGCAACCTCTGTTTGAGCGACAGGGGCTTCGATTTTCTCCTCCTCAACTACTGGAGCCGCAGCAGCCTTTTCTTCGACCACTGCCTCTTCAACCACAGGTTGAACAATGGTCTCCTCAACATTTTCAGTTGTTTCATCTGCAGCTGATGATGGAACATCTGATTCCATAGGAGCAGCCTCTACTTTTGGTGACTTTTCTTCCTTGGTTTGGGTTTGTTCTTTGGCTTCCTGCTTGGGTAGATCTGCCGACTTCTTCTTTGGCACTGTTTTGGCACCCGGTTTGGTGACAGGGGCCGTGGACTTTGGTACAGCCGCCTTAGTTGTGGTAGGCCTGGTCGCCTTCTGAATTGCTTGAGAAGCAGTCTTAGTATCACGAACCTTGGAGTGACCGAGACTGCTGGATGGTCGCTTTACAGATAGCGACCGCTTCGGTGGAGGAGATTTATCAGTCGACTTGGATGCAGAAGAAGCGGTAGGTCTCATCATACGCGAAAGAAATCCATCATCGGCCAATGGTGCCGAAGCAGGCGGTAAACTCCCTGCTGAGGCCTTTCTCTGTAAGGTTGAAGATGGCCCAAGGGACGGTCTAGTAGTTCCTTTCTTCACTTGCGAAGCACTCCGTGAGACTGGTGGGTGCGATGACTTTGCCGTGGTGGCGGATGCCCTGGGTGCACTTCCAGCACGGCTTTGAGAACGTGGTGCAGTTTCGTTCTTGATAGCTCCAGATGCACGACTCTGGGTTTGTCTGGCAGGTGGCGTTGAGGTAGCACCTTTCGAGCCAGAAGAAGCTGTTGGGGCAAGAAGCGAAGCTGGGAGCTGTACTGGCCTTGTGGGTGACCTAGCCTTGGGTTTGCTTAATCCACTCTGTGGAGGTGATGGCGGATTCCTGCTCTTGACAGCCGGTCGACTAGCCGATCTTGGCTTACTTGAAGCTCGCGCGCCGCTTGAGGGGGCCAACGAGGTGCTACTGGTCTTCTTGGCCGGCTTCTTATCGGGAGTCTTTGATGAAACCACTGGTTTTCTCTCTGGTGTTTTGCTCTTCTGCAGCTTCACATCCTTTCCAGGACCTGTAGGTGTTGTTGGTGTCCTTGGAGCTGGTTTGGAAGATTTTGGAGGGGACGATATTCTTGGAGAAATTTTTGGTGTTGTGGATGATTTAGCCGTAGATATAGGTGCAGGGCGCGTAGCAGACTTGGTTCTGGTAGCTTTGTCCGAGACCTTTGAAGCTGCATTGGTCTTCGAAGGACCTGTTTTCGATATCGGGCTTTTGTTTGCTTTGGTCGCAGGAGGGCTTGTATTCGATGCTTTTGACTCCTCCTCGGATTTCTTTGGATTCTCCTTGATCTCTGCTGGCTTCGCCAATTCCCGACCACGTTCAGGTATTGTTTGTTTGGTAGGTTCCGGGTCTCCGATTTGTTTGCTGACTTCGAAAGCGGGAGTTTCTGCCAAGGCAGATTCGGGAATGAGTTCATCAACCATGATGCTGGTCTTTCTTGCCTCGAACTCTTCTGATATTGACTTCTTTCTCTCTGCAGTCTCTTCCGGATGAGATTGTTCATCCAGACTGAAACTCGTCCTCCTTCTTGCCATACTGCCACCGCTCGCCATGCTGGGTTCACTATTGCTATCTTGCCTCTTGAGCCCAAGTTGTATTGCCTGACCGGCTTGTTGTGCGCCTCGTTCAACAGTTACGAAGCTCGTTCTGACTTTCGATAATGGCCTTGGGGGTGTTGTGCTACTTCCTGGTGAGAATACTAAATAAGGATCAGTACATAAAGCTGCCCAATGTATGACGAAGTACTTACATGTATATTCTCCTGAAGAACGACCTCTGTCTGGTGGTGATACTGAAGTCTCCTTGTTGTTTTGTTCGAACATTGCACGAAGGTTTTTTATGTTAGACATGTTGACGGGGTTTTTATAGAGCCGATGGCTCTTGAATTGTGCTTGAAAGTTAAATCGATATAACCAGGGCGGAAGGAGCTACAACCCGAGCTCCAGTATGAAGTAATTGCCACAAACTAGTTGCAGTGATCTGCTAACTATGCGGAAGAAGGAAGGTGTATCCAATTGCGTCTCCCCAAGTATTTAAAATTAGGAAGAGGTACTAGTTTTTATGAGTATTGAATCTCAGCTGGTCAAGTGGTGAATCGAATAAGGCATTGAGGGCCAGCTGTTGCTATATTACATCTGCCGTGCACTGGTACTTGTCTTGTACTTGTTCAAGGATTGGATTGAATCGAGTGAGTTAAAGAAGCCACCGTACCACGCGCGATATACGGTTTCGCAGTCTGGCAGTCTCGTTGTACTTATGGGTGGGTGGTTGGAAGTAAACAAACGCAAAATGCAAGATTATTAGAAAAGGGTTAGGAGTTAGAAGTTAGAAGTTGGGAGTTAGAAGTTAGAAGTTAGATGAACCAGTCTGTTCCCAAAATATGGAGAGAAGTGAGAAGGGGTTTTGAATGAACGGTCGTACACTCTATGTCTCGAATAAATATCACCAGGTCTTGATATTGCAGGGGTGGAGATGGGACTTCTTCTTCTTTTCAATATTTCAATGGCCTGCAAGTTGTCATTCCGACGATGGGGGGGGGAAATAGGGGTGTTCTTGAGAGGACTAGGATTTTATCTTGTGTACAAGGGACAAAAAGGCACAAAAAGGCACAAAAAGGCACAAAGTTCATATCCAGGCTGTCTTGTGTCTATCCATTTATTTATTTAATATTTAATTTAACCTTCGGACCATCGGTCGTAGTATCAGGACCAGTCTTGCGCCAGTGGGAGCCAGGACGTGAATGAGGATAGTTAACGGCGCTCTTTTACTCAATTAGCTTGGACCTCTTTTTGATTGGGCTTTGAAGCGAAGTGAAACATTCCATGAATGATTCGAAATGGTTCGAGAAAAGAGAATTATTGCAATTTACATGGGGGCTCGGTAGGTGATGGAGGTGATGATATATGGATTGTGCATTCGTGCATTCAGTATTTGAAACTTTGAATAGACACTAAAGAGTATGAGGGAAATATAGAACAATATACACCGCACATACACACACACACATACATCGACGGAGTATACATACATACATACCTACCTGCAGGTGGGTAGTACTAGGTATCGGGGTGCGAATCAGAACAAATCTGCATTCAGAGAAATATCTACAGCGGAGGGAGGTAGATATGTGTTGGCGGCTACTAAGCAGGTGTAGATAAGTACTATTGATGAAGATAGACTTGACGATACAGTCCCATCTAGTCAGGTAGAGACAAGAGAGTGCAGAGAATGTCTGAAAGGCTATCTACCATCTACCATCTATCTACCATCCACGGATCTACTAGATGTTCATCTAGGTATCTACCCTACTGTGTATCTAGCTAGACACGAGGGGGAGGGGGTTTCGGAAAAAGAGGTGTGTGTGAATAAATAAAAGGGGAATGAATGTTTGTTTGTGTTCAACAGGTGTGATAATAGACAAGACATACTTAATTCGAGTGTGTGAATAGCTGAGACGATGATCCGAGGGTCGGGTCAAAAGATTCACTGGAGACCGATCTCGCAAGTTAGTGTCAACTTTTGGGGAATCCCACCCACCACACACCACCACCACAATCCATTCAAAAGTTTGGTCAAAGCAAACCAAGAAGTCAACAAAGTCAAAAACCATGGCTTCCAGAACGTTGAGGATAGGTAAGAAAGATTTTAAATATGCGCATTTTTTTACTTTTAAATCAATTGATATTTTGAAACAAAAACTAACGTTTCACTGGCCCATTAAGGTCTCATTCCTGGTGATGGAATTGGCAAAGAAGTAATCCCAGCAGGAAGAAGAATTCTTGAGGCCTTACCAGCTTCCCTCAAATTGAAGTTTGAGTTTGTGGACTTGAAAGCTGGATTTCAAACCTTCGAAGAAACCGGGGCTGCTCTGCCAGATAAGACCGTCGAAATTCTTAAAACTGAGTGTGATGGAGCTTTGTTTGGTGCAGTCAGTTCTCCTTCAAAAGCTGTCAAGGGCTATTCCTCCCCAATCGTCGCACTCCGCAAGCGTCTCGACCTTTACGCAAATGTTAGACCCGTCAAAAGTGTTATGACAGCTGCCAACCCAATTGATATGGTCATTGTGAGAGAGAACACCGAGGATCTCTATGTCAAGGAAGAGAGAACATATGATGCTGTTGATGGGAGTGGGAAGGTCGCTGAAGCAATCAAGAGAATCTCCGAGAGAGCTTCGTCCAGAATTGCTACTATGGCCGGAGACATCGCATTACGCAGACAGAAGCTTAGAGATAGTGGAGTTGCAAGCATTCACAAGTCACCATTGGTCACCATTACACACAAATCGAATGTTCTGAGTCAGACGGATGGCCTTTTCCGATCCACTGCCAGGGAGGCATTGGCCCTCTCAAAATTCTCGAGTGTTGGTGTAGAGGAGCAAATCGTCGATTCGATGGTTTACAAACTGTTCCGTCAACCCGAGACCTACGACGTTATCGTCGCACCAAACCTTTATGGAGATATCTTGTCCGATGGAGCTGCCGCTCTCGTTGGCTCCTTGGGTCTCGTTCCAAGTGCCAATGTTGGTGAAGGATTTGCTATTGGTGAGCCATGTCATGGTAGTGCTCCTGATATCATGGGACAAAACATTGCAAACCCAATTGCCACTTTGCGAAGTGTTGCTCTTATGTTGGAGTTCCTTGAGGAGGAGGCCGCCGCCGCTAAGATCTATGCTGCTGTTGACGGCAATTTGGAGGAAGGCAAGTTGCTAAGCCCTGACCTTGGTGGCAAAGCTACGACAACAGAGGTTGTTGAGGACATTCTTAGACGCTTGTAAAATGGTTTCCATTTTCTTTTAGAGGTGTTTCTCCTCGAAGGGCCTAAGGCTGTCTATCTGGAAATGAAGTCCCCCTCTGAGAAGGTATTTGAAGTCCTCTTCTGAGGAGGTATCTGGTTAGACAAATCCTGAACTAGGAGCTATGAGCTAAAATGATATCCCCAATCGCCTACATGATCATCGTATCACAACCGCCCCTTCACGTATTTTGCCTTCCACGATGTATATGCATTCTCTTCATTTCAGTCTTCTTGGCGAAACTCTTATGCTCCTCTCTCCCTCGTGCCCTTGCCCACTTGCATCGGGTTTCCCTTCTCTCCTCCTACATGTATGCTTGGCTTGCGTTGCTACAAACTCATGGTTTCTTTTGGTGACTCTTTACGTGCTTGAATTCCTTCAACCCGATTCTCGGCCAAGTGCAGCTCCAAGTCTTCCGCGAAGTTCTGCAAGGATGACGATGTATTCCTCTTGATAGAAGGACTCCCTCGATTTCTTCTCGCCCGAGTGGACGACTAAAGATATAGAACAAGGGGCGACCCGTTCTTGCTTGATGCGAGTATTCCCATTTTGATGCTTCAATACCGGAGGGCTCAACGGAGGTGTCAAGGGAACAGAGCGTGGAGTAGGCCTCGGGATGTTATATAGGCGCTCGGGTCGTTTTCTGTTACCCAAAAGAAGTCGATTCTTCAAAATTTTGGTACTGTTTGAGAGTGGAATAAACATATTCCACTCAGCAAGCTTGGTCTTGTATGCCGATATTCTGTGAACTGTCAGCGTTTGTTCACATACGTCAACGATAGTTCAACTCACGATGCGTTGAAGTCGTATTTCTTCCTCATGATTTCTTGAATTGCAGACATAGTCAACTGTTCCG
The DNA here is from genome assembly GCF_014898535.1 of Botrytis deweyae. NCBI lineage: Eukaryota > Fungi > Ascomycota > Leotiomycetes > Helotiales > Sclerotiniaceae > Botrytis > Botrytis deweyae. Next base: position 1,034,117 of record NW_024066212.1, read on the forward strand.
AGAAGAACAGATGCTTGATTTCGGTTTTATGATGTTCGAATGTGTTCTGCATGGTTGCGGATGATATTTGACGAAGTACAATTCCTGTATCTTTGATATTCTGGGATTTTTGTGTTTGTTCGAAAGAGCAAATGGGGAGATATATATTTCTCCTGCTCACCCTGCGACGAAAAACTATTGGCCCATAGTGTATCTGATATTGATGTGATATTGTCTTGTTGATAGGTACAATTGGCATAGTGGGGAAGCGCGCTCAATGGTTTCCACGAGTGTCATACATGACGTGCATGAAAGCATGGCAATTGAAGATTACTGGAGTTTGTCACTGGGAACCTAGAGGGGTAACCGCCTCCACTCAGCGGTTAACATTTCTACAATTAACTCCCTCCAGTAAACAATGGCAACGATAAAAAAAAATTGTTCCAATTGTGCAAGATGCATACTGGATAACGAAAACATTCCTATGCGCTGAATTGTAAATTGGCGCTCAATTTGGAAAAGTGGGAGTTTGGTGATGGTGAATAATGAATTTTTTATGGAGTTTGTGAACACGGAGTGCTGCCCCCACGAGATAAGAACGTTGCAATCTATTTACTTCACCAGTGAAGGAATTATGCATTCCTTCAGAGAAGTTCGCATCACATGTTTATAGCGTCGAACCCACCGGCACTTGTGCGGCGTAGTGATGCTTTAGTGTCAAAATCTTCAATATAACATTGAACCGTCCCTTCGGCGTCGCGCTCTTGGGTAAATTCCCAGAGATCAGCGCGTTGTTAGCCAATATTCAATTCTAGCTACTTTGGACGACAAAGTCGCCGGCTACTACTTCGACCATCACTTTTGGCGCCTTTGAGGTTAAATCGTGTTTTTAGTTGTACAGTTCATCACCCCGTCATTCGCTCTCTGTAGCGCTTTGAGATCAAAATAATTCATCGGTCGTTGATCCGTTCATTTTGCAATTGGCAGTGATTCTTCAAACCTAGAGGTCTGTCGCATTTCTTCAGCGGCTTCCGGATCCATGAAAATGAAACTTCAAGAGGTCGAGGAAGTTTCTTCATGAGAAATACTTCAAGCGTTGCGCTCTAGGAAAGACTGATTGATTTGTTATGAGGCGCTTGGTATGTTTTATTATTATTTTCTATTCGACAAATCATTTCAGAGAGGGGAATTAATTCAAAACAGGCTAAGCGCTGAGAGAACACTAAGTTCCAGCGCTAAGGATTAATAAAGTTACCCCGCCATGCCCACCTTCTGGCATTTTGATGTGAATGAATGTATTGGAATTGGAATCATTTCTCCTTCTTTGAGCTTGATAATAATAAACTTCGAAGCAGAATACACAAGCGGTCGAGAGGGTCAGACTTTTACCCATCGTTGTAATCTTTCCGGCGCTCCGTTGATTTTAGATGCATACTGGTCACTCGGTCTCCTGGCACAGCAGCCAATTGACAAGAATTGAAAACGAGCCACATCGAACCCCGTTTGGTAAATTTTTATGTTGTGGCTGGCACGAATACGATCCCCAATCATATCATTCATATGCTTGTTCGCATTTCCAGTATGCATGCAGGTGCTCGCATGAACAGTCCTGCCACTTTTCGACTGATCGGTGTATGGTACAAGGATGGAGGTTCAGCCACACCATTTTTGTTCTTAGAAACGAGAGTCTATTAGAGTTTGTCCCTCGCTGTACGGTCGAGGGATCAACTGATTGGCAAAGTGCGATTTTGGTTGTTTTCTGTTCCAGGATAATGAGTAATCTGCCCAATTGATAAACATATGTTACAATACGACAAACGTGGCGTGGTTGTAATTGCGCTTTAAGAGTTCGGCGCAGCGTCACTCAGTGAAGAAGTTGGAAGTTTTGTATGATCACAAAAAGCATGACAATTGAGATTATAATTATATCACATGATCTTGCCGTAAATTCGTATGTCAGGAGATGTGTTGTTGCTGCCATTCCTATGTCCGTTTATCATCACATCTACACTATCTATCATATCATGTTTTATAAGAACGTCCCAAGCCTGAAACGTTGGTCGCTCAAACCCTCAGAGAACTAGCCCGTCTAGTATCTCCCCTGTTGCCTGGATCCCAACTTTTGCCTTTTCAAAATCTGAACCAATTCTATTCGATTGCAACACCTCATCAAAAGTTCTATCTTTCTTAAGTGGTAGGTGATGATGATTCTTCCATTGTATCTATCTCCAATTGAGAGACCGAAGCAAAGCATCGTGGAACATCATGTGAAGAGACTTGAAATTGAGCTCCTGTACCATACAGCTCATTGCTCGAACCCATCACATCTTGCTCGTTGTTATCGTGCCCATGACTTATTTCGGACCATGTACATTCATCTTCTGTGGGCTGGATAGTGTGTGAGGCTGTGCTCGCGGGGGCGAGGTATTGAGTCGAGTATCCGTGGGATACCGGATGAGGTTGTGTGGAGATCGGATTCGGAGTGTATGATTGGCTTTGGGGGTCGTATGGATTGTCGGCAGTGAAATACTGCCGAGGAGTACTCTCTATTCCATCACTGTAGGCGTGGTATCCGCCTATTTTACTTTGATAAAGATCAAATGGGACGTCGACACCAAGGGAACTGAACCCATTCTGGAGGGTCCGGATCTCGTTTTGTAAGATAACGTGCGTATGGTATGGATTCTGGGTTAGCTGGGCTTGGTGAATAGTGTGTTGATTGAGGGTCTCATGGTTCAAAATTTGTGGATCGATTTGAGTGTTTGAGGCGGTTGTGTGTACACTGTGTGGTGTTTGACGAACAGTGTCGATCGAGGAATGGTCGATTGATTGAGATGATGAGTGTTGTTGCTTAACCCCATGAGTGCTGCAGTTCTAGTTAGACTAAAAGTTGTGAAGCTGTGCCGAGGTCATGTAACAAATATTTGATAAGATACATACCCTGCTTGATATCGGCGAAGATCATTTCTGTGTCCCGAGTACTTGGGGGCCATTTCTGAGAAACTGACAACTTCAATTTGTTTGAACAGAAATCGCTGCTGAGATTCTCGATTTGCGAGGAGCTTTCTTCGCATTGAAAGCACAACGTTATTGAATAGAGAATTAACATCTTGAGGATTTGAGCACTACTTAATGCAATTCAACATACGAATCCGTTTTGCACTTTGCAAATGTGAAATAGTTCGCATTTTTGAAAGTGCAATCCGCAAAAAGGGCAACGCTTCATTTTGCCTACTGAATCGTCACTCGCCACGACATCCGGATTCAATCTTTCTGTGATAAATAACTCGAAGGATCTCTTGGCTAATTCGGGCGGAGAATAGTCATCTAACAAACCCGTGGAGAGTAGCAAAAACTCAACCTCATACTCCGAACTTCAGAGTAAAACTAATAAACATCATGAGATTATCTGATGATTGGTGCTCACTCAGTGCTCACAATCAAAACTTGGGGGAAACGGATCGCGGATGACTGCGGTAATTATGATCTTCAATTATAACAGAGAGCCAGGAGGGTAAACGAGCCAATAATACACTCTCTCTTGTACGATTCGCATGTACAAGCATACACAAAAAGCTTGTATTCTCGAAAGTGCAATTGCACTTTCGTGGATATCTAGCACTTTCTAGAATCTTTCTTCTGTGAAGTAGCGGAAAACCGCCTAACATCAGCACTGTACTAGCATGTAATACAACAAATACTTCACACCGTGGTGGCGAGGTCAAGAGGTGTCCGCTTATATCATCATCGGAAACAGGGAAGCAGCGAGACACTTGGCGGACTGCGCAACAAACGGAACGCGTCAACAGTAACAGACAGCGATGAATGAATGACACAGGAATGATTCGCCACGCCACTCACTCGAGACGAGGCTGCGGCTCCTTTTGCCTATCTGATGTTCCTCTCAATCATTATTATTATGAGCGGTTTGACCCATTCAATATCTGATAAGTCCAGCAAAATGGAAACTCGAATCGAATCGATTCTACATCATCAAAGGCCTGTACGTATCAAATGAATAAACCGCGGCAATGCCAAAGGACTGGGCAAGCATAAAGGAAGAGCTGGAGCAGCTCTACGTGACAGAAGGGCAAACGTTGGAACAAGTTAGGGAAACTTTGATATCGACTCGCGGATTTGGTGCAAGGTGAGTCGAACAATAATTCTCTCCTCCGAGGTGTCTTTTAGAATACTAAACATTTGTTTCTAGTATTCGCATGTACCGAATGATGCTTCGCGAATGGGGAATCAAGAAATACAAATCAAATAACAAATGTGGCACCCGATGTTCCCGAGATCCACAATCGACTTCCTCTGTTGAACCGGAACTTACTGAAGACGATCTGAAAGATGCCGATTTCTTCCTATTGTTGAACGATAATCAACCCCACCCGCATAGCTTTACGGATATACTCATGAATGAATATCCTACTCAATCTTGTATTTGGAACAATTCAGCACATAACACTAATCTGTTATCGTCATCATCCGATCCTCAAAGCTCTCTCGAGAAACCTCAACATGGCTACTGCAACCCTTCGATACCCTACAGTCCCGCGAGAGGTCGGGCTCCAGAAATATCCATTCCTTCACGGCCCATGAGACTCTCGGAGCTACTTCCTTTGATCCATACTTCATATCCTGCCGAACATGTCTTCGAACCTTTGTTACAGAAATGGCAATCGGATGGGGAATATATGGCCTGTGCCATTTCATGGTTAGATAATCCTAATCATTGCAAGAACCTACTCGGCTCCTCTCTCACCGGCGGTAACTATTTCAAAACTATCGACGAAAACGTTCCTTTTCCAGAGCGTATCACTTTGACCAAAGCGTTTCTTAAAGCTTCGATTCTACACAACGTATCGCCATCACAGAGTATCTGGAGTTTAATTTGGGGTTCTACTAGATACGTGGATCAATGGCAAACGGTGAAAGACAATCTTGTGGATGCGTCGTCTGGATTTATCGCAGAGCCAGGCTCGGTTTTCCATCTCTGTGCTCTTGCTGTTATGGGCGAAGAACTACTTCAGGACTATAAGAATCGACTCGAAGCATTGAAGCCACTCACTATCGCTAAATTTGATGATGCAAAATGTTTACGTAAACAATACGTTGAGATTCTGAAGGATTTTCGCAATCAGGAAGTCGATGTTGATATATCCTTTTACAAATACTCGCTGGAAATCCTTGAATGGAATGAAGCTCTAGCGGCTCAGGAGAAAAGCAAGATTGATCGATTGCTGGTGAAGTATAGAAGGTTGGTGGGCTTATGGACAGGGAATTCACCATCTTGGATCGATGGTAGTGTCGACAGAATGATAGAGAACGCTGAGCGCAGATGCCTATCTGGAAATGCTATGTCATCGCCTGGGCCATCGTTTGCACCGGAAATTGTTTAGCGAATCCCATTAATTGGAAAAATATCCAGTATATTGTGAGGATCGATCAGGTGTCATTATGTATCAATGGGCGGCACGGTAATCAATATCATTTATATGTATCAGACAACAATCCATGGACTCTTCATTGAGTAATACATACTGTGTTTGTTAAAAAGAAGACAGAAGCCTAGAAAGAATTTTCGGTTTGAAGGGGGGGTTATGGTCGCGCTAGTGGGCGTTCCTTCCTTTCTCGAAACGAAACACCAAAATGAATAGCATCATTGTTACTTCTCTTCTTGTCAGACAAAGGTGCCGGGGAAGAAACTATTCCTACTATTATAGTTTGATGAGAATCAATGATATCTATTTTCAATTCGTTCATGGAGAACCCTGATTAACTACACCATCCTCACCCAAGGATAGGTCTTTTATCCGAGAGACTAAATTCACAGCATCTCCGTAGGCTCAATTCGCCGTTCGTGTCCATGAACTTCCACTGCCCTTGACGTTGTACTATCCGCTTCCAGTATATCTACATGCCTCAATCTCCCTCTGGGATTGAAGAATGTTGGCTTGGTTTCTGTAGCTGGAAGTTCTGCCACATTACTCCTGGGGTGCTTTCGCTTCCACCATAATAACGCGAATATGGATATTAGCAAAATGAAGGCCCCAGCACCTGCTCCTATCCCAGCTCTTGCGCCTATTGATAAAGACTGTGTTGTATTTGAGGAGGAGGTCGTCGAGGTTGATGACGGTAGGGGTTGGTACACTGTTGAGATTAAGACTGATGTTTGGGCAGTGCTTGTTTGGACTTCAGCTGATAGTATCCCAGAAGTAGTAGATGACATAAATTTCGATGCTTGTATGCTGATTGGCGTTGAAGATTTAGCTGTAGTTTGGGAAGTTTGAGAGCTCAAAGAATCCCCCGCTGCTGTATCCGAGACTTGGTTATTGACTATGAATTTTCCTGCATTCGCGTTGCAACAATCGGCTGCATTCTTCCCGCAGCAATAACTACCATTCGGACATGCCGTGATCTCAGTATCGTTTGCTACATTCCAGACTCATCAGCTACAATTCCTTGCTACAGTGTATACTATACATCAGAGAGTCCATACCTCCAACACACAACCGCAAACACAATGGAGACTGCCATGTCTTATCCGTACACGACTCTCTCCAAAGTTGCGTCCCACTTATACCACAAAGACCGTACGTAGATCCAGAGCCACACTCGTCTCCTCCGTTGTTGATGACTCCCAGATGACAGCACATGCTGACGGGTGCGGAACCATTACATGGCTTATATGTCGGATCCATCTCAACTCCCTCGTAACTATAGCATTGTCCCTCCACCAATCCTACGAGCCAACCAATAAAAACGAGAGTAACAATTTGAAGCATTATTAACGATTGTAATGTGTCACGCAAAATGTGAAAAGGTTCACCAGCAATCAATTGATCGCATCGTGTGATTGTGGGTGCAAAATCAAAAGACTCGAAAGCAGAAAAAGTAAAAGAGAGTCATACCGTTTTAACGCGGAAACACGAAATATCTATTTGTATTCTGGATTACTGCTCTAAGTGAAGGATTGACGTCAAAAATACCTACCCGGCACGAACAGTACAGATAATTCCCTAGTGGCGGTTACAGAACTGATGCATGGCTTTTAATTAGTTGATTGATTCGCTACTACGAAAAAGGGGCCAGAGTACCGCTGTGGATTATAGTGATGGTTACCGCTGAAGGATCGTTTTGAAGTACCGGGGCAATTTTCTGATGTCAGATTTTCAGCCTCTGACAGCCCCCACCTTATTTTGGGTCCGTAACCTTAAAGATACAAGGGAAATACATCATTAGATGTTTACTTTTTAATATTTCAGGTATGGGCAACTTTTGAATTCTTGTACCAGAGAACTTGGCTTCATTCAACGCCGTAGATATTGATGAGGTATCACAAGTGTGTCAAGCCCCAACAGCTGCTAGTGCATTTTTTTAATGATGCTCTCTACAATTCTATTACCACATTCTTCAGATAGATCTCAAGAAGTATTGCTTAAAAGCCGTGAAAAAGTTATGTGGAAATGTCGTTTGGAATTTCATTGTTGAATATTGATTTTAATGCTGCTCACAACATGTTCTTCCAAAGTCAGAGGACAATTGACGAGTACCCTGATTTCCTATCTGTCTTAGGGAATTACGTCTTCCTTGATGGGTACTATCTTCAACACCGATAACGCCCTGGATCCATAGGAGTCTTGATTCCATGCTCAGCTCCGTAGTCTTCTGTGCTCCACCTCCCCTGAAATCCAGTATCGCAAAGGCGCTGCAGAACCACATCCAATCCTGATTTCCTTGCCACAAGCCAAAAGTTCAAATTCAAAGCTGAGTGCACCGATCTCGCGAGCGTATAAGACCAAACATCTGCCGCAGGGCTGAAAGAATATAGGAGATTCGAATGGAGATCTAGAATTTGATTTTGAAAGGGTTGCTGGAGGTATCGTTGACATCTTGCTCATCGCTTGTCTAAATAGTAGTTAGCAACGGCAAAAGACATGAAAAGGGAAGAGCCCTACTAAAAGCGTAGTTCCTTAATTTCATCTGCCAATATAAAGATCAGAAAACTACAATCATCAGAGATCGTCACTTCCCTCCCTCCAACCAGCAAATCACACTAAAATCGCCGCACCGTAAAAGTAGGGGGTATCAGTCGGCTGAAATGAAACGAAAGCCGGCGTAGGGATCTGGCTGAGCGTTTGCCATTTCTGCTATTCCCCCGAACTTTCTTGAGCTCTCGGATGGGTAATGTGATGCCGAAGCCAAGATCCACGGGTATTGTGTAAAACATTGTTTTCGACTCAGTGTTCGAGTCTCTGTGAGTTTCTGTGAGTTGAGGGTGTAATAGAATGAGTGTAGAAAGTCGAAAAGCGGGGAGGCATTCTGACTTTATATGGTGGTATGTCAAGATTGTCTTTGTCCTGAAAGATTGTTTCAGAACCGTGCCATCAACCACGTGCATACAGCATGCAAAGTAATTTCGAAAGCTTTGAAAGAAAGTCGCAGATCCAACGAGAGGTGGAAATCGACGGATCCAACAAGAAGGAAATTAATCTTCCATACAGTAGGGTCGATGTAGTTCTGCATACGGCAGTGAGCTACACGTATAATTTCTTTTGGTATCCATTGGAACGAATCTACTAGACTCTGGAATTGTGAGTTGTTTTGAAATTGGAATTGCTGGCTGTGTGCCGTAAGGCTGCTTACATCAATGCATATAACTTTTTTGGTTTGATTGGCTTGGATTATGATATTTCGCGAGATTGGAGATTACATGGGTATAATGTTGGCTGTTGGGTAAGTATCTACCGATGCTCATTTCTCGGTAGCTTACAGGCGAATGGACATGTGGAAAGTATGTAAGATATGAGGTGAGACGACATATGAGATGTGAGATTTGATTATTTGGTGTTCCGTTGTTTGTTTGTTGGCGTGTTGTTTTGATAGTGGAGATTTTAGCTCCCAAATCATTGATCGTTGGCGAATGATGTTTACTTGCGCTTTTCATGTTGAAAAGTCAAGTATTGCAGACAATCTTATGGACCAACGGTTGGTAGAAGTCCCAGAAAATCTACTCGACGGTTCTAACTCTTACCCACCCTAGCTTATTGAGACGTTTCATTGCTATTAATCTCGAGAAATTAGATGAGATATCAGATTTATAACAACTAGTCTCAAACGCTAATAAGTTATCAACTAGTAAGACTTAGAGTCAGTTGCCTGAAGACTGTTGATTTCCAAGTTAGTTTCCACATAACAATATGGCTCGGAAGTATTCATCCATTTATGTCTCTGTCTGAGAGAGAAACGACATCGAGAGCGGTGAATGATGAGGGAATGATTCAATCATTAGTACATTTGGCCACTTTGATGGTGGCCTTCATATTACGGAATAGAAGGAAATAAGGCAAAGTGATCAAGTAAGTGTGAGTTCGGGCCAGTGAACTCACTGGCGACCCTGGCGTCCAAAAGACCCCTATTTAAGATACTAGCCACTTAAAAGCGTTAAGGTCTTGATAATAATTGTCATTTCAGCCTTACGATTAGCATTTTCATATGATGCCAAGCTCACACGCTAGTTTTCACACTAGTAAATTAGGGTGGAGGCAGGAGTATGATGTCATTGTAGTTAGTCTAGTGGTAAGCGGTACTAGGCTCTGTGATTAAATACTTACAGATATACCCAATGCAATAGTGATGTGTTTTAAGAATTGCGAGCCCAAACCTATTCTCAACCCATTCTTGAGCGCTAGATCTTCTTGCAAATAACGAGTTCTCTGGGACAAATTCAATTACTCGCTCCTTGTCTACCACTCCGAATGTTCAGAAGTATTTGAACAGCGATGTCCTGCTCTCAGTACTTTACAAAAAAAAAAGAGAATACTCTCACCCATCTTTCTCTTCAAACTAGAACAGAGAGTGTCACTTACGCCAATCCAACTACATACGTCTAATCCGCCAGCGGACAACAATACGTCCTCTCATCCTTGCGGCACCGAAACAAAGGAAAACACGCAGAATATAGAAGATCCTGTAAGCCCACCACGATATCGTACTGTTGTGAAAATTGTCGCTAATGAAGATTAGGAAATGGGCGATTCCGTGACACAGTGAGCTCTACTGCCAGAGGAGCTTTTTGTGATTTTTCAAACTATCGGGAGGGAGTCCATTGATAAATGAATCTCCGTAGTTGAGGTTGCGGGTCTGGTATCGTTAGTCATGGTCATTTGGAGGTCGATTCATGATGATGAGAAGATGGGTTAGAGAGCATTGTTTGTTGGAGTTTTCTGCCTTATTTGGGGATATATAGTAGAGTATGCATGGCTTACGTGCGGGTTATTGAAATAAAGAATTGCTTGCAGGATCATTGATTGCTTGTTCGGGCTTTACAAACACCTTGACACACGTTGCAGTGGCAATGAGTATTTGAAGTGAGGATATGCGAACATGGAACACATACATGACAACTTATATGGTAGAAAAAGTGCTGCAAATCCAGGTGAATATGTATGATCAATATCTGCAACCCCCTACTAATTCACTTCAAATTCATCTTCAACTCATCAGATTCACAGGTTCTCTAACGGATGCTTCATATTTAGGCATGTGCTATCCCCACGTCAGCAGCGCAAATGCAACGGGAATCATTCCAATTGCGAGAAAAGTACAATGAACTATGTCCCCATCTTAGACCCAATGTCTCATACGTCTATTTCATGGAAAGCGAAAGGATCGCTCCCATTAAACTCCCGAAAATTGTCTTCGTAGCTAAGGCACTTGCAGCAAAGACTTTGAATGCATCAACTAGACAAATTCGATGCCCATGGATACAAACATGTTACCGACATCAATAAGAGTGGTAGATAGCATGGGTACGATGCAATGAATTTAATATTCAGCCGTCCAGCTATAGAGAAGAGGGCCCATTGGGATGAGAAAGGAACCTAGAATAAGAAGTGGGGGACGGTGTTCAGGTTTCGTCACAGGCTGCTCTTGGCCGGTCTTAGCAGCGAGAGCATTGGGGCTTGCGGTAGAATTCTTCATCATACGATGTGAGAAGTATTCAAAGAAAACCAGGCCGATCATAAAATGGACGCCCAAGCCAAGATACGTGAGTCCAACTCGTCCAGATTTGAATCCACGTGTCTCCTCAAATATCACCGTCAAGGTAGTAAAGAGTAAATAGAGGTCACTATACATCACACTCGTGTATATCGCCGTTTACAAAACAATAGGTGAATATATGATCAGGTTCGCAGGACGTATGCAGATACAACAAATCTCGCTAATTCAGAGCTGGTGCTATAGAACTCTTTCATAATGGCTGGGGCACCAGAATCAAACATTGAGAATATTAGAGGCGTTACAAAACAATTAGAATAAATCAGGAGATGATTCGAGAGTTTGATCCAGCCTTTCTAACTCGTTGGGTTCTCGAAGTCATCTGGAACGTTCCACCCGACGATATTTGGATCGAGTTCTCCAGTATCATTTTGCTGGGACGAACTCTCCACATCTCCACTTGCCTGAGCACGTATTTCGGATGCCTTTGAAGCTTTGCGATGGAGGGACCTTTGTCCAATGCCGGGTTGCGGCTATGGGACTACCAGCTCAGTCAAAGGCGGGGGCAGAACTTGGTGAGTAGTATACGTTGAGAAATTCCTTTTTTCGCTCAGGGTATCCGGTCGTTCAAATTCTTGAACTCGCTGTCATCACAAATTCTTCTAAACTCTAATTGTAACTAGTGACGAATGTGGAGTTTGGTTTGATGGTCAGGCTCATTCAAGACGCCGCGAGCCTTTCAATACCTATAAGCCAGAGTCTGAAGCTCTCATCGATATCAACTCTCGCTTTCTACTTTCCAATTTTCCCTGCAAGACTTCGAGATGGATGGTACGAGATATGAACGATCGCATGTGGCTTAGGAGTATCAAAATTGGCAGCCTTGGAAAGTTAGAAGGTCAAAAGATATATCGTTGCTATCTATGCAGCGGGGCAACAGATTTGGCCCTACATGAACATCTAATAGGCCATGTAAGAATACTTCTTAGATGAAATAGAACCCCGCTAATTCGAGGAATGGAATCTTATTGGCCGAAACTGCAGTTTTCTGTCCTCAAAAGTATTCAATATTACTCTTTGCGGTCCCGAGGAGTTTAAAACCGCAGCAGAGCTTTACATTATACGGAGGGCATCTTGTAGGGTCTGCGACACAAATGTTGGATGGAGATTGGATAGCACCTCCAATGAAGCTGAAAGATATTTGGAGGGGAATACCTAACTGAAGCTAGCTTTCTGCAATCATCAACGAATATGGCTTCCCAGGGACTGGCATCGGATCATAAAAGAGTACGAGTCTAGAGGTTACGCAGCAATCTCAATTCTACTTCTGATATTGAATCTAAGTGACAGAGAGAAGTTGCAATAGGCGTGTAAGTCATCTTTTGGTATTATATTCAATGGTAATAACCTCATATAGTATCATTCCATGTATTGATACTAATTGGGGTCTAGCATGTGATAGTTCAGATGATTTTGTTTTTGAAATATTGAAATTTTAGTCCTAAAAATAAAAAACAAATCTGAACTTTTTAGATAAAGATTTTTAATCTTTTGGACTTTCTCAGCCTTTTCAACTTCTTCAAGTTTGAATTTTTTTTTAAAAAAACATAAGAAAATTCAAGACTAGAATATCAAATTTTAAATCAATACTAAAATGTCAATATTTGAAGAAAATAAGAGACTCTGGTGACTCAAATATCAAAATTACTATTCAAGATATATTAGTCATAAATTTTAACATGTGAGATACGAACACATAGAATATTGCTACATGGGTTTATTACCATATATTCAATAATCCAGTATACACAATCCCAAATTCAAACAACATCATACCAGCACGCCTCCTGAGCTTTCATTCGAACGAACGAGATGGTCCAAATGATAAGGAATACCGAAAGTAGGAGTACACCATATGAGGATATGCTGCGTAATCCACCTCAGCAGATTTCATTTCGGGATACTCTGTGAAGTAGAGAGAGAAAGGACGGGAGGCCCTCCTCACTGATCCGGATATATTGAAGCGTCATATGTAAGATCTTACCTAAAAAGAATGACAGTTAGGTAATCTTTTAGAAGTAAAAGAACGCCATGTTACGCATTACATAGTAGGTACTGTCTTCACAATATGTTCTTGTGTAGGGTGAAAATCTACAAGCTTTACAGAAGGACATTCACACTGAGCGATATTTCATAGAGAGTCGAGGTTGCGGAGATCCGACAGCAATCATACCCGCTATTGACTAACTGCTTTAATGATTGTCCTTCGACGTCATGACTTTTACACGCTACTGTCACCATCACGCATTCCCCCTATTCGCCAAATTCGAGCCCACAAAGCATCATTATGATTCATCCCGCATCCCGCATCCTCCTCACTACATTCTTAACAACAACGCTCTCATCTCTCCAACTACTCAGCCCAGAACCCTAAAGATGTCACTTCTAGATGGCAGTATACTATATACTATATCATAATTTCCAAGGTTTAGGGTAGCACATGTATTTTTATACAAAAGACAGCAAGAAAAAGGAAGGAGACCTCGCACCCATAAGCACAATAAACGCATCCAATCCAATAATAATCTTACACCAACAAAAGCATATAATACTGCTAATACCAGGCTGGCCCCGAGAAAAGAAAAACACCAAAAACATCCTTCTTCCCAAAGATTCTCTTTAAAGTTTCAAAACATTCCTGATAGATTACCACAACCCATCCCGCAAAGTCTCACTTTCACCTACCTACCTTCCTACTCTTCTTTATCAGATAAAAACATACTTCCTCAATCTAAAAACCAAGACCAAGATCAAAATCCACAGATTATAGATGGAAAAGAATGATTTACTTCTTCATAAACCCCCCATCCTCCCTCCCAAACGAAGCGAAAAGCACACCAATCCTCAAACCAACCATAACCCCCCTCCCCCCTCACCCAAAAAATACATCCCCATCCATCCCTATCCATCCATCACAGCAAAACAAAACAACATCTCATCTCCAAGATATTATAAACCATAAACCATATACCATAACATCCATCAAGTACCTCCTACCTACCTCCTACCTCCTACTCCCACTCCCACTCCCACTCCCACTCCTCCTTCTACTCCTACTCACAATTTCGAATGAACCAATAAAGAATCTACTTAGATTGAACAATTGAACAATTGAACAATTGAATAACTACACAACCATAATAAGGAGGAGTTAGATACCTAGTATATTTGAGACTTGCGTGATGGAGTTGTAGTGGAGGGGAAAGAGAGAGGGGAGGGGAGCAGTAATAGAAGGAAGGTCTTAGACGAGCATACTTTTACTACATAGCTGCTCCTCGAACAATACTTTTATTTTCATTTTGAGGAGTTGAGTGAGTTGTGGGTTACGGCAAAGGACGTGGTGAGTGGGAGATATCTATACTCCGACTTACTTGTGCTTTGGGACGAGTGCCTAGACTCTTGTGGTATTTACTACTGGAATTATACAAAGATTTTATTGGAAAGCTATCTATCATTCACTCACTCAAGACATGGAGAGGGACAATGTTTTCGGTATAAGAAGGGTATCGTTCATTCATCTATCAATGTTGCAGAGCAATGCAAATAACTATCTTTTCGAACCTTTCCGTTCTGCCTTTCCTATTCCCCCAGGATATCCACCTTTCGATCCATACCCAACCGAATTACACAAGACGTCATAAAAGTAACCTGAACGCCCGACGCTAAATGCAACAAATATCTTGTCTCATTCATCTCTTCCTTATATCCTCCTATCCGTCCAATGACCATTTTTCATCCGTAGACTCCCACCACTTAAATGGCACCATGAGAATAAGGCTCATAAGCACCAGTGCGCGTGGGCTGATGGTGTTGTTGTGGATGATAGATACCGTGTTGTTGACCCCCATATGCAGTTTCTGGTCCATCAATCTTCTGATAGGCCATGGTTTGTGGGATCAACTTCTCTTGATCATTGACGCTGCGTCTGTTCTTCTTGCTGCTATTGTGATCAGATGCGCAACAACAGATAGTGAAGACCCAGAAGAAACTGCTTGCGATGCTGAAGGCAACAGCGAGCCATGTAACAGCGAGGAAATGTGTATCGATAGAGGCTTCGACTCCGTATGCTTTGGCGGCTGTTTTGATGGAACCGACTGTGACGGAGGAGAGAACGGTAGCCAAGATAGATGCGGCAATGACAGCAGCGGTGCTGAAACCAGAGATGATGTATGTAACGCAGGAGGCGGCTCTAGAACACATGGCGAAGATACCAAGGAAGAGTTCCAATGCTGTGGCGATCAAGGCGATGATGTATACTACTTGTGTCCATTTTGATAACGCGGTAAAGGTCTTCAAAGCATGTTTGACTTCGCTTGGGAGAGTGGCATTGACACCTGTCGCAGAAGCAAGAGTATCGATGGAAGTCGTATTGAGAGAAGTGGCCGCCCAGTTGAATTTCGCCTTGGTACATGTGGTGTTCTTGTCTGTGACAGCGCAGTAACCCCAAAGACTAACCTTATAACTATCCGCCAAATCCAAGTCTTTGGCCGTGATGTTGGTTGCCGAATCGGTTCCGGTGATTGAAGCAATAGCAGATTCGACAGTGTTCTTCTCAGAGGTAGTAGAGGGAGTCAAGGCGGCGACGGTGAGATCTGCAAGACCACGTTTGCGGAAAGAGTTCTCGAGACTGAGGAGTGCCGAGGAGGAAATAGAGAGGTTGGTTGTGTTGACGACGAAGATGTCGAGAGATTTGTCTGTAACGCCAGCGAGGGATGCGATGAGAAGACAGACTAAACTGGCGAGGGTTAAGCCAAATGGCACACCGACGCAAAGAAATCGACCGAAACCCATGATTTTGAGATAGTGTAACGATTGTTGGTGTTGGTGTTGGTGTTGTGGTTCTTGTGATGATTCTATCGTTGATCTAGGTAGGTATTTGGATATCGTAAAATCAAATCCCAAGAGAAAGAACGAATGTGATTCTTCTAAGATGGATAGGTAGATGGAAGGATAGAAGAAACCAAATCAAACGAAGAAAAAGTTGGTATGAGATGAAATGGAAAGAGAAATAATGTGGAAGGGCAGGATAGATGTACTCAAGTACGAGCAGCAGTAGAGTAAGGGTACTGTAGTCTGTGGTAGGCGGAGCAGTCGAGCGACGCAGTATGTATGGGGCTGTGAACTGTGAACTGTGTGAATGACGAAAAAACACAGACTTTTTTATGGGGAAATCCTGGTTGATGGTCGAAAGATGTGAGACATTAAGGGATCTTCGATGAAGGGCAATGCAGAGAGAAGTTTTTGAAGTTTGTGAAGTTTTGAAGTATTGAGGTTTAGATGTTTTCATGGAAGAAAAAGAAGGAAAGAAGGAAGGGAAGGGATAGATTCAATTTGATAGAATCTTACATTGATACTAGGTATTCATAACCAACAACATACTAGGTACTCTCTAGTAGGTCCTTCCCTTCCTCTCTTCCTTGCTTACTCATCTCATTCCTGTATCCAGCCCTGACCTGGTCGAAGGAATATCTTATTCCGTATCAATAATATATCAATCTACCACAAACTCACATCTCAATCTCTCAAAGGACTATCACGGTTGTATCACACCACCACACTCTTTGCTGTTGACCCTTTCACGCCTTCCCATCCATCCATCACCTCGACAACTTGTACTCCCTCCAACCCCTCAACCCTACCGCCCTTTCCTCGCACTACTCCCTTCCTTCTCACCCCTGAAGATGCAGAAGATACAGACATGAATACAAACATGAATAAGCCATGGCAACGCAACGCAACGCAAACACACCCACCTCCTTTGCTGCGTATTCGCACCCACCCACCACTTTACCATGTCTGCACATAGTATATCACCGTGTGGCTGGATCCTTTCATTAACTTCTCGCCCTAAGCCTCTATAGGAATAGTTTCATCACAGATTCGTACCTGATTCATCGCCCTACCGTGGCTCGCGAGTGACACGAAAAATGGCACACGTATCCTTTTAACCTCAATTCACATTAATTACTACAACTTCAAAATTAATTATTAAATCACAATATAATAATATCAACTTGCCGTAATTATTATAAGGATAAAACGTATTTCCAACAGTATAATAAAAATTTTGTTAAAGCTAAAACCTAGGCTATATTTGATAAAATAGTTGATGGAATTATCACTATTTTCAAAGCTCGAGTATTCAGGGCCTACAATATCGTACCTTATATTGGATATCGATATTAATATAATCGCAATTCAAGATGTTTATATAATTTTATAATATATAAAGAGATTAAAGAAGCAAAAAAAACCCTTATTCTTTGCAATATATATACTATAGAAATTATAATCCAAATAAAGAGTTTTGAGATTAGATCTCTTAATTGGAAGTAATTGAGAGAGGTATATAGATTAGATTAATTCAGAAGGATTATTGTATAAGCTATAGAATCTATAGGATATCGAAAATATATAGTTTATTATAAGGAATAGATTATATAAAGGATAGCTGCTACTAGATTCCAATTTGCTTATAATATATTAGCTAAATACCCTAATCCGAAGGATTAAAGAAAAATTAGATTCTCTGATAAATGTCATTAAGGTTTTGAACCTGAAAAAAAATATAGAATTATTAGAAAGCTAAACTAGAGGCTCTATTCTGAGTATATTCAATTCAGAAAAATAGAAAAGAAAGAATACTACAATAAATAATACTACTAGGCAGTAATAAGCTACAATTTTAAAAGCAATCTTATATATTACAATATTTCTGAAAACCGAAATAATAAATTATCTTATAAGATTTATATCGATATTATATTGAATAAAAAGGTAAAGTAATAATTAACTATATCAAAGGATTTTGTACTCGAAAAAGATAGTAATTCAGAATACAGTTATGAAAATAAGAAAAATAATATAATAAAGAAATAAAAAAGAAATTATAATTTAGAAATCTATCAAAACTGTTATGATAATTCTAATCTCTCAATCATTGAAAATATCTGATAAATCCCAAAACAAATCGTTCGAAAGTATATTTATTAGGACAATATAATTATATAGGAACTTATAAATAAAGGTTAGAAGCAAGTTATTATTGAATATATTAATAAACTAATAAATATTATATCTCAAAGACTTAGAAATATTATTAAAATAAAAGAATAATTTACTAGATAATGAAAAGATAATCAAAAGAGTAGTTTTTAGAATAATTTCCTTCTCGAAATAACTTACTTTTAAAAGAAATTAAACTACAATACTATTTTATATCAATTATATAATTATATTATTCAAAATAATATTTTATATAGTATCAATATTAATTTTTTTATCTTATACTAAATCTCAAAGCTCTGAATATAACAAATTTAAAAATCTCTGTTAATAAAAGCAAATCGATCCTTTGTAATGAATTATTCTATAAATATTGTATTTAGAATTATAAAACTTATATAGAATTAATTTCTGATATTGAATTAATAAAATTACCATATTATTCTTATTATAAATATAAAAAGTGGTAATATTAAATTAATTGAAAGAGAAGTGTTATTTTATTAAATGAGAATTACAAATTTGTATATGCCATTTTTCCTGTCACCCGCGAGCGTGGGTCACCCAATCAAACCAGCCGGACTGACTGAAAAAGTCTATTTATATCCCTCTTCTTCGCTATTGTCTTTTTGATTAAACCCTACCGATAACCACTTTGAGCGTAGTCGCGTGCTAGGTGGTCTCAAACACATCGCCAGCTAACTTGGGAAAACGAACGGTGGAACAGGAAATGGAGATGAGAATAGTATTTTGTGATGCATCAGTAATATCAAGTTTCCTCCTACACGAGACTTTATGCTGCGTCGGAGAAGAGTATCATTTTTAAAACATCAAACAGCAAATAGCAAATCGCAACTTTCATGCCCAGGTACCTAGGTAAACTTCTCACCTCTCCTCCCTTACTCCCTTAGTACGTAAAAAGCACGGTAACACTCCGGAAACCTTAATTTATTCTCTTCAACAAACCATCCAGAGATATGGATATCCATCCCAATCACTGTCAATCAATCCATCAATCAATCAAAAGTATGGAGAAACCTCGCCGTCCAGCTACGGTAGTCCGCGTGAACGGCTCTGACAGGTGGGTAGGATCGATAGCAAAATTCTTACCTACCTCGCCTACATACATACTTGCTCCAGCCCTCCCAGCCCAGTGTGTCAAAACTTCACACCAGAGATATCCGGCCATCATATCATCACATCATGCCCAAAGTTCCTACGCGTCTTTTAGAGTTAGGTTGCCAAGATCTGCAAAGTGTCAAGCCGTGCCGTGTCAACTTAATTCTGGTCGTGGCTGAGAAGTTAGAACGAACTTTCCAGAGAGCAGATGCATGCGATTACATTTAATTATGGAGATGCATATTACGATTAGAGAGTAGATTTATATATATGAATATTTATATACATAAATGGGTTTGATCTGAAAACTTCAGATCGTAGGTTCTCAACTGCTTTCACATCTGTAGAAGCCTTGATGCGCAGATAGGCTTAGATGGTTACCTACATGTTAAGGCACCGCGCGCGGGGATTAACATCGTTTCAGTGCCCTGTCCTGTTACTGTGTGCTCTGGCCCCGGGTTGGTTGGAAATGGCATAGACCCCCTGCCTGCCCTTCAGGATACTTTGTAGAATTTCGTGGTTTGGCTACGATATACGGAGTACGATACTGTGCATATTTCTTCCATGCGGGGATATTGATATTGATATTGATATTTAAGTTTTGATGGGAGATTTGTTTCGCTTGGGATGGGGAACTCACTCATCGTCGGGTGTCACCGTACGTATACCGGTATATGAGGAAGTTTATCTCGCACTGTGTTGGCGTGTTAGTAGGCAGGTAGGGTACTTTTACGAGGTATCATCTACATGTGAGTATGTCTTGTCAGTGGGAAAAACAGTGCAAAGACTTTAATTCTAAATTGTGAAATGCGGCCTGGGGAAGTGTAAGTTGGATCTTTGAGATTTGAGTTGTATCTTAAACTTGGAATAGATTATGAAAAGGAGTTTTATGAGTTCTATTCGCTGATATGTATTGGATGTCTATACTTAATAATCGCTGGCTAATATAGAAAATTAAAAATACTATGCTGTAGTCGAGTACAAGGGATAAATCTGCTTTTAAGTTATGTTACCATTCAAAATAGTATTAATTCTTTCCACGCTGTCCATCACGATTGGGGAGGTTAAACCCCATAATTCAAAAAACGAAACAATTGCTAGCGCTACTACTAATACCAAATCGCTCAAGAGCCGAAAAAACTCCTGAATTGGGTTGACACGTTGAAGCATTCTACTTTCTACATATCCTTTACTTCCTCGAGCGTAGCGTACAAAGTCTTCCGCAGGGAAGTGACGCTGAGCATGTTTGGAATTCGTCACGGAGATCGTCAAAATATCTAGGGCTGACACTCGATTCAGGCGTCGCCTAGTCAACGGCGATAAACGGTTGCTACTGTCTTTGGATTCCTGCTGTTTTTGGATACTACCAGGCAGAGCCTTTGTATCCTGTCCCAGTGTTCAATCCGTATTAGGAGCCTCAGTGATTCTTCGGAAACAATGAAATAATCAATATTGAAGTTTATGAGAGCTTGTGCTGCAAAAACATGGGGATTAGTGGGAAAATTGTAGCAGTATAAGTTGTCCAAAGAGGGGCTAGACATTAGGATGTACGACAAAGAAGAATGGACGGCACTTGCGGGTAGAGCTTTCCCCTTGCAGAGATTCTATGGATTGTGACGAGCGAGCAAGTCGTTCGTCATACTCTGGACTCATGCAGTTAAGCATTGCTGTACCATTTTGGGGACTTGAACAATTAAGAGTGAAGAAGCAAGGATCATCGGCTACTTCTTGAGTGTCATGCTCCATGTATCAGGTGTGCCAGCATTTTTGGGAAGGAGAGTGCTTATGCGAGTAAGAAAAAGCTCCTCGATGGGCAAATCGATAATAATTGCGGCGTCATCAATGGCAGCAACAGTGGCAGTAACGATGCGCCTGTGAAGAAGATTCCCTTATCCATTTTAGATATCGATGCTCCAAATCAAGCGCTCTAAAGTTGAAAGGCAAAGTGTACCCGCGATAGCGCCTAGTTGTGCTTATCATCTGAATTTTCATCACAATTGATCCATGACTGCCTTCGTCCCCACTGTTCTCCTGAGACTCTATTCCATCGAGTGAATGAACCGACTCACTCGTGTTGTCCTGCTCTTGATTTGTCCGCTGGACCACCTCCTGACCAGATTCATTATCAAGCTCAAATCCATTACTCTCAGGATGGATCACTTGCTGGAGGACCTGTTGAATCACCTCTTGAATCTCCTGGTCGCATTCGTGATCAAACTCACACTCATTATCCTGATGATGATTCCCTTGAGGATCCATTGTTTTACTGGAATGTGGTCCTATAACGATGCCTTTGGTAAAAATCCAGGTGGATATATTATTGCAATGCTCCAAAATTGTGTATGAAGTTGGAGAAGGTTAAACAAACAAATCGGAAGAGGGGGAAATCAAGGAAATGGAAACAACAAGTATAAGTGATAATGACAACCGCAACTGGAACATACCTTCTCATGTACTGGATGATGGAAAGAGCACACATGAGACTTAAGGTTGCTATGATACCTTTCCCCATGAATACCTATGCTATTGAGAAACGAGGACAATGATGGACAAAGAATTGAAGAAGACTGGAAGTCCTTCCCTGGAACAATCCTATGGATTCTCGAATGCTTCCACGACACCAAATCTTGCTACTTAGCAACGTGGAAAGGTTGATGCCTTTTTTTGGGGGGATCGGTTGGTTTTGACGCATGCCGATTCTATGGTTCGCATTTTCTGACATGGAACAATGTCAAGTCCATGCTGAAGTGCCTTTCTCTGACCAAGGTGTTTAATCTGAGAAATTGAGCAATATCAGCAATGTAGATATCAACTTCAGTCTTCAGCCTTTCTTTCAGCTAAGCCTTCTCTTCGTGTGAGGGTATCAGATAGTGTATTGGATGATGCACCTGCTTTTCTGCCTACGCCTTTGAAGGTCCTTGAAGATATCAAGAAAATGACTTGTGGCTGTTTCTTGCCTCTCCAGACGTCTCTGATACTGTTCTTGCCGCTTGTGAATATCGCCTCAACGACGACGTATTGAACAATCTAACTGCTCTCCTACCCACCTCTCAGTATTCTCATGGTCACTCAAGATCGAACATCTTGTGCTCCGGACCCAGGGGAATATGGTTCTAGAATAATCTAGAATGTAGATAGCTCGGAAGGGAATGGATACGGAACGGATATGGAGATATAATAGGTTTATCTTGACAATCAACACGAAGTACATATTGTTCAACCTCGGAGGATATAAGTAGATATTTGATCAAAATCCATCATAATACGATAGAATATCGAGGGCTTCGAATCGGTGAATTTACCCAAAGTCGACCAAATCAAGATGATACGATAAAACCAATCCTTGAGTACTTTGGTCAGTAGTTGAAGTGATACTCTTTAGTCCACCAGTCATACTAGAATAAAATACATTTACTAAGAATTTTGACTTCACTCGAGCTTCACTCTCTTTCTTGACTTTCTCAACCTTCTTATTAACCTTCTTTCCTCTCTTCCCCCTCGTCATCAAAATATGTAGTGCGATCGCCAAGCATTTTTTCTTCACAGCAACCAATCATTGTATGGAAGAACGAGAGACCATCCATCATCTTTTTGGCCTTTGGGTCTTTTTTGGTCCCGGTTCCCGATAGCCCAAAATCAAAACTAAGAAACCAACAACTCCATCCATTCAAAGGAACGAATTGGAAGAAAACAAACAACCAACGGATCCCTTTCCATAACGAAGCCTTTTTGATATTTGATAAATTCAAATTATCTTTCATCATCAATTACTGATTATTGATTAACGTTCCTAGTGCTCCGTTGAGTCCTAGATTCCGAAGGATTTCATTTATAATTCGTCCACGCCCTCTTGTACCATCTACCCACCTTACACACATCCATCGTCTTTAAAGCAAACCTACCGGTCTTTCAGGAAGCTAGAACGCATACGTTCTGGGACGAGCCGCTTCCGTCCCCCCACGGTTCTCTGCTCGATATAACACTTGTAATACATCGAAAGTCGCTCTGGCCAATATACCTAGGCACTTGGGACGGTCTTCTCGATAATCGCAGTGTGAACGGAACGAATCCCCATCTCGACGAAGACCTTAGCTTCAACAAGATCGACTCAGCCTCAACGCTAGGAATTACTTAATCTTCAGTAAAGGTACGTACCAATTCTCATACCCATGGTATTCTTTAACCGCTTCCTTCACTGCTTGAATATACAAAGGTGACTTGCTTCATCCCGCTCAAAAGATCATGCAGCTTTATGAAGGAGAATGTGTAGCCGAACTCATGCTTACAACTAGATAGACAGTTCATCACAGTTCACCACCTTTTCGACACAAAGCCTTCTTCAAAAGTCATACAAATTTGCTGTTACGATTGCATACAACTCGACCTGTCATTAGAACCATACGGCTTGTTTACTTCACCAATACCACCCTACGGTTAGCCATACGAATAACGTACACGATATTTACCCAAGACAATCAAGGCAGTGTTCGGTGATCTATTACAATCCCTCGTCGACACAAGAAGCAAATCTCCTACCTCTTTGGCTCATATTGACAGCTGAACGGCAGCGACATCTCTGAGTCATCCCGAAGTACACGGAGTTAATACTCGATAAAGATCTGCTGGGCTCACATATTTGAACTTGGAACGATGGGAAACCAACCTTCTAAAGGTTCGGGGTCTGCAACCCCGCGCAGAAGTGCATCTCAAACGTCTCTTGATAGAGGGTCGGATAATTTATCGTCTTATCCTTCATTCAGCAAAGCGGATACCAAGGAATCCAACAAATCATTCAGAGGCGCCCTTCGGTCGAAAATACCGGGTTCCAAGGACAGCCCAAGAAACTCGATTGCTGGAATAAGTAGCCTTGTAGACTCAAACGACAAATCCGATGCTGCTTCAATGAAATCGGGAAAAAGCGCTACATCGGGCAGGGCATCATCGGTGCCAGGCTCACCAACTTCACCTCAAGATTCTTCGGAAGATATTCCTTCACCAACCGATGATCTCAAACCTCCCCCATCGCCTGTTCAATCTGCTTCGGTGAAGTCTGGACATCATGATGTCAGCGCTGCACAACGTAGTGGTGAGGTAGATCATGTCTCCGATCAACCGCCTTCCGGTACAGTCAATCCTTACGCAGTTGGAGGCCGCGCTGGGCAATCTATACTGGTCAGGAGAGCAAATGAGATTAATCCTGTTGACACGGCTACCTTGCTAGCTGCTCCAATGAATGGATCCAATGAAACCTCACTCTCAACCTCAAACTCCGCACAAATCTCAATGGGTAGCTTGAAAGACAAAGATCTTGACGACTATATCTCGCGACTCTTGGATGCAGGATATCAGGGTAAAAGCACAAAGGGAGTTTGTCTTAAAAGTGCGGAAATCAACTCAATCTGTCTTCGAGCGAGAGAGATTGTATTAGAGCAACCGCCACTGATTGAATTGGAAGCCCCAGTTAAGATTGTAGGTGATATACATGGGCAATACTCGGACCTCATACGCATGTTCGAAATGTGTGGATTCCCTCCCTCGTCAAACTTCTTATTCTTGGGTGACTATGTCGATCGAGGAAAGCAGTCCCTCGAGACAATTTTGTTGCTCTTGTGCTACAAAATCAAATATCCCGAGAACTTCTTTTTGCTAAGAGGTAATCACGAATGCGCAAACGTTACTAGAGTCTATGGATTCTATGATGAGTGTAAACGAAGAGCTAATGTAAAAGTGTGGAAGACGTTTGTAGATGTCTTTAATTGTGTACGTAACCGCCTTTTGATCTAGTATGTGTGCCTTTTGACTAACTTTGTGACTAGCTACCTATCGCCGCAATTGTCGCAGGGAAAATCTTTTGTGTCCATGGCGGCTTATCTCCCGCGCTTAGCCATATGGATGATATCAGAAATATTGCTCGACCAACAGACGTTCCTGACTATGGATTACTTAACGATCTTTTGTGGTCTGATCCTGCAGATCAGGAAGCAGATTGGGAGCAGAGCGAGAGAGGCGTTAGTTACTCGTTCGGTAAGAAGGTCATTCAGGAGTTTCTGTTAAGACATGATTTTGATTTGGTCTGCCGGGCACATATGGTTGTTGAAGATGGTTACGAATTTTTTGAAGGTCGAGTCCTTGTTACGGTGTTCTCTGCGCCAAATTATTGTGGCGAATTCGACAATTATGGAGCCGTTATGAGTGTTTCGACAGAATTACTTTGCAGCTTTGAACTGTTGAAGCCATTGGACTCCAGCGCGTTGAAGAGCCAGATGAAAAAGAGCCGGAACAAACGAAATAGTATGGTCAACAGTCCTCCGCCGACCGGAACCTTTGCTCCACAGAGCGTATAATGAACTGTCGGATAATTCTCAAACAAATATAGACAAAAAGATTGCCCTGGATGGAAAACCCTATACATTCGAAGAAGAAAACCCAAAACAAGATGCGATGTCAAGAATTACGGAGCATGCCATGATTTACGCGCTTAAAGAGGTCATGCAAGAGTGGCCAAGTACATACAGGACTAAAACGTGACCGAGAAGAGATTTCAGTCACTTTAAAATGTCTAAGAGGTCGAGGCTCGTTTTTCACGGTATGGAGAAGGTCAAGATAGATAGTGGAGGCTGGAGGCTGGAAGCTGCCCGTAGATGTTATATGCACACATTTGATTTATTTTCTTTTCCTGCGGATAGTTTCTTATCCGCGATATCAACAGGCTCTCCCCTTTCTCGAAAGTACGACACGGAAACGGATACATTTTATATTGGCGTTATTTGTTTTGGTACGTCACGGATGGGGGACAGAAGATCACAAACATGAACTCTACTTTTCATTCGCCTCTGTAGAGTACACAATCGCTGTTTATGAACATACAGATGGATAGGTGGGTGATCGACGGCCGTATGTATGCTGGGTTAGTGGTGTATCTGGTATTCATAATATTTGGGGCGGAGGTCAGAGTAGAACTCAGCGGCATCGCTGGAGTTGGGAGTTGTTGGGAGGGGTGAGATGGCATGGAAACATGGTAGCTCTTGAGCATCGTGTTGATTGACTCGACTTACTCATCAATTGATGCAATCGATAGATGACGAAACGATATGAGATTATATGCGTTCTTCAATTTCTGATCTTCATACATGCGTGCTCATTTGATTGATGTGAATAAAAGTTTTGTATCTTTCATTTCTACCTCTGGTTCTGTGTTTTTCTGGACGAAAATCAGAGCAGATCAGGCTCTTCAACGCAAAATTCCAAAATCGTGATCTCGTCTTGTGATTAGGACGTTTAAGTTGAAAGGCCTACCTACTGTAGGTACCTAGGTAGATAAGCATATGTTCTTGGCATGGAAGCTTCCAAATCTCTTCTGTTCTCGTCCAAACTTGTTTTGCCAAGAAAATCTACAAGTTGTTACTGTGGGAAGACTTCCTACGGACTTTGTGAGGAGTTTGATTGCGCAATTTGGGGTTTGACGGTAGTTTTATATTGCTGATATTCATATCCTGGTGTTCATTTGAGATGAGATGAGATGTCCAGGGAAATGGGGTGATGCCTCGTGAGTCCCGATCTATCTGTTCTTGGGGAATGGATGAGTTTGTAGTCCCGAGGAGTAGGTACTCTCGGTACCTACCTATGCTCTACATAGTTGTTAGGATGGGCTGGAAAGGTACTCGCTAAGCGGGAGGTTGGATATGGGGAGGGGACCCAGATTTGGGGGATGAGGAGGTGAGTGAAGTGGTTTGTGAAAGGATTGGGGTAGGTAGTGCAGATTGATGGGATAGAGATTTATTATGTGGAAGTTGTGGAAGACTTGGGATTGTAAAGATGGGTTTGGGAGATGAGATGGTGGAAAAACGGGTTGTGGGATTTTGTTATTGATTTTGTTGTTGATTTTGTTAATTATCTGTAGCGAGGGGATAAAAGGAGAATGAACCAAAGCTTTATGATTCGCGTATTGTCGAGTATTGAAGCTTTCTACCTAGTCTTAGGGATATTTTGTTGGATCTACAGTTCTGGGGAATAAGATTCTGTAGGTCATGCGCTTAGGAAGGTAGCGTGTAGGAAAGGCCATCTGAACAGTCATGGTTTATCTGGGGCTCGGAGAGATTTTAACAATGACGAGATAATAATTGATTAGGAGCAATAAATAATAGAGGTGATATAAACAAAATTCGTGTGTAGCAAAATGAATAATGGGGAGTATAGATAAACTTGGTTATATCAGACTAAAATTTTTGATCAATTAAATCCGGTATAAAAAAAATTCCAATATAAAAAATGGTGGTTCAAGTTTTCTAATCAAAATTTATATCCGATTTCGAGCCGATTTCAACTTCAAACCCCGATATTTTCAAAAAAAATATTATATAATAACAGCTAATTAAGCTTACTCATCCAAAATACAACTTATTTAGTCAAATCTACTACCAAAATTTATACCGAATTTGTAAAAAAAAGTATCCGATATATTGGTTTTGATTGAAATTCCAATATTTATATACAAATTTCAAAAAAATTACTAAAAAAGTCCGGTATATCCAAGATTCTGGTATATCCCAGTCCGGTATAGCCAAGTTTATCTGTAATCGTGTATTCAACCGATATAAACTGTGCATTGCCACACAAGATGGTGTTTTCCATGTGTTACTGACTCTAAGAATACTCGAAATTGTAAAAAAGATTGAGAGTACAGCAAAATAGGAATACCGGTCTAATCTACAGCTGGATGATATCAAGAAGGCATGGCTTTGTAAACTTGCTCTGACTTTTTAATCCTGAAGTCACCGAGAAAGAAGATCGTGACCAATAGTCGACCTCTTCAAACTTCATCCAACATATCAAGGACTTGAGCTTCCTGAGAATTTCCAAGTCTCCCTTCCAATGGCCTTTTACTCAGAATCAGGCTCGGAAGCAATTTCCGAGGCTTGAGTTCAATCTTTACTGGCAGATGGCAATCCCTCTTCGCTCTCAGCCTCCCGAGTTTCAACCAACCCATAAGAAGTGGATGGGGATCTCTGATGAATATAAGGAAACCATGAGAGGAACCTTTCCAGTGCCGATGCAGGAATTGATTTCTCGGATCTTGAGAGCTCACCATCTTCTGTATACTCATTGGAGATTGGAAGGAGCCGGCTAAACGAATTGACGTTCTCTGGAGATGTGTCCTTGAAATAATTGTAGCAGCCAGTTGAGAGTATGACTACCAATCCACCCATTATCTTCCACGCCGTGAAGCCCGATGATCGCAATGCTGGGAATATGACATACTGAGTTGCCGCAATCGTGAGCAGACTGATCGAAGTTCCCACCAATTTCGTAAGATTGTCCCTTTTCCGCAACATGGCGGCAACGATCAAGCCGACTCCAGATGTCAGACATGAAAAATAGATAGCAATCGTTGCGGTAGATGTTACCGAGAGATTCGAATTCGTCCCCCGATCAGTCGTCATCCAAGTAGCGATGGGGTATGAGACGATGGAAAAGAACACTCCCCACAGGTAAAGCCAAAGTTGAGATTCCCAAAAGGACCCAGTCTTGGTAAGAGACTCACTAGCAATGCTAGCGATTGCAGAAAATACCGCTATCACCAATCCTGCCACAGGAGCCACGAGCCAGCCCTTTGTGTCATTGCCCGAGGGAATATTGAAGAGGAAGAGTCCAAAACAGAGGAATCCAAGAGATATCCACGATCGAGCGTTTCCTTGCTTCCTAACCCAGAAATGATGCAGGATCGCCGTCGCTGGAATTTTCGCAAGCATACATACTTGGAGAAGACTCGGCGATGTGGAAGGCAGAATCGTGAAATATATCAGGTTGTTTATGAGGTAAAAGGCCGCTGGAACACCGTATTGCAAAACATCCCTGAAGTCGTTCCTGTTGAACTTTTTTCTTATCGAAGAAAGACCTTCCTCGGAATGATTGATAATTATAGCTGCGATGGCAAGCTTTAGAGTTTCGGAAAGAAGTGCAATCAACGATGGAGTTATCTGAGGAGCCGTGTGAAAGGCAAAATATGCGTAGTTTGCGCGTATGGTTTCTCCAACGATATAGATTGGGAGGAGGTTGTCGGCGAAGGAACTCATGATTCAATGGTATGAGGAGAATTAAATGGAAAGATTGAATACAGAAATGAAAGAACACATCTTCCAGTGGAAAGCCTTGGCTGTCCTTACTTATTATCAGTGTTCTAGAAGCAAGTAAGGGGCACAACAGAAACGGAGAATTTGTCTCATTATTTGTTGTTTTGATCTATTTTCATCAGCTGGCTTTTCCATACCAAATGTGATCGATCGTGCTAGAAAGGTGGAATATGCACAGGATACCTTTATCGGGCAATTGAGGTCGACAACGATTGACACAAGTAATTATTTTCTTCAAGAATATTGACCTATATATACATACATCTCACGATAATGATTATGACGAGAAGGAGGGAATGGATAAAATATGAATGACTATGTGCATATGTGCAATGGGCACATGATAAAAGAAAGATACCAAATATAAAACTTCTCATCTCTAATTCTTACTTGATCAATTGAGTGCTCAACAAGATCCCATGAGATAAATAGATGTTACATTTATCTACCGACTCTAGATCTACATAGCGATCGACGCACAAGTGAGTACAGAGGGGTTATGCTTATGTAAGATATCACCTAACAACTTGTAGCTCCAAAAAATATATGAGGGGCAAAAATGGACACTAGCAATCACAACAACGTGGATTGACATCGCGTCTAATCACCAAGGTATGTACAGAGTATATATTCCCTACTTTCAAGAGCAGAGCCCAAAAAAACATCAGACCCCCAAAAAAACAGAAAATTTGAATTTTGGGGCGTTGCCCGGGATTGAACCGGGGACCTCTTACATGGAGAATTAATCAAGAAGACTAATAAATCCCTAAGCAAGAATTATACCACTAAACCACAACACCTGGTTGATTGGCAGTCCTTATTTAAAGAGCAATATATACTACATTGGTTACCATTCTTACTTGCATATCTCGTAAACAAGCATCTTACATTCTTATCCCATGGTGAATACAGGCATCATTTTATCATGTTTTACTATATTCAGATTCCGAGCTTTTAATTACAAAATTAAGTACTGGAGTTGTTCGTTTCGTTACCTAGGTAGGTAAAGCATTCGTTCTACTCGTGTCAATAGTATGTAAGCATCCATGATATCAATGAATTTACCAGTCGATGTATGAATTAACGAAACACACACTTTTCACTTTCTAATTTTTAACAAGTTCATTCTCCAATGATTTGATCTCAAATTTTACATTTTGATTATTCAATATGTATTGAATAATTGTAATGATTCCTAAGATATACAAATTGATATATTCTAATATATCTATAAGTCAATTTTTTGTAGTGTTTTGTTAGTTCGTACACCCACTACTAACCTAACCACATTTCAACATCATCTAGATTCACCTAATATACCGGATATATTTTCACAATATAATTTGAGATAAGTAAAGAATTTCTAATTATTTTCTACGTCTTTTAACATTGTACCAACCCCAGCGTATGCAGATTGAGCTATCTCGAGCTATCTCAACTCGACCATTTGGGACAGCATCTAACATCGACTGATCTTCTGAACTTCATTCTAGGATAGCATCTACTGGTAGGGTAGTCCAAATGCATACATAATTAGTTGACCTGCAATTGTCATCATTACTGATCAGCAACTGTAAAGGTAAGTGATTTGCCCCGCACTCACTGACGTGTAGGCTTTGTAGGAGAAGATCCATTGGGGGTGACTACAAAACACGGCATGGCATATATTCGACGAGATCGGTGTTATGGGAAGCTATATCTGCTTCTGTTTTTAGCTAAACAAGTATTGTCACAGATGTCAGATGGTGTCACCTTTACCCATCATCTCACGAGATTGTTCCAGCAAGATTGAATCCTTCTCAGCGGGCCAGTGTTTGCAGAAGATGTAAAGAAATTTGAATTGATAATGAAAGCTTAGGAACTATATAAGTGTTGCATAACCAATTTATTAACCGTGAAGCCAGCCTCTTATCACATCATAAACAGAAAGTTTCCCTTCCGTCCTCTTCTTATTTACCCGACACGATCACACCTGGGACCGACCGTCACGGGCACTCTGTAAAAACTGGACCATGAGTAGAGACTCAGTTGATACGTTGTCGTTTCTCCCTAGACCTGCGCGGCTCCAAATAATAATCTATGTCTCTCGATGTACTATCAGACTCCGGTGCCGCTGCTGGTGGATTTAATAGCGAAGAGATTGAAATGGGTTTGGTGTCAAGAGGATGTGCTGCGACAGATGGACCGGCAATGATAGCTTGTGTTGCGATGTCTGGATCTGCTTTAATAATTCTTGGCCCGGCGTATGGGTCAACAGGAGCAGTCCTTGGCTCGGTTGATAGGTTGACAGTGACAGTTCTTGAATCAACGACATCCCATTTAAAAGGGCCAAGCGCGGCATTTAGAATTTGGTTGGCTACAAAGTCTGCCTCGAGCTGGTTTTATAGCTCCATGATGCCTTCATTCTTCAAATGGGCGATTGCTTCATCGAATTCTACACCTTTTAGAGAGTTTGGATTCTCCCACCTACATTATTAATATGCTGATCTTAAGGGGAAAAAGGATATCGACTTACATATCGTCTGGTATCTGTGGGATCAAGAATAGGGCGCCTTTATCAAGAGCCTTACATATTTTATCGTATCTCGATCCAGCAGTAACCCAAATTTGTAGGTTCGCTTTGATGACGTCCACCTCATCAGTGATTTTGTCGCATCTTGTGAATGCTGTGATCAGCCGTTGATGTAGAATGCTATGCAATTTATATGACATTACTTTCTGCCCATGACTAAACAACGACGCTAGCTGGTACAAGAAGCTAACGTGGAACCTTCGAAAGATGATGTCTTGCGCCTGTCGCAGGCGCGAATTGCGAACTACAAGGTATGACTCAATAGCGATATCTTCAGCTGACCGATTGGCATTCGAAATCTCAAAGGGCTGCCAAAAACGGTAGGGATTCTCCTTCCATATTTGATAGTGATTTTGTACACTAGGCGGTAGAGAAAAGTTGCGAGTAATGACGAGTGCCAGCGCTGGACATTTAGCCCTCTTTCTGGTGTTGTTGGTCTTACGTAACATTTCCTGCGCAGCCCTTTTGTATTTTGTAGGTAGAGATGTGAGAATATCGCAGAGAAAGCTTGTAAACTGTAAACAAAGTTATATCTATCTCTCCTGACAAAATGTAGAAAACGGCATCACTTACCTCTTCCTGATCTAACAAAAATTCTACGGTATGTTCTACATCGTAAACTTTCAGCTTTTGAATAATACTACCGACGGTATGCTTATCATGCGACATGCTGAAACGAGGAGGGAACTTTATCAGTGCCACAAGACTCTAGGGAATCGATCGTCTGGAAAGCGTATGGAGAGATCAGGGGGCTGCGATAAAAGAAACCTGGAGAAATTAAATTGAAAGAGCCGTTTGGATGTTTCAGCTAAAGGATATGTAGAGGAAGCTAGAATAATGGTTCAGTTCTCTAATGAAGAATTAACTGCAGAGATCAGAAGAACTTATAATTTATAAGAAAATAATCATGAGCTGAAAACGGGATTGGCTAATCTTCCGAGCTTTTGCGCTTAGCTATATTCACCCAGTGTCCCAAGTAGTTTGCGAAAAGGGTTTAGCGACAGTGACAACGCACTTTTCAGGGCCTTGTTAGTAGTAAATTGTTTTCGCTTAAGATACCAGATGAGTTACAAAAGGAGGTTATCGCATGGGCTTCATGCGTAATTTCTCTTTCAGCTCCTAGGTCACCAAATTATGTTCATTTCCAATCCTAGACGTCTATGAAAAGAATTCGTAGGGGATTTAGGACAGGCTCGAGACAGGACCACAGCAGTTCACATTTCCTGGTATGTATTATTAACGAATCAACCTGATTGGTTCCGGTAAAGGGAAATTAGCGCCCGAATTTTCCATCGCTTTTAATTCCTCTAGCTGCATTGGTTTTATGTGCTCGCCTCGTTCGTGGTATATGGTAGGAATCAATCTTGGACCTATTTGTCATTGCGTACCAGGTGTCAATGGTTATCTGTGATGTGTAATGATGATATCAAGCTGTTATATTCAAATGACCGATATTCATTCATTTATATATGGTGAGATAAGTTGTCCTTAGCGAAAGAACGAGCTTGATAAACTTCGATTGATGCATGGTAGCCTGATTCATAACTGACTTAAGAATGAAATGCCACGTTCCCTTTCTGTACTTTTCTTTCTCCAACATAATACTTATTTTTATACTTGGAAATAATCATCGGAATATTGACCGCCATTTTCGACAACGACCAATCAACAGAGACCTCAAGCAATAGCCCAAATTCAAACCTAGTTTCTTATGGGCGAAGTCGAATAGTATTAATTGTTACTATGAGTATATCTTGATACGGAGAGCCAAATTATTTTTGAAAATTTGAGACCAGAGGTGCGCAGAGAGAACAAGTATACCTAACGCCAGCGAAGAGGGGCGAAAATGCTGGGGCGGGTGTAGATGGACATGTCGTTGTAAGCAAGTAAACGACATTGACAATGTGGGGCTAACAAATAAGATCGAGATGGAAAGATGAGAGGATGGAATGGGCAGATGAGATAGCAGATAGCGGAGGCTGGCTGCAGGTCAGAGGAAATCATAATTGCTTATAGGCAAGTTTGAATCTTTTCTTGGATCACAAAGGTGAACAGCTAGGTCATACACTCTCAAAGAAATTGGGGGTAACAGTACGCATTGCAATATCACTCTTTCATGAGGCAATACGCCCCCTTTGAGGTGAGATTCGCTTCCGATAAGTCATGATCCGCCATCTATAACTTCCTCTCGCACGATGCAGACTGATGTAAACGCATTCATGGCAACACACTTGCGTGACTGCTAATGCTCCAGGCGTGTTGGACAGAAGTACAGTTCTAACTGGAGCTAGTATACTTATAAAAGCGAAGAATTAACTGCATCTCAATCTTTCAACGGTATCAAGTAGTATCTCAAAAGTATCTTTGAGCATGTTCTTGATCGTTCACTTCGTAGACTAGTGCTGAGTGGATCAAGGTACGATGAGAGACGCTCAGCGATCGACGAGATGTAACAATGGGGCATCATCAAATTTGATGGGTGCAGTGGAGAACGGACGAAGCGGTTTGAAATGGTAAGGCTTGGAAGGAAAAGAGAGGGCGAGTTTGTTCTTCTCGGAGCAAAAGGATTAAATAACGTCCGAAGCTATGTTTTTCAACATGATCGTCCGCAAGTTTGTGTTTGTGATGGGCATCTAAGACCGCATGCTTCAATTGCACGCAAGATTGCGAGATAACACCAAATCCAATAACTGTTAAGGTAATTGTTGGAATCTATAACGATCAGAAGGTCGTCGTGGGAGAATGATGTCCATCTTGGAATTGAAGCCAACGCGTGATGGAGATATTTCAAAGGGTTGTTTGTATGCATGCCCCAAACGGTTTATGGTCAATGGTTGAACTTTCCATAAATTGATTGGCTGTCGTCTTCATCTCGAATAATGAGGGAAGTACATAGTCGGCATCGAAATAAGTCATGTAAGCAAGAACAATACGATGTCTTGTAGACAGACATATTGTTCAAAACACAAGATACTTTCTTTCCCCGCCAAAGAAGGCCTAGTGCGTTGAAGTGGCTCAGTGGGGGGTGACTTTTGAAAGTGGGGCACAATAGCTCTCACTCTCATTTTTCTACGACACAGGAAGGAGAGAGACGGAATAATTATATCGTACTCTGCACCTGCCTAGTTGGGTAGGGAGGTAATTAATCGCATATAATACAAATTGTACCAATTATTCGTGCACCTTATTGTTTTGTTCCTTCGATTCTATGACACAAGTGTAATTTAATATCATCAATCACGTCAAAATAGAAAACGGGCCAAATATGTATAATCTAGATCGATGACAAACGGACCGACCATTAGCATTTTGGCTCTCCGGCTAAAATGAAATGGTTAGCGCCATTGAAATCTCTTTCCTCTGTCGTGATTTGTGCCGTGGACTAAATTGAACATCGTAGTGGATATTCTCGGGAATATAAAGGCGGCACAGTACGGTGTACTAAATGACTGGCTAGGTATCGTACAGTGTGACTAGTATCACTTCCATCTTCACTTGTTTCCTTCTTCCCAAACCCATCCAGAGGTAATATTTAGTCAAGTACGTACTAGATAACCAGTGACAACATGGTTCACAATGGGGAAGACAACAAGAGTGTCATAATTGAGGCACGAGATGATGCTCAATTGGTCAGTATTCGCTTTATACTTCAATCAATCTCGATGATGGATGACATTCAAACTAATCTTATCTACTCGATCAGGAAACTCTTGGCTACAAACCCGTCAGTCAATTTTTTTATCCAAAATACAACGACTCAAAGACTCACAAAAATGATATAGGTGTTACACCGAACGTACACTCTCTTTGAGAACTTCTCAACATCCTTCGCTGCCCTGTACTTTGTTGGAGGTGTAAGAGTTACTTACACCACTGGAATCGCCTCCGGAGGTCCTTTAGCTTATTGGTTAGTTGCGCACCTGAAGTCTAGAACTTTTCACATGACTTCTAATACAATACTTTTGACTGTATAGGACGAGTTATCTTGTAACGTGCTTTTTTACCTTCATAACTGCAGCCGTCATAGCAGAAGTCTGTTCTGCGTCACCTTCAGCTGGTTCCATCTATCTTTGGGCAGCTGAAGCTGGAGGAGCCAAGTATGGTCGACTTTTAGGATTTGTTGTTGCCTGGTGGAGTACAACTGCTTGGATGACCTTTTGTGCAAGTAAGCTCAACTCGGATTCATTATTCCCCAAAATTTATTCTAATTACTTGCAGGCAATACCCAAGGAGCTGTCAATTACATGCTTTCGGTAAGTTAACGTTCACGTGATATTCCCACAGCTCTACGCGCGAGTTCTAAACGTCATTCATTGCTGGATGTTGTCTGATATCTATTAGGAAATCGTTGTCTTCAACGTTGATTTTCCAACGGATACCAGTGATATCAAGTTCCGAGCAGTCCAATGGATTTGTACTGAGGTTCTCCTTGCACTAGCCGCAATCGTGAATTTTCTACCACGTGAGTTGTCACACTTAATCGGAACAATTATTGAATATTGACATATGAATCAGCTCGTCTTTTTAAGTATGTCTTCTGGGTATCGAGCTTTTTAGTCATGCTTGATTTCCTTCTTAACCTCATCTGGTTACCAATAGGAGCTGCCCGAACCATCGGTTTCCGAACCGCAGAGGAGGCGTTTATGACAACTTACAATGGAACCGGTGCACCTGCTGGATGGAATTGGTGTTTGTCTTATCTCGCTACTGCTGGTATCCTCATTGGATTTGACGCTTCTGGACACGTTGCGGAAGAAACCAAAAACGCTTCGATCACAGCCGCCAGAGGCATATTCTGGAGTGTGATTGTAAGTGGAGTAGGAGGGTTTGCCACCATCATTCTATTTCTGTTCTGCACACCTGATCCAGATACTCTGTTCTCTTACGGCTCGCCTCAACCATTCGTACCTCTCTATGCCGTTGTCTTAGGACAAGGTGGACACGTCTTCATGAACATCATTGCAGTGGTTGCACTTTGGTTCAATACCGCAATTGCTATTGTCGCTGCATCTCGACTTGTCTTCGCAGTGGCTCGTGATGGTGTTCTTCCATTCTCGGGTTGGGTATCACGCGTTTCATCTGAAGGTCAACCCCGAAACGCTGTCCTTGTAATTTGGGGTTGTGCCTCGCTTGTGACTTGCACCATCTTACCTTCTGCAGTCGCATTCACATCCCTCATATCCGCTGCTGGTGTTCCATCGGCAGCCGCATATGGACTTATTGCTTTTGGAAGATTTTTCTTGACACCAAATACATTTCCCAAGCCAAGATGGAGTTTAGGTAGATGGAGTAGACCATTTCAATTCATCTCAATCTTTTGGAATGGTTGGGTTGTGGCAATCCTTTTCAGTCCTTATGAATTCCCTGTCACTGCAGCTACATTGAATTGTAAGTAACCCTCGACCATTTCTACAACTGCTCATCCCTCCGCCATATACTGATACAACACAGATGCGCCAATAATCATGGCAGGTGTAACAATCCTAGCGCTGATTTCCTGGTGGTTTACACCCGTTGGAGCATGGCTTCCCCGAGAACGCATATCACATTTCGTGGAAAGTGAAGGAGCGCCTGCGGAAGGTCTCCGACAAGAACCGGATGAACAGCTTCAGGTGCCTGAGGTAGAAGGGGATGCGGTCCCAGCTACCTATTCTGAGAAGTGAGATACTCGATGATCGCTTTGACTTTTTCTTTTGAAGAATTAAGATACTGATCTTCTTTCTGTGTATTAAAGTGGAGGGCTTTTAGATGGGACCGCGCAGGAACAAAGAGATCCATGAACACGTTGATGCGAGAGTAAATAGATTTGAAAGAACGGCAATCGTTGCAGCATATATTTGAGAATGGCTTCATACACATAGAATAATAATACCTAGATCTTTCGATGCCAAATCAGCCATGGATTTTATGAGATCACTGGCCTTCAAATGATCAAGATTGCAATTCGCAATGTGCAATTATTAGCTTTTGAGTAGCTGATGCGATGTGGTACACTGGGCTTTTATGAAGTAACAACTCGTCTTGCCGCATCGGGTTTTTACTCTTTATATTGCCTGTTGTAATTGGCAACCGCTACCTAGGTTGTGGCTGGACCCCAACGTTCTTTCTCAACTTGTCCAAACATCTCTACCCCAAAGAATGAACCAAGCCTTCCTCACAGCCCACTGCACTTCTCCAATGCACATCCAATCCTACGCCTGTGTGGAAACAGCAGGACCTGTCCACTCCAATTCCCAAGGTTTGACACCAATACGCACACCATTCTCATCAACATTGACGCATCGAGAGCACTTCTTATGTTCGCATTCGCTATTGACTATGAGAATTTTCTGCTCCTTTCCCCGAACGACACCGATCTTCTGTTCTTCTCTTGTGCAGGTGGGCGCATGAGATGTATGCTGACACTATACATATATTTTAGTTTGTGTAGATCGCAAGGAAATGGGAAATGTAACGGCAAAATGTGTAAAAAGGAGAAAGGGACACTAACCTGGCAACAGCGGAAGAAAGAAGCAGTTGTGGATTTGTCATCGACGACTTCAGTCTGGGCGCTTGAATCTTCTGAGGATGGTTCGGCAGACTGTTGCAGGATGTCGGATGCGCCATCGAGGAGAATGCTGGTTTCAATGTGGGATTGTCTCTTCTCGGATGCGCGGGCAAATAATCTGGACTCGGAAGCTTCGTCGTTGGGCTTTGATTGCGTTAGCTATGTCTTTTGGAAAGGGTGGAAAGAGGAGGGATCGCGTGATGTCTCCTTCCTTCTCTCTTAGGCACTCAAAGTAGATCGATAGAGATTTAAAGGCATATTGACAATGAGAAGAAAATCCTAGATTAGAGTAAGGATAGAAGATAACATACCATGCTATTGAGTAAATTCAAGATGGAAGGATTGAAAGAACTGGTGGGATTATTGCTTTCGTAGAGAATCGCTCGATTGCGCATGATGATTGCCGTTACGCTATTCTCAGCAGAGACACCAGTCGCATTGCGAACGGCGGGGGCAGAAAATGATGACATGTTGGCAGATTAATTATTGGGAAGTACAGTAATGACAATAAATGGCATCAAAGAATCCTTTTCCAGGGATTAATTGATGGGAGAGTGATTCTTTAAAAACAACTTGTGTTGGAAAGATGGTGCTTGTGTTTTGAAGAAAGGGGATTTTCGGCTCGGGTTCCTGCTCTTTTATTGGCTGGAATTTTGCTGGGGAAGCTTCAACTGTGTTGTTTTATTGCAGTGGTTTTTTTGATCTGCTCTTGGCTATATTGTTGAACTGGTACAGTAATAAACAGGTTAACTGATGATCTCAACAATTCACTGCTTGAATTGAAGGCCTGGTGATTAAAATTATTGATGGCTTTGCAGTCAAAATAGTGGCTATACAAAGGTGTGATTTCTACTATTTATATGGTTTGAAGAGAGGGTCTGGCCTGTAGTATGAGAATCTTCTAACGACTCCAGAAACTAGACACTATCATCTCATTTCCACTTGTCGAATCTTTGGTGAGAGTCTTTTAGAAGCAGGAATAAGACAATTAAGTAGCTGACATATTCGACAAGATGTCTTAGTTCACCATGTTTCTTATTCAATTCGTTTCCTATATTTCAATGGGAGAAATTAATAGCACTGAGGTATTGAATCAGATTTCAGAAATCACAGTATTTTGTCCCAAATCTTATTTTTTTTTCTCCCATTAGGAACTGATAGCTATCACATAGCTATCACACCCCTGTATTACCTTACAAGGTGAGAGGCTATTTCGCAGTTTGAACAGCATGCTCCTCAAAGAACTTCTAACTTCTATTCAAAAGCGAGCTTAAACAATCTACAGGTATTTACTGTTATTTCTCGATATTTTGTAGTGGCAAATGGACATCACAGTTACTTAAGGTGAGGTCTACAAGGTAAATATTCATAATATCACATCTGGACTTTTATGACGGGAATGGAGTACGTATAAAGATGATGATTGTATTATTAATAGCAACGATCTCTGGTTTTATTTGAGACTCATGTAAAGTGTGAATATTGTCACGGGGATCCATGTGACATTTGCAACAACACCAAACCACACCAAGTTTTTCAAAAAAGGATTGATGAAAGATTCAAGAGAGAACGATGTTTAAAGATAGAGGCAAAGAGTGCACTGCAAAGTCAAGAGCATGAAGACCAAAACAACTTATTCATGATTGCGAATACAAGGCAAACGCATCTTCTATGATAGCACAAAAAGAAGCTTCATTCTGAATGGAAAGCATGTTCCATTCACCACCAGTCCAACATCCATCCAATACCCTTCCAACACCCGTCCACATCCTTCTTATTGACTTTGCCATTGAGAAGATTCAGAAGCCCTGATTTGGTCTCTCAATGGGCACTCCGAGTCAACTCCCATCTCCTGTCTTCCCTTCATGTACCTGGATTGCTACCATTGCTGGCTTCTTTGGCCTGTTTGTTGAAAATGATGATGCTTTTTGTTTGTGCATCTAACCATTTTGCTTCTGCCTTTATTTTCCGGGTTTCTGCATTGATTTTTCTGATCGATGCTCTCTTCCTCTGAAGTTGAAGGTCAAGAAGTTTGTCGAAATGTTGCTTCTGTGCTGGCATCTTAGACATCATAAATAATATGCGATGCAGTACTCGTGATTCGAAGTTAGGTTCTTGTTGAAGTGATGGTGTAATGAAGTAACTGATGTGAATTGTGGTACTGAGTTGAACCCATTTTTGACACTCATGAACAGGATAATATATAATAAGTATATGTCTTTGTGAGTTATGGTCTGAAACGCCTACGGCACAATAGGATTGTAGTAGAACTTGACAGTATCTCCCAGCAACAAGACATCAAACAATGAAAGAAAGTTCTGCAACTATACCAAGAAACGTTCCGATTCAATGTAATTCCTGCAAAACACCATGCGTGAGCTACTATAATGTCAAAGAACTTGGTAAAAAAAATCAAATTCTGCAATAATGCCCAATTTCTTCGAAGGTCTAGAAACATCTATAGAGCTGTATCTCAAGTAAGGAGGTGCAAGTAACCTCTTTGGGTGTCAATTTACAAGCTCACAATACATTTGTACTAAATAATGGAGACTTCGAGATCTTTGGGGCGAGTCTCTGTGTCCAGTTAGATCTGGATATTTATGTTATGACATCTCACAAAGCCTCGGGAAAGCCACAGTCCATTCTCACTAAGCATAGCTATGTCCATTGAACGAAAGAGAATTGAACGAAAGAGAAGCAGTCAGAAAAAAGACCGCAAGTTTATCGAATTTCCAAACCTTATACATTTCGTGGAGAAATCCAAGTCCACATTCCCCTACTTCCCAACTCTCCGCTCTGAGCTCTCCTATGTCTTCTCCGTAATATATGTAGTAACACTCTCATGCTGACCATGGGAGATAAAAAAGTTATGAGATACGTGTACCGTAATGATTTTAGCTTCATTTGACCTCTCAGTAATGGTGTTCGTCTCGCACTAGAGTTCGCTTAGCCAAGCAGCTTAGGGAGTCCGCCATCCCTAGCTTCATCCACACTTTGAACGTATTCAATTATCGACACTAAGTTTACTTCAAAATCTGCGTCATTCATATCTTACGGCACGGATATAAATTCTCATACAGCTCGGGTCACTCACATTCAATATATCACCATTTTTTCCCCCCATAACGACGCTGTACCGAAGCAGAAAATCCCGTACATCTCGAAATATTCTCTTCTGTAATTTTTAATAAAATTAGATATATTTTCATAATCATCCTCATCTATCAAGACTGAAACTCTCAAAACATCAAGTACAAATAAAACCTCTCCAATGTATCATTCACAGAGAACTCTCAGGCTCAATTCGAAGATGGCGCCTGGACCGAGTCCCTTGTCTGCCTCATTCTCGGACTCGGAAGGCGACCACCCGCAGCGTCAGAAACGTGAAGATCTTTCTCCAGAGCTCATAAAAAGTCTCAAGCAAGCTTGTCGAAATCTCGAGAGACGTATGATTGAGGAAGAAGAGAAGAGAATGTGGGCAGCGGTTACAGTAGGAAAGTCGATTAAGGCGACGAAGCGATGGAAAGGAAGAAGTCCTGCAGGAAGCGGGAGCTCAGAGAATCGAAGGAAAAATTGAGAGAGGGACTTTTATTCACTTATTCTTGCAATATGGATGATACAGTTGGCATTTTGTAGTAATTTGGGTGCCGGTATTCTATGCTATTAGACTATACACAGGAAGGTGAAGTGTTTGGAAAGTTATTAAAGATGGAGAATATTGTACCATTTCAACATTCAATGAAATTCAATATATCATCAATTTTTTACCCGATCGATTCAAGATATAAAATTTACTTGTTCTTGAAGATATCAAGTGACTGTCATGAAACGGACAATGAGAATTTTTAATTTAGTTTAGATTATTGAACGTGCTATTTACCAATGACACATGAATCCGTCTCTCATTAAATGTTAGGCTTAAGCTAGTAGGTTAGTTGATTTTCTATCCAAACTAAGCATATCCATATAAATCTTTTCAGTTTTCCCCCCTCTCGTAATTATCATCGAAAACATCAACTATCCGCCCCTTCAAATCTCATTATAAGAACATATAGCTACTCTACAGTTGTCTTAATATCTTAAAATATCTTATTATATCACAATTATCTAGCTGTGTTGGCACCTATTACTGCATCGTGGGAAACAAACGTCTACAAAATGACTTCGCATCTCAAAGATTTAAACATTCTTCAAACAGGAAGCTGCAAAAGTTCAGAAGCTCATTGCCAGTCATGCTGGGAAGATAAAGTCATCCACACACTTCAACAGAATTTTGGGTTTCCTTCTAAAGTGGCATCACAACCACCACAATGCAGTTGCGAATTCTTTCGAGCTGGTAGCCCCGATGCTTCTAGAGACTGCATAATCGTATCCATGGACCTCGAGATAAGTAAAGAGCAAACCCAACTCAACGAAATCGGCATCTGTACGCTAGATACCAGAGACCTTCAAAATTTTAAGCAAAAACCGACGCCTGACACGAATAAACTCCTATCGACATACAGCTTTGGACTCCATCATTACAAAACAATCAGCAAAAGATTCCGATATGGCGAGGCAGAATACATGGAAGAACATAAAGTCAAGGATTTGCTTCATCGGGTCTTACGAACTGGAAGCCCTTTCCCTCAGTCAACGGAGACCCGTCAAGTGATCCTGATAGCCAATGGGATTTTCCATGATTTGTTCAATTTGAGAAAGATGGGATTGATGCCGGATCTCAGTGAGTTCCCAAACATCATGGTAGTTGATACATGCGATCTTTTTAGGCGTCTTGTCAAGGAAGAGATGAGAGCACGTCTCTGGGTGATTCTAAAATTCTTCCACATCCCATATTGTTATGATTCTCTTCATCATGGTGGCAATGACGCAAACTTGACTCTAAAAGCTCTCATCATGCTCACTATAGAGAGCTGCAAGAACTTTAGTTGGAGTCCGGAGCAAAACCAGAACAGGGTATTGTTGTTGCTCGTTGCTCGTGAGGCAGCGCCCCTTGCCGAATGGCAGCTGCGAAAAACGACGAAGGAAGCAACGATCGCCAAAAAGAAAGCGTTCCGAGAAATGAGGTTCAATCTATGGGCGGATAATGGCGATAAAGACGATGCCTGTTTTGGATTCCTCCTTGAACTCCAGTAAATAACGTGCCCGTTTGTGTTTGTGCTATTTGATGCATATATACAGCATGTTGTATTATGTATCAAACAGGTTCTTGTATCTTTGTATACTGATGCGGGGGATTGCTTGTCTCTGACCTTTAGCGATGGAGGAAGGTACGAGGAGTTGGCTTGCCAGATCTGGACATGCCTTCAAAAGAAAGTAGACTTCAGTTGTTCAGCCAGAGCTCTAACTGTGATCTCTTTCTGTGAAGATCAAAAACATGACTTCTTAGATGATTCACGCAATGGAGAAAGAAAGCTGATCTGGTTCGCCATGAAACGTTCAAGGTTGCCAATGAAAGGCAAAAGAAACATTACTGGAGGACAACGACTCACCGATCATCTTACCAGATTTCGCTTGAAGACAGTATATTATTCGGATTCTTATAATGAGAGCCTCAAAAACAAGCTACAGTCTCAACTTCCGAAGGTAATCTCGCATGAACATGGCTGTTGATTTATGTGTTTCCTTATGTGACCAAAATAAGCAGGCGCTCATAAGGATGTATGAGACGAAAATCTGCTAGATTTGTGGATTCAAAATTAGTAAGATTATCAGTGGCTGAGGGTGTGTTGCTTGAAGAAGGAACGAGGTGCTCGATACTCAATGGATATGCCGAGCCACCATCAGCCCCAATAAAATAATCAAGAGCAGTGCTTGGAATAATCAAGAAGAGACTTTTAAATATAATCAGAAAATAGAAGAATTAAAAAAATAAGAACGGTACTGCCGGGAATTGCACCCGGAACCCCGAAGGGAGAACAGTGCGAGCTGAACCACAGATAACTAATTTTGCATTAGTACCCGTGTTCTTGATATGTTTGCTATGTTTGATGATATCGAGAAGAACTTTGAAAGATATATGATAGAAGGTCCTACAGGTAGCTTCCTGAATTATCGGTGGCGTGGTGTGTGAGGTGATTGAGTGGGAGGAAGGAACGAAGACATAACTGACCCAGGCTATTGGAATTCCGACTGCCGACAATGATCAAAGAGTGGCCTTAATGATGCGAGCATATGGCAAGCAAATCGAATCTACTGATATACCGGAGCTGAACGCTTTCAAGTATATAGGGAAGCTCATACCAATTATAGTATTATGGACTTGGTTACTTATTCATTACCACAGATGAAACATATATGCTGCAAACGTACGGCATGAGTAAAAGTCTGTGACACGTCCGCTCCGAGAGAGAAGCATTGCAGTCTCTAGGAGCTCTGTTTCTAGGCTGTGAGATCCAGACTTGAATAATACTAGACTCGGGGCATGTTCGACTAATTGATCGACCGTTTGAAAATCCGCTTGTTCGACGATTTTATCACTGACGAGACTTGCACATCCTTACACCGGGAGTTTTGATTCTTGGCCAAAATTGGTGTCAACTCTA
The DNA here is from genome assembly GCF_014898535.1 of Botrytis deweyae. Lineage (NCBI taxonomy): Eukaryota > Fungi > Ascomycota > Leotiomycetes > Helotiales > Sclerotiniaceae > Botrytis > Botrytis deweyae. The sequence goes on from NW_024066212.1 coordinate 1,079,078, forward strand.
AAGTGCATTTAAAGAGACAACACCCGACCCAGAGACGGCAATTAAGGACATCGGCTGAACTAGTTGGAATAACATAATTTTCGGTCTGCAAATACGATCATCGCCTCAACGATGCTATCGAACATTGTCTTGTATTTGATGGTGCAAAAAGTCATGAAGATTTGCCGCGTGAATGGTAGCACTGCTTATGTAATCGACCGACTGTCATCACCACATCTTTCTGAAAGCACTCTAAGCCATTCAGATGTGACGTCACAAGCCCGTGAGAGGAGTACACTTTGGTATCAAATATCGGACCAGTCCCTTATGAACCCATCACTGATGTTCCAATTATGATAGTCTTAAAAGCAGCTTACTTCCAAGTACACAAAAAGTTGTTCTTCTCGTCGGCGAAACCCAAGTTTTTCTCGAAATATAGAGTAATCATCTAGCGAGACGTAATGCTCATAATCGAGATCCGCAGAGCTCACGAGTAGCACCAGGAACCATGCGATTCTTGCTAATAATAGCACGGAATCTATTGATGTTGCAGGTATTTGCTTATTCAGCTCCCTGTATTCTTTCGGTTTTGACCTAGTATCATGCCTAAAGACTTGAACTTTTGTTGGACTACTTAGAGATAGGAGCTGCATCATAGCAAAAGGTATGCTATGTGTAGAATCGTTGAGGAAAACGAGTCTTAGCATTAACTGAATAGAGGAACGTGGTTGCGAGAGCGAGCTATATGTACGGCTATAAGTCACTCTGATGCAATGGATATCAAATAGTGAGACGCTAGAACTGTTAGAAAGATTTACTAATGAGATCCAGGTGGGCAGGAGGAAGACAAGTGGCTGATTTCTCTTATATCTGTTCCGGTATCTAGTACTCTAGTAAGCTCTAAGGAATGTGTGATGGCGAATCTCAGTCGAAGGGTTTCCTCTCGCTCCCTATTGACTTCCCAAGCGATCATGCGTATAAGTGAGGATCATTCGTTACACCAGTATTCAAATGATATCGATGCAAACCACATTCCACTGAGAAACATGAAACATGAAACACAATAATAAGCTTACCTGTTCACTGCAGTACATGTTCGGAACTATGCGAAGTGGCCTGCGGAACCTTCATCACGTCTCTACAACGCTTCCATGGACTCGATAGTAACTAGATCTTAAAAGAGTAGGTTGTGAGAGTAGCTGGACGTGCGTTCGTGTATTGAACTGATTCCTGCTCTAACTCGAAGAGCTGGGTGACTCTCGCGATTGAGAAACCAAATTTGAGTGTATAAATCTTGCTTGTTACCGAGTCTAAGTTACCCTGATATGTACGTATGTGTAGTTGTAAGACTTGAGAAAAGAGACAAATGATATGTGAGTATATGAAGCTGGGGTTTCACATCTTGAAGCCCCATAAGAGCAAGGGGACATATATTTTTAGCAGCCCTTGTTGCGATGTGGTCCTTTCTTAACAGATATCAATTTATACTTACGCTTATTGTTCCTTCGCGTCTGATCCGTCAAGACACATGCCTGCCGATGATTGACAAGAGCCTAGTGATCGGCGGAACGATGAACAAGGGTCGTCACTGGAAGCACAAGGCAGGCTCGCACACGTATGACACCAGGCATGCATATGCACATATATAAAGAGCGCGTGTAACTCGAACTAGTTCCATCTACCGAACTCGGGACATGCGTATTGTATGCCATCCGAAATGGATGGATATCGAGCGACCTCTCTTGTGAACGACAGTAGTCCAGATCCTATCCGAATATATGTTCTATCCTACTGCTGCTTACTTGGAGATAACCAGTGAATTTTCGAGCATCTCGCGTTGGAATTCTCTGTTCGATTGCCAATGGATGTCAGCAACAACAGCACGGCTCGTATATGGATTCAGGCTGATTTGTCAGATGAAAATTTATATGCTTAATTTTAGACGTTTCCTTAGTGAATTTCCTACGCCAGCTGTCTGTTGCAACAATTGCGACCGAGTGATTATACATAGGTACAACTAGTATACCTACTCACGGAGTATATAAGTGAAGAGGTCTCATGGCTGACATTCCAAGTATTAAACGCACAAATCTGCAAAGTTGTTGGAGTCGGATAAGTATGTAGTATCTGTGCAATGTGATCTTATGCTTGTTTTACCGAATTGTATCGAAGGGGCGAGGGGGGAAGATTTGTGATGCTCAGGCGTTTTTATCGCTACGAGCCTTACCACATTCCAGGGTTCCTAGCGTGTAACCTTATTCACAAATGCTCCAAGCATCTACCACCTCCCAAGCCTTCCCAAGCCATCACATTCATTTCAAGAGTTCATGATATTGTAATCATTTGCGGATATATCAATACAATCGAAGGAATATCTCTTATTGAAGATATTAAATACTGTTTGATAGTATAGCTCTTACTTGATAAAGCTCTTGGCGCATCGATCTCCTTTGAACATCCAAGATGGATTATTCATATTACACTCCGAATGCTCAGCCGTTCTTCCCTCTTCTTCCTCCTACTCCGACTCACACAAACGCATCGACTACCGATGAATTCAGCAACTCTCCACCTGTATTTGTCTCATCTCCTGTGAGCAGAATGTTCCTGCTAACAGCAAACAGCAGGATGTCTTCGATCAATTCCAACCCTATGATTATGCCAATCATTACGACTCACGCATTCCTAAAGTCACAACCCCGCTTTCACAGCACAAACCATCGATTTCCCATCCCATGTACACCGACATGCCTACCGATGTAATCGACGATGCGATGCGACGAGATAGCGACGAGGAGGAGAATTTGACTCCGGCACAATCCCGGCGCAAAGCCCAAAATCGCCAAGCGTAAGATCATTTCTTTGAACTCACTCGTTTTGAAGCTCTACTTCATACCCATAGTATGCTAAGACCTGAGGAATTAGACAACGGGCCTTCCGCGAACGCAAAGAGCGACATGTAAAAGAGTTAGAAGCCAAACTTGCAGAGTTCGAAAAAAGTACCGGAGATCTGGCCCAAGAAAACGAGCGCTTGAAGCTACAGCTCACAAAAGCTGCGACGGAAAATGAAATATTGAAAGCGACGTCCAGCCATTCGAACCATGGAGGCTCTCAACCTCTATCAAATGTAGGGCCCATGAAATATACTCCTACGGACTTTTACAGTGAGGTTCTACATGCGCACGACAATAAATTTCCCAGCCATCGAATTGTAACGAGTGATAAAGGGGAAAGGTTGTTGGCGGCGGGTGCGACGTGGGACTATATCATCAAACATCCGCTGTACAAGCAAGGTCTGGTGGATGTAGGAAGTGTTAGTGAAAGGCTGAAGAACGCTGCGAAATGCGATGGGCAAGGACCAGTTTTCGAGGAGAGCGCAATACTGGATGCAATCGAGAACAGTGTCGCAAGTGGCAGTGATGAGTTACTATGATTTATGAGATGGCTTGGAAGAATTTCAAAGGTGTTAAGGTTGATTGTTGGACATATGGGACGAGGGAGACTGCTCAAGACGAGTGAAGTACACCAAGGAGTTCATAGTTGCGTTCTGCTTTGGAGTTTTGGGTGGTAGTGTGTATTTATGAAATAATTAGAGCGTTTAGTGAACGCTATTCAATTTATCTCTCATTCATGAAGTCGTTTCCTTCTTGGTGTTTCTTGGATATTCACATTCAAATCTTCAAAAAGTTCTTTGAATGTCTAGTTTGCATAACAGATTGACTGATAAACGACTGAATTTTAGCTACTTTATTCTTGTCACATGAAAGTCTCCATTCCATGTAAGCCAGATCCACGGAATAATGATTTATGACATGCCCTAAACCTTCATAAAGTTTCCATAATTTACATTCATTTTATGGCAATACAAAATTCATAAAATCCCATTACTCACCATTGAACTGATTCTTTATGATTGATCAGCAATGGGATTCAGTAAAAAGTGATTAAGCGAGTTCATTAAGAAAACTACTAGGTAGCATTCTGTTTAAAGTATTGCTCTCTACAGGGTGTTATGGGAAGCATAGACTATTATGAGGGCATTCAGAGGTAAAGAGCTCTGATCAAGGACAGAGCTCCCACTCGTACTAATTGAGGCTAGCTTCTTATGAACCATACGAGCATACCTACGTGCTGATCCATATATTCGCCAAACAAATCTCTGAACTCCCAATTTCAAAAAGAACCGAAAAACGCCCTGACTCCCCTCTATACTACCTTCAACTTTGTTCTAATCCACCTGTCATCTACTTTCTACTAGTTCGTAAACCTATCTTTACTTCTTGCTACTATCCTTTACCGCCTTGGTCTTCTTAGTACTACGTTCTCCATTGTGCACCTCATCATATTTCGCCTCATACTGACTAATCTTCCTGGTCTCTTTTTCAATTACTAAAGCCAAGCGCGCGATGCTGTTCTTCATTTTCTTGACCTCTTCAGAACCAACTTTAATGTCTTCACCTGCATCCTTTGCAATATCAAGCGCATTTTCTAGTTTCTGACAATCCTTCTTGCGTCGGGCTCTCTTCTTATCTAATGGAAGCCTTTTAACATAAGCCTTGAGAATATCAAGAGAATATTCGTCTCATTCAAACTTTAAGTGTTTTTCGGATTTAAGATAGTCGCCAAAGGCTACGACTTTCACCAACGCCTAGAACATATACGTAATTAGTAAAATGTACCTTTCGTAGAAGGAATGTCAGTGAGATCTCACATGTTCTTTTCCCCTTTCTCCTGTGGCCTGATCTCTCAACCACATTTCAGCTAGCGTTAGAAGAGTACTTGACCCATCACCAATAACAAATGTCCCCAGAATTCTCTTCTTTGCTTTGGATTGGTCAGAAAGAGACGCTAATGTTCTATCATCCTTGAAACAAAATGCTTCCTCAGATCCTTCTTTGCGGAGACCGACTATTGATTTATCTTGTAGTTGATACCAATAAATCTGAACTCGTACCATGATTGCTCGATACTGTGGTTGTGACTTGATAACGATATGGATGAGTTTATAGCTGCAAAGAACGATTCGAAATGATGATATGTGTGTACAATGTAGAAAGTACGTATTGAATATTAAACCACAAAAGAATTATATCGAGCTTCATGTAGAACTTCCGCGCAACAGTATGCTGGGTATCTACAACTAAGGGGTCTCGCGAACATCGAAGCGCAAAGGGTCCCAAACCAGTCCCCTGGCGCCGACCAAGCAGCAGGCCATGATCTAGACAAAAGCTCAGATAAAACATATATCACTAGGTACGTAGCGATGAAACGAAACACGCAGGATTAGAATGAAGGTCATTCTTGGGTCTTCATCGTGAACTCCATAGGGGTCCCAATAGAGTGGTATATCAGACCCGTCAATTGTATATTCATCGAATTCGAGTTTTTCATCTCATCCGAACTTTACAATCGATTAACTCATTCTATATCACATCTTTTTGAATAAGAAAAAAGATTCGAAGATCTATTAAAACACATATTAATCACTTGTTCTCAGAAGTTCACGTTTAAGCTATTTAACCAACCAGAAGTTATCATTCAAAAATGCTGTACGGACCACTTACAAGGAGGCCAACTACTCTATTTTCTGGCCGCTCCTATTCTGGGCCACTCTTCTAAACCAAAAATAACCCTTTCGATTTATTAATAGATTTGCAAGATCAAGCGAGACCAAGTTGTACTTCATTGCGTTGCACTCACCTATCTCTACAATTATATTGTTTTCATATTTGCAGATTCACAAAATCTCACTCTTGCTGGCACGACTAATTAGTAGATTCTTTCAATCACATGAGATGTTTATTCTTGATAGAGCATCCGTGAATCTCTTTTGAGGCGATATCGATGGGTTCAATGGCAGATCGACAATGTACATGCAGTATTTTACTGCATGCATCGAAATGACTGTGTACAGCCATGAAGTGATACACTTATTTAGAGGTACATTTTAGTTATTGGATGTACTTAAGCAACATATATTCGTCATTTCATGTGGCTCACCCATTGTTCTTCAAGCTCTGATCCCCAGATTCTCATACAATGCCTCTCCTCTCAAAGTCCATGTAGAGAACTTACACAGCTTTCATCACTTTCGTAAATCTAAGCACGACCCGTACAAGTAAATCCTGACGTCCCAACCACATTTGTACATTTATACCCCACTCCAGCCGTCTTATTCGCATCTACAACGTCGATGTTTTCCATGGTGATGTCTGTGCAAGGGGCGACAGCGCTACATTGAAAGCTGGTTACAGGATTCGTCATACTGCCGGATATGTTGTACATATTTAGATCGCTTATTTGAACTTTGGGACGTTAGCTCAGGAATGTGGTAACACGTCCCATGGGAAAATGTGTGGAGAAAGTTGAACTAATGAGGTTGGAAAAGGGGGAAGAGCTGAAGTACTTACACGCTGATGAAGAACAATTTCCTACTGTACCTGAAAATGTTGTACATTGTGAAATAGAAAACGGTGGACCCCTCAAGGAATGGAAAGAGAAATTTTCAAACGTTATGTTTTTTGCAACTGTGCTCATGTTAGAAACAGTCTCAGGATCTCCATCAGAAACAACCAAAAACACTTACATCCCAGCCCCCCACCTCCACCATTGGGTGGATATCCCACTTGCTCCCCCGTCCACGTTTTCACATATCCTCCATGCAACGTCTTATAAAATACGATTCCCGTCGCCGTCACATTTTCAATACTCTCGTATACCCCCTTGTATTGTCCAATACTGCCTATCGCCACTCCCAACCCGTTGTAGAATGTTGAGTTCGTGATTAATATGTTGGTACTGTTAGCTTTCATAGCTATGCTATCATCACCATTAACAACTGTCCAGCGATCAAAGTGGATATCGTCACTATAGATCGTATCTGCACCATCTGTATTGCGCGAGGGGCTACCAGAAGAGGAAGTACTGTTCACGTAGATGTCTTGGAGGAGAATTGAGGATGATTTGAAGACTATCATGGTCCTATTCGATTCGTTAGATCCTTGAAATATCATAAAACCAGACAAATAGAATACAACATACCACATCTGACTCTGCACAAATCGTAACCCTTTGAATACGGAATTCGTCGCATTCCATATCGTAAGCGCATGAGGTCTGTTCGGATAGTTCGAAATTCCCTTGACAAAATCATACCAAGCTTGTCCATTGCCATCCAAAGTCCCGTATCCATATCCGTTCACGTTGATGTTATCGCCGCCGAGCCACCATGCTGAAGTTTGATTTTGATAGCCGAAGGCCATGGAGTGGTTGAGCCAGTAGGTTATATTTGTGGACCACTTTACATGGCAGGTTAGTTGACGAAATAGATGAAGGGAAAGTGTTGGAAACACACCAATAGTGTTCCATAGATATCTATGTTGCAATTCGAGAGTCCCGTAGTGTTCATGATACTGTTGATGGTATATGTATGATTGAGAAAGACGACAGTTCCATCCTTGCCGCATGTTTTGAATGCAGATAAAATAGCAGGCGCATCGTCCGTACCGTTCAAACTGGGTTGGACGGTACAAGTAGCTCGAGGGACAAGGGCTGACGGATTTCCATTGGTAAGAGTTATCGAACATACTCACCGCACACCGTGATGTTTTGTGACATAATCCCTGCAAAATTCATATTTTGCCATATAAACTAAAATATTAAATAATTAATACAATTCTTAATATTAAATTGAAATAAGTTGCAAATAAATAATCTGATTTATTTTCTATATATAAAAATTTCTAATTTATTTTTAATTATTTTTGTTGAAAAGTTATATAAGCTTTTAATTGAAAAAGCTTAGAATTTTTAACTTGTAACACTTTTCCTATACAAAATAAACAAATTTTTCGAATTTTCAATTTTAACCCTTTAAAAATACTATTATAAAAATATTTAAAAATAAATGGTATATTTTTTCGAATAATTTTATTAATTTTGAATCTTTTTATAAAAAAAAATTTAATTTCATCTTTTATTATAGTAAATAAACTAAGATATAAAAAGGTGAATAATCTTATATTTTAGCCGGAAAAGCGTTACATGTGCGGTGAGCAGGGGCTAGAACTCTTACTACCGAAGAAAAACGAAGCAGCCAAAATCGCGAGATAATTATGCGATCTCATTTTGAGTAATAAATAGCTATCTCAAAGTACAGAAGAAAGAATTCATATATGGATCTTAATACAGAGACGATATAGAGACTTAAATAGACAAAAATATTTGGTAAAACGTAACTGTGCGTCTTCCCCATTTCTAAATCTCCATTGCATTGTGCGGGGTTGGGGCAACACCATGCAGATTTTGCAAAATAAACTGGAAAATGCAAGCTCAGATCGAACTTCAGATCAAGCTTAATCCAATCGACTTCCTCCGGAGAATTATATAACCTCCGAACTAGGAATACAGAATGCATGAAATTTCAACTATGGCTGATTAAAACAAGATCGACCTGGGTGTTCATCGTCACTGCAACCCTAGAATATACATCTCGCGGTTTCGGCTTCACATGGACCGAGATTTCTAATCCTTTCATCAGTACTGAATGATTAGTTGTGTAGAAACGGGGAGACATATTGATATTGAGGCGCTGCTTATGGTCATCCGAACTGCAAAGATTAATTTGACAATGTCCGTTGGACGGCGAATTTTTGGAAGGTGGCATAAGAAACAGCTCAACGGAAAAAATTGTTTACATGCGGGAAGAAACGGCGGAAATGTCACGGGTAATTGGATAGATAATCTGAAGCGAGCCTCGCCTGGCATCTCAGATCGAATTCCAAAATTGTGCACAACTTCGCAGCCACTAGAAAACTAATCTTGGCTAGCCTTTTTCTCAATCTTGATATCAGTATCACGTTGAATGGAGGTTGAAACCTTGGCAGCACAACCGAGTTGGAGAAAGATTGCAGAGGTAAATGGATTAGTCTGTTAACTCGCTATAAATGGCATATGAACAGACCGGATATTATACTCATACAAATACCAAGTCTGCCATTCCAACCCTGAACCAGCTCCGACCTGCTAAAATCCCCTACCGTCATGTTCGCATTATATTCGTCGTAAATGGGTATTCTAATTGGCTTTCTTTGCCTCCTCTTCCTCGTTCCATGGATGTTTAATAGTCAGGCACCAAATGTCCAAGTAATCGCAAATTGTAACAATCACATCAACCTTACTGTGTTAGCAAATGACAAGAGAGAAAAGAGGAACGGGTACTCACCACAAAGCTTCCATAAACTCCAACCGCAACACCAAGCATGCAGAAGAGATATGCGACCTGGTATACACCACCACCAAGAGCACTTGGCCATCCAAATCCAAAATTCTCCTTCAAAAATGGCCCTGCAGAGTCAAAGACGCCATAAGCAAGCGGTAGGTTCAATACATTCGTGTAAGGGAATGGCAGTTTGACCAAATGGGCAGTGATCATCTGGCCCACCGAGTAAGCATTGACAAGCCCGGCGAAGAAAACGAAAGGAACGAGATGATTGTAAAGAATTTCAGGGTTGAGATAAAGGTAGGCTGGAATGAGCGACCACGTGAAGAAGAAGGGAAGGAGACCCAGAAGCGCGCCTCGAGACCTGTCTCCACGAGCTCTGCGAGCTTTGATCACATTTATGGAGCTGGAGGGGTCGTTAGCTGTGAGACATTCTGACAAGGGTCAAAGAGGGGTAAATTTACCTTTGTACAGTGTTGAGAACCAGCACAATGCCACCTTGAACCATATACCACTCATTGAATGGCAATTCATAGATATATTCAGGAATAAACGGGTAATGTGGGATTCCAACAGTCCTGAACATCGATTGAGTCCAGAAGCTCGCCCCACCTTTAATTGCAGTGAACGCGTAGACTGTGATGAGGATGACAATTCCTTCTACAGGTCCAGAGATCAAGCCCAATGTCAAAGTCTTTGTATGATATTCGTCCCAGGTTTGTACGTAAAATGTGAGGAGGGCTATCAATCGTTAGCATATGCTGGCAGAAGGTCACGAATTGAGTTCGCACAAGCAAATAAGACCATGACTGTCTTCCAGCCCATTCCCAAGTTCTGCGAAGCCGCGAAGATCAGACATTCGAGAGAAGTATTGACTGCGTCAACACCATGATCGAAGAGCTCTCCAAGCGGTCCACTCTGATGTGTTCGTCGTCTGTGATTTTGACGCGCCAGATTAGCTTTGTTCCTTTCGTATCAATTGCAAAAGAATGTAAACATACGCTTGAGTCCCATCGACCGCGTCGAAGGTTTGATACAAGAATAATCCCACAGCCCAACTGGCATACACCCAAGGTGGACAATCCACATCCAGCGTCGGATTATACCACAGCAAAGTCAGGATATTGACAACGACGAAGCTGAAACCCGTAAGAGTAATCAGATTCGGTGCCATGCTCATCGGGAAACATTTTATCACGAAATTCGTGTAGAATGGCTTGAGAACATATCGAGATAAGAGGGAATGGTCGACACCGGAATATTTGTACTGCTTAAGGCCTGGAAGTTTTTCTTGTCGTACGTACACCATTGTGACGAGGCCTTGGGTTGTTTAGGAGAAACTTCGAGTAAGGACAAATTTCATGAGAAAGATATGAAATACCCAGAACGGAGTTCTTTCGTTCTTTGTCGTATATGAAGGAAAATTGAGGCACCTCAAATCAAGAATTCCAAATTCTAGAAAAACATGCCAAGCCCCAAGTTATGCAACGTCATATCAGTACCGAGCTTTTCAGGCATTCTGATAGGGGCAATCAGTAAAGAAACCCGGGGGCCACAGAACCAACACATTGTGCAATGAATTGCAGAATTTTCTTCAAAATACTAACAACGCAATGTGAATGTTCAAGTGAATGAAATTGGTTCAAATTGCAGATTTGATTGCAGATTAATAACTCAGATGAGAGTGATACCGCACAATTGAACATCAGACTACCTAGGTAACTCTCTACCTGTTCATCTGGAGAACCACAGGAACTACGAAAACACGAACATGTCAAATCTTATTAATTGTGATACATTTCATATTTTTGACTCGATGATTCATGCTGTATCCTTCATCTTCCATGAGATGAAGCCAATCCATTTTTCCACAGCTTCTTATACCCATTATCTAAACAACAATCATCAAATGCACCCAACTTTCAACTCCATGAAATCGCTAACCCCTAAGCAACAGACCCGATAACCAAAGCTGCAATCCCTTCTTCCTCACCACGAACCACAATTTTACTTGTGACTCCCGACTTACTAGAATAAGCCATCCGGATATTAGCCACAACTCTTCCACCTGTAACTGTTTTACCAAATAATTTTAGTGTGTGAGTAGTTGTGTTGATTGGCACGTCAGTGCCATCAAGGGGTTGTAGTGAAAGTGTTTTGGTAAGTTGTTCGGTAGCATCTGTAAAACCGTTAGCTTTTCAGTCAAAAGTATTCTCCGGGAAGATAACATACCTGCTATACTCTTGACACCACTCAATTGAAGCGTCTCTTCAGCTTCCTCGCCGGAAGCACCCACTTGCTCCCAAATGTGATTGAAGTTACCGGCAAAAGCAGGGACAACATAGTCACTGCCGGTAAGTTCGAGATCCTCGACTTGATACTCGTCATCGTAACCAGTGTCTTCAGGCTCACCAGTTGTTGGATCGATTTCTTTCGTGGTAAACTTCAGAATATTGGTAAAGGTGCTTGAAGGGAAAGCAGCTTCACCACTGATTTTCTTGAAAGATACATAAATAGTGCCTGGCTCATCAGTTACAAGCTTGGTGGCAGGAATGATAAAATCTTCCTCGAGCTCTTCCTCATCAGATGGGCTAGCAACCACGGACACTTCTTCGAGAACAGTATCTGGCAGGGTATTCTTAACCTCATATTGAAGAACAATATGTTCCTTGAAGATATGCTTGACGACGGTAACAACGTATTCAGTTTCCGATTCTGTCAATTCAACAACAGGAGACGATTTCAATACAGCACCATATGGCTTGAATTCTGGAATCTTGAGTAATTCCTGGGCATACTTCTGAGCAGTTGCAGAAGCGGAAGCAACAGCTTCGGCGCCAGATTGCGAAGTCTTGCTGGGACCAGATTTTGGAGCCTTGATCGTTGGTGTGACTGTTGTGAGCTTCTTGGTTCGCTCCTCTGCGTCTGCTTGCTCCTTGGTAACAACTGGGACCGAAGCAATATCGAAGGGGTTATCAAAAGTTGATTTGTCATCAGCTGTGACGTACATAACAAGTTGATGCTCGAGATACGGCAAAGCGAAAGTATTTTCTGTAAATGATTAGAGTAGTGTAGGGGAAATTATAATTATCAAAACATACCATTTCTGATGAAACGATCTGCTGTATCATCAGACTCTGACATTAATCTCAAGTTCAATGCGGCACGGTCACGAACTTCATCATCAACATCATCCAAACATCTGGTCAGGAGGACTGTAACACTGCGTTTGACTTCTGGATCTTTCTGTGCCACACCGAATTTCGCCAACGCTGTGACTGCGGCAGCTCGTACAATGGCATTCTCAAGAACCACTCGATTGTAGATATATCTGATGTACTTCGTAGGTTGAGATGTTTTTGGACCTTCCAATCCGAGAAGATGAAGGATGCGCACAGCCAATTTCGTGAACTCACAATCCTCAATGAACTCACAGAGATGTGCCAACGCATCTTCCTTTGAATCGGGAACGAACTTGATTAAGTCAAACATGCTCTCGACTACAGCGCGCTTAAACTCATATCCTCCCTCATCGCGAAGTATACCACTGAGGAATGCTAACATGCCGGCTTGCTTGTTGGGGAACTTTAGACAGAGGGTGCGGATGGCTTCCACAATGGTGATCTTAAACTCGTCTGTAATATCAGCCATAAATCCTGAAATTTGCTTCATCAATCGATCAACACTGGCTTCGTTGCCGGTCTTCAAAAGGGTGGTGATGGCAAAGGTAGCAATTGATCTATTGGAGTTCGAGATGAGAAGTTCGATATCTGGGTTGCAAGGATGAACAGCTTGGGGCTTGAAGGAGGCGAAGTTGTGAAGTATGCGAATCGCAGCAAACTTGGTAACAGCTCTTGGCGAGGTAAGGAAAAGTTGCAAAACATGAATGGCTTGAGTAACTTCAGCATCGGTGACGTCTCGCATGTCGCAAATGGCTTTGGCAGCCTCGAAGTTCACCATTTCACTCTTGTGTCGGAGCCAGCCATCCAAGAGTTGCATCATTGGTTTTCGGAGTTGTTGATCTTCTTCTGCCAGTTGTGCTGCTAAACGGACGAGCATGACAGTTGCAGCCGGACTCTTAACAGCACCTGCGGCCCCAAATTGCTGAACCATCTTAACTAATGCCATTCTATCGTGCATCCTCATTTGATATAGAAGACCAATCGCATGGTATTGTGTCATTGTTGAATTGTTGACTGGCATTTGGCTGCTGGAAGTCGAGAAGCCAAGGGAGAAGCCACCCGACGATTTTGTAGCTGTTGCAGCTTCTTGTGTTTCGCTTTGCCATCTTCGAACAACATCGCGAGCTATAGGTAATAGGTGGTAAGAGGATATTAAGGCAGCAGAGGATACAGAAGGGTTCTTGTCGACAATTGCGGTCTTCATTACTCGTTCAATACTCTGGACTGTGGAGGCCTGGCTGTGTCAATGATATCCCTTAAAATAATCTGGCGCACTCACATCAATGATACGACACAACGCCCGAATGGCATTTGGTCTGTAGATTGCATCTGTTCCACCACCAGTATCCTTCATTATTGTACTTGTGACCATAATAATATCTTCAGCGGAATGCGCCAATTCCTTAATGATAAGGTGGACCATCTGCCGCAGGCTGGCATCTTTGTTTTGAAACAGCTTCGAGATACCAAAGAAAAGGGTAGTGGCTTCGTTGGTAGGGAATTTCTCGCCGGTGTATAGTAAAAGCGCAATCTTCGTAAGGAGAACACGACATCTTCGAGGTTGTATAGGGGAAGAGTTGAACAATCGAGCTTTGAATGTTAGCTTAGCTGGCCTGTTATTGGGAATGTTCACCGACCTTCTTGGAAAACAGAGGTTCTATCCACACGCATGATGGCCATTTCGCCATCTTCATCTTTCTTACTGTAACTCATGATGTGCAAGGTATGCTCCCCAGCGTCATGAATTGAGAATCAAAAGAAAGTCGAGTATTGCTGCAATTGTGGTCTTTGAGGTTGCGATACGTCGCCAAATCCGCTATGTGTTGGCGTGAAGGAAATAATTTGATAGGGGTGAGTTTAGACGTTTCATCCGTGTGAAAGGAACGGCTTTTGCCGATAGTGTCCCTTTCTTGGATAATTCCGCCCCGCTCGCTACTCTACCACGGGCTAGATTCTGTTACGCGGAGGAAGCACGAGGGAAGTTAATGAATGTCATGAAAAGAAACCCAGAAACAAAATATCAAGAAACGAATTGCTTTCGCATAACGGAGAGTCATCATCTCTGAAGGATTTTCTCATTATCCCCAGAAGTAAGTCTTAAATCTCGAACTTCGAAACTTTCAAGCACTGAATTGCAAAGCAAGATATCACTCACCACACGCTCAACCAAGCCAACATCATCAGTATCAAAAAGACGAATATTATAGAATATCCCAATCAGTGAATATCAACTAATCTGCACGGAACGAAACAGGTAGGAAAAGTGAAGCTCAAAACTGGTAAGTTGCCCTTCTCATATCCACAGGAGCTTAATGGCTCAGCCTTATATCATTATATGGGCGACTTCCCCAAAAATGCTTTTCAAGTGAGAAGCATCAGTCGAACACCTCATACTCAATCGGGTGAATGAGATAAAGACTCGTCCTCCCCAGATATAACAAATGAAAAAAAAGCCTATATTGGTGTTGATCTCAATTGAAAGCCTACAAAGCCACGACATTTTGACCCTGATTTCTTTCACCCTTTTGTTGTAGTTCTATACCATGACATTGAACTTCCTCGTCATGAGAGAAGATGACAAATGATAGTTTAACATTGTTAGTGCACATGTACATCATATAATGTCACTTTCTAGCTTTACAATTGTTGAACTGTCAAATAATTCTGCCTTCAAATGAGTATCATATTCCTGGGTAGCCGAATAATGTCCCCTGTGAACTACCAATTGAATTTCCCTTGACTTCCCCCTACTATATATCCACTAATCTTTCAGCCTACGTTCAAACACTTGAAGTCCTATCACTAAGATCATCGTATATATGCCAGTTTACGGTATTGTTTCAGCTCATCTCTTTCACATATAAGTTACTGCATTCCGTTCATGGCCCACATATAGCGCAGGAGAGCTCAGCACTATGAACCCAATGGAGAGTTGTTAGTTTCGATTATTTTGACTTGGAGCGAATTCACGCACTGCACATTGAGCACATCTAACGGCTTTGCCTTGAACTTTGGGATTAGAGTCGGAAAGTACACATAGATTCAGAAGGAAGTTAGTAAGGAAAAAAGCAAATACAATCACAAGGTGAGGTCCCGGTTGACCTCGAGACTGGAACCTGGATACAGCAATTGACCAAAATTAATTTTATATATGATCAGACTTTTCTGTCCCGGATAGCGAGACTGACAATACCATCAGAGAAGATGCATTGTCTCTAATCTAGCTTGGTCGATTGTGACTTGAATACACCTTTGATTGACTAAAGCGTCCTGATGTCAGTTGATCAGTATAACGATCTCAGGATCATTATTGAAAATTAAGTTGTAGTGCAGCCACCGGTCAGCTTCGATTTGTTCATTGAAGAAGAGGTTTCAAATGTCAGTGCGGACACTCCGAAGTGAATTACAGATAGCCTCTGCTTCATGAACATGGCAATACTCTGCAAGTTTCGCGTAGTTGGAGGGGTAGCTCACACTTGCACAAAAATCTGAAGATATTCATATTACTAACAAACTTTCTTTCTTTGGATTTCTTTTTATATTCATTTATCTCGTCTATTTATGTGAGGTGGCTGGCTATTGCCAGTCCTCATTGGTATCTCATCCATCGCCTTCGAATGATGGGTTTGCATATCAAACGAAGCAAAATGCAACCGAAACTCCCCCACTCTATGAAACTCCTTTTGCAATGCATGCTTGTTTTTGGAATGTTCGCTCGCTTTTCAATGCTAAAACAGAGCCCACCCGTCCCCATGCCCCAAAGAAGATATGCCGCGCCCAGAACAATGCAAAAAGAGCAACTAGCAGAAATTACAAGGCTGAATGCCAACCTTCCTGCTCCAGAGCCCACTTAACCGCCTCATAGACATCCCCGACGATTGCCTTTGGCTTGTGGGCAGGAACTGTACCACTTCTATAGACACCGGTCTTGACCAGAACGGAGGTCCAGTCTGTGCCGTGAGATGATTCAAATTCGTTGGCACCACGAATATCCGATTCTGGATTGTCACCGACCATGAATACGCGCTTCAGGTGCGGAATCTTTCGCTTGGATTCGCCACTGCCACCGAGCATGTGTGTGCGATATTTATGGAGTACACGCTCAGCATACTTGTATGTCGCTGGATGTGGTTTACCAATGACAGTGCGTTCTAACTTTGCTCCACCGGTAGTAGCATTCCAAACGCCTTCGAGGGATGCCTGGAAACCACCTTGGCCAAGACGAGGCATGTGATGATTAGTTGCCCAGAAAAGATCTGGATTTGAGAAGAACAGCTTAGGTTGTTCATCTTGTTGCCAACCGTTGTTGGGTATTGAAGCGTCGCCGTTCTTGGAAGAATAAGTACCAAGAATGCCCTTTTCGGATAAGAGAAGATCAAGCACAACTTGAGTATCCAAGGCCCAGTCACGAGGATCGTTGAAGATCATAATCGCATCGAACTTGAGAGATTCGGAAAGGTTGTGTAGATCAACTGGTCTGGGAAGAGGGCGTGTAGCCTTGCTATAGTACTCGCTAAAGATTTGGTTGAAGGGCCAGATGGTAGGATAAGCCATAAGAATATCGCCAGGTGTGACGACCTTAGTGAAACCATACCTGTGTATCTAAGGTTAGCTTTGTCTCCTAGAGATGTTTGGTCTTTGTATCAGGTTCAATGTCTCAAACTCAGATAAATTCACAATGTGAGATTATCTTGTGAAACAAAACAGCCTACTGAGGAAGGAAAAAAAAAGAGGAACTAACATTTCTGCAACCTTGCGACATTTATCTCCATCTCCACCAGTGACAAGGACTGTCTTATCTTTAAGACTCTCAGTTGTATCTGACTCCTCAACAAGTTGTTTGAATGGTGTGTGTGATTGAACAAAGTTCTCTTCAGTAAGAGGAACATTGAGCTTTTTGCTCAACTCTGCGACACGAGCACTTTCATGTTTGCCTCCTCCATTGGTCAATAAGATGAAAGGGATGTTGTTTGAATGAAGTAAGTTCAAAGCTTCGGATGCTCCAGGGATTGGCGAAGAAGATCGAAGCAAGACACCATCAATGCTAAAAACCAGTCAGATTGGAAACCAATTGTATGATAAAGGTTAAAATACATACTCAAAAGCAAAAGCAAATCCTGGTAGGAGATTTGCAGTTACAGGAGTTGCAGTACTAGACCGACGTTGGTGAGCGATAGGAGCCATTGCAGCTTTTATCGACTGTTTTGGAGAGCAAGAATTTGCAGAAAAAGGGAAAGAAGTTGACAACAGTCGAGAAGAATATATAGATCTTTGTTGGGTATAAGCTGGCTTAGCAGGGTTCGAGATAAAGCTGGTTATCCTATTCACAGACTTCCCGCTTTTCACGCTTTTCAACATTAAGGTTATCGGATTCAACAACTGGTAGCGCCGGGAGTTCACGGAAACCTTGTGGGATACCTGGGCGATAAGGGACATTTTTAAGATTTGTATGTGGGTGCTACAATTCAACGAATCTTTGGATGGGAGTGAGGCACATGTGAAGGGTGCGAAGAGTGAAGGGTGAAGCGCGTATGAAGTGAATGAGTTGGAGTGTGGAGAGATATTTTTTGGTGTTTATCTTTATCTCTAAGTGGTCAAAGCTCCATTATCAGGGGTCCCCGCCGAGCATCCTTACCAATTCTTGAAATTCTAGCTAGTCTGCTCTCTTGGATGGAACGATTTGGTAAGTACATACGATTACTTGGCGAGCTTGGGTAGCTCGGTATGTACTCCATGTAAAGTATTGATCATTCCCGAGGTCGTTTCAAGAATGATAAGCAATACTGGAAAGAAAGGGGGTTTCTAATGTTTGGAACAAATAACACATTTGGAATTGGAACTAATGGTTATATTCAGAAGATAAACCGATTCGAAATACTCAACAGCTCCATGCAAAGAGGTCTCGACCAATCCTTGCGCCTACAAAAGCTATACTATCTACCTGGTAATCTAGCTGTTCAGCATAGCCGGTTAGGCCAAAAGTAAGACCAAGCTTCCCAACGTTACCCTTCCCTCGGATCTACTTCATTTACCCTATCTCTGGTAGGGTTGATGCTACTGTGTGACGCATACACAAGTAGGGCAGGTAGCTACCTCCCCAGTCACACATCGTCTGACATGCTGGTGCCAACACATATCATTTCAAGATCTCCAGATCCATCACATTTCCGAGGACGGCCCTTGAAGAAGACGGTTTAGGGGATCAAACTGGGGAAGATATGTACCCCAGCTCAAGGTTGGGATCCATGGATGAGAGGACCATCGAGGCATCTGATAAAAGGTTAAAGGGATCGGAATGAGCCGTACCATATCTCTGAGTCTGAGTCCATTATCTCACATATCTTTTGAGTTGGTTACTTGTTGGATACTGCATCTTCAGGATCCACTCCACTCCTTCATGAATCATGGCTGTGTATGCGAATGCGTATCTACAACATGAGGCTGAATCCCGCTTGATTCGAATAGATAACACTGACACTCGTCAATCTCTCCTTACCGAACATAACATTGGATATACTTCTAACACTTCACTGTTAAGGACCTTTTTTTTTGACGTACGCACTTGAAAAGGGAATTAGTTATCGTTTGAACAAAAGCACTCGCCTGAACTGTCGTGAAGCACATTCCCGCTTTCATGACTTTCATTACTTATGTAATCACAAAACCACTAAACGCGATAATTCGCGGTCGATCGCGCTTCCCAACCGGTTCATGAATGGATTCAGTTGAACAGAATACCAAATCCCTGGAAGCCGTTTTGCATGAGCCCCTCTTTCATTTCACAAATCCATTGCACAATTCCCAACCTCTCATTCTTGATCAATATCAAATCAATCGTCGTCATCATCTTATCAGTTGCTTTTGTGTTTATTTCATCAGCGTTCATCTCATTGTAAAAACATTCATCTAGCGGCCATCAATTCAATAATTGAGTTCGGATATATCTGTGCTTTGTCCTCAATTTTGATACCGAAACTCCTTTCGACTTATCACAACAAACTTAACAACATCTTACTATTTACCGGACCTCAACTTCATTAAACGGGGAAACATCCACCTAATACTCAACTTCTCATACCATACCATCTCATCCATCAATAATAATATCACCATGCCCGCCCGCCAAGCTAAACGCCCCTACGCCGGCTCTCAATCCCAGATAACCTCCTATTTCACTCCCGGCACTACATCTCTTCCTGCACCTCCTCCTCCTTCTCAATACCAACCACCTACTCTCCCAAATCCAATCCAATCCTCCCTCTTATCCGTCGGCATGCGCATTCGCAAATCCGTTCCCGAAGGATACAAAACCGGTTCCTATTCCGCCTTCAATCTATTCTCAGATACCACACCTGCCACCAAATCAAACTTCGCATCAGCACCCCCCTCTTCAACACCCACAGCGCCGAAATACAAAGGAACAAGACCTCGTGCTGAAATCAGGGAGTTGACGCCCTTCTGCGGGTTGATGAAGATTGGGGGAATGAGCGTACAAGGATACAATGAATCCGGAGAGGCAATTGAAGATGAAGATGAGGAGGACTACGAAGAAAGAATCTGGGATAGCAGTCAAGAGAGCATGCTGAGCAATGATAGCGTCGGAAGTTATGGGGGTGGCTATGGGGCCAAGAGGCGATTTGTTGACGAAGAAGAGGGAGAAAACGTATTTGGACAGGGTGGAAATGGGGAAAGAGCTTTGATGGATGTTGGAGATAGAAGAATTGCGATGCCAAGGTCCAGGAAGAGTGAGAAGGACAGAGGAAATGACATGACGAGGTTTGGTGGAGATGAGAATGCGGATGTGGATTTTGAAGAAGCGGACTTTTTGGATTATGATTTAGCAGACGAAGTTCAAATGGGCGGTGTCTAAGAGATGCCAAGAAATGATGTATTATCAGTGGCTTCGAGCAATCCTTGCATGTTATGGGAGGTGGGATCTGTATTATGGGTATCAATAGTTCGGAGTGAGCTGTGTGTCGATTGCATACATTTGGGACGGCGTTTCTGGGTGGATTATTTGAGCACGATTGTATGGCTTGGAGGCAGCAATATCTGGAAAGGCTGCTAGCATTCCATTGGTTTTTGTATATCATACAACACTTCCTGTATTCACATTTATTTCTACATAATTGATTATTGATCACATAACCTAATCGTCGGTTGTATGAAACGGGTGAATGTGATAATAAAAATTGGTATTATATTCAGCTCATGAGAAGTGAGCTGGCTCGCCTCATTTGCATCTAAAGAAATATTACTTGCCGCAAAACCTACTACAAAGATACTTACAGCCACGCATAACACTTCAGACTAAAGTGAAAAAATAATGCAAAGATTAAGCTCTACTTGTCTGCAACACCTATTGAAATGTTCTTGGCGCATTTCTGCTTAATAGTTTTTTGACTGCCAAATGACTCAAATGTTGTCATCAGGCCGCTCGAGAGAGTCCTACTCACCCCATACTTCCCTAAACTCCAGCAGATCTCTCTGTCCGTACATCTCACCTGCAATCGTGATAATCATGTCAATTGTCGCTCTAGTATTCCAATCAGATGGTTGCTCTGATGTTAGCGCTGACGCTTCAGTTGTGGAATTGGAGGGCTCTTCTGCTTCAAGCGGCTGAGGATCTGCGATTGCTGTGGGACCGGCAAGCGGATTTGAAGCGAGATTAGCGAGTAAGCTTGCTTTGAGCGCTTCTAGTTCATGGGAATCTGGCGTTTCTCCCAAAGTGTCTTCTTCTGGGCTAGTAGGCTTTGCTGTTATCGTTGATAGCTGAAGCGTGGAGTTGTCCGTCGAGTCTAATATCAGCGAGGCATTACTGCTGTTCTGTGTTACCTGGAGCTTCACTTCCGGCTGGTTTTCAATCCTCTCTGTGTTCTCATCTTTGGAGCTAGTGGCATTTTCATCATCCACAGTTTCGACCTCATTGTCGGCCTCGAATACCTTCTCCACCTCATCCAAGCCCTCTTTCAAGTCACCACCCGCCTTTAATCCAACACCAAGCATCACAGCTTTTTTTCCTAGTTCCCTTACGACTCCTATCTCATCACTACTCAACTCCCCTCTTACCGGTAGCCTAGCTAACAATGCCCAGATCCACATACTGACCTTCAAATTGATATCAGAGCCACTTTGCAACAACGTGCCAGTCAATAGGAGCCTCAGTAGTCTCAGAACTGTGTCCTTATTCATACTTGCTATCTGCACAGGCAGCGGGTCAACCGTCTTCATTTTCCATCTCCACCACCTGCAAAGTTTGGTGTTCAATACATTTAAATATGTGGGATGATCTGCATCTAGATTTTTCACTAGGTCTGTTGGGGGAACTCGGTGCAGTTTGTCTCGTAGAGTTTCAAATCGCGTCAAGATAGAGTTGAAATACGCCGATCGAGGATCTTGGCCTTCGTGTTCCTCATCCTCCAGTTCGTCTTCAACTTCGGCCGCTGCATAATAAGCACCATCCTCATAATATCCTCTGAAATCGCCCACGCCACTCTCATATATCGATCGATCGTACTCGCCGTTGTTGTTGGAGCTCGCAGTCTCTGCAGGGGCGTAAAATATGGGTGGGAGGTCTTCTGCTTCGGCTCTGGAGTTGCAATTAGTAATAATTCCAACAAAATGTAATATATAATTCAACACCATATCATCTTCGTATGTGCAAACACTGAAATGGACAAGGAGTGTACCCACCTAACTGATCTCAGATAGTTCAAGGCATCTATGCCGTCCTCGTCTAAGCTAAGAGAATCATCATCTGCTGGTAACGCACTTCGCTGCCCATAGATTGGATCTACGCGCGCTTCTATCACGGAATTCGATTTCTTGTTTGAGTAGAGGTAAGAGCCTGGAGGTGAAGGTGAACGAGCGCGCTTCGTACCAGTCATGATTCCAGCAGTTGTCTCCCTCAATTCCGTTTCGCAAATACGCGCCTAACCCAGATTTCTTCAATCGTTCTTTCAAACTCTCGAGGGACTTTTCAATCTCCAGATCGTGAGGTTTCTCTGTTTCCGAAATATGCACGTGAACAAATAATACTTCTCTTGCGAATTCGACGCTCAATATTTTTCATTCCTATATCATTATGAAGATAAATTATGGTTGGAGCAACACCAGTGCGTAGCAAAATTATTGAGCCTCAGGGTCCAAGCTTTTTAGACGGCTCGAGGACGGCCAGGATTTTGCCGTCTCGAGTGCAACATACAGATAAACTTGGTTATACCGGACTGAAATTTTCGACCAATTAAATCCGGTATATCCATGATTGCGGTATAAAAATTGATGGTCCAAGCTTCCTAGCCAAAATTTATATCCGATTTCAGCTCCAAAACCTTATCTCATCCTCAGACCACACGGTGATTACATAATTTTTGGCCTTGATTTCGAGGCAGGGGCCTCGAAGCTTTATCACCGTAGGAGATAAACGTTCCCCCGATCCCTGATTGGCCGAATTTTTTTGATTATTAGTAAGCACAACACCACCACCAAAAAGATCAATATAGATATTATTCAGAATTCGATAAAAAAACGTTCTATCGACGAAGAGGGTCTGAATATTGAGATAACCAAAACCCGATATTTTCGAAAAAATATCATGTGATTATAGCCAATCAAGCTTACTCATCCAAAATACAGCTTATTCAGCCAGGTTTACTACCAAAATTTATACCGGTTTTGATCGAAATTCCGGTATTCACATACAAATTTCAGAAAATTTACTAAAAAAGTCCGGTATATCCAAGATTCCGGTATATACCAGTCCGGTATAGCCAAGTTTTTCTGTATCCCAAAGGTAAGCGTGGTACACCAGTGAGCGCATGGATTGATGGGACACTTTCCAATTGTTTGATATCTGAATTCACATTTTGATCGTTCCATCTTTAATCAATAATTGTAGTGATTCCTAATACAAATGATTTGATATATCGAAAACTTTCGTAACGTCTGCTATTACAGACATTAGTACAGCTAGCTTCGCTTCTTAAAAATATTTTCAATGTCTTTTACTTTCTTAAGACACCTGCAACAGGTACTGATTACTTGCATTCGAGAAGGTCCCTTTCCCAAATACAACCATGAGATTGAGATGTGAGTCCATAGGGTTGGTGTTGTAAATTCGAGTTTAATATCAGATGACGTTATTGTCGTCAAAGTACCGTCAAGCGACGAGGCTGACTAATCCCTCCGAAATAAAGCCTCACATGCTGTGGCGAGGCTATCTTCATATCGGGAGCCCCAAGATACCATCATCTACATTACGAATTCTTTTTTTGCTTCCATTACAATGACTTCTCTCTGCTTCATTGATCAATTGGCAAATTCTTTCTTTGAGCCGTGAACATTCTCAGATCGAAAATAGCGCTGCATGATTGAAACGCCGGACAACTGAGGAACCATTGAAGCATTTTCGACGTCGAACACTACATGATGGCTCTCGACGCACAGAGTAATTGGAATGTGGAGATGTCGCAGCCTATTAAGTTATCCATTAGATCACAAAATTCAGAGCCTATGCCGGCTTCTGAATCAATGGCAGAGCTTTATCGCAAAGCTCCCGCGCAAGAGATCCTCCTCCCGATGGAGATCATTTCTCAGATCCTCTCGTATATTCCCAATCGTGTGGACACCCAATACACTTTCTACTCCTGCGCACTGGTATCTAGGCTCTGGTATTCGGCATCTATCTCTACTCTATATGAACGACCGTATCTTAGTGGCGCAAACTTCAATAGCTTTGTTGCCACTGTTTGCCCCTCTAAAAATGCACATATACGGCAATCCGCGCTTGCACCTCTGGTCCGCCGGCTTGATATGGGAGGATTGGTGCACAATAGTTCTAGGAGCTTGACTGCACGACTACTAGGCCGATTAAAGGGGAATCTCGTTGAATTTGTGGCACCACAAGCATCTTTCGCTATCAATTCCTTCCCCGCTCTCAGCAAATGTACCCATCTCCGATACCTGGATCTCTCCTTGATCTCCGCTTCGATATCGACCCGCTTACTATTCCAGACTCTGAAGACACTGCAAGAACTCGAAACATTACTTTTCCCGCGGACTTCCAACAGTGACCAAGACAGAATTGATGAAGTATATGAGTGGCCACCGAAGCTACAAGGTCTCCATTTAGCAGGGGGAGTCGATGACCACTTCCTTCGAACTCATCTTCGCCATGTCCCATCAACACTTTCACGTTTCAGTATTCAACACTGCAGTATGGTATATGGCCCTGCACTTCTGGAGACTTTGGAGCACCTAGGACCTCAACTGCAACACCTAACAATCCGACACCCGATGAATCGTATGGGTGTTGGGGCCTTGGACTACGTGCTTTTGATGTGCTCCTCCTTAACTGCTTTTCGAATATCTGCCGATTTCATTACAGATGCATTGTTTGAGAATATACCCGTCGGCCATCCCTTGCGAATATTGGACTTAGATTGTAGCGGCACAGCAGGCACAGAGGTTGATATTACTGCAGGGGCAGTTTATGATGCCGTGGAAGAAGGAAGATTGCCATTTTTGAGAAGCGTAAGGGTTAGCTCTAGGTTGGCTTGGAATGCAACGCAGAGTGGAAGACAGGATATAATAGATTGTAAGTCCCCATTTACTTTTACTTTGTGACTTCATGTAGAGGCCAACACTAATACGCCTTGCAGTGGTGGAAACAATGGAGGATCTCGAAAATGAGACTCCACTTGGAATAGAGCCAATAGGTGTCTGGTTTTCAACGGATTGATGAGCTAGGTGGTGATTTTCATCGGCCCATATTCGAAGTTGGTACAGGCAGTCAAGCATCACAATAAGTTATTTCGTAGCACCTAGGACACGATGCGCAATATCTAAAACCATTTTAGCAAGTTGCTTACAAAAGGTTTTGGATCGTAGCATTTTATCGAATACTCCCTGTGTATCTCCTGGATACCTTGTATCATAAGTGTGTCACAAAATGTTAAACCATGTTTGACTGAGGTATGTCGCTTACAACAAATGTGGTATATGATTCCCCTTGAAAGTTCTCTTGACCTCCTCCTTATTTGGATGATATGATTGAAACTAATGTTTACCCGAGGAACAAATAGCCAGTATTACTACCCTCCTGAATTTGGGGTGCATGCTACAATTCAGAGAATATATGTATGGCATTTTGCACTTGGACGCCACGCTCAAGTGATGTTCAAATACTATGATGGCGAGCGATGGCAATATTTGGGGGGACTTGGGGTATTCACAGAGTTTTCACAAGGTATAGTCTAGCGAGATGGCTATTGAGACAAAACACGAGCTATAATCCGCAAAGCTATATTCTGAAAAACTATTGTCTGGTCATCTATCTTGTCAATTCATTTCCCTCATAATCCTTTTTAGCCTTTCAAACTCATCCACATCAATATTCATTCACAAATAGAACATCCCGCGTATTATTCCCAAACTTTCGTGTGATGACCTCCCGTCTCGTTACAGGAGCCAAATAAAATCATGATACATTCATATCAACCCAGAACATCGAATGCATCAGTATCCCACAAGTTTCTTCTTCGCGGCGCGCAATATGGCTACACTCTGGTCCCAAACATTATCTGGTCCAGGAGCTTCTGTGTACTCTGTATCTGCGACACGTTCAAGCTCGACTTCCCACATTCGCTTCTGGCAGGCCTCGAGAATCCTGTTTCAGCGTTAGCACAATTGCATTTAGTCAATTCGAGATGAATTTGCAAACGTACTCCCTCTCGAGAGCTTCTTCTCTGACTCCTAAGACGAAATATGGGTCCTCGACGTACACCTCTTCAGTGTCTTGTCCCTTTGAAGGCACGTTTGAAAGTGGTTGTTGAAGAGCGACAACACTATGGATAAAGCCACCCTTCTCGACTTCTTGTAGGGGTGCATCTGCCAACACCGCACCAAATGGGACTTGAGAAGTCGAAAATGAGCTGAGGTTGGTTGTATTCGAAGAATCCAAGATCCCGATGCTCTGCTGCATGTTCTGCTCTGGTAGTTGCTTTCGGCTGACAGACAAGCATTGATTATGTAGATATGAAGACAGGGAATTATTGAAATCTGTGCCTGCAGTTTTACTTCGGGAGTTGGCAGCCCTATTTACACCGAAAACTGGAGATCGTCCTCGAGGTCTGATTGGTGTGCGTGGCGGTGATTGTCTTTGTTGTCGCAATGGGCTTCTAGATCGACCACGTATTTGACGAACTGGGGAGACCTGTCTCTGAGACCTGAACCGTCTTTCCATTGGTGGCGGCGATTTTTGACGGATTGGTGAACGAGATCTACCCCGCTTTACTTGCTCTCGCCCAGGGGATCTGTTTAAATCAATGAGTCGGTCTTAGCGATTCATGATAGTTACTCACCTGGATCTACGGCGAGTCATTCTCTCTGCCAAAGGTCTGCCTCTTAATTCTTCGCGTCGGAAATGGTGCTCTACACAACCTTTGTAGATACAATAATCATCGATGTAAATATTGCAGCTTGGGGAAGCCTTCAATGCGTTAAGAACTTTTGTCCTAGAAAGAAGCAATGTCAACGACATTCTCAGATGATGAATTTAATCGTCGAATGTGTACTCACCGAAGCGCAACATCAGTGCCCAAGCCATGATAATCACACCATTGACGAGTTCCTGGTAGTGCTTGATCGCGAGGCCATCTTGTGCGACGACGTGGACAATAGCGCTCTATGTGGTTGTAATCATTACAACGCCAGCATTGTCTTGGAGCATCACGACAGTATCCGTAATGGAAACGGCGACAATTTTGACAGGGCGCTGGAACCTGAAATTGAAAATTGAACATCTTATCTTTTGATTGAGGATCTTCAGACGAATCTTCGAAGTTGTGCAGATCGGAACGTTGAAAGGTGCTCACGGAGAGTGAAAAGGGAATTATACTCGTATTTGACAGCAGTGAGACTGATCATTTCCGGATGAGCAGATCGTCGTTTACTATTGTTAAATTCAATGACCTGAAGAAATATAGAAGCTATCGACTACTTGTGTAGTTACCAAAGTTAAAGAGTACTAGGTATACTCTACCAAGCAGGCAAAGTGAAATATCTCAATGACAGGGTAAAGTAGGGAAGGAGCGACAACAATGGAAGGTGCGATCAATGGCAAAACACGTGATTTACCCCCTCGACCCCTGATTCTTTGGCAGGACCAGTCAAGGAAGCTATTATAGCACATCCCAACTTTAAATTTCACTACATACTCGTTTGACGTTCGTTTTTCGATGTTCCCAATCGCTAGAAACTTCACACGGCATTTTCATTGAGGTGAGATTGCGCAACACTCACTCAGAGTCGTCCCTTGTGGCAGCGCATCTGCTATTATTCAAACCATTCGGCGATACAACAGAACTTTACTACCTTTAACCTACATAATCCGCATGGTTGTCAAAAGCTGAAACATTTCCACTCTACAAACTCACTTTGGCTCAAATCGCTTGCTCAGCTGCTGCTGCTACCACGAATTCTACAAGATTGACACTTTCTAGTACACCGCAATCATTGAAACTCTTATATGATCTCAGACGAGTAAAAATCTAAAATTATCAGTTATTCGCCATACAATTACAATATCACATGCTTATTATTTGGGACCAAGTATCTTTATATTGCATCCTGGTTTAACACGGCTCCACTTGAAGTTTCAGACGGCTGCTAGTATAGGGAATACATGATGACACCGCTTGCTCGGGTTGCAGATTTTAATTTTGACTGCAGAACTTCTGAGAACCACCAGACGTATTGCTCAAGGGACTTGAAGAAACGGGGCCAGATATTGAGGGATGTTCTACCGGGCGACCAGAGTCTATTTGAGCGCACGGCTACACTTGCAGGAGATAATCGCATATTCATCGATCTCACTCGAATCTCTGAACATGATTCTGATGGTCCAGGAGAGAAAACCCACGAAGGTTCAATCTCTATAGCACGCGGTGCTCAAGGATATCATCGTTCGCCTTTGGCAGACATTACTTATCAAGTAGTATCAATCAATTTAGTGGTCTTGCCAACTTACGAAGATTTAATTGTATCTTCTCCTCCAGTCTCTCCATTTAAAGTCTTTGAAGACCTATGTGAGGCGCAGTTGTGGAATGCAAGAGGCAAAGATTCGGGAACTATGCTGGACGTTAGCAATTTTGCAGGTAAATCCACAAGTGTCGATGCAGTCGATTTCAGTCAAGACTTAGAAGACGAAACAAATGAGCAGTCATCAATTTCTTTGAAAAGCGTTCAGTCAAGCCCGTTGGGAAGTTTTCAAGATCGGTCGTTCGCATCTCACAAAATCACCAGTTCTTGCAATGCTGGATCTGTCACAGCTGTCTTGCATCTAGCTGATAAGCCAGATCAAAATTCACCGGGTAACAAGCTGGAATGCCGACAAAGAAAGCGCATTATTGTTTCGTCAACTCGCAGGCCTCTTCATGTTAAAAAGTCCATGCAGATATGGTTAGAATCAACCAATCGTCTGCTCGATCCATTCAGAGAAGACGGTGAATGCTGGTTTCACCCCGCGCCACCGCCTCCTCGCATAACTCCCATCGGTACATGGCGTGCTTGTGGCAATATACAGAAAGCTTTCAGCTGGCAAGATCACAATGGTAAACACAGTCTTGTCTTGAACTTTGGTATGGTTTCCAAGATACTCTTTCACACAATGACAAAACGACAGAAAGATGGATTCGTCAACAAGAAGTGGCACCTCAGCCATCTTTGTGGGAATTGGACATGTTTGAATCCTAACCATACCACTGTTGAACCTGGTAATGTTAACATTAGCCGAAACAGTTGCTTTTCCCATAGAGGCGGCTGCTCACATGAGCCCAAATGCATGAAGGAGAAAAAAGCCAACCTGAGTGCCAAAGGCATCCCCATTTATCATGATGACGAGATCATGCAAGGGGCCGATGCCCGTCCTAGTAGTGGAGAAGCTCAGAACTGGAGCATGCAAAGTTTTGATGTTGACCACAATTCGTTTGAGCATGAATTATTGCTCGTCAATTAGTTTTGAAAGATATTCATAATTTCGGGAAGTTACAGGGCGTGGGACTGGCTGCAGGCAAAGAACAAAGACGTGCTTGCAACAAATATATCGTGCATCATTCGATACCACAATCTTATCTACCATTATATCCGAAAATATCTCTTTTAGCATTTAGACACTTTCCCATTATTTAAGTTTATTCATTCTCAAGAATATCACAGATCACTATCTAGAATCTCGATCTTCAATTTTCATCATTTTTTTTATTTCTATTGCTTCGATCCATTGAATTAGATGACGGTATGTAATTGTAATTCTAGATATGAGGCCCTCATCGTGCATGTAAATAGCTGCTAGCGTGTCCCGTCCTCTGGTTACATATTTCGTATCACTCCTCTTTATACATAAGATATTTTATTCAATGGTCTAATTATTTGACAGGAAACACATCAATAACAGAGTAAAAATCTTCCAGAGAAATTTTGTCTCAACCGGAAGAAGCAGACCATTAATTATTCTTAGCTTGCCAAGTAAGGCAGATTCGTCAAGAATACAATCGGCCTATTGAACTTTCTAGATACCAATGAATCATATAACTTAGATCAATTTAGTTGCATAATATATCAAACTATTCACAAGAAACACCTGGATCCAGTAAGAAAGCTATTAAATCTATTTTTTTTGTTTATAATCCTTGTTACATACTATCACTAAAACGTGCTTATAGTATCGTGACTCCTCGCTAAATTGGAGAGCATAATCCAGAAGTTATAAAAGGGCCTGGCATTATCCCTTCAACACTTTCGTTCAGATCTTTTGATCACTTGCATCAACCTGTTCATTTTTTTCTTTGTCTTTTCGGAAGCCTTGAATCATTAATATCGCTGACGATGTCGTCAAGATTGCAAGCACAATCTATACTTTCTAAGAAGAGGAGCAGGAGCAAGACAGCATCAAGAGGCAAAGATAAAAGGATCCGGGATTTATACAGATCTTTAGGATTTTACCCTGTTGCTGACTCGGAATTAAAGAAGAAGATCAGCGTCTTCACGAAAGCTTTAAACATTACACCATTAAAAGTCATGTCGAAGGAGCACCCGGAGGCGCAAAAATTGGCAGAATCCTTTTGCGCAGACAAGGAAACAGTTCAATTTCTATGGCCAGATTTTGGAGCTAGCAATCATCGTCGCCGACTTGTTTGGGAAAATGATAAGATGAAGTGAGCGTCTTGCGATTTCTTTAGTATGGTAACGACGACTAAACGATTTATGGCTAGAATTTTGAAGTTACTTACCCACATTTTTGCATTGAAGATGCACTACTTTTTCAGGAATCTTCGGCAAAAGGTTTTTGCAACCAGTGTAAGTTTTGTTGCTCATCTATTGTTTGACTAATGCTTCGATAGGAAGCACCACAAAACACTCTGGGCGGTGGACGAGACCTAGATTCCGACGACGAACCCTTGGTCACTCTGGGGCATCAAGGTCTGTCAATGCGAAATCAACAACTAAAGGCTGGCCAAGAATGTCCAAAAGCAGGCAAATTTTCTAGTACTATCGCTGGATCTCCAGCAATGAGCTCGAACAGGCGAAACATTGACGAGAGTAAATTGAGAGAACTGAAGTATGTCAAAAGGTAACTCGGCAATCTCCCAGTGGAAATTTTGAAGTATATTTGAGCTAATCGTTGTTTTAAACAAGGAATACCAGTCATCAAGAAAAATGCAACGCTCATATAAGGCACATAAAGCCAATAGATGACAAGAAGATGATGGCTGAATTTATTTCGCCACAATGGTTGGAAAATGAGGAATTCTCCTGGGTAGCCCAAGGAGGCCTTGAGCCTGATTCATATATTCTCAGATTTATGCATGGATTCTTGTATTACAATTCAGATCAGAACATGAGTCTGATGAATTTTGTTCGCCTCTTCAAGGAAGAGCCAGTAATTGCAAACAAGATACATTACAAGACGTTAAAAGGTCGTCTTCAAACCCGGGTAGGAGAGTTGGCTGATGCATTACTTGGTGAGAGATTGTTGTTCCGCAATCGCAGTAGCAACAAAATATCACGAACACAGGAATTGGACGCAGCATGGGATCAGAGATTGACCATTTGGGACCAGCCTTCCGAGGAAGCCAGGGAAGAGGTCGAGTCATCAACCACACAACGTCGAGATGTTTACGAAATGTCTGTGTCTCCAGATCGCAATGAGTTTACAACCAAATGCCAACAACGCTCGTCAAATTCCAAAGTTCCGATGGATCTATCACGAAGAAGAACTTTCCAATCAACATCACTAAGTGGTTATGCGGATGAAGAAACTACCGCAGCAAAGCGTCGAAGACTTTCAACATTCAATCAAGATCAATCTTCCATCATGAAGGAAAAAGACAAAGGGGTAGATGGAAATCAAAGTAACTCGAACGGGAAATCTCAAGGTGAAATAGGCATTATGCAGCGCCATAGCTCATATCAGTTTGGGAGAACTTCTCAATTTCTTGAAGTAAGATATTGATTCATTATCATAGTGAACCATTCTAATCAGTTTAAAATTCAGGACGATTTGGCACATGCGACGGCAGCAAAAACTCCCACCACCATGTGCAATCCTGAGATGAGCAACCCCAAGTTGAATTTGACGGGACCAATCAGTACTACAGCTATAGTAAGCGGAGCTACAATCAAACCAGATCCCAATCCAGCTTTAAATCCACGCAGCGAATTCCTGTCATCCCACTCACCATTTTCTAATCATTTTCCCTTGCAATCTCGACCAGTCTCCACAGACCCTAGGCTCTCTCCGCTGTTCACTACACCACTTCAACCCATAACTCAAATGGCAGGCGAGCCAACATCCGAGGATGATCTTCCACTTGCCACTTTCTCGAACGACATAAACTTCATTTTTCTGTCGAAGCAAAACTTCGACTATGAGAATCCTCTGAAAGTCAATATCAAAAACCTCGAGGATTTTTCGCTATCATCCTTTATTTCGCTTTTTGCTCAGAGGTCAGGTGTCAATATCCATAAAGTTGACGGGTTGAAATTCACAATTTTACTAGGTGATGATCGGCTGGAGACAGTGATGAAGGAAGATGAGAGAAAGTGGGAGAATGTAGTAGAGATCATCAGAGATCTGTGGAAGTATAGTAAGATACAATGGCTTAATGGTACGAAGTTGAAGAGCAGGGTCTGTAGGATATTGACTGAGAGGATACACACTCGAGCATTGTAATGTTGACTTGATGGGAAACGTGTTTCCATGGAGTCTTTATCAAGAAGAGATTTGTTTATTGAATAAATATTCTTAATGAACTTTGGCTCTACCATGAAAATTCCAGCTTGCGATTTCCTTCCAGCTACTCCAACATCTACATATAGATCAATAGAGCGATTTGAAAAGAGAATTGCAGGACCTCGGAGTCTTAATTGTTCTCTTCTCTTCTTATTTGCCTACTTCTCGGGGCATTCGTTATAGAATTATCGTCATATTGTCCTATTAAAAAAGCGAAAGCCTAGAAGATTTCTTAAGTGTAGGGGAGTATCCTCCAACTCAAGTATGTACAGTATTAGCTGAAAGTTTAGAGGAAATCTGGAAGTGGAACATTGCCATTCTGTTCTGATTCGAAGATAGAACTCAAAAGAAGACTCTTGAACACGTGTTAGTCCTGATTGAATCAACTTATTCTTCCTCTGAGCCCCTTGCCAGGCTACTAAGCAGTATTCCAGTAAATTGATATGTTAAATACAAAGCAGTTTACTAAAACTCAAGCCAGTTCTGCAATTTGAGAAACGTGGCGGTAGGATCGTCCCATATTATTAAATAATCCCCCGTTGTTGGTAGATTCGATCGAATATCTCTGAAATCATAGCTATCACATGTAGAATCATTTGAGAATGAACTCTACTCATCTGGTTACACTGCGTGAAGACTAGCCATATTTTTTCTCAACAGCAGCAAGTCTAACCCGCAACCATAGAATCAATGCATAGCCGAGAAAATTCAAATTCTCTTAAGCCAATCTGATCAACGATATGATTATCTTGACACTCCTCAACTGGAAGGCTCTTATAAATAGGTATGCTCAAATATTACATGGTTGAGTCATGCATCTTGCAAAGTGGTTATATTGAGATATCCTTCCCTGCAATCTTCATGAATACCGACATATTGTCAATTCGTATTCGCCTCTTTCCCCTGGCAGACATACGCACGCACACACAATTTCATTCAAATCGATGTGACCTTCCACACACACTTCAATCCAATTACTCACGTTACCAAACTTGATAATTCCTTGGATTCGTCTGAAATTTGCATAAAAATCTCTTCCACTCATAACTATCTGTTTTCTTCGTTCCGCATATGAAATCCAACAGTTGGTTGGTAAAATGATCACGCGAACCAGGAATCGTGCATATACATATATTGGTCCTGTACGTGTTACACACCATTTCCGGATAAGGTTGCCTTTACGCGTATTGTTCGTCAGGCAGACGATGGATTCGTCATATTTTCATGCTGCTCGGCATCAACTGTTGGTTTGATGTACGCTGAGATCTTGAAGAGGCGCAGAATATTAAATCACCAACATTTTAATTTATTTCGTAATCCTTCGATGTAACGGTATAACATAATGACGGAGTTCGGCTAACGGCTGTAGACCCCGTTACATCAACGTTTGTCGGCTAAATTGCATTTCGGATGCAAGTCTTACCCTTCGGTTTTTCAATACATCAACCTCGGGAAGGCTGCCGGAGGCGTAAAATTGCTGACTTTGGCTTGGATGTGGCTTGCAGTGAGTGTGATTTAGAGGTGGAAGGCAATATTCTAAATGTGGGAGATTTCATAGATAGGCTCAGATCAAACTATCCACATTCAGATGAGATTAAGATAACCTTGACAATATCATCATACATCTGACGGTAAGCAATCAGTGGACCACTCGTGCTTGAATAGAGTATTTGTCCCCACTAAATACTTATCCCCACTAAATACTCTCACGTGTAATTTATTCAATGAAAGACTTCACAATAGACAATTGAGACACCATCGGCATGAAGGATATAGTTACAGGTTTTATAATCAGTATTTACATCTATCTAATAAGGAGAAAATCAACCGAGGTTGAAATCCAGCTAACTATCTATGCACACCTCCCAATCAAAATGTTAACCTCCCAAAATTCCTCATCTTCATCATCTCCATTTTGTTTCGCAGATTTAACATCTCTGTCCCAGTTCCTCCAAATTCTCTTTCGCGCTCGCTTCCATTCTCCGTCCCCCATATTCTTTCCAATCACGAATTGTTGATACTCTCCAAACATGCATCGGAAGGTAAGATCGTCTAATCTCTCTAGAGATATACCGGAGCGTTGAGAGAAAAAGGCGAACAAATTCGATAAGGAGAGTGATTCCATGTATTGATAAGAGAAAGATATACTAGTGTCAATCAAGGAACTGGAGCGTTGGAGATAGAAGTCGAGTTTCGGCCCCGCCCCTTGGGGTGTTGTAGGTGTTTGTTGTGGCGTAGCTAGGGATTGAGTGGGGTTTGAGTATTGAGAGGCAGTGTCGATTTTAGGCGTAGGGTTTACAATAGGTGTTTGCTGTTGTGGAGGATATGTCGCTGGATGATAATGATGAGAAGTGCTATTATACTTGGGAGTGGGTACAATGGCCGAGGCTTGTTGTCGCAGAGGGGTTTCAGACTTAGATTGTGTACTAGGCGGATACTTTGACATGGAATCTGAACCAGTAGTAGGAATGATAGCTGGTGTTGGCGGCGTCGGTGGAAGCTTAGGGTTTAGTATAGCAGACATCGTAGTTGCTAATGACGGTTGAGATGCAGGGATCTGGATTGTTGGGGACTGCATTGGAGATGCACTAACTAATTCTATTATAGTTTGAGGGCTCGCGCCATTCAATCTACTTTTTGTATGATCATGAGGATTCGGCTCGTTGTAAATTTTCTTCTGTGGGTGCGTCGTAGTATTTTGTGGCTCAGCTGGCTGTTGTGGTTGCTGTGGCCGTTTTGGATACTGGTATTGTGAAATTGCTCTCTGTTGTCCAGCATACTCTGTATTGTAAGAACTCGGAGCTGTGGAAGCTTGTTGTGTTGGAGACGGGCCAGTATATTGGTTCCGGGGAAACGACGCCTGTACAGGGGAGAATTGAGCAGGGGGGCGATTAATAAACTGATGCTGTGGCACTGGACTTTGGATGATAGTGGGCTGAACAGGATGCTGGTTGGGAAGTTGACGGTGAAAGTTGGAAGTTTGTGTATTGGGGGGCTGACTGGTCACGTTGTTATTGTATTGGCTTTTCGAAGATGTGAGAGGTCGGTTTAAAGGTTGAGTTACAGGCTGATGAGACTGATTGGTTGGTGATGGTGTGCTTTCGTTCGACGACTTAATCGGAGCTTGCTTCGAGATTTCACTTTGAGAAGGTGACGGTCGAACACCAAATTGCAATTGCGCACTTTGACCAGATGGATTAAACTGGTGGGCCTGTGACGATTGTGTTGAATTTTCATTAACAGAGTAACTTTGCGGCGGTGAATGTTCTGTATTAGATGGCTTTGTCAAAGGGTACTTGGCGCGCTGGCTCTCCGGTATTTGGTGAAATACTTTGGAGGCCTGACTTCCTGTGGAATGCGGGCGTTCTGTTGCTTGGGGTGCAACTTGTCTCGTTTCAGGCAGAGGCTCTTGACTTCCTATTTGGACCTGTGACGCACTTGCGACTGTTGGGACTGGAGTGGTGTTGCTCATCGTGCGGTTGTGTAACATATTAGTATTAGTTTGCGGGACGTATCTTGATGGCTGTTTGGGAATTGTGGAGATGTTATAATCAGTAGCTAACGAGTTCCACCATGGGTCCTGTGATCGATACAGTTCTGGAGAGGAGGAGTTGGCTTGAATTTGGCTGTTAGTCTTCGGCCCTTGTGACTGTTGGTTGAGATGCTGGTTGATTTGTGCTGGGCTTGACTGTTGCACATTATTATGAACTCTATCTTGCGTCCCCGGTAGGTCCTTGAGATATTGTGATGTCTGAGGACTTAATAGTGAAAGGCTTTTGGAAGTTTTACGACCCGTTCCACTATTAATAGGAGTCCCATGCCTCGTTTCCGTCTCGCGCAAACGCACTGATTCGGACTGACCCATATTCGCAGATTCTGGCCGCTGATTACGAGTTTCAATGTCAGCTCTAGTTTGAACGTTCTCCTTAAACTGCACTTGATTCCGAGCTGTAATCGCCCCAGGGTTGATTTTAATTTGTATGTCAAGTTTAGGAAGGTTGGACACTTCCTGCTTGCCATTCTGACTATCAAGTTTATTTTCCCCAGCATTGGGCAATCTTCTATTTTGTTGCATACCGTGCTGAAACCTCTCTTGCTCCATGCGAGAGATTTGTATGTTTTCGGGGATTGACGGTCGTTTTTGCGACATGCTGGAAGTTCGCTGGGATTGTGCTGGAGACCCTACAGAAGTCGCATGATGCATACCCACAGGACTCTTCGTATTGCCCCAATCCTCCGACGATCGCTTTCGCTTTGAATGCATCTGTTCTTGCAAGAATAGGGGGCTCAAGATATTCTGCTCTTGCCTGGCATCGTAGTTGGTCGTCATATTTTGATCTAGATTCCGACCATGGTTATTCGGCGGCTGATTTGAGATTATCGGAGAGTTCATTGTCTTGATATGGTGCTGATAAGATGCTCCGGAATTAGTACCCATCTTTTCGTCCATAATTCTCAGATGACTGATGAGTTCTGGATGCGGCGGCTTGGGAGAGCGCTCTTGGTCAAAATCAGGCTGTCGCGGAGATTGTGTTTGCAACGCAGAAGGTGTCGCATTTTGGGTCGCGGGAGCTGATGAAGCCAGTGGATATTGAACAGTACCAGATACCGTAGTCTGCTTTTCGCATGGCATTGACTTCTTTCTTGACTTTGTTTTTCGAGGCTTGGTATCTGTTCGCTCCAACTGCCTTTTTCTGGAGGTTTCTTGCATCCACAAGTCGTTTTTTGATGCTGTCGGTTTACTGACAAAGGCCATGGGATAAACTCCATTCTGAGAGTTCACCGGATATGAGTTAAGATGGACGTTCCTGGTCCAGGAGGGCTCTGATGATCTGCCAATTTCCCGTCCAATATTTTGCGAAAATATGGCTTCACTCTGTTTTGGCATCTCCTTCGTCTGCTGGCTGTATCGTTGATCTCGAGGTTCTTGTGGTGCAATCGATGGCTTATATACACCCGGGAGACTATGAGATATGGGAGCAGGAGGAGATTGCGTAGAAAGACTAGATATCGGTCGATTTATAGGTTGGAAACCCGAAACAAATGAATCACGGGAGGCTGCTTGAGTTTCCTGGACAGGATTCTGAGGTGGTATTTGAGATGATACATTTGGCTTGGGATTTTCAGATATGGTCTTTGTAGCTTGCTCGATAATAGGCAATAGAGTTGATGTTTCCTGACCGGTCTCAGACGGCAATGGACCTGAAGGCAAGGGGGTTCGTGTCAAAAT
This sequence comes from Botrytis deweyae, assembly GCF_014898535.1. Taxonomy (NCBI): domain Eukaryota; kingdom Fungi; phylum Ascomycota; class Leotiomycetes; order Helotiales; family Sclerotiniaceae; genus Botrytis; species Botrytis deweyae. The sequence goes on from NW_024066212.1 coordinate 1,116,979, forward strand.
AGAATCATTCTTCTCCGATGATTTCTGGCTTCTTTCTAGAACATTTAATGAGGAAGCATAAATAGAATGACCTGATTGAGGTTTGGAAGTCTTTGGACTTTGCGACGAAGTACTCAAGCCCTCCATGGATGCTTTGTTAACTGTAGGTGATTCGCTCTGATTCGGGAGTTCTTCAGGACCTTCTTTTGGAACAAATTCGATCGATGAAGAGGCTCGTGGCAATACATGCTTCGGGTTTGCGTTTGTCGGGAAGGAATTCTTTTCCATTTCATGTGTATCCGCATCAGCGCTTGATGTTGGTGAAATGCTAGAAGTACCACGCTGTCGGTGGGTGTCGGTGGTTCTGGAGCCATTGGACGAGAAAAGCTGGTTCAAAATCTTGATGTCGTTGAAAGGGCCATATTTTCTCGGATTTTCTGATGACTGACTCTCTGGTGGGGTCATAGAAACAGAGACATTGTGATCCTCGTCCTCAGTTAAAATTTGATGGTTCTTTGCGACGGGTCTTCGAGGCTCGTCAACCGAATCATTTAATTCCTTTGGGGTGGACACTTTTGTAAATTCTTTCTCGTCAAGGTCGATCGGCTGAGTGCTCACTTCGATGCGAAGTTTTAGATCTCCTTTGGCTTTCGGGGATGAAGGTTCATTTGTAGTCTGTAAAAGTTGACTCGAATGCTCGACCTGGGTTGATAACTGATGAGGGTCAATTACTTCTGCTTGTGCATCGACGGCTTTGTCAATTGGAGGACCATCTACGATTGTTTTCGATGATTGGTTTGGCATGATAATGGCATCTAAAATTTCAGACTGTGGTGAGACATTTCGACCTTCTGACGTGTTGCTAGATTGATGTGAAAGAATCAACTTGGCTTCGGGCCCTTTCATGCCGTCCTGAACATGTGGAGGCGTTGTCTCAAGTGCCATAGTATCATCTGGATTTGGTGATGGGGATTTGATGACTGCCCCTTGAGTAGGTACTACTAACTTTGTTGCTTCGCTGGATCGCTCATCGTCCGATACTTCGATGACCGTCGTCCCTAGCTGTGACACCTCTATAGTAGATTCCTCTTCCATCTTGATGAATACATCAGCTTTGCTAGATGTAACTTTGTAAGGTGAAGGTATCTCGACGGAAATTTTTGAGTTTCGTATCGTATGCTAAATATGATCAGTGACGGCAATGAAAATTGAAACAGAATTTGCTATAATTTAAATCATACCTCAGACCCTTTATGTACTTCACACTTTTGAAACCTCTCTTCATCACTGTCTTCCTCGTTAACACTGGCCCGGGGTGTCACCACCACCGTCACGGGATCGATAATAGAGCTTTTTCTCGATATCAGATTTGGGAAAGTCATGTCCGCGGGAGGTGGAATTGTCTTGCGTCGCCATGCATTCTCGGTCCAAGGTTTTCTCTTTGATCTACTACCATCCAGCGCATTTTCTTCAGATTTCTTTGAAAGTTTTCGTCGCTTGCGATGGGTCTCTGGCGGCGTTTCTTCTTCAACACTTCGTCTTCGATTACTGACGCGGGGAGTAGGTGTGTCATATTTTAGGGTTGTCCATATTGCGCGAAATCTTGCGGTCATCTGAGGAACGCCGTCGGCTTGTAATTCGACAAACTGATGATTGATGAATGTCTCTGTCCAATGTCTCACTCTATCGATAATTCGCCTTCTGAATTCTTGAAGTTGTGTGCCGTCGAGCTCCGCACTTGTACCCTCTTTCTTCCTCAAGAGACTCACGAGACTTTGAATTCCATCATCTGTGCCATTCTCTAATTCATTTGTGTAGTAAAACAACCATCTATGCATAAAGTACTGGATTTCCTTATCAACTGCACTGGGCCATTGTACACTCTTCTAAGCTCAAGTTAGCTTTCATGAAAATTTGGCATTTGAGAGAACAACCTGTGACAACCAATCCTTCCCCAATCGAATCGGTGGATCTGGAAGGTTTTTGGGGTCAATGCGCTCTGCCCACGGCATAGCCACGTTACGGTCAAATCTTTTTGGCGGATCTAACCATGGTGTAAGGCATAATTCTGGCTTGATGGTCATTAAAGACGAACTATAAGTAAATTGTGGCTCTTCGTCTTCCAAGTACGTTTCCTGTGCGCACAATTAGTATCTGGAATTGAAGGTCAAAGTGTTACAGAAGGAAATACTTCAGGTGTACTCAAAGCCGAGGGTTTGTTGCTAATATGTTCATTGTTAACATTTGATGGTGGGGAGGTAGCATTGTGTTTTTGGCTCCTCCGTTTCGCATGCTGCATGATTGTGGCGTTAGCTCCCACACGGGAAATTAACATCCTCGCAAATCATCAGAAATGAAGCGAGGCCATCCATCAGATGTGCCGGATTTCATAAAACAAAATTAGACAAGAGTAGTACATACCAATTTGCTATAGTTGGATCTTGCGTGGATGAGAAATAGGTCGGCTACATGATCGATGATACTAGAAACCGAAATTCTCAGAATACAGCGGCATAGAAGAAGCAAACAAATCTTCTCTCACATTTCTTTATCACGAGCTTGTTCGTAAACCAAGCTTCCATCTGATGCTGGCGGCCAGAACCTCTCCCCTCTGCCTTCTTCTTCAAGAAAATTCACAGCACACAGCCGACCTCCAATAGACTCGGCTTTTCTACCATAAACCTTGTTCCCGCGAGCTTCGTAATCGGCCAAAAACGCAGAAGTAGATTTTAACAGATTCCGACGATCTTTCGTAGGGTTATCCTTTTCATATCCAAGAAAGGAACATATGTCGTCCCTTTTACCCATTGTCGTTGCCTTTGATAGAATCGTTCATCAAGTGGTGAAATGATGATCGAGATGAGAAACGATGTTCGGTGACATGCCATGAACTTTATTTAAAAGACTAGGAATAGAGTCCATTGTGCAGGTGCAGTGTGCGAGTATTTGTTAGTTGCTCAAATTCTATGGTGTGGCTCCAGGGTGGGGCATAAACATAATATGTATGCAGCAAGGATTTCTGACAAGAATTCCGGACAACTGCAGGAAAGGAAACTGCGGAAAGGTATAGAAGTAGAGAAGATATGAAGTATATAACTGGTCCAGATAGTTTGAGTGCAACGTGAGTATAGTCTGCATAATTGAGTTCGTAGCGCAGATGCGGCAGCATGATAAACGTCTACCCCCCGGCATAATGTTCCGGTGACCGAAATCTCAATTTGATCTTGTTCTTCATTTCCGCAGTTGAACGATTGTCCGATGGTAAATTGAAGAATGTAACTGGTTGACATTGTACGAGACACACAACTGTACAGTCGTAAGCTTTGAGAAACAGACATGTGAAGCTTCTCTCCAAAAACACGCAGCCGCTATGTGGTTTATTTGCTAATTCTCCACTCGCTCTTCAGTTCACGAATTTATCGCCATAAAAACGGCTCCCACTTGTGAAATGCATATGACAATGGATAAAATGATAATTTGCAAGGCCACTTTTCTATCATTGGATGACTGTGTCATCGCCTAGAACTAGGAAGGTGTGATTTTCGTCTAGGGGTGGCTAGCTAGTCTTGGAGCCAGCCATGCTGGCATGCAGAATGTCTTTACAGCCGAGCTTCCTGGGGTACTTTTCCCGAAGACCAAACGTTCCGAACGAGACTCGGAAGAGGAATACACACAGGTTGTGTTGTATACATGTAAACTTCTCATATCCAAGATTAATTGATTGGTTATACCTGCACTTGCAGTAAAAATTCATTCCTGTGAGGAAGCTTCCCAGTACTGAATTTATCCGGACAAAATCAACATTAGTAGACCCAGGTTGATTGATCGGTTCTACAATAGATACATACCTATCGAGCCTTTCCTCGTTGGGTAGTTTTGTTGGTATCGTGAGATGTATTCGCCAGCCCCCACAAAAAGGCACTCCACTGAAATCCGGATCTAATGGCGTGCATAATAGGCTAACCTTATAGATATTTACCCCATCGAACTTTACCTAGGTAATGTAATGTCCAAATGTCTAAACTATGTTGGTAAGAACAAGCGACCACTGTCCAAGATATCGTTCATATCTTGTGAATCCACTTTGATTGGAAGTATTGACGCAGATGATAAGGAGCTAACGAGACAGGATAGTGGAGAATGCAAGCTACTTGCTTACGGAGTACGGTTCGAAAGTTTTGGTGTTCCGCTGATGCCATTCATTAATGTTGGATTCTCGTTGGAACTTGGAGCATCTCTTGGAACATTGCATTGCGGGAAAAGTTATGCAAGGACTTGCTATATTGACCTACCTAGATGAAAATGTCAGTCAAAAAATGGACAGCCATAAGAACTCGGAAAATATACAAACAAAGTATACAACTCAGAAGGGGCTTTCATACCTGCAGGTATTCTATAGGTACATCAACGCCATAGAAGTCTGGGCTGGGAAGTCCATTAGGATCTCTTGCTCGGCCACCAATTATTCACTGTGTGATGCTGAAGTTTTCGCAGGTGTTTTTTGTACCAATGAAACGGCGGTGAGATTGCCAATCGGCAGGTGTATAGACATTCTAGAGGCGTTGGCCAATATATATGGAACATAGCAAACGGCCAAAAAAAGAAAATGCTGTGAGTTCTCATGAACGGGTACGTGCTGCCGTGCGGAGCATTTTGTCTTCATCTTGCATATGCCCTTATGTTCCTAACCATGTATCGTATATATACTAGGTACCTGGCTTCAGTACCTGCTGCAAATTGACAAGTGTTGAGCCAACCAACACGAAACTAATAAGATTCATCGCCACTCCTCCCTCAGCCTACATACATCGATTTCTCTCAAATCACGTGGCAGATGAAACTGGGCTAGGGCTCGTGCTCATACATTTGATTTACTTTTCAGCACTTTACATTATACACAAAACTTCTAAGAAGTCTTCAATCGGTCTTTCTTCCTAAATGTCTTTTATCGTCCCAGTTGAAAGTGGTGTGGAACCAAGATCTTCAGTGGTTCTCTCATTAGTGGTGCACTCTTGCTTCCCTACATACTCAAATGGGCTTTTGTCACATTGACTAGATTGATTAGCAGAACTTCGACATTCGGGAAGACGACGTGGATGCATTCTGCTACGTAGGCCTACAGAATTAATCAATAGCTTGTCTATCTAGCGGAATGGTCACCACTAATTCCTTTCCATCGCTAGGGGTGGCAATACTTTGAAATGGCAAGATCAATATTTGTAACGATCAGTGCCGCGACAATACTAGGGCGATTTTTAATTTAGCTTATTGTTTTTGCAGTATTCGATGACGAGAACAAGGAGATCCTTGCTATTAATTGGCTCTTTGAGATGTGTTTTTGGTGAAGCTAGCGCTTTTACTACAGAATTCTATCCAGTATGAGCTGGTTGCGGCGGACCGCTGGGTCATGAATGCGGGTTCCCGCAATGCATCATTCGCTCACCTACGTATGCAATTAATCTTTTCTTTTTGGGGGGACGTCTTTTGATTTTAGCTTGCAAATGAGTGCGCTGGTTCTAATCGGTCAATGTTATTGCTGCTGCCGCTTTGAGTCATAATACGTTAAGTTCTTGAATCAAGTTCACCAATTATGGTCCCTGAGAAACTGAAGCTCAAAAGGAAAGCATCAGCCTGTATCAAATCCAAGTCCCGGGAGACAATGTCGGGACTATTAACCCAATGCATCTCCGTGCAATTTTCTTTCAGTGAAGAAACGCCGGGAATCAAAAAAGAAATCAACTTGCACCCTCATTGCGAATCTCGATGGTCGAAAGAAATACCATTCTCAAGCCATAGAGATGAAGACTTTATCCATAAGAATCCGCGGGGGCGTATGAGCCGCGGAAATCGCTTGGGTTTGGAATACTACAATCTTGAAGAACCAATATATGTAAGGTGTCTGAATACGTGTATCAAATGTTTTAATTGATTGTACCAAGGAAATCAATTTTCAGCATGACAAGAATCAGAAACAGGGGGCAATGTAAAACATTCCAGCTTTAGTAAGCATTGGATTCAATGTGATCATCAACAAGACATATACATACAGGCTATTAATGAAAAGCCATTATAGTTTGACTGGTAGTTTGCCGCTCGTCGATCTGGATAATGTTATCCAAGCCTTTTGAAGGTTCTAGTGTATTCACTGAAAATTGAAGTTGCTAACATCAAAGTTCGCGTAATGCGTCTCAGGACGTTATCTCAACTGTCAAAGTATTTGCAAATTTTGCATTTTAGGAAATCGACAAGTCATTGATTTTTGCACTGAATATTTGAATTAAGAACAAAAGATAATGTACGAGGTTTATATCTAGACAACGAAGGATCTCTTGGCCAAATTTCTCCTCAGACATTCGGAATCCATCCATCGGTTTTCATCTCCCCAAATATCTTCTCCATCTCCTTAATAGTATCAACCTTCTTCGTCCACCCCGCTTTACTTGCTTTATCCATATTAACAATACTTCCCCACTCCCCAGCGTTCATCGCATAAACAAACGCATCCCATGTGACAATCCCAAATGCATCCTCTCTTACTCCATAATTTTTTGCAATTTTCGGCCATTCTTTCTCCATTTCTTTCACTTCACTCATCAAATCATACTTCCGTTCCACCTTGGTCTCAACCCCAAAATACCTTCCAATTCCCTCCCAAACATCTCGGAACGTGGTAATCGTATCATCCACAATATTAAACTTCTGATTCTTCACTGTCGGCTCTTCATTTAACGCTAACCACTCTGTGAATTCTGCAATCACCCAACTCGTACTGAAGTGTTGTCCCTTGTCCCATTTCCCATAGTACTCATCTTCTCCACCGGGGAAAATCGCGGGTTTGTTGAGAGCTTGACAGAGACTAAAGTAAATGGCTGCGGATGTAACCCAGCTGTTTCCGGATTTTCCTACATATCCTGATATCCAGAACGGCATTGTGATATTCCAATCCCAAGAACGATCTTCAGAGAGTGACCAGAGAAAATCCTCTTGATGGTAGTAAAAGTTGGGGACTATGATAAGAAGTTAGTAACTCATTAGCGAGGTTATGGATATCGAGAGTTGAATTGAATATGAGACTCAGTGGGATGCAAGTGTATTCGGAGGAAATGCGAGCTTGAAGTCGAGAAAAGGTAGGGGTGGGGCGTTGAAGCTTACGGGAACGAGGATCGGTCACCCGGTGAGCATCTTCGGTTAGGGGCTCTGAGGCGGGTGGGGATGTAAGTAAACCGTAGTTTTTTCCTCCGGTTTGAAGAATCACACGTTGCACTACAATAGGAAAGTCAGCCTTTGAGTGCCAGGGTTGGTGTGAAAGAGTCGTCGGATGACATGGAAACAATGTAAATATCTTGAATGAATCCAACGTTTGGACGGGATAGCCAATTTGAACGGGCGTTATACTTACAAGTATCACGAGAAGTGAGATCGATAGCAGTGAGAGTATTGGTGAAGAGAGGTACATTATTCTTTGTCATCTCTTCTAGGTGATTAGGATGGTCATAGTCGGTATGAATGTAGGCGTAGTGAAAGAAATGCGTAACATTTGTAAGTTCTTTGGCACTCAAAGCCTCGGCAATTTCACCAGCAGTACCTGTGAGATCGAGAGAATGGAATTCGATGCGGGGATCGGAAGGGAGATTGGAGGGTGGCGAGCGTGAAAGGGCAATGATACGGGACCTGGTATCAAGAGAAGATTTCAGTTGGAAGTTGAAAGATAGCTCCTCATTGGATACTCACCAAATCGGATTCTTAGAAAGTTGCCTCAACAAGGCGGATCCTGAGATTCCATTTGTCCCTGTAATAAGCGCAACCTTAGGAGTTTCGAGAGAAGTCATAATGATATTCTCAGTTGAGTATCTTTCTTCGTTTTCGTGACGTTCTGCGGTGCTTTAATTCGAGCCGTAAGCGAAACTGTGAAAAAAAAAATATCCTAAAGAAGAAAGTTACTAAATATTATAGTAAAATTCACAGAAAAGAATTTATTTGCAATTTTGCTCGAAAACGATTGCAATAATTTTCCTGCTCTGATATTATATAGTTATACCATCATTCTATGCAAGAAAATCCTTGGCATTATCATCAACATTCATACATATAACCGAGGAGTATTTGCCAGCACTACCTACCTAGGTATTCGCAGGAGAAAAACCAGACTGGCATTGGCCACTGCCGAAACCTTTCAAAAATCTGATTGTTCTAATTCAATTCAAGCAATGAAAAGCTTAAATAGTATGATAACTAAAGACTAATAAAAGGATCTGTTCTATACTATTAAACCTCATGAACGTTTTTATTAATTGATTTAATATAAAACTGAGGTGCTCACTTTGGCCTCTTTTTTCTCCTACGTATAGATTACTTGTGAAGAACATTAGGCTCGGTTGCAGAAATATAAACCTTGTCTCTTCAATCCTATGGGAAGCGAGGAATAAGATCTATTCTGCGCAGGTGGACAAAAGGAGAGCTATCATGCACCAAAAGCGGGGTGTGCATATGCAGGTAATCGGAATTGGAGGGGTATGGTGAGGGGCATGATAAAGTTTCTGCGGTGTTTGTGTCATGTTAGCACGAATTTCCTGAGTGGAATTCGATAGTATAAAGTAGCGCAAAGGTGGGATGGTTCTGACTCTTGTGTTTCTATGAATAGCTAATGATGGTCATTGTGTGTAGATTACTTCGCAGAATGATAGGCCTCTGTATTTCTATATGCATGGATTATCCACTCATTATGTCTAGTTTATCTTATGACTACTTCTCAGTGAAAAAAATCTGCTTCCCCTTTTCATTCTCCCTGTATAACCAGCAATGTGTTGCCCAAAATGATCATGCGACAACTGCTCCATTCAAAATTAATCCTCCCAGCACAAAGATACCAAGAACTTTGAAATCTACATTCCTTAAAACAGATACAGCGTCACTAGACTTTCCAGTCGCTGTAGCTTTTGCCGTGTCAGCAGGAGTACTCGAAGTCTTGCTAGCGCTACTGGTAGGGCTAGGTTCCGCCGAACTCGTCACACTAACGCCAGTTAAAGCCGGAATTGATTTTCCTGCTTTCAACTCCACAATATGCTCATTTCCATTCTCATTGCTTGAACTGGCACCCGCATCATTTCCCTTGAAGTTGGCCTGCGCGAGTCCAATCTGATTATTATCCAAGTCGTAGACCACATATGCACTTCTCAAAAAGGTAGCTCCAAGCAAATGATAGTCCGCGTTTGTCGATTGTATTCCAAACGCACATGCTTCGCCGCTAAATGGCAAATCTGGGAGAGTATCCTCGGGATACAGTGCGTAAGTCGGATTTGTAAGTGGAAACACAAGCTCTGATATAGGAACCTTAATAATAGCAGAAGCGGAAGAGGAAGAGAACAGATAGTCGACTGTTAAAGAGGATGAAGAATTGAGCAGTGAACAAGGGAGGTAGATATTGCCAGTGGAGTTTGTATCATCGTAGGCGTTGAACTTTTTGAACATGACATCCGTAACCTCAGTTGGTAATATGGTAAGCGTATTCCCAGAGTCCAGAAGTACAACTTGACGAGAAGTCGTCAAGTTTACAGAGTTGCCTTCTTGATCTGTGATGCCCACTGCAGCAAGCTCAACTGACAATGATGAGTAGAGAACCGAGCCATTCCAGATAGGTTGGGGTACTATATCTATGCCCACTAGTTCACCGACAAACTTGGTGGTATCGACTGCACCAAAAAGAAGAGATCCAGTAGCCGAGTCTTGAGAATCTAAATAGAGACTATACGCTCTGGTACCGATAAGATTTTGGGAGACTAGCTCGTCAATGATGTTTGGATACATGGTATCAGCGGCCTCGTTGATAGGATAACCAAGTCCCAGTACTCCAGTTTGTATGTTTGTGTCGTTGGCGAGACCCATCTGGAAAGACTTAATGGTGGCATTACCGAGCACAAGAGTGTCGGCTATATAAGGTCCTTTGGTCTTATCACCATTCACATACTCGATATTGAATTTATCAGTCGTGATGTTCAACTCTACGGTTGAAGAAGCATTTGGGTTGTCTATTACATATCAGCAAAAATTCAACATTTCCTTCCATGCTCTCGAGGATGCGTCTTTGCTATTAAAATTGGCAGTATTCTTTGAAGCGGCTAAGAAACCATACAAGGATGAAAATACTTACATGGTGTCTCGCACAAGACTAGAGCAGATCCATTCTTCCCTGATAATCCAACACCAGTACATGAAGCGGCAGTATTGGCGACTAACCAGGTGTCGCTGCTTCCTGTATCGATAGTCAAATCAACATCCTGAGGCGGAGTTCCGACTTTGACGGAGATTACATAGCTCGCTTGTGTCAACTCGTTGACAAGAGATGCAGAGACGGAGTCACGGGTAGAGAGACGACGATTGAGAGCAGGATGTGGAGCATGAATTTTCCTTGTGATAGGAATGCGAACTTGAGCGAGCGTGAACGTGATCAAAAGTACGAAGATTACTGCGTGGTAAATTAGGGTAGCCATTCTGAAGATTCGTGGTATGTACGGTGTAATATGTAGGTAGTGTACCAATATCGACACAGCAAGTTATATAGATATGACCATGAAAAAAGTAGTGCGAATACAGCAAATACACTGCCGGCTCACCGCCGACTCACTGCCCCAAGCATAGCATGAGATAGCAGCAGTGAATTCCATCTCAGATCAAAGTTATCTGAAAGTTCAAAAGAAATGACAAACGTGCCCTTCAAGTCAACCACAAGATGACACAGCCACCTTGACGTTTCAACTCCCATGGATGCTCGAATAACAAGAATGCCAACAGCATGAGGAAAAAAGCAGGAACAATCAGGAAACGTCTTTGCACTGCCTCGTTGAGAAACAGCAAACAAAAGACGAAAGTATACTAGGCAAACAACTGCGACTCGGTCCCTCGCATTCGGGTTGCAAACTAGCTATGGCAATGGGTAGAAAGACTCCCATCCAAAAGCAAGGACCCCCCATTCCCCCTCCCTCAAAGATAAACCCTAAAACCTCAATTTCAACCCCAAAAGAAATGAACCTACCAACCAAAGCAAAGCAAACCAAACCAAACCAAACCAAACCCCACTATCTCATCTCCTCTCCTCTCCTCCCTCTCCTCCCTCTTCTATTCACTTTCGACTCCCCAAACGAAAACTCTCACTTCAAAGTAATATATAAAAATCTAATAAAGCAATACACATACACATACACATATACATATATACATACTACATATATACAAACATATACACACCAACAAATACAAATACAAACCCACACCCCCCAGCTAATCCGAGTATACCATAGCGACTTGCCATTGAAAATGCTCCAGAAGAAGATAAAGGCCAATCAATAGCCATTCATAACCTTCCAGTAGAAGTATCACATCATCCAGATCCATATACAGAGCTGCGTGCGCTTTTCATTAATCCCTACACTCATGGCTAAATATTCATATACACGGCCTCTAAAGGCCAACCAACCATCTAATCATAACACATTTCCACCCCCTTCCCCACATCTAGCATACCCCATCGCAAACCCATCATTTCTACATCCATATAACTCATACATACAACCAACCAACCAACCGACTACCTCACCTCACCTCTTCCAATCCCCCACATGTTCCTGAATAATCCTCGCCGCCTGCTCCGGACTATGCTGTCTCCCAATCGCCTCGACAAAATCCCCCTCCGGATCCATCAAGTAAAAATAAATACTATGATCGACCAAATAATCCTGGCCCTTCTGCACGCCCTCGGGCGTCGAAAAGTAAACTCGATATTTCTTACAGATATCCTTAATCTGTTCCCACGTGCCCGTGAGCCCAATGATGCTCGGATGGAATTCCGCAAGATAGGTGGCCAGCACGGCGGGGGTATCGCGCGCGGGGTCGCAGGTGATGAAGATAGGGAGGAGAGCGGGGGTAGCGGAGGTGCGCGTGGGAGAATTGTTGATGAGATCGATCATCTGAGCCATTTTGTCGAGTTCTTCGGGACAGATATCTGGACAGTGGGTAAAGCCGAAGTAAACCTATTTGAATTCATTACATTAGTACTCTTCTTCCTCTCCTCCCAAATTCCTTCTTCCACATGTATCCGACTGCGCAGGAGAAAGATTAAAACCTACCAAACTATATTTTCCCTTCATATCCTCACTACTGAATTTGCCTCCCTTATGATCGAGCAACTCAAACGGTCCGCCAACCTTGGGTCTCCCTACCCCTTTCGCAGCTTCCGCTATCCGCTTCCTCTCCATCCTCGCTTTTTCATAACGGAAATAGAAAATCAGCCCCGCGCCAGCTCCGAGAAACAGGACTCCTGCTGTCCACGAAAAAGGCTGTTCCAGATACAACACGTTAGCGATTATTCGTCCTCAACAACACATTCCAAATACGATTCAATAGAAACATCACATATTCTTAAGCAGGAGCAATCTCCCACCCCCATCCACACCCTCCCTCAAATCCCATCCATCCACCCAGCCAGAAAAAAAGAAACAAATTCCCTACCCCAGATTTATATCTCGACCTCTGTTCCTGCACCGTCTTATACCCCCTCCTCCCCGCACTCTCCTCACCCAATCCCATACACTTCACTCCCGCACTCGCAGACCCATTGAATCCCTTCACTCCGCTCAAGCAAGCTTTATTCTGTACACCCTTCGGAATTCTCGAAGCGCAAATCGTTGATAATCGTTGACATTGAAGCCCGAAAGTTTGCGCATTCTTCGCACCCGTCCTCGAGATCGTAGAGAGCATGTTGCGACTTGTGGGTAATATAGCGTTTGACATGATTGCTGTAGTTACAATGTAGAAAGCTTCGGGAGAGGGGAAGCGATTATGAACTGATGATGCTTGCTTGAAATTTAGAGCTTCAGATCAATTAGCCCACCTTTGGGACGCCGCTTTAGTCCGGTTCCGGTTTTCACCAAGAGAAATTATTTTGGTTAAAGCAGCGTCATCTGGTTTCATTCGAATTCCTCAGATCAACCCCCTCGCTACAAGCATCAGATCACATTTCAACGGATTTTAGTCACATTATTAAGTTTTCTTTCATTAGTAACTATCTCTACTGCTCTTGTAACTCCTAGTAAATACTATATGCAGCTTCTTCCTCTATCTTACAGAGGTACATTAAAAGGGCCCTCCCTTTCTCTTGCTTGATGCATCGATTCGAATATGCTCCTTCTTCGCTCAAATTAATGTACCAAAACTCCTTTGCAACGCCAGTTCCATGCATATGCATTTCCCAGGGAACCAATCCGTTCTGTTCTTTCCTGGGATATTCTATTAGATAGGAAAGTGAACAGAAATAAAGCAAAAATAGGACGCCATTCCCACGAAGTAAGTACGCCTATGGAGTACCCTTTCTAGGGATTTTATTATCTCGATGAACCGATTCATCTCGTGTAGATAAAACCAAAAAAGAAAAATCCAGCAAACCGAACCAATGATGATGTGATGACAGATTTTCAATGGAAACCCACTGAAAAATCATAATGATATGATCATTATACATCGTCTATTCGCGTCGGCTGACTTGGCTAGCACTGGTACGGCTTCTCTCATCTTCTTCCAAAACATCACTAAGACGAGTTGGATGATGATGACGAGGAAAGGACTCCCAGCCTGCACCTGAGCCACCGGCACCATATCCTGATCCTGTGTAATCGACTGGGGCAGCGGGGGCAGAAGTTGGGTTGCCGGCTGTGCTATTTGTTGGACCTTGTCCGTACTCAACGCCAGCCATTGGGATTGGAGGTCCAGTAACTGGAGCACGACCTTGACGGTGTTGACGAGGACTATGCTCATACTCAGCCGTATCATCATCAGAATCGTCATTTGAGTATGGAATTCTGTTCCCAGCAGCGTCAAGAACATATCTTCCTTGCTCATCAACCTCATATTCCTCATCACTGTTTGATCCATCATACTGTCCTTCGGTCCTGCCGGTTTGAGTACTTGGACGACCTTCAGGTTGTTGATAGTAAGTATTTGGGGAGGCAGCTTGTACTGCTGGTGCTTGAGATGAAGATGGTCCGGATGTTGTGGCAGCTCCTCGACGCTGACGAACATTGTCAGTAAATGGATCAGCGGGTTCTGCACGTTGAGAGCGCTGATATTGTTGGTAAGCTTCATTCGATCCAGCTGGACTCTCAGGATCTGCGAATCGACCTCCTGTGCGCGCACTTCCGCTTCCACTTCCAGAATCAGAAGGACCTCCTTGTCTTGTTGGAGGAAGATCTCGAGCGGCTGTGCTTCCATGACGACTTGGTACACCTTGGATCATTGGAACAACCTGGACTCCACCCAACAAGGTTGGCTGACCTTCTCGCAAAGAGATTGTTCGTTCGCGTTCCTCCGTCTCACGACGACCAAGTTCGTCCCATGCTCTACGAGCCTCACTTCTAGCGATCTCCAGCTCTCTCTTCAACTCAGATATTACTTTATCAGAATGATCTTTGCGTCTGGATGCCTCAACAGCGTCCTGAATAGCTTGAGCTCTGGAATTACGCTCATCCTCCAATTGCTTTGCCATAACTGCCAAGTTCTCTGTCGCACGTTCCTCTTGTTCTCTTGTCTCAAAAAACCATCTCTGAAATTTGCGCTCAGAGGAAGCTCGTAAACGTTGTAATTCGACAACAGCATGGAAAAGATTTGCGCCAGCAGCTGATAAATCAGTGTTTTGTCGGGATAACTGCTGTGACAACGGATCGCGATTAATTTCCGAGGAATTTTCTTCGAGTCTGCGAAGCCAAAAACTTGTGAGACCCTCCCAATGTGCAGAGAGAGTCTCCCAGCGCTCGAATGCATGCGGGAACGATGATCGAGTTGGGCCATCACGACTTGGAACGGTCAAAGGCGGAGGTTGAGCTGGACCGGCTCCAGAAGATAAATTGGGTTGACTTGGAGCAGCCTCGGCGGGTTTTGATTGCGCCATTGGCAATCTGAGGGGTGCAATTTCAGGACCTGTAGGAGTTCTTGATGTTGTTCCACGTCTTTGCATTGGTTGATCGACTGGTCTGATACTTTCCCCGCCACTTATTGCTCGATCTGCGGCTCTTCGATCTACTCTTTGGGAATTGCTCGAAATTCGTGGTTGTCCTTGCTCTTCGAGTCTTTGTGCTGCAGCGCCAGCAGCTGCTCTCCTCTCTGCTTGACGCATTAATTCTTCCTCGTTTCTTTTTTGTTCGGCAGCTCGGGCTTTTTGTTCCGAAGCTTCAGATGCTTTTCGAGCTTCGCGAGCTTGTCTATCTCTCATAATATCTCTGGGACCACGAATGTGGGGCGAACCAGAGGCTACAGGTCTAGCGCCATTGCTAGCCGAGCTCGTGGCTCCTCCTAACATATCTGACATTGAAGCGTTTTCTTCAATATAATCTGGAGTGAATAGATTGGGTTGGCGTAACGCTTCTTCAAGGGTGTAAAGGATGGCACTCGCGGTATGCTTATCGATACGTGGAGGATAGGCGGGACTTTTTTCCGCTTCCGGAGAGGGACTTAATGGATGAGGTTCAGTATCGGGATCGTCTGCGATGTCATGAGTGAAGTCACCTTCACTTGGTTGTCGATGGGCGAATTTGATTTGAGGTAAGAGAGAGATTCCAGCTGAAGCTGCTTCAATGTGAGTTCTTCGCAGTGTTCTTCGCTGCTGGCGCTGTTCGGGTTTCGGCGTGTTGAGTTCGTGGGTATCGTGACGGTCGTTAGATATGGGGATGGGTGGGAGCGTCAGCTCTGCTGGATTTCTTGAATTTGGGTGAGAGGAAAACAAGGTGAACGCTGCTCAATAGAATGCCCGAAATGGGATTAAGTAGAGAAGCGTTGCTTGTGTGTAAAAATAAAGAGAAGCTAATAAGATTAGAGGATAGAAGGAGAAAGTGTGAGGACTGCTGCTAAATTTATTGATGATGTTGTTTTGGTTGTAAGTTGTTGGTTGTTGAGGCTGTCGTTTGGAAAGAAGGTCGAGATGGGGATGGAGACAAAGTACCTCCGGGGATTTGAAGGGGACGACCAAAAGTGAAAGACAGAAAAGTGAATTTCAAGAGTCGAAAGATGATAGAAGGTGGTTTTTCGGTGTGAATAAGATATTAAGAGGTTGGACGAATGGTGGGCTATTTTTAAACGAGAGAGGTGGAAAAAGAGGAAGGCTGGGCAAGTTGAATCAAAGCACTTCAACAACCAAGCCAAAACAATAGAGCTAATAATGAGAATGAATACAAGTCTTTTTTTACTTGTCGATGTTGATATCGAGAGTGAATTTTGAAAGCTGGACAGCTGGACAGCTTATTACGTATTCGCACAAAGATCTCCAAGATTATAATAAGCTTGATTGCAAGGATATTTTCTCCCTCGGTATTTGGACGATGAGAGCTCTTGAAGCGCAAATTGATAATTATCACTTCGGGACAGTGAAGGAATTGATGGAAATTGGCGAGAAAAGAGAGGAGAAGTTAGAGAGTGTATCGATGGGCTTGAAGATATCATGCTCGCACAATGATTGACTCAATTGCAAATTTCGTTTTTCGTTTCCAGGGCGGTTAAAGGAAGTACACCGTTCCCGTAGGTGAGTGAACAGTGAAGAATCGAGTACTTTGTACACATGTATGGAGAAGATGTGGGTATCCGTCAATGCGCAACGCAACGCAACTCGGTGGTTTGGTGGAATACTGGTTTCGATGAAGTTGAAAGGACTGGAGGTGTGATGTGATGTGTGTCTCAATCACATTTGAAAGAAACGGTGTACGTGATGTTGTTGCTGTATGGTTGATTCAATTGATCTAGTCAATCTCAATTATCAATTAGAATATCGAATATCGAATATCATTGATATAGTCGGATCGGATCTGAGGCTCTAGATATCATCCATGACATAGGACTCTTTGGACTCGATTTGATCTTTCAAGGTACAAAGCTCTGAATCATAACATCATTCTGTCAAACCAAGACATTCAGAAGCAAGACGAGATAGATTCTCCCTTGACGTCCAGAAGAGAAATCGTCGTTTTATTTTGAAACTAGACCTTTTTTCGGATAATGAATGATATCGGCAATTCCGGATGAAAATACAAGTATGATTCAAGGAGGTTGGAAAAGAAATATATATATGATGGCGTTGAAGAACTTTTGAGGAAGAATTATGGAATTCTGTCGCAAAAAGAAAGGAAAAAGCTTTCTTTACTCGACGCAAAAGGTCTCCCATGAAACTTGGTTTTGGGACGGGAGCTTTTAGTGCTGTGCTGGCATTGTAGCATAGCATGAGCTGCATGGTTCAAGGGGTTTAGGGATTGGTGGTCCGCTGTCCCCACTCTGAGAAAAAGTGGATGTTTGGGGTACGATGTAGATGTAGATGTAGATGTAGATTTGGAATCGATATTGATGTTGATATTGATGTTGACATTAATATTGATATATGATATATGATATTAAACATCTTGTGAAGAACCTGTCTGTCTCTGCTTGAAGAGAAGGCTATACTAAACTACCATCCTAAACTACCTTCCCATTTCCTCCCTCTTCCCTCCTCTCCACCTATAAACACGACACCTCTCTCCTCCTAGATCAAACCCCGGATAACTACCTAGTACCTTAGATCCCATCAGATTCCCAGATCAATTTCTCCCTCTTCCACACACGATGTGAGACATATTCAGGTACCCGTCCTCCCACAGACTCGTCTAACCACATAAAAAACAATCATATCACATCACATCACATCACATCACATCAAAGTGCACAACCAAACATTCCAATCAATTTCAACATCAAATTTGATATGTCCATGGATTTGCGTATATTTCCGTTTCCGCTCTCTACTTTCTCTATTTTCCTTTTTCCTCCTCTCTCCCCCCTCCTACTCCCCCCTAGAACTAGCCTAGCTACCGACAACAACGCTAAAAGATGTGATATCTAACAACAACCCGCTAAATCTTCACAATATGTTATTTCCCATCCCAAAAATGCAATAAAAAAACACAAAAGATTAAGGAAACGCTGTAGCAGATATGCCAGTCCTCTGATGCCCCTCTCCATATGCTCTCCTTGTACTTCTCCATATATGCCCAAACACCAATGATGTACAACCACCATGACTCAGCCTCCCAAACATATGAAAATGAACCCAAAAAAGAAAATACACAGCAGAGATATCTGTGTGGAGTGTTGTACTGAGTAGAGCTTTTACGCTGTAGATATGGTATAACACGCTATTTGGCATACACCATTTGCCTCCTTGTCCATCTTTATCCTTGACCGCTCGCCCATCCGCTAGAGCCCTAAGCCGCACTAGCTGAAGTCTCCTGCTCCTGAGTTTGTACCCTCTTCGACTTGTCCCTCTTCTTGCCCACCACATCTTTCAAAACCAATAACTTTTCCTCCGTAATCCTAATTGCATCTTCTACCTCTCTCTCATCCATCCTTTCACTCCTCAACCTATCCTCTATATCCAACCGCTCCATGGGCATTTTCCCCACTTCTCGTAATCTATCCATTCCCGCCCTTTCCTCTAACCACAGCCAAAGTTCACTTTCCTCTCTTCTCCAAATCTCTTCATATGCTGCGATTCTCTCAGGAGTACCTAGATAGCTCATTCCTATATCTCTATTCCCGCCACCCCCAATAGGCAATCCGAAACGGAACCAACTTGCTACTAGAAGTCCGACGAGAAGTCCATAGAGTATATTTCCTGTCATCAGTGGTTTTATGATATCGAAAATTGGCTCAAATATACCACGAATGGGCTCAAAGAGACCCCAGTTAGTTGCTTCTGGTTTAGCCTCAGAAGCGCCATCGGTAACTTTGCTAAGATTGTTTGCCCGCGAGCTTCTGCGACCTTTCTTTTTGCCTTTACCAGGAGCGCCCGGTGCCCCAGAGCGTTTGGTACTGACAGCCGCTTTGAGTGCAGCTATGACATCTTTCGTGTATTGCACTTGACCATCATTCGCGCCCTTTTCAATCGGAGCTGTTTTTAAATCAGTATGACAATACAATATGTGGGAGGATCGCATTGTACTCACTTTTCAGCCAACTCTTACCCGTCCACTCAATTGCACAATTGACTTGCAATCGAGTACCATTGCCTTCTGACCATGAAAGACAATACCTAGTCTTGGTGCTGAAAACGTTCCCGCTAGGTACATCCGGAGTCACTGTTGATACGGTTACAGAAACTGCCTTCTCAAGATCCATGGCGTCCAGAGTCTCTGTAGAGACACATTTGGTTTGCTTGGGACCAATCGCGCCATTCAAAGGCTTGATATAGGTGTAATTTCGAACTTTGTTCTCCAAGGACAAGGGGATTTTAGCGTTCTCTTCGTAAGTGAGCTCGAGACATTTTTGTTCATTAGTGAGCCAATCTCGCATCCAGGTTATAGATGCGGGTCCAAACATAAGACTATAAACCTTTCCCAGAGGAGCTGGAATGACTTCATCTGCGAGTATTTTCGCGTAATGTGTGTCGCCATCGGAACAAGTTGTTGAGGCATGTGTAGCTGGACCAGGGAAGTCTACTGCGACTGTTGGACTGGGTTGTTTACCTCCTTCCCCAGCCCCATTGGTCACAACAGCAGCGGACGCCTTTCTACTGACAACCTTTTCACCAGCTTCACTACCCACGACACTACCATCGGCTTGCGTGAAGCTCATACCGTCTTCATCGTCTTCATCTTCATCGTAGACTTCCCCGCTACCTTCGCTGTCATCCGAGGACTGTGAGATACTACCTGGACGAGAAATAGGAACGGTGCCATCATCTTTCACAGTTTTATCCCCGCCAGTCCCTTCAAGGGTAACTCCATTCAACGAGCTTCTTAAATTCGGGTGGCCAATCTTCCAAATACCGACTATGAGATCATACGTCGAATCACGACTTGTAAAACTAGCGAAAACATTCTTCGCATGTAATGTTGAAATCATCAAGCCGTTTTTGAATAGCAGTGCTGTGCTTCTCTTTTCCACTGAAATAATCTCGTCGAAGCTCATAACCAATGTTGTCACCCAACCAAAGATATTGCTACTGAAGCACAAGTGACCTTCGGAGACGTATAATCGACCATGGGCAAGAATCTCTCTTTGCAATGCGCAGCTATAATCTTCGATAAGATAGTCATCGTCGGGTACGCTTCTGAAAAGCGCGTGAAAATCCTTATTTCTCTTCTTGCTTGCCACTGCAAACCCTGTGATCTTGGGGGCCGCCGAACCTGGGCTTCCGATAGATGAATTAGCTGCAGCAATTGCTGCTCCGATTGTTGTACCAGTTGCTGCAGAGCTGCCCCTTTTCCTGTGATTAACGCCGCTTCGGATACTGCCGCTACGTTGGATACCAGATTTCCCTTCAAATACACTTCCATTTGGAGGAGTTCGATCTCCATTCGCGCTTGGTTCGTAGACAGAACGTGGACGTGCAAGAGTATGTAAGTCTTCAAGTTGAGGTGTAGCGACCGCTTCGAGATTTTCTCCAGTCAACATATTTGGGGCAGTGGCAGAACGATTCGCGAAAAAGTGGTCGTCCCTAGCGGGATCAGGCCTTCCGCGAACCTCGTCTGGATACTTCGGCATTGTTGGAGTATTTCCTTCTTCTGAAATCCCGAATTGGCTCAGACTAAGATCTCCCATGCCCAATGTCTTGACGGCTGGCTCCTTTTCTTCCATAAGATTTTCTGTATCTGTCTTCTCTCCTAATGCTTCGACTTCCGGACTCTCAATCTCCTGTATACCTGGTATTGTGTGTGCACCACTCTTACTTCTCGCCCCCCCTGGGACCGACGTGTTTGTGATACTGTTGCTCAATGTATTTGCAGCGTTCTGAGCTGCAGAGAAAACCGTGGAGAAAAATCCCGATTGATTTTGTCCTGGTGTGATTGCTCCGTTCTCTGGTGTGGGTGTCAGCGGCGCAGATTGGATATTCGATAATTTACTTGGGACTCCTGAAGCAGAACCTGATCGAATTCGTCGATGTGATATCATATTTCCAGAAGGAGAAACTAAAACATTTGCAGCGAACCTGGTAGGGGACTCCAGGCTAGTGACAGAAGTAAATTGCGGTGATCTTGTGTCCGTCGGTGTTGGAGGTGTATTAACAATAACAGGGGCCGGCCTGTTCACAGATGGTGGAGTTTGAGGACGTGGGGTTGTATCGATGGTAGTGAGTTTGCCCTTTTCGATTTGTGGCCTTTCAGGAGATGAAGTTGTAGATCGAGACTTACCGGGGGGGAACTGTTTATCAGAAAAGATTGAACCAACTTTCACATTTATGAGACTTCCCCGCCTGGAATCAGCCCCACCGTCCTTTGTATTCAGTGATTGATCAGCCCCGCCCCCTCCAGTCTTGCGTTCTGGACTTGTGTTTGTGCTTGACCCGCGTCTTGGTTTGAAGACGTCTTTGAGTCTGCCAACTGGTGAAGATGAGCGCCTTTGAGATCCGTCGATGGGAGCTCGAAGGTTTTGGGTAAGGCTCTTGGAAGCTGACTCGGACGTAGCCAGACTGTCTGTGGAATCTGCGAATGGCTCTCCTTCTGAGTGAGAAAGTAAGGGTCCGATTTGTGGAATTGTCGAAGTATGTATGAGTGGGGACGAGGAAGTAAGATATCCAGTGTGCGAAGGGTGCGTAGTCAATGGTGGAGGTGTTTCGGCGGCCCTATCAAAGCAGCAATTTGAATTAGAAACTTAATTTCTCCAAGCTAAGATCAGTTCTCCACACGTCAAAGCAAAGATGGATGCTAAAAATAGGTAAAATGTAGTGCGAGATGGATCCAAAATGGATGGAAATCGCAAATCAAGCGACTCGGTGGCAATGCGATGTCGATGTTGTGATTTTAGAGTACAACTGTGCTGCATGCAAGATTGACGATGATAATGGGGAATAAGCCTGCAATGTTGTGGTTGTGACGCCTGAGATACCCCTAATGGGTCCCCCAAACCTTTTCGCTTTTTAAACCATGTCTCATTGTAATCCCCAAACCTTGAAATAACCGCGCGGGATTGACAGACAATTGTCGGTGAGGGGAGCAAAGGGAAATGAAATAATAAAAGAAAAAGGAGAGCAAGCAATCAAATCCGAACACCTATGGGAAGAGTGGGTGGGTTACTTACGACTCCGTTTCCGAATCATATGTTAACAAACTACTTCCACCAGAAGGGTTTCTGTTGATGGGATTTCTGATATCATTCTCCAGAGTCCCTCGCTCAGCAATATATTTCCCGCGAGCCACTTCTTCTGCCAAACGTTGTTCTGCCTCCTCTCGTTGCAGTCGCTTCTTCTTCTTTTCGAATCCTTTTGGCACGAATTTCTTGAGGCTATTCGACGCATGGCTCTCCTCCTCGGAATCCGAATCTTTCTTGATTTTATCTATCACTTGCTCTAACGAGGCGCGGAAACCATGCGACACGTCACTTGCGCCGCTCCTTACTGAATGTGATGTTGAATTTCTATGCCTCCTTCCATTTCGCGATTTCGAAAAGATGCCCGTCGATTTGGACGATTCGGAGGCCGTCGGCGAGGTGGGAATGTCGTCCATGGCGGGGGTATCAGCCAGAAATCGGTAAGATTGGGTAATTGGGATCTCCCATGCACGGAGGAAGGGATCGCGGTCGACAGACAGTCTTTTCGAGATGGAGATATTGATATGCAATGTAGGTTGTATTGTGCGATATGCGAATAATAGGTACGGAGTAAGTGGTACGGTAGATTCGGAGGTTGGAATATGTAGATTCAAAGTTCTAGGTCCATGAAATGAATCCAAGATAAGAAGGTATGATGGGTGCAATCACAACCGGCTCGACTGGAACGAGACTTGATTTTGGGATGAAGTAAAGATCATTCATAAAAGTATCGGTACTATGTACTAACTATACTGTACTTTTCAATTCGAAAAACCTGACGTTATGACGCGTTAATAGGTACGATATAATGCTTGAATTGAATTGAATTGAATGGAATGGAATTGAATTTCATACGGTATGGAATAGTACAATGGTTTAAATATACGCACACCAAACCAAAGAGGTTAAATTCCAACAAACTTTCAAAGACTTTGTGATTCTCATCATCATTCCTACCTACCCAGGACTTTTCATTGATTGAGTTACATCCGCCATAATCCAGAAAGTTCAATACGCTACCTACCTTGGTAACTACCTTGCTTGCCCCTGCCTACCCAGGTACTTTACTCACTCAACACGAGCTTTCCTGGTGAATTCAGTCTCCTTCTCACGTCATTGGTAACCGAGCAGCCAAGTTATGCAAGGGAAAGAAAGTTACGGGCACCTAGTTGGAGATTTGAGGCTAATTCGATTGTCTGTCAAGGCTATTTTGCTCAAATTCATGATAGAGTACCAGTATCTATCTGGTGGGTAAATCTCAATCTTTGCTGTGTCTATATAAATAGGTGTACGTGATATCTAGCACGTACATTCGACAAGATGCTTTGAACTCCTCTGTCTTCTTTTAGCTATCTACCCGGTATGTATCGAACACCTGAAAATGGCCACTGTGAGATCATTACTTCTATCTAACTACCCACATATCTACCTACATGTCTACCCACATATCTACCTGCCCCTGAATACACGGTTTTCTTGAGTAGAAAAACGTTTCGCCGCATTTGTAAATGATCTAGAATTTATCGTACATCTACGTTTCCAATAGGGGAGAGTGTTCTAGGTCTGCAGTGCAGTATCTCCCGTCTACGGAGAACTAGCCGAGTCAGGTGGAAAGATAAGCAATGCCGACTACCCCAGACAGCCTAATCTATCCCTATCCGATCCTCACATCCAGCCTTATTCCTCCTCATTCTCCAAACGTCCACCTACACACAAACAATATTGGAATTCATCTTAACTTGACTACGGTCTCTTGAATAGAAGTTAACTGTATGACTTACACAAATTTGAATCCTTGATAACTATGGAGGCTTCCTCATTGGCGTTGGTATAGATATTTCCATCTTACGTTCAGACGTCATGATCACCTCTAACTGATAGCCAATATAGGCCCATGATCATGCTCGCGCTGCAGTCCTCGCGACGCATAGTTCAGATACAACGGTCGCAATAAATGAACATGCCTTAGCTGCAGGAGAATTTGCGAAAGCTGCATCTGGGACAGGAAGCGCAGAAGCTTCTAGGACTTTGAGACTTTTAGAACAACATCATCAGCGACTCTCAGAACTCCTTCGATACCCCACTGAACACCCCGTAACTCCGAACCCGAACGCGAATGAAGCAGAAGTAAAAGCTGTCACGGAGAAACCTGTATCGACATCTGCGGCTGTAGCAGAATTACGCTCTTCCAAATCAGACCTTGGCCCTCGCACGCGAAATACCTCAGGCGCTCAAACTCCCAGGCGCCTCCCTCCGCGCGAATTGTCTTCATCGATCGCCAGTAATCTAGCTTCTGCAAGAGGCATACGCTCAAGTCATAGTCGCCAGCCACTCTCACCAAGTATATCAGCTTTACAGGCGCCAGGTACTCTTGACGGACGTCGAGAAGGCAGTAAAAAGCCAAACGTTGCATCCATTCCAGAGCACGCCACATTGAAGCCGAGTTGGGTCCCCCCTCAACATACTCAGACGAAAGCAGATGCTCAAACTTCTACATCAAGAACATCTGCGGTTGCTGAGCCAAAATCATCTCCTGCAACTGCCCAAGATGACGGATTCTCCAAGTTCTACAGTGCGTTCAATAGTGTTGTTTATAAGTTATCGGCCCCATTAGCGTTTGCTGGCTTGCCTCTATTCTCAGAGCCTGAACCGTCTGCAAAGTCACCAGAAATATCACCTGCAACCACTCGCAAAAGTAGACCCCGAAGTAGAGAAAGGTTACCCACAGAGGAGCCTGATCTTACCAAGTACATATCCAAGGCCGCTCTTCGTGCATCTGCTCGTGATGGTCATCCAGGCAACGATTCCTTCTACGTAGTTCCCACAACGGGCGGTATGGTGTCATATGCGCAAATTCTCTCATTTGAAAAGAAAGAACAACGTCGTTTGGCAGCGTCTATGCATGGCATAGACCCGCAACTTTTCCCCGATCCAAACGATGAGGATGATTTTGTCGATGCTCGCGAAACGCCCATGCCTAGTTCACCCAGCAAATCGAAAAGCAATCGTCGTATGGCGGGTAAGGAGACCGATATTCGAATCGAAGAACTAGATCTCGAAAATAAAAGTCTCAAAAAATGTATCGACAAACTCAGCCAACGACTCCATGCTTTCGAAATGTCAGCGCAGAATAATGGTATGGCATTACAAGAAAGTATTCGTCTAATGCGACCTGATGATAGGAGTCCAGGCGGCAAATCAAACGATGAAATGGCTCGGAAAGTAATGGAGCTTGAAGAGCAAATGAAGGTCATAAATAAAGAAAATCAAAGACTGTTCCGCGATAACCAAAGGTATCGAGAAACGCTCTTGAGGTATAGGGAGAAATTCGATGCATTGAAGGCTGGGGCAAGGGGCAGAAGGGACAAGGAATTGAGTGTGAAGGAAGTAGAATCGAAAGATGGGACTGTGAAAGCAGGAAACGGGGCAAATAAATCGGTAGGAAAGGATACCAGGGAAACAGGTGGAGGGAGATTCATGGCGGGATAGGTGATCCAAACGTACCTCCACAACGTGTTGCGATATACTCTGGATTTGCTCCGATTCAATCGCTATCAAGCGTTCAGATTGTAAAGCGTCAATAGCTCTCTCGACTTGGGAGACAAACGGGTAAAAAGGAAACGGTAAAAGGTGTATATTTCGAGATCTCTACGATAGCATCAATTTATTTCATCATCTGTCGGTCATTCATCATCCATCTACAAGATCACATTACTTATAAACCATTTCATCCCATTCAATCATATCTCAACCCATATCTATCCTGTATTTCACACCTCTATGTAGGTAGGTACTTGTCTTATCACAATGATTCAAATTCTCAAATCTTAATATTCGAATTTTATTCTGTATGGTGATTTGTGCGGGTTGGTGTGTTGGTGGTTAGTACTTTATCACCTTACTTTGAACACGGGTACGTATGAGTATGAGTATGAGTATGATTGATGAATGATGATGTTGATGAATAATAAATATATAATATATAATAGACTAAAAAAGTAAACTGAAACTCATGAGACGAAGACGAAGACTGAGACTGAGACTGTGTAGAACTCGATCGCAGATAATGTGATAATGCATATATGTACCACACAACACACAGCGCAAGGCAAGGCAAGGCAACATGACAAAACAAAAGACATTCATGAAAAAATCTCAAACTCATCGTTTTTCTTCTCTAAAGAGTATTCCAGTGCCGTGGGCTCTATTGTATATATGTATGTATGTGTGTATGTGTATGTATGTATGTATGTATATATATATGTATGTATATATATATGTATGTATATATATATGTATGTATATATATATGTATGTATATATATATGTATGTATATATATATGTATGTATATATATGTATGTATATATATATGTATGTATATATATGTATGTATGTATGTATGTATATATGTACCTAGAGATATGTGTATACCTATCAAAAATCAAAACAGTATTGAAACTTCCTCTTCCGATTCTCATACTAGAGTATCTAGGTATACGAAACAGATTCTGAATTCATTTCTGCATTTCTGCATTCTTGCATTTTCACTAACCACCCCCCCCCCCCCCCCACCCAATCTACAAAAATAACATCTATCCCAAATCCCTGGTACATCTGAATATCCCCTCCAAAAATCCTCTCTCAACAACCTATTCAGTTCTACTAACTTCTCTCTTTAAAGCCTTCAGCTCATCCCCAATATCTTTTACTCCTCCGTCCCCAGAAACCCCGCCTTCATCAAAACTCATCCTCCGTCCCCAACCCTCTGGTTTCCTCTTCAAAAATGCACCCACGCTTCCAAGATATCCTTCATGTCTCAGAAACATTGCTTTTTTCTCTCCGTTACTCCAGAATTTGATCGCATAACTCAATGTATTAATCGTTTGTCTATGTCCCCTAATAAAACTACCTCCGAAATATATCGTCGACAAAGAATGTTTTTCCGATTGCAGATATGCAATTTGTCCTATATTGTTAGATATTGCATACAAGAGGGACCGGGATATGTCCCCATGGGAAAATGGTGGTTCCTCGGCGGAATGGGAAGAGCTAGACGGTTCTTCGCTGTTATTCTGTCCTCCCGAGTCTTCGGCTAATCGTTCGGCTTCTCGTTTCATGCGGAAGACTTTCCCGAAGGAACTTGCGATGGTGCTACTCTTGAGCCCGATTTTGCCATAATCTGTACCGTAAATATCGCCGACTAACATGTCGACTTTGGCATTGTCACCTCTTTCGGCCATTCCGAGCATATCGTCGAATGTTCGAGCTCCCGTCAAGAGAGATAGTAATCCCCAGAGTGTGCCACCACCCAGAGAGGTCCCGCCAACTCTTTGATATTCTCGTGGTCCGGATACCTTTATCATGGACACACCGCTTCCGATGTTGACGAGTAGATATGGGTAAATATCCGGGCTGGGCGAGGTGAAATGCATTGGATCCCTTTCGCTATATGTAAATACTTCCCGGGGGATCTCGGTAATGAAGAAATCGAGACCTGTGGTTTATTTTCCGTTAGCATTGCATGGTATCAATAGGGCGCCTGCCATAAAGGAGGAGAAAGTACCGATGATCAAACATTCCATCTCATCCTCTCGTATAACATTGACACCCAAAGCTTCCTTGATCTTATCATAAAACTTGTATGCCCCTCCACCAGTTGCCATTACACATAAATCACCGGGTCTCGATCCATTGAGTTTCTGTTGCTTGACCTGCAGCTGTTTCATAAACTCCACACAATCATCTATGCGATCCGTCTCGAAATTCATAAAATTGAGACGACCGCCTGGCTCGCGCGAATGTGCCTCTCTCGAGAAATACACAAGCTTAGCTAAAGAACCTCCGATCTTAAAAACATGTCAGTATATCAATCATCGACCCACAGCTATGATCCGAGAAAGTGAACTCATACATCTACAGCAATATGGCTGACCACCGCCGTATGGTTTGGCAGCCGAATATCCTGGGTATCGTAATTCCTCTCATTCGTGTTCGATTCCTTTGGCGAAACAGAATCCTGATCAACGATGAATGCGCCCGTCACATTAATCTTCACGCTTCCTGGATGGATAATCGTACTATCAATTTCCGCCGTGTTTGTTCTCGCGCGCATATGGCCGGCGACCGAAGCTTGCGAGGAGGGGTTGGTGGGGTTTTCATTGTTGGAGTTCGAGGTGGAGGGAATGAGATTCTCTTCAGTCTGCGGGATATCCGCAGACATGACGGATTATTGCTGGCTGGAATGCCAGGGAATTGAAGGGATTATACAGACATAAATATAAGATGTTGGAAGAAGAATCTGACATTGATTGACCGGAGTTTGATTGATTGCTATTCTGGAAGAGTCATTGCCGAGCCGAAATACGAAAAGGTTATTTGTTCAGGGCAGGGGTCTCTCTTATCGATAAGCAATCAAGTGCCGCCGTCAATTTATTTAAGGTTAGTTTTCGGCACTCGAGCTCGAGGTGCTTATCTTCCCCTTTTTTGTCTCTCGAATTGTTCGTGGTAATAGGCGATGATGGACTTGGCTCTGTATTGGTGTACTTCTTATTTACTCAAATTGATCAAGGTGATTATATATATATATCTGCATTGTTTGGTTTCTGCATAAACAAACAAAAAAGACAAGCTCCATTGTTTGATTCCAGTTTGTATAATCATCATCATCAATCTACGTAGTAGTGATCTCACACTCGAGTATTTATCTTCCCCTTTTTTGTCTTTCGAATTGTTCGTGATAATAAGCAACGATTGACTTAACTCTATACTGGTCTACTTCTCATTTATTCAAACTGATCAAGGTGATCATGCACACGCATCTGCATTGTCCGGTTTCCGTATGAACAAAAGGAAAAGACAAGCTCCATTGTTTGATTCCAGTTTGCATAATCATCATCATCAACCTACGCAGCAGTGATCTCGCATTCAATTTTGCTGTTAAACTGCTTTCTGATCACAATGTACTCCACAGCACAACGAGTACAAGTATTGGAAATGTTATATTTGTAGCTTTTATAGCATCTGCTGTATAACTGCTCCTTCTTTTCCTTTTCTATCTAGTATACGTCTTTTTACGAGTGCAAACATTGAATGTCATGCCCAAATTCATGCCATCGTATAATGTTAATGTATCTCTGAACAATATCTCCGTGTGTGAAGCATATGTCGAGAATGTCGTAGATACCGATCCGTTTAGATGTCTCTATCATTGTGGCGTCCTCCACTATTACATCATTAAGCGTACAAAGCTCCAGAACTCTCGGTAAATTGTACTCTCCGTCGACTTCATTACGATTCCAAAATATCAGTCAATCTACGAGATTTAATCATCATTTTGTATGTAAATCAAGAACGTTGAATCGTCGCATTGTTCTTGTTATCTATCAATACAACGCTATCTCATGACATCTCACCAAAACCTCAAAGAGACCACGATTACTCATAATCCCAAACTAAAATAGCTCAAGTGTGTCGAAATTTGGAGTCCAGCTAGGAGCTATCAGAGGATCAAAAATTCTCCATAGTAGAAGCTTTGAAAGAAGAGCTCTCGGCTCGGAGCTCTTAATGCTACCCAAACGAAGCTTCTTAATTTTCCCCTGTCACTATCAAAAATAAAAAATATCAACCCTCATAATGAATCTCAGTTATCTTTTCAGTTGTTCATGACCAATTATCTATTTTTAAACATCCGTTTCTCGAAGAATGTCTCTCATTCTTCCAAACCCGACCTCCGAAGAATGCCATCTCCATTCACCCCGTCAACTTTCCATCTCATTTCTATTTTCTACACAAAGGACCCCACTGTTAAATTCTCCAGCCACACACATACATGCACCAGTATAAAACTGATATCTGATTGCGGCACTTTTGCAATTGCCATGTGGGATTTCCTGTTCCGGCGTCTGCAAACCTGATACCAGCATACATACATACCCGCATGTCTAACATCCCGCCATTGCGGGATTATGTGGGACAATTGTACATTCCTGTTCCCAACGTATTTTTCTGACAGGGCAACATTGATAGATTTTCTATCCTCGAAAAGGAATGAATAGAGGAAAAAGATGGATGAAATTGAAGTGGCAGAAAATAATGTGAAATATGGTTACAAGAACAATCAATTCACACCCTTCTCGAATGAACCCTCCATCCTAAGGAATGACGCTCGTTGCCGCGCATCAACCCTCGCCATTGAAAGGAATGATGTCTACCATCGAAAGCAGCTCTTTGTCTGCACGCTTCCTATATAAATCCAGCATTTACCCCTCCTCGTTTTCTTTTGTTCTCTATCGTTCTCATCTACAATTCACTTTTCATCAATTCGTTTCAACCTCAACTTCAGTCTCTAAATCCCATCTGTATAATCTTCTTCTTTAAAGTTTCAACTGCAAAACCAACCTCATCATGAAGTTCTCACTCGTTGTTTTGGCCATTACTGTCACTCTTGCCTCTGCGGCCGAGTTTCCAGGTCAGCCAGCTTGCGCTGTAGGTATTCCATGGTAGCTTTCTCAATCGCTTGACTAACAACCCTTCCAGAGCGCCTGTATCACACAAGCCGTTGCAGAAGGCACCAACTGCGACATCGAAGACACAGCCTGCCAATGTCAAGCCTCCAATCTCGCCGGGATCTCCAGCGCCATCGTTCCCTGTATCCTCGGTGCCTGCACCGCAGCCGGAGAGATCCAACAAGCTCAAAATGCTCCCAATAGATGCACCATAGCAGCTGCAGAGACAACCGCGTCCGAAAGCACCAGTACCGCAGAGACTACTTCGGAAAGCTCCACCTCGTCCGCATCTCCAGGCTCATCATCTACTTCTTCGGGCCCGTCCTCGACTTCTGAGGTAGGCTCATTAACCACTGCGCCCGCTACTACTTCAAGACCCGGGAATGGAACGGTTACTACCGCAGGTCCTACTGCTACTTCTAGTGCAGCTGGAGAGGTCACCGCGAATGCGGGACACTCTGTTGGGCTTGCGGGTGTTGGTGGTATGGTTGGTCTTCTTGCGGCTGTGGTCGCTGCTTTGTAGATGGTCTTGTCTTCTAGACTTGGGATACAGATACCATAGCACAGTACAGCATGCGATGGTTTTTGTATTACTGCAGTGTTTGCTGGAAAGGAAAATGGAGGAGGATGTAATAATTATTGGATATTTTGGATTCTTCTAATCGCGTAATCAAAGGGTATTGAGAGAAAAATCTGGATGGGAATGGACAATTTCATGGGAACGATCCTAGGCAAGGCGAGACTTGGTAAACTTACGACATTCCTTTACGGCAAGATTCTCGTTTTATCTATTATGTAGCTAGTAAAGGTCAATAAATGAATTCACATCTACACGATCGCTCCCAGTATCTCATCTGATCATCTGCGTTCCCTGGTAAGTTGGTGAGACAAGGGCTTCTTGACGCCAAAACCTATCCCGATTTTTTTCCCAGCTCTCTTCAATTCGACTAGACATGAAGAAAAGTCATCCACTAGTGACCGGGGCGAAGGAGCTCGCACCCAGCCACTTGTTGCATCCCGGCTGGGCTATCCTTCAAACTTCAATCCTCTCCATGCACCAGCTCTCATTCAGTCTTTTCATCAGTCACACGAACGACAACCCCCATAACCATGCAAGGATAGTCAGCCATCCATCAAGTTCCCTCGAAAATAGGTCCGACTTTCCTCCAGCGCGCCATGGCGAGCTGAATACTGTACATCCAAAATTCAGCCGCATACTTGCGGGCGATGTCAGATCCAATGACTCGGTACAAGATGAAAACATCATTAAAGTTCCGTACTTAGGGTAAATCAGACATAAGCAGCCACATCTCTAGATGTGATTCTTCAGATGTGTCAGATCCAATCATTTGGTAATCTTACATCGCCCCGTTCAGATATTCATGGGATGTAAGATTTTTCCGCGGCGGTGCCATGCGTAAACGATCGATCGCACTAACGCAGTCACATCTATAAACATTATAGTTCTAGGGACTAGTGGGCACGAGAAAGCCACATGGAGTCTTTTGAATTCTCGTGCATTTACATTGCTAATCAAGGCAAAAAAAAGATTACCATTAAATAAACTAACTGAAATGTCAATTTCTTTCTTATTTTGTGTTACGTGCGGGGTAGCAAACGAGACAATCAAGGTTCACAAAACGAGATACGCGAGCTCGAGGCGGGATGCTCAATTTGTAGACCACAAATGACGGTATTGGGCTAGAAGGTTCTCTGAGGAATATCCAATAGAACGATCTTGTTGAATTTTTCAATCCTAAATACAGCAGCATACTCGCACTAAGTTGCTAGCCTAAATTTAAATGCCAGGCGCCATGAGGATCGAGGAGAGATGATACCTGGATGATAGAATCTGAGATTGCGAATGATTTGATTCAGCTTGAAGGTTTACAGGATAATATCCACTTAGACTAATCTCATTACAGCGACGGAGTCTAGATGCAACGTCGAAATATCAAGCAGAAACCTATCTAACCCTTTTATTGGTTTGTTGAGGTAAGAACCAATTTTTTCTCCACCTCTTTTTACCATACACAATCACATCCGCAACTCTAGTATAGGAGAATCACTGAAGATTCCATGTATAGAATCCTTATGTCTTAAAAACACTCCTGTACCGTCTCTCTCTCTACCAACAAATGCTCATATGAAGCGCTTGATTCTCGACCCCACGAATTTTGTGCGTGCAATATTCGTCATGTCACTAATATTGGCACCTCTATTATTGAAGGAGTCGCTAATGATTTCCTATAGAGATAATACATGCAGATAAATCTCTCCCGTGTCACACAGCCGCCCAGGAATGACTTTCAGAGCCGATAGAGATTAGA
Source organism: Botrytis deweyae (assembly GCF_014898535.1). Classification (NCBI taxonomy): domain Eukaryota; kingdom Fungi; phylum Ascomycota; class Leotiomycetes; order Helotiales; family Sclerotiniaceae; genus Botrytis; species Botrytis deweyae. Next base: position 1,149,880 of record NW_024066212.1, read on the forward strand.
AAAAACTTTCTCCCAGTTTTTGAAGTCTTATCAACCTAATTTAAAAGGTCGGATACCAGAGGATGCAATATGAAAGAAACCGAGTCAAACAAAAGTATAAAGAGACGAGCATCTCTGCCCCAGAATCAGCTCAGCACTTTTACCTGTTGGAGATCATCAAATTTACAGAATAACATCATTCTTGAGTCTCATCTTATCTCAAATTGAACAACATGTTCTTTACAAAACCATCAGTTATTCTCCCACTCTTTTTGGGTGCATCTCTGACTTCAGCGATCCCAACACCTGAATTAGTAACCAGAACTCTGGGGGAAGTTCTTAACGATGTGCGCCCCAACCCCCATCTCTGCGACACGAATCTCTCTAACGATATAATAGTATGAAAGCATTCCTCTCGGCGGTATCCCAGGCGTCATGAGTGCTGCGCCTATCACCGCTCTCTACAATCAACTTTCCTATTCTAATTTCTATGCGGTGCGACAGACCGGTCTATTGACTTTCCTTATTAAACCTAATGGCAATCAAGCTGCCGTTGGAAACAACATTTCCACTCTGACATCGGTTTATGCTGGTTCTCCAGTCGCTTCTTTCAAGCCTGATTCCGCATACTTCGGATGTGTTGTGAATAGCGATTCTGCCGTGTCTCCAGCTGTATCTTGTACTGTGGAAGTAACAGCCCATAGACCAGATGGTACACCATATACTGATAAAGCAGGATGTTCTTTCGATGGCGGGAATACTCGTAAGTACACTCGATTGCCAATATGTTTTGAAACGTATTGTGGAAATACTTCCAAGCTCTAGGCACGAACAAACGCTAACTACCTGACTAATGGTAGTTGATCAATGCACGTTCCCCGCTACCTGGACCACAGTTGGAAAACTTTCATACCAAGTCGTCGCATCTCAGATTTTGACATCCGTGGGCCCCACCCTTGGTAGTTTGCTTGGAGGCTTATCCGCCGCGCTTGGCACCGTTCTTTTCTATTTCGACGACTTTGATGCAATCTATACATGTATTCCTGGAAAGACCAATGCTGTGGTTGGTGGTCTTTGTGGCTGAAGGCACTAGAATTGGTATCAAGTAGATGGAAGCTTGCTGGAAAGTTGTCAAAACGGATTTACACAAGTGACTGTGTGTTTGGAAAGGGTCATGTTGCCTTTATGGCTTTTGTTGCTATTTTAATTTTTGCTGTTATACTGTCACTTGAATCTTTTGGCATGCTACCAGGCCTGACGTCAGAGCTCTGTCTTTCTTTAGCTTAGTTCCTCAATCTGAGTATTGATATTTTGAGGCGATTCCAAGAACTTTCATATGATAAGTGTGATATCCTTGTATAGAATAGCTCTGACAATCGAAACACGAGATAGTGGTATGTTAAGATACAAGAAGGTAGAAAAGGTAGTGTATCATTCTTCCTTCCATCAACTAGATGCGAGAAAGTTTTTCTAAAGGGAGTTGATCAGGGAAAATGAGCATCGAGTGTACACTCGCTTTTCCGTTTGAAACATGTAGCACGGCGTTCATCAGATGAATACTACTCCGCGATTGTGATGCTTTAGTAAGAAACTTTTTGGACGATATGGAATAAGAAGGGAAAAAATCCAGCACACTCAAAGATACAAGGAACTAGTCGGTAAGCCTGCCTGGACTTAAAATTGAATGGAGAAACGGCTTATCAGATGAGGTACTCGTGGTCGTTGACGTGACAGTAGAAATAGTGAGTGTCATGTCAGATTTCCAGGTTTTCAAAAGACTCAAAGCTTTTATTGCACTTGCAGATTATGGTCAAATCATTTATCGAATTAGAAAGTCTTCGATATATCATGGGGCATGAAGACTCCAGTAATCACCTCGTGCTGTGAAGAAATCAACATGTTTATTGATTAGTAAGAGGATATCAAGAAGAGCAAATAAATGGCGACAAGAGTGATAAGAGAGATGCTTGCCTTGCCTCCTTGCCATTTCTACCATCTTATCGCCAAATTCTGCGACCCCGCACTAGGGACAAAAGCCAATCACAACCCGCATAGATTAGATAAGCATCCTTCCCCACTAAATTTTTGAATACTTGGGAAGGAATCGTTACAATCCAAGTAGTAAAAACTTGACTCACGATCGAGATGTTTCGCGACACCGAATTTCCACTATCTTCTGGTACCTTTACCATGTTACCGTCTGAACCTACCACTCAAAATGACGACTTTGACGATGTCTTCGGATCTGAACCAGGTTCTCCCACATTTGACGGCAGAGATATGCGCGACGGAGATATGTTTGGAGTTGGAAATACAGAGATTTCAGATATACCAAGATTAAAGGAGAAGCACGAAACAGAAGGATATAGAGATGGTGTTACAAAGGGAAAATCTGAGAGTGTTCAAAAGGGATTTGACGAAGGTTATGGATTAGGTGCTGTGTTGGGACTGCGGATAGGAAAGATTATCGGAATTCTTGAAGGGATTTTTGGGGCAGTGTCCGTGTCCGCAAGCAAGTCCGAAGATGCAGAATGGAGAGCAGAAAAGATTCGATTAGAAGAATTGTCCAATAATGCAAAGAGCGAATTAAAGACAGAAAATGTTTTTGCAAGAGAGTGGTGGGGCGAGGATGGAATATGGAAATTTGAAGTTCCAGGAGAGAAGGAAGGAAAGGATGTCGTATTTCCCGATGTTGCTGCAGCACACCCTTTGCTCAAGAAATGGGAAGGGATTGTGGAAGAGGAGATACAAAAGTGGTCGTTGGATATGGATTTGATGGAGGGAAATGAAGAGGACGTTGTGCTCGTGGGACAGCATATGAAGGCTGATGCTGTGGAGCAGAGGATTGGTGCGGCAAAAACAGATTTGAACTGGTGAAAGAGCATTGACAACACAGAATTCAAATGATCATATCTGGAGGCGAATCCGACTTTCCACGACATATACGAGATTTGGCCAGCAGATGCCATCTTGGGACTACCAACCTCTCAAACCAAAATAAACCGTCAAGCACCGGTATTCACACGTCGAAGGAAATTGACGGTTTGATGGCGGACAGAAACCCAATGAGTAAATCTCCGTTTGCTCGGGGTAATTTACAACATGCATCCTTTCCTCATTTTGTCTATGTCTTGATGCAAACAGGTCTAAGGATCAGATTGATCGGTCCCAGCATCGACGCCTCGTGGACATAACCAGCCCTCTATGGAGCGGATGTGACCTCGGGATCACAAGTTCAGAGCAAAGACCACCCTTTTCGGAAGTTTGAAGAAACACATGAATTTTAAAGGACCCAAGCGTACGCCAACATTTATCGCTAAAGTCAAGCTAGAAGTAACGAGAACCATTTTGGGGCCCTTCCATCCCACCCTGGGTGTCTGTCTCATTTGAGATGATTATGCATCAATTCACACTTTAAGGTTGAAAAGTTGTGTGGAATTGATTAACCATCGGATGGAGATTCTGTAGCCAGCTGTTGCCACGGGGCATTTGAATTATAATAATAGAATTACCCAATAATACCATGTGCTATTCTGATATCTATGTACCTATAGATCTTTGACCTATCCTGCACTCCATTTATTTAAATCAAGATACGAGAAACTAAGCGGATATCCAGCTTTGAGCGCTTACAGAGACCCAATTGCTGGGGGAGAAGGTTTTCATGTGCAGAGTACCACCCTGCGTGCCACCCAGCTACCCTGTGTGCTGCGGTCAATGCACACAGGTAGGCTCGTAGCCAGCCTTTCCAACTTCTGGTAGTATCTGCCATGAAACACACCATTGAAAGTAGCTAGCAGAGAAAGAAGCTTAAAACCGCCGAACCAGTTAAATCTCGCGATGAGAAAGATCGACAAGGGTAATTTAATGATCTACCATCGTCCCCGCCAATGATATGTCATGGAAGTTGAGGTTGTCGGTGCTCATGGAAAAAGTACCTCACCAAGAGATGGATAACCAACAGCTAGAAGATGTCACTCTCGCATTCGACAATAGCTTAATGAGCAAGGCGATTTCCTCCGAGTGGGTGATGTGTGAATTGACCGCGGGTTGTCGAGCACCACAAGGCCTAGCAGGAGTGGGAGGATCCAGTTGAAAGACTCTTGTTGGCGTCTGAGTATGTATGTAGTTAGTTGGGAGGTGAGGTAGGTCCAAGAGCCGGCAACAACGGCCCTGCTATATTGGACGAAAAGAAGCATTTTTATTTTTTATTTTTTCCAGCTTATTAGACTCACAGACATTGGTCCCTGAGTATTTTCCTATTTCCCTAAGGTAGGTAGATAATCTTAGCTGAGGTGCAAACCTGGTACTCTCACAGACGCTTCTTTCCTTCCTGACTCTCCTCCGTGACTACCACGATATATGAAAACATAGCCGATACCACAATTTTAGTCGGTACTGATATCCGTACCATACAAATCAGACCAAACCAGATCAAATCAAGAAGGGAAAGAGGTACTTGGTACGTACCAGGTGGTTATGTAAGTGGGACTTGTTACTCTTTTATTAGTATCTACGTATCTACGTACCTACCTACCTAGTACTTATCATCTCATCTCTTTTCTTCTCTCCGTCATCCGATTTTCCTTTCTCTTCGCCCCTCCTCTCCCTTATAATTCTACCCTACCACTCCTCCATCTTCATCCTCAACCTCAACATTCACCTCTCTCTTCTCTCCTCTGACCTCTCGTCTTCACTCCTAGCAAGCCCCTCACATTCTTTTCTCCCTATTAATTCCCTATATCAAAGATTCAATCTTTATATGGGCTTGCTGTCCACTCCTTTAAAGATTGTTTATAGCTCTATTATCGAATCCTAGATTTCTAATCGTTTTGAATTAATTCATCGGGTCGAAAAAACAACAACAAGAACAAGCACCTTCTGAAGAGCAATCGCATTTGCTTGCTTTTTTGTGTCTAATTAAACACCCTATCATACGAGGTGAGTTGTCATATATGTCTCATTTCACACTTTATACTTCAGCCTTCCCACTTGATATACTTCGAATTCTGTCACTTGCATCGCCAATTGACGCAGGAAATTGCGGTCGCCTAGTGAATGGGTAAATGACTTTTGTTGATCTACACAGCCTTCACCTCGAATGCGACAAGGCAAGGCTGGGAGTTATATAATACTTCACACAATACTTCCAAAATCTCAAACCTCAAATCTTCCTCTCTTTCTATTTTCCATTTTCCATTTTATTCAAGCTACAATTTACTTGCTTACTTGTCGTTACTGATCAATATCTTCTCGCATTGAGTTTGACACACCCCATACTGATCTTCTTTAAGTGATCCTTAGCAGCCATGAAGGCTACCTTCATCTCCTGGGGCCTTATTGCCTCTGCCTCCGCCAATATTGTCTTCAATCATGTCCCATTAAGCTGTGATATCCGAAGCACTAATTTATACTATGGTTGTCTTGAAGGTCAAAATTGTACAGATGATGGAACTAATGAGTGAGTAACCTTGGACAAGTACAACAGAAACATAAAACTAATTTTTCCTTCAGATGCTATGTCCCATCCACTCCAATGCCATCTCGTTATTATCCAGTCCCAGTCGAAGATCGAAAAATTGAGCCAAGACAAGCTGTGTATTCAAAAGATGGTAGCTGTGGTCCTGCCAACGGCAACACTCTCTGCGATCCAAACAGTACAGTGTACAAAGGATCATGCTGTTCGGTAGGTCATCCCAACAAATCATGGAAGATCAACAACTGATTTCAATGATAGTCATATGGCTGGTGTGGAAATGATGAAGCGTGAGTACACTGGCAATCATTATTATCCATGTGTTGTTGCTAATACCTTATAGTCATTGTGGAGCCGGATGTTTGTCAGGATGTACCAGCGGCACTACAACTCCAAGTGGTACCTCTCCTCGAACTGACGGTCGATGTGGAAGTGTGAGTATTCATGTGTTCAGTTGTGGTTGTAATGTACTGACCTTAGTAGGCTTTCGGTGGTGCTACCTGTGATGCAAACGGTGCATTTGGTGGCTGTTGCTCTGCGTATGGGTGAGTCATGCTCTTGCTCACATTCAATTCGAGCTTTCATATTACCAGAATTTTTTCCTACCATGAACGGATGCTAATCTTACTGTTTGTAGTTATTGTGGCTCGACAACTGATCACTGTTTGGCTTCGAATGGTTGCCAGAATGGATGCACAGACTCACATTCTACATCAGCCGCCAAGACTACTACCAAAGCTGCAGCAGGCAGCTCACCTTCTTCATCTACAACTCAAGAACCAGTCATTGCTCCAGTTACTTCTACACTTACACCTGCCGCAGCCAGCAGTGCACCAGTAACTACCGATGGATCATGTGGTACTGCTAATGGAGGTACCGTTTGTGGCAATTGGGTGAATGGAAATTGTTGTTCCATGTACGGCTTTTGGTAAGTGTAATCATTCGCTTGTGAAACCGTTAATAGTCTAACACAAGGTAGTGGTAGTACCAATGCACATTGTGGTGCTGGATGCCAATCGGGAAATTGTTTGAATGCGCCTGTGGTTGCAGCCCCGGGTGCAAGTCCTGCCCCAGCCGCCCCACAAGGAGGTGCCTTCAACATCGTCGGGTCATCTGGAGTTCCAGCTATGCACGCCGCACTTATGCCAAACGGCCGAGTCATGTTCCTCGACAAATTGGAGAACTATACCCAATTGAAATTGCCAAACGGATACTACGCAATGTCTTCGGAATACGACCCAGAAACCAATGCAGTTGCCACTCCTTTAGCCTACAAGACGAATGCATTTTGTTCCGGAGGCACTTTCCTTGCTGATGGTCGTGTTGTTTCTCTTGGAGGCAACGCGCCCTTAGATTGGCTTGATCCAACTATCGGGGATGGATTCGATGCTATTAGATACCTTGACCGATCTTCTACCGATGCTAGTCTCAATGGAAAAGACTGGAGTGAACCAGGTAACAAGCTCGCAAGTGCTCGTTGGTATGCTACTGCTCAAACCATGGGCGATGGAACCATCTTCGTTGCTTCTGGAAGTTTGAACGGCCTCGATCCGACTGTCAACACGAACAACAATCCTACATACGAGATCCTCAGTCCTACCGCTGTGTCACAAGGTAAGAACATTGACATGGAAATTCTGGAGAAAAACCAGCCATATTATATGTATCCTTTTGTCCATCTCCTCAATGACGGAAATTTGTTCGTCTTCGTTTCCAAGTCTTCTCAGGTATTCAATGTTGGTACCAACACCATCGTCAAGGAACTGCCAGAACTTGCTGGAGACTATCGGACATATCCCAACACTGGTGGAAGTGTTTTACTCCCTTTGTCAAGCGCAAACAAATGGAACCCTGATATTATCATCTGCGGTGGAGGTGCATATCAAGATATCACCAGTCCAACAGAGCCAAGTTGTGGAAGAATTCAGCCATTGAGCGCAAACCCCACATGGGAGTTGGATGCTATGCCGGAAGGTCGTGGTATGGTTGAAGGAACCTTACTTCCTGATGGAACAGTTGTTTGGCTCAATGGAGGCAATTTAGGTGCTCAAGGATTTGGACTTGCAAAAAACCCAACATTAGAAGCTCTTCTTTACGATCCTACGAAAGCTAAAGGCCAAAGATTCTCAACTCTTGCAACGTCAACCATCCCACGTCTCTACCATTCTGTCTCTCTTCTCCTTCTCGACGGCACACTAATGGTCGCTGGCTCAAATCCTGTCGAGATGCCAAAGCTTAAACCAGATGCAGCCGATCCATATGTTACGGAGTTCCGAGTTGAGAACTATGTCCCTCCTTATCTCTCAGGCGATAATGCAAAGAAGCGTCCTACCAATGTAAAATTGTCATCGGGTAGCTTCAAAGCGGATGGTAGCACACTCGATGTCACCTTTGATTGCCCAGCTGGCGCGAAAGCAGTTACTGTAACTTTGTACCATGGCGGATTCGTTACTCATTCGGTACACATGGGTCATCGCATGCTGCACTTGGATAACACGGGCTTCGTCGCTGGTGCTACACAACAGAAGTTGACTGTAACTCGACCACCAAACAACAATGTTGCACCTCCTGGTCCATATGTTGTTTACATTCTTGTAGACGGCATTCCTGCCATGGGACAATTTGTTACCGTTTGAGAATTTGTATTTTAATGAAGTTCAACGCGATTTTGCTGCATAGCTTTGGTTTGGGAGGAAATATGGCGTGATATCCAGATGACCAAAATTGTACGCAGGGCTAATAAGGCCAGGGCTAAGAGTTAAAACTCAATAGCGAATAATGATAATAATTCTTCAATTTTGTATTGAGATTCCTTTTGATTATGACGAGTGAAGTCGATCAAATTAAGAATGTTCATATGTGATCTACATCGTATTGAGAGGCTGAAGTTCTCCATGCCAACCATAAGCCTGTAATTTTAGGGGGCCCACACATCGTGATATTTCCGTGTCGAGCGTGCCTAGACTTTTGATGAATTTGCCGCGGAAGAAGCGATGACCAAAACTTTTCATCAACAAATCAGTAAGTGCCTACCTATCATTTCCTCGTACAATTGGGGGCAGATACCAATGCAGCTAAGTGGTCATACATGCATACATCACAAAGATGTAGCCTGTAATATGCTGACAACATGGAGTGAGACTAAAATTGTGTGAGGGGACGGGATTTCCCACTGGTCCTATGAGCGCCCGCAGTTTTAGAGTAGGATAATGGAGCCCTCAGAAGCATGATCCAAAAGGACCCAATAAAGAGGGGGAGCTGAAAAGATTGGTGGGAGTGTATGATTTTGTACACGGTGTTGTATTTGTATTCTTGTTTTTTTTGTTTCGAACGTGAAGCTAATGAAAGGTAAGTTAAAGAGAGGTAAAGGTCGTCATTCTTGAATGATTCAAAGGTTAACAGAGTTTTAAAATCTGAAGAATTCAGTGTTGTGGTGAAAGAACTTTTGATCACAAGAGCTTTGTTTCGAATAGATTAAACGGCAGAACTTTGTTTAGGACCTTGGGACTTCAGCTCAGGAACTGGGTGAATTTAAGGAGGGGTTAAGGCATATATATATACTCAAAGCCGAGGACATCGAGGAATAGTTACGACACACAGGACAATTACACGAATCGCAGCTTCAAATCTCATCAGCTCTTGCTCGCTGATCTGCAAGCTCGCAAGCTTTCTACCTTTCGATAAGGCCTGGCACAATCAAACCAGCTGAAAAATGTCACTCGATCCGCGAGATTCACAAAGGAGGGGTAGGTCTACAAGCCCCGGAGGCGAAAGATCTCGTTCAAGATCTGGATATGAAGTGGAACAATATGGATATGACGAGCCTCGCACTGGCAGATTCAGAAATGCAAGTGCGAACCCCGCAACAGGGTTTGGTGCTTCAAGATATGGAGAGGTGGATAGCGCTGGTATACCTGATACATTGAAGATCGATGAGGTAAAATATACAGAGCGGGATAGGGTTAATGAGAGATTGCATACTCCTGCTCAGTATGACAATTTGGCATATGGAGAGGGATATGAACCTGGTACTCCGGCGAAGATCAATGTTTATGGATCCCGCGATCCATCACCAGCAGCTGTTCCTCGAAGTGCTGGATATGGGAAGGATATCCATACTCCTACCTATAGTACCTTTAGTACTCACAGTGACCGACTAGCTTCCCCCCGCGACCATGAATATGAGAGAGAGACACACAAATATACTGATGATAGCCATGGTCGTCACAGATCGGCAAGCTTCAAGGTCTCGGCGGGAGTGGGCAGTCATCATGGGGCTCTCTCGGCTGGCTTGAGTATGGGTCATGATCAATCTCATGTCCAGTCTCCAGCTGGCTCGCAATTATCAGGGTATAGCAAGAGAGATGAGGAACATAGATATGCCGAGTCCCCGCAGTACAAATATTCGCATACGGGTGAAAAGATTACTTTCTCGAGTACCACGAGGAAGACAGTTATTGGTGGGGAACACCCTGAAGAGAGAAGTCCTCCACTTTCAGCTCGACCCCACGGCCGTAGAGATTCTTCACCACCTAGACATCATAGACATGAAAGTTCATCAGCTCGAAGCAGTAGCTCTCGTCTGGTCTCTGAACAAGTCGTTACTGTTGACCCTGGTGCACGTCGTCGCGATGCCTCACCAAATCCCGCTAGACTGAGCGATCGACTCAACACACTGAGCATCAATACCGGTGGTCATCTAGGCCACTCGTCACACGGCTCTCTGAGCTTGTCTCCTGGAGGCCATTCTCACTCAGGCTCTCTCAGCTTGGCAAATGCACCCAACTCTCCTCTCCTCGAAGCATACAAGGGAACATATCAATCCATATCCCCCATGCCTTCTCCAATGCTAGTCGTCACATCACATTCTGACATCTCTGAGACTTTCTCTCCCTTGTCTCCCTCGGGTGGAGATTCTTTCCGTCGCACAGCCCGCTTCCATGATTCTCAAGATGAAGCTGAGATTCTTCGTGATGCACTTAAGGGTGAAAATCGTGCTCCGGATGTCCAGCCTCTTATTACCATTCTTCCGGGTTTGACACATGAACAAATCCTTGATCTTCGCGACGAGTATAAGAAGATTGTCAAGACGGGTCATGAAAGAAAGGGTGTTAATATCGCTAAACATATCAAGCTCCGCCTCAAGGATGAAGATCCAAGTTTGATGAAAGCTTGCTATGCAGTTGCTTTGGGGCGATGGGAAAGTGAAGCCTACTGGGCTAACTTCTGGTATCAAGGGGAGAAGTCCCGTAGAGAATTACTCATTGAAAGTTTAATGGGGCGATCGAATCGCGAAATCGAGAAGATCAAAGATGGGTTTAGTGATAAGAAGTATAGAGATTCGTTGAGACAATGTATGGAAAAAGAACTCAAGGAGGATAAGTTTAAGAAAGCGGTACTGCTTGTGCTGGAAGAAAAGAAGATGGAAGAGAGTAGACGCATTGATGGGGATTTGCTCAGAGAGGATATTAGACAGTTGGAGAAATGTGTCACGAGTGAGCGGGGTGGTGAGACGAGAATGATTGAGATTGTTTGTACAAGGAGTGATACACATTTGAGAGAGGTGTTGAGAGGGTATGAGGAGAGGTTTGGAAAGAATTTCGCACGAGAAATGTTGGCAAAGAGTACAAATCTTGTGGTATGTTTTTTTATATTCTTTTTTATACCCCTCATTTCTGGTAACAAAACTAATATCTTCTCCCAGGGTGAACTCCTCGCACATATTCTCAATGGAATCATCAACAAACCAGTCCGTGATGCACTCTTGGTACATCATGCTTTGACGCTCTCGACGAGAGATCCGCTCAAGACGGAATTGCTGATTAGTCGATTGGTGAGGTATCATTGGGACCGTAAGCATTTGGAGGAGGTGAAGAGAGAGTATAGAGATCGCTATGGCATTGATATGCAAGACGCGGTTAGGGAGGGGGTCAGGGGGGATGTGGGGAGGTTTTTGGAGGGGTTGTGTATGTGGAGGGAGAGGGACAGGGTTAGAGAGGTTTAAGGGGTAGATGATTGAAGGATTTAGAAATATTTGATGGATAACTTGATGGATATTATATGATGGATATATGATGGATGAAAGAATGATATGACATGGAATGATAAACGGCCGGTTAGGTTAAAGGAATGGAATTGATTTTTTCGTATTAAGATCCATTGTGCTGAATGATTGTGATGTAGGATGAGAGGTGTCATGTTTCAAGATTGTCTTTCCTTGATTTCAAGGACTTGAAGCAGTTGCGTGTGAGCCTTTTTGTTCGAGTTCATACATCTGGAATCGGGAATATGTCTGGAGTCGGGATTGAAGAATCGTTGTTCCTTATTTCCTGAGTAGTTCTCTGCAAATCTTCATTATCAAATAATGAGAATCTCATAGATTATATGTTCAACAACATAAGGGTACTTCAAGATTGACGACTTACCAAAGACTGAGATTTTGAAGTCGGGTGGGGTGTACAATGTAGGTACCCAGATGTCTATGTAATTACAAAGAGAATATATGACAACTTATTAGATGTATTCAAGATTCCCATTTGAAACCATGACATTCTTTGCAACTAAAATACCAGGCTATGCTGTTGAAAGAAAATAGTTGATAAAGCGAGCAAACAGTCAGGTGAGCACTAGATCGAACAACTATCCCTCTCTTTCTCAATCACTCCTTCCTCAGCAACCATCACAACTCCATCTATCTGTAATCCATCACTCCACTCCGAGAATTGAAACTTCACCTCAATATCCACTTACCTACAAACAAACATCTTGTCCAATAGATAGTCAAGTGACTCAAATCCTTTTATCCTCCCTCTACTCTTCCTCATCACATTAGCTAATCTAGCATCTCCCTCCTTCTCATCTCAACTTTACAAACTCACAGTCACAAACACACAAACCATTCCTTCCTTCCTTCCCTCTTTCTCATATATATCAAGACACCCATCAAATGTTAATAATTTACATCAAACGCCTCGCGGTGGTGCAGTGGTAGAAAGCTTGGTTGAGGTAGTGGTTAACCTGTCTGCCTCCCAGATGAAGAATATCGTCAAAGTGCGCAGGAAACGGGGATTCGAATTCCCCACCAAGCATGTGTGTAATATTTTTTGGGAGTTGGACTTCGAGTTGGGGAATTTATTTTTTTTCTGTTCTGTTCTGTTCTTTAGTTTTGGGTTTTTCGTTTGTGGTTTTGGGGGGTTTGGGTTTGGGGTTTGGGGTTCTGCTTTTGGATGGGTTTGCTGGTTTGTTTCGCGTCGGGATTGATTGGTGATGGTATTCACTTATTCACTTCTTGTTCACTTTTCTTGGAATCTTCGAGTCTCTATGGATCTTCCTTTTTTTTCCCTGGTGGATGTTAGATATACAGAGATTTGTTGAATTATAATATAATACCCTGTTAGTGGTTCACTTGAAGACTTTGTTATTTTCTGAGGATCTATATATATCTGTTTATTGATTATTCTTTCCAATTTCAATAATCAGAAGAATATTAGACACTGATTCACACCACCCTTACAGCAAAGCAAGAGTTTCCTCTGGAACACAAATGTCGATCAACGATCAGTGAAATACAACGATCAGTAAAATACTACGATCAAGTTTCGCTACACTCCACGTGTTTGATCCACATATGCTAGATGATGCAGGCAAGCGGCGTAGCAAGTGAAATATAATACACTGTCAACTTTCTCTTACTTCGAACTTTGTTGAGCTCTTATGGTTTGATTTTCTTTTTAATGTTGTTTCTCCCGATGGTGAATAGTTGTTATTTATGCGATGTTCTATAGCTTGAGAGAGACTGCGAATCTTCGATGCTTCCAGGGTTTTGAGGGAGTTCTTCTCATGATTTCTGTGATATTTGCGAATATCTTTGAGATGGTAACACTTACTGCTCTCTATTTTAATTTACGTGATTCATAACAATCGAGAGTTGTGGATGTAATGAGTACTTGAAAAGTTACCCAGGTAAACAAAAAATGGCCGGTTTCCCCAAAATAGCGACTTCTGCTCGGATATTGGAAGATCGAATTCATGTTGCAATTTAAAATAATCGTTGAGACGGTTGTGATTTCTCTGGAATGCTCTAAGAAGATGAGAGCGTATCGTGGTAATATCACTGTTGGATTGGAACTCTGTCGTTCTTGTTGTCTCTTCGAACTGTTTGGGTGGTCGATAGTTGAAATTTGTTGGCTGGATTGATCACTTACACTTTCAGGATTTTGGCAAGTGAGATTACTGATTAAACGTCTGGGAATGTTGGGAGTATTGAACACTATAATGGATCCGAAAGAACTGGCAAGACCTATTGATCTGGATTATCACTATATTCTGCCGTTCATATATAAGAGACGCACCAGGCCGGTTCGAATATAGAAATAATTGACCATGGCTTAGATTTAACCCATATTTATCCATTTATTCTGGCCTTAGCATACTTTGCCTGCCATTCTTACATTGGCAAGTATCGATCTTCTTGTAGATCTGCTTGTTCGAATAAGTTATGAGAGTGGTCTCAAAATCTGGGAATCGTCTCAAAAGGCTTCTATATGGAACAGGCTAGACTACTTAGAACAGAAGATAGCGAGCCTGTAATGGGTACTCATACATAATAGATAGCTAAATAAGTTATTTTGTTTTTGAATACAAAGAAGATTACTGGCAACCTCTCCAAGGCTCATCGTCCCATGTATCATAGGCTTAAACTTTATGTTAGAGCTCGTACGATTCTCTCACAAAAGACAGGCATTTAGTTGGAGATAGCTGGACTATCAAGGTAAGGTGATTGGTACAGAATAGTATATTATATTATTTATTGATGTTATCTACTAGATAATCATTGCGGAGTTTCTATCGAGCCTCCACCTCTCGAGTTTTCCAGGTCGTTCGACCTAACACCATAAGCTCCAATTCCTTTCCTCTCATCTCTCCTCTCAAGAAATCTCGTCAATAAAGCTGTCAAGGCAGTCGCCGCTCCGAAAGTCGCTGCAGCAATCCAACCCGGACGAAATTCAGGCGCTTCTTCGGTTCTCCATACCGCATCCGAGTACCAAATCTGCATGATGTAGCTAAACATATTACTTGTAGCGATCAGAAATCCTCTCATCTCATGATCATGAGACATAAGATCTGGATACCAAGAAAACCAAATTCCCGGCACACCGGCCGAGAAATATGCAAGATAAAAAGCAACGAACTTCAGCTTGATAGGTACAGTCCAGATGGCTAGCACAACTGCGCTGAAGAATGTTCCAAGTTGCATTACTAGTATTGGTGGCCAACGTTTTCCGTGCAAGAGATTAGAATCCGATATCATAGCGGCTACAACTTGAACGATTACACCGATACCAGCTTGAGCTGTTGGGAGCACATCTCTATCGTAGACCGAGTTGCCTTTAGCTTTCAACCATAATGCAAATGCCGGTTGTTGGGATGGAAGGCTCGCTTGGATGAAGAAGTAACCGAATGGTAAGACCCAAAATTGCCATTGCGCCATCATTCGAAAAAGCTTTTTCTTGTCCCAAGCTGACGATCCGAGCGTGTTGTAGCCATCGCGAACGAGTCTTTCTTTGGCTAATTTGATCTCAGCCTTGGTGAGATAGAAAGCTCGAGTGGTTTCGGGAAAATCGGGATTGAAAAAATATCCAATGACGCCGACCGGAAGACTGATGGTCCCACAGATGATGAACAGCCATTGCCATCCAGCATGTCCAAGATGTCCGCTTAAGTTATCGTAAGCGGCTGCTTGGAGATAGCCACTGAACATCGTGGCTAACGTCGCGGTGCAGTAAAATAATGTTACACGCTTCGCTCGCTCTTGTTTCGTATACCATGAACCAATCACATAGATGATACAAGGAAAGAAAGCCCCCTCACAAAGTCCGATGAGAAATCTGAGCGCGTACAATTGCGATACATTAGTAACAGCCGCGCTACAGAATGTAAAGATAGACCAGAGAACCTCAAGTGTGGGGATCAAAATCGATGGTCGAACATGCGTCACTAGGATGACGGCAGGGATTTGACTTATTACATAGCCAGCAGTAAAGACGTTTCCCATGTATGTCAGTTGACTGCCTTTCATCTTGATCGCTTCTTGCATGCCAGAAACATAGGCATTGTTCAGATTGGCTTGATCGAGGTTCTTGCAGAAGTATCCAAGACAGCCGTAGGTAAGGAGGAAGAAATCGAGTTTGAGTAGGAAACGTTTTTCGATGGCTGGTTTGTCTGGATCATCCCAGACGTAGCCTTGAACACTTCTTAAGAATCGATGGACAGAACCTTTGAGTCCGGGCTTCTCCCATGATCTGAGCGGAACTTCGGTGTTGGCGTCTTGATGTGAAAATGGGGATGCTATCGAGCCATCTGTTGAGGTGATATCTGTAGGCAAGGTATCTGACCCGAGATCCTTCTCTTTGACTTCGGACATGATTACTCTCGATCACTCGGAAATAACCTCGAGTCCGAATTTCAACGTGGGGTGTATTGCTTAAAAGTTTCGATTGGCTTTAACATATATAATGGTTTACCGCTTCGCCATCTCAAACCCATTCTCGACCATTCAGACCTGTGGATCTAGAATTTACGCTCGTTCAATATTCATCATATTGCGACATCAGTGAACATCGTTCGTCTTTTCGATATTTTTGCATTCGCTCCAATTAAAGAAGTCATTCTTATCTGATCCTAAATCCTCGTAAGACTCGAACGTAACCTTTCCATGGATACATTGCTATCTGGAATTCATGCTTTGCCAGTGGGTGAATACTTATCCCACTTTTTAGATATGTCTGGTATCTTAGTTTACTTGACGTGACATTTGGGAGAATTGTCGTTGTGTTACATCATGAACCCCTCGATTAGACGATTCCACAATTACCCCGGTTTTCTATCCGGACCGGAGAATTGTAGGATGTTGACAAGCCAATGAAGCTTGTTAATGCCATGGATTGATAAGCGTAGGCGACAATGGTACAAATCAATCGACTAGTTGCTGCAATCATCGCGGATGATCGTCGTTTCATGGGGGTTGAGCGCTCGATTTGGTGATGGTGTCATGCGGGGAGCAGATGACGAAATTTTGGAGATATCTCATAACCACAGAACGAGAGATACAATGTGATGTGCCGAATTGCCGGAAATAGAGATATGGGTAATACTTAAGAGCTTGATTGATTGCAAGTCATTGTCGCCAATTGATTGAAATCATAGTCATCATTCATTGCAAGATTTCACACATCATGTCTACTACCACAACCGAAACCGTCGTGACATCGGCTCCAGATGTCACTCAAACTCTTCAAGATCCAACACAATATGACTTTGATCACCTTCCAAAATACACACATCCCCCTGAGACCAAAGAAGATCTTCCCTGGGCCGAGCTCGTGACACTAGACCTCTCAGACTTCAACAATGAAGGTGGAAAAGAACGTCTCGCCAAACAACTTGAACATGCTGTTCACCATGTCGGTTTCTTCTATGTCAAGAACTTTGGTCTCTCCCAAGATCAAGTAGATCGTCAATTTACACTTGCCAAGAATTTCTTTACTCTTCCCGTGGACGAGAAAGCCAAGTATGAAGTTGACTATGCAAACGCGGATTACAACGGCTGGCGACGAAACAACCGTCATCAAGTTGGAAAAGTTAAAGATAATATCGAGATCTACAACATTCCCAAATTCACCAAAGACTTTGAAGGCAAATATGCTCAACCTCCTCTCCTCCAAGCCCATCTTCCCGAAATCGAAGTCTTCTCCAAAGCTCTCCATTCAAATGTAGTTCTTCCCCTTCTCCGTCTCTTCGCCATCATTCTCCAACTCCCAGACGAAGAATATCTCGTCAACCAACACACCTACGACAAGAAAAGCGAAGACCATTTCCGGTACATGATCTACCACAAGCGCACCCCCGAAGAACACGAAGCCAGCGGCTACGGCCAAACAGCCGGGCACACCGATCTCGGCACCGTCACCCTCCTCTTCCGTCAACCGGTCGCCGGACTGCAAATTCTCGGCGACGATGGAAAATGGACTTGGGTATCCGCACAACCCGGCACCATTACCGTCAACCTCGCAGACACAATCTCGCATCTCACAGGCGGCTGGCTCAAATCGTCTATTCATCGAGTCGTGGCACCACCCAAGGATCAGTGGGAGTATGAGCGCACGGGACTATTGTATTTCGCGAGACCGCATAATGATACGGTTTTGAAGCCGATTTTGGATTCGCCGGTTTTGAAAGACGCGGGTGTGAAACCGAGATTTGAGAAGGAAATTACGATGGAGGAGTGGGTTAGAGCGAAGCAGAGATTACAGTTGAATCCGGATATTGCAAAGGGATTGTATCAGGATGCGGAGGATGGAACGAGGACGGTGGAGGTTATTGGGGGGTTTAAGGATAGGACTTATAAATGAGGAGATGGTTAGTTGATTTAAAAAGATATGAATTATGATTATGAGAAAATTGGAACGTTCTTTACTTGAGTGAACTGGTGAAGTGATTAATTAGAACTCTGATGTCTGACTCGATGGAAATTCGAAGGCTTTCAAATCTGCATTAATGAAAGTGAAGTAGGCTTCAATACTCGGCAACCTTTTGGATGAGCAATGCCTCGACGTCTACGGTATCTGCACGTGTATATAATCTCACAGTTTCTTCACTTGATCTCAGTATAGGCAATAATATACTATAGTAAAACAATGACGCATATAAAGCTTTTGATACAATAAATAGTACATATTGAACAATTGAATACTCACTGCCGTAGATATCACTTAAAACAAATATCTATAAAGATATACAGAAAAACTCAAATATAAAAATCTAATCCCAATAAAACCTAGATAATTAAAAAATATAATATATATAATAGTTGACTAAACATATAATAACTTATTAAAATTCTCCTTTTTATTCTAATCAATGAATCCTTTTCTTTAATGATTCAATAATTCTATAATATCAAAAGATTAAAATATTCGATAACATTAATGAAATCTAAGGATAACCTCAAGTTCATATATTTCGACTTATTTCATACCAATCAAAAATCCATATTTCCGTATCTTATCAATAGTATTCAATATTATCTTAATATTGAATATCTTCAGTGATATCGAATTTCATACCACGTATATACATATTTCGAAGAAAAATCAATATGCACCATTATCTAACTCGTATACGGATTACGGGAAATACTATTGCCTACACTGCTTAATCTGGACAATGCCTTCTGCTAAAACGACCACAAATCTTGGTATATAAGGCTCTTCTCTTGCTAGATCTTGAAATGCTATCCTACAGTGAAACAGTGCTAGCAAAGAGCTACCATGATTCTGCATGTTCAATCGTCCTAGTCTGAAGACTGACAATCTTTGTCGATAAGATCAAGTCAGATCTCGACGCAAAATAACTCTATCTACAACTTTTAGCCTCCGAATTATAATGAAATCACGAGCGACAGTATTGTCAACTTGATGACTATAAACGACAATAATCTTTAGACGGCAGCAACAACACTGAGACTACCAAATCGATATACACATGGACATTGTAATCCCTATCTTCCTCAAATAGAAGCTCTTATCAAAAGTGAACACAGTTTTCTACTGATCATCCACCCACATCTTCTCAAACCATTGCACGGTGGGTTATGAGCAGAGCCTTCCTTGCAGTTGACAATTCACAGTGAGTGACATCATTAGTCAATTTATACCTCTTTCTTCGCTAAACTTCGAGATGTAACGAGGAATCTCATCTTGATGCGCGATGATTAAAGGCTTGATTATTAAAAGCATCATTATCTGATACCTTGTATAAGAATGCCTAACATGGAGCTATTTGAGATAGAATAGCTATTCAAAATTCTCTATCTACCTGTACTAAGCTATTATAGACGAGCAAGCCATTCGAATTACTTTTTGAATGAGAATTTTAAACCATGTGGATTCTTATTTGGAAAGTGATTTAGGTCTATTCAATACTGAGTCAATCCCTCAATCATATGATCGAATTCTCTTCAACACTCATACCTTTGACAGTAACAAGCGAGACCAATATTGTTATCGAAACCCCTTCTTTTCCATCATTATTGTTATACGTCAAATTCAGAAGCCTCTCACACACTCAAACATATTGCAAGAACAACACCACCTTGAGTTTATTACAATATCAAAATTTGAACCAAACTAGATGCACTACTTTATTAGGCCGTCCATCATTTCGTTTATGAGTTGTGATCGTTGTATTTGCCACTCGAGCTGATAAGTAGATCGTTCCTTTTATACTTTACTACCTCTAAATTCACATCGAGTTCTTCTTGCCTGTGAATTATCAACCAAATATTGAACCTAGCACTCGAAATTCTATCCCCATGCTTGAATTAGTAGTAAGAAAGCAGTATGCGCATGATAATTTGAAAAATCAATCACTTATATAAACCACCCTGAGAACTTCCCTCATCAATCAAGAAAAGTTAATCAATAAGCTCCCTTTCTCAGGAAAAGTTTCTTGTAATTCTTGAATTTGGGGTTCGGTCTTCTATCTGTAGCAACTTCTCTTCCGAAAAGATGCGAATTTAAAATTGAGGTGGAATTTTCTCGTTGTCACGATTATCTATCTCATCTATCTCATCCATTCATTCATTCATTCATTCATTCATTCATTCATTAAATACTAATCTAGTTTTTAACAACAATCATCCCTATAGCCATTGCAATAGTCTTAAACAAATTCCCTTCAAACTATAATAAAGCACAATAATAGATTAATAATTCTCAGTAACAAGCCAGCCCACCTATTTCTCCCAACAAAATCCCAACTCCTTATCAAAATACTACAACAGCAGTACTTATTTCTGCAGTTTCCGAACATCTAGTAAATCTAACGAAGAAATCATATGAATTGTCATCTAGTGTCATTTATACTAACTCGTCATTGAGATTAAAGCTTAATACTAATATATGTAACTTTGTATTCATATATTTAATATCTCGTTATTTATCTCGTTATTTATCTCGTTATTTATCTCGTTATTTATCTTGTTATTTATCTCGTTATTTATCTCGTTATTTATCTTGTTATTTATCTTGTTATTTATCTCGTTATTTATCTCGTTATTTATCTTGTTATTTATCTTGTTATTTATCTCGTTATTTATCTCGTTATTTATCTTGTTATTTATCTTGTTATTTATCTCGTTATTTATCTCGTTATTTATCTTGTTATTTATCTCGTTATTTATCTCATTATTTATCTCGTTATTTATCTTATTATTTATCTTATTATTTATCTTATTGTTTATCTTATTATTCATCTTAAAATTCATTCATACAAGATACTATTCTTTTTATCATCTGATATTTCAAGATACTTACAAAAGTACAATTTGATACAATCTCAATACTTATAATACGTAAAAAAACCAAAAAAAAAGTCGTGACACTCAAACTCGCTTGAGAATAACGAAGTCAAACTGACAATATTTTTTGGGGTAGGAAATTTAACAATAATTCCATATATGACATTTTAATCTTGTAATTCATTATCATCTCGTCAAGTATTAAAATCGTGAGAAAGCGATCTCATTTGAAAGTACGACTAATGTTATTTTCGATAAAATCTAAAGTATTTACACGGTCGTTTTCCACTTATATTGTCGACGTCTGACGATTGTTGAATTTTTATTACAAGATTATCTTAATATCTCGACTTATCTATTATGTCATAATCTCTCTTTCTGTCTGAATCTCAGTATACTGAGATTCAAACATACGATATACAATCCGACTTTCAGTCAGTAGACTTAGCCTCAACCTTTTGCTTGCTATTGGATATCGACTTTCTCTGCCTACTCTAGAAACTTGTAGGGTTTTAATAGTGAGAGAGGGGGAGCTTATTTTTCGTTCCTGATTTCGGATAAGTACAAGGGACTATAATTTCTAGGCCCCTATTAATCTAGAGATCACGCATAGTATCAAAGTTCTATAATAAATAAACACTCCTCTCACTATCAAAATACTCTTTTCATTCTCTCTTTCTTACTATCTTCAATTCAAGTCTTAAATTGAATATCATTATCATACCTGCAGAAACTCATTTACTTCAAGATCATTACTTCTATGAAACTACACAAAGAAGATAATTACAAGATAATAAATCGAGAACGATTCATTGCCTATAAGCTAATAAATAAGCAAGATTCCTATTCCTATTACCAACAAACAAATCCTATAAACTCCAGCTAGTCAAATCACTCAATACCTATCCGCATCTAAATAATATTCTCATAGAACTTTACAACCAATATACATCCACAACAACATCAACGCATCATCTTCATCCTCATTTCCCCTTACCTTCTCCATTCCTTTTATTAGGTATTACACGATAGATGGATGACACACCACATTCACCATACCTATAAACCACATCTCAGTGCAATACTCAACATCACACTCAGCCCTCTACAAACTCCTTCCAGAATCCAAAAAGCCCTCGATACCCAAAATTTCATATTAATTAGTAAATCTTCTTCATCTCCTCCTCCTTTTCTATTTTCATCCTCTCACAACCTCGAAAGATCCAATCTACAATCTACAATCCACAACTCCATACACTATCCTCCTATACCACAAAAACTTCCACATAGAATCTTCGGTATTACACTTGTCACAGCCAGCTCTTTATCTACACCTTATTAGATCTATTCCTAATCCCCCTCCTCGTCTTGATTTCCCACTCTACTCTATCAGAAAATTGGAATTTCAACTTTTAGATAATATTTTAATTCCCTTCCCTAACTTTCTATTCTCTATAACCTCTCGAGTCTGGATCCCCATCTCTCTCCCCTCCATTCATCCGCAAAAACGAAATCTCATTCTCTCTCTCTCCTTCCCTCCCTTCCTTCCCTTCCCTTCCCTTCCTTCCCTTCCCTCCTTCCTCCTTCCCTTTCCTCTCCTTTCCTTTCCGTCTCGTCCCTTCCTCCCTTCCTTCCCCTCCCTTTCCTTCACTTCCTATTCAAACATCCGCATCCCCATCCAATTTCCGCCGCCCATCCACACACTAACCCAACACAACGAACACTCACAATCACAGCAACAATTCCCTCATAGAATAATTTGACCCCTCTCATCCTCTCATCATAATCAATCCTCCTCACCCTAGCATACGATATTCATAGCTCACCTTTGTATACTTACTTTCCCCCTCTTATTCTCTTCTTTTAATATCTATATTTTATACTTCTCTTTTTCAATTTTTATCTATTAATAATCGATTTAATTTAATTTAATTTCATCCCTCCTATACTATTCCATCCCATCTCCTCCCACCTCATTCCTATTCCCATTCCCTATTCCCTTCCTATTAACCCTCTTATTAATCCCTCTCTATTTCCCAATCTCATATTTACCACATCATACATAATACTATAATACTATTTCATTCTATTTCTTTCTTCAATCCAATCCAATCCAATCCAATCCAATCCAATCCAATCCAATCCAATCCAATCCAATCCAATCCAATCCAATCCAATCCAATCCAATCCAATCCTTCATTTCTATCATCTCCTCCTCCCCCCCCACCAAAACCTTCTCGCTAAAAACAACAACAAAAAAACAAAAAAAACAACCTCCTATTCCATCTCCTCCCATCCCATCTCCTCCTATCCTATCCCATTCTATTCCATCTCCTCCTCTTATATCCACCCATCTAACCATCTAATCATCAAATTCAAATTCAAATTCAAAATCAAAAACCACCCATCTAACCATCTAATCATCAAATTCAAAATCAAATTCAAAATCAAAAACCACCCACCTACCCCCTACCCCCTAACCTCTAACCCCTAGTCCCTAAAATCATCCTACATTCTATATATCATATATACTCTCTCTTCTCTTTACTAAATATCTCTTCTCTTCTCTTCACTATCCACCTCTTTTTCCTTTTTAATTCTTGAATACTGTTTTATATACTACTTTCTACTTTCTACTACTTCTACTTTCTACTTTCTACTTCTACTTCCTACTTTCTACTTTCACTTTCTACTTCTACTTTCTACTTCCTACTTCCTACTTCCTACTTCCTACTTCCTACTTTCTACTTTCTACTTTCTACTTCCTACTTCCCATTTCCCACTTCTCTATCTTCTCTATCTTCTCTCTTCTTTTTCTTTTTCCTTTTTCCCTTTTCCTTCTCTCTTGCCTCTTTTTTCTCTTACCTTTTCTCTCTATTATCTCTTCTCTCTCTTACCTCTTCTCCCTTTTCCCCTTTCATTACTTCTCACCATTCTTTCTCCCTTCTCCCTTCTCCCTTCTCCCTCTTCCCCTTCTCCCTCTCCCTTCTCCCTTCTCCCTTCTCCCTTCTCCCTTCTCCCCTTCTCCCTTCTCCCTTTTCCTCACTCAACCCTTACCCTTCACCACTCACCACCTTTCTCCCCTCCGCCATCCTTCTCACCATCCTTCTCACCCCTCACAACTCACCATCCCTCACCCCTCACCCCCCAACCCTCAACCCCCAACCCACCACCACATTCCCAATCTCCCACCCCCCCCCTCATCCCTTTTTTCATTCTCCTTTATTTCCCTTTTCACTTCCCTATTTCTTCCCTATCTCTCCCTTTCCCTTACTCTCCTCCCCCCCCATCCCCTTCCCCCCATCTCCCCCTGCCCCCCATCTCCCCCTTCACTCGCCCGCTTCACTCTCCCTGTTCTCCATCATCCTCCCCTTATCATCCTCCCCTTATCACTCTCCCCTCACCCCCCTCCTCCTTCACCCTCCCTTAAAATTTCCTATATAAAATCTCTATTCCCCTCCCCTTCCCTCCTTTTTCCTCCTTTTTCCTCCCTATCTCTAATTCCAAAATCCTAATCTCTCCACTCCACATCCTCTACATCACCCCTCCTTCTCCACCCCATCAACAAAAAATCTAGAATCCCTCTCCCCTATTCCATCTTCCCTACCAAATCCATCCCTTCAACTATTCCAAGCGAGTTTCAAGGTCGATGACCTTGGAATATAGCTAGCTTTTTGTCCAAACTAAGATAAATCAGAATCTATTCCTCCAAGCGAGAAGCCTCTCTTTACCCTTAGATGATATCCATCCATATCTTACTTGATCGAATCCACTAACTCACCAAAAGACTCACAGATCGCACTTGCACTTACCTGCACCTACACTCACACTCACACGCATCAAATCCAATTAATACACAATAATTTCTTAATTTTAATATTGTATGTCCATGTACCTATGTTTCGCTGGATCATTCCAGGAACCGTATTCCTATCCATTTACACCCATCCCAGCAACTCATTAACAAGCCAGAAGTTTTCCGAGATGAATTAATTTTCAATCTCCAATGTATGTACAATCCACCGTTTGCTTTTTAACCTATTTCCTCTCGCCTCCACTAAGCACATATATGCATCTTAATAACAAGTTCAAAGAATAGAAGACATCTCTTTTGAGCATCTCATCCAACATTGAACCAGGCCATCGCTTGTGCGTGTAAAATCTATGAATACAGTTTGAAATGAAAAAATGAAAAGGTGTACCGAAGCAAGCCACACCAAGGATTGTCGTAGTCATATGACAAATTACCATTATTGACTTGGTAAGGGTTGAATATGATACTTAATCCAAGTGCTATTTATGAATGAGCCCCAAATCTTTCAATTAAACTCTGGCTGTCTTCGGGAAGGGTATTATCCGAGATGTGTCGCTGAAAACTCCAACGTTCACCTAAATTGCGGTGAAAACGTTCAAATCCTGTATGTTTCTGAAGGTGAAAATAGAAGGTTCGTAATATCGTGTGTGGCGAGAAAGGAAAGGATGCAATCATTGTTAATCGGGATCAGGGTTGACAGCTCGAAGTATTGGTCCTGTTTGATGAACGCGCCTCGAGTAATCGTGATCATCTCGAATAGTATTGATACTCTCTCGACTCTTATTATCTCCACGTTGATAGGGAGCAGCAAAAGGATCCAGTCTTGGATCCACAGGCATCAATTGACTCCTCCTGGATCCAGGTGTATGTAATTCGGGTTCCCACGTTTCGACCACGCGTTTTCCATCGGTGCCGAGAACAAATCGTGAATTTTCGCTCATGGTTCTCGATGGTATTGGTCCACCCACACCGGCTACACCGGCTAGGCTTTCCCTTCGACTATTAACGGCTGCATATTGTTCGGCCTTTTCTTGTCTCCTCTTCCGTACACAGAAGTATGCGACGCCCGCGATAATTGCGATTAAAGCTACCAGACCAATCGTGAGACCCACAGCAGCTCCAGTGGTCAAACCTCCATCTCCTTTCGAAGCCGACGAGTTGCTGTTTGAGTTTGGTGGTGCAGTTGGGGTAACAGTAACCGTTCGAACTTGACCGGTCACAGTTTCGAGGGATATGACTGGAGTGGGTGTCCACGTAGAACTTGTCGAGCCCGATGTAGACGAAGACGACTTCTGGGCGGCTACTGTAGTTGGTGGTATTGTGGAAGTACTGGATGCTTCCGTAGAGCTAGTTGATGAAGTAGTTTTCTATTCGGAAAAGTTAGCTTGGCGACTTTACCCGTTGTTCATTTTAGATGAGATAAAAATTTAAATAAATTTGAAATCAAAAAAGTCGCGTACGGGTTGAACGATAGTAGAAGAGGTGGCTTCAGCAGTTGAAGAAGAAGTGGTCACTGGTTCAGGACTCGACGTCGAAGTAGTTACCTAACATTGAAAAGAAGTCAAATGGGTTGCCAGTGAAGGCACACGGGAAAGCATCGAGATGGTGACTCAGGTTGGGAGAGGAAAGGAGAAGACAGGATTGTATCCAAGTACTAACCTTCTCAGATGAAGTCGAAGTCGACAATGTTGTAGCAGCTCCTTTTGTTCCCGATGGGGATAATGTCAAAGACATGTATCCATATAAACTATCTCCACCACACGTATCATCTGGATAACCTGGGCATGGGGTATTGCAATCGCTCGTCGAAGATGTCGTCCCCGGCACATAATTTGAACACCAACATTCTGATCCTTGTACCACCGCAAAAGCATATTCATCCAAGCAGAAATCGTGACAAAGACCATCGGATTGATAGATAGAGGAATCTACACAGAGGTCAAGATTAGTAATTGTCAGACTCCAATTGATTCATCAAGGTTGACTTACTGGCACTGCCAGAGCCTGTATTCAAGGACGAGCAATACTCCATAGATATTCCCTGAACATGTTTGACCAAGGCGAAGAGGCCTATGGCGACGACCCCCAGCCGATAAGAATCTTGCAGCGAATAAAACATGATCAATTACTTTTGAGGAGTAAGTATCTCCGTGGTGACTTTATGGATTTTTTTCTCTCTCTCTCCAATGGTAAGGTTATCGATGATCATATATGTCTTAGCTGTTGCCGGAAAAAACAGTCAATGGAATGTCGGGGAAGGTGGAATGCGGGATTGTCAACGAACGGGATTAGAATATGAGATATCAATCAAGGTATCCCATTGAATGAAGTCGATCAATCAACCAGTTAATTAATCAAATCAAATCCGTCACAGAGTGATGACAATGATAGCCATTTCACGCCGTTTGAAATTACTAAGAGATTGGTATAATCCTTCCCCTCTTCAAAAAGTGAAAGTAATAAGAGAACGAATGTAAAGTTGAGGGTTTTGGTGATGTAAGAAAGGTACCAAAGAGGACGAGAAGGGTTGGATGTAGGAGGAGGAAGAGTAGAAGACGAAAAAGGAAAATTGGGGAAGTCGTAGGAGATTAATTTAATGTGGAGTTTAAAGGTCGTAGTACCGATTGTAATTGGAGGAAGAGGGAGAAGTGATGAGGGAGAGGAAGAGGAGGAGGAGAGATGTATGGAAATGGAAAGAGAGGAAGAGGAAGAGGAAGGGAGAGAGAGAGGAGAGGAGAGAGAAAGCGCGATGGATGGATGGATGGATGGATGGATGGGTGGATGGATGGATAGATGGAAAGATAAAAAGATAGCGTAGATAGGGAAAGGTAGTAAGAGAGAAAAAAGTAGGAAAATAGATTGATAATAGATGGAGAAAATTCCAAGCTTGATTGAATGTAGGTATCGTAAGGACCTAGTCTAGTCAAAAAGGAAAGGAAAGGAAAGAGCCGTACCTAGATAGAAAAGATACCTCCTAGTCTAGTATCGTACACCAGTACCAGTTCACCAGTTCACCAGTTCTCCAGTTCACATGTTCTTATTAGTGCATTTGTCAAGTACGAAAGGTCTTTATTTAGTTCTCTTTGGTTCGTCGTGTCGGCCCAAATGGAAATGAAAAGCGGCAAGTAACATTTCCACCACGTTCTGTTAAGGTTAGTTGTGATTAATAAATGTGTCTCGTTCCAGATCTCTCATTGGTCCATGGCGCATTTGATTGGATTTCTTTTCTTTTTATTCCCGTTTGGGCCTAGTGTTTCGTAAAATGGTCTCTTCCCGTGAAGAAGCTATGAGGATTAGGAAGATGGCTAGTATGGCTAGTATGGCTCTTGTGTATGAGGCTGAATTAGCTTTACAATAGTTTCAATTAGAGTACTTTACCCGGCGACCTAGGACCTAGGCAGGTCAAAAGAGATGAATCGAGGGAAATGTCTTGAACCTCTTAAACTCAAAAACCGTCGTGGTGTCAGTGTCAGTCGAGAAGAGAAGAGAAGGTATTGATGATTGTGCAGAGGGAGAGAAGAGGAAGAAGATATTGTACCTACTGGGTCAATAATTGATTGTGGTCAAGAGGTGGAAGAAATTCTGATATTCTACTCTCCCTTCCTTTTCCTATCAAATCATCGAGGGACGTGTCAATATATCTATCAAATGTATCTATTAAACACAGGTATCCATCAAATATATCCATCAAATATATCTATTCAACATATCCATCAAATATATCCATCAACCATATCCATCAACCATATCCATCAAATATATCCATCAAATATATCCATCAACCATACCCATCAAACCATATCTAGTATCTATCTTGCTCACCCAGCCACCACCCACCTCACCATCTACCATCTACCATCTACAACATCCCATCATTCCTTCCCCTCCCGCATAACATGGCATGGTGGCACTCGTATCGGACAAGTGGATGCGTGACCCGACCACTTTGACTGCCTCTGAACCGTTGGAAAGTTTCTTGGAAAAACGCCTTGATTTGCTTGATTGATGACTAGTGAGTGATACCGCATGCGAAGGAAAGAGTAAATTTTGGCTTTCTTGGACATTCAACATTGACATTAATGATTCTTATTTGGGTGTTTTATACCATATACTATATATATATACTATATGAACTCCTCATCAATTCGAAACCACATTACTATTGATTGTACGGGTTATATATAGATACATGATAGTATGAAATGCTTTTTTTAAGATATTCTGTTTTTGGATACTCTTGGATACTTTTGGATACATTAGTAGAGCAAGTAAGCTCGAGGTACGGAGTAGACACTCTTTCTCGATCTAAGAATGACTTGCTTTCGCCATGTACTCCATACCAAGCTTAGTGGACATGTAAATCTACTTCAGTCTACATACAGAGTACTAGATATGCATCTAATCAATGCATCCAAGTTCCAGCATCTAACCGTCTCCAACAGCATCTAACATCTACAGCTAACATCTACAGCTAACATCTACAGCTAACATCTACAGCTAACATCTAACATCTCGTAATAGCTAACAGCATCTAAATACAGAATGCATCTAAATATGTATCTAAATATGCATCTAAATATTCTAAATATGCATCATAAAAGCAGCATTATATCTTTAACCCATAATCATCATCATCCCCCTCCTTCAAACTAACTACCCTCCCGTTCCCGTCTTGTCAATTCTCTTCCCACTATACGAGTCCCTCACAACCATTCACACTTCACAATTCCCAACCAGTTCCTCACGACTGTGCACATTTCCAGCATCCATCGAGTATATCCAGGTAGGTCCCAAGGTATCTCTGACCATTCGATCGTCCATTTGCAACGTCCATTCAGCAAAAGATGTGCGCGATGCATTTTCCGTTATCGATAATCCAAGTTACCACAATCAAACTCAACCCTTCACCCCCTGGTACAGCTGAAATGGAAAACATCAAACGCCCGAAACGCCCGAAATGTTGATATCGATATCATTCTGTTTGATTTTATTTGATTTGAATTGAATTGATTTTTCTTTCCTTCCATCTTGATTTCATAATTTGCCTTCCCGTACAAAGTACCTCCCTCCTCTGATCCACCAAGAAAAAATCTTTCCTTTCTTTTCTCATCACTCCTGCCGTGTCTTTCATTCTCTGCACCTCATTCGTCAATGGAGTGTAAATCACTGCTGTCAATAATCAACACTGCCGAGCACACCTAACTCCAAGTATCAAAGCATCTATCTGGATAGATAGTCAGGGACTAGCTGCAGAAATTCCACCGTCCACTCCGATCCCATCCAAGCGAGCAGAGCAGATTCATCACGACAAGAGGACAATTGCATCTCCAATGCTTCGGCATGGCCGCATGGGAAGTTTATCGTGTACGTTTATCGTGTACTCCATCCGTCGTTCGCTCTATGTGATAACTCCGGAGTCCGTACAGTACATAAGTATATCATACATATACATATCACCCACATCTCCTCTCCAATACATAATTCTCAACACAAGACAAATAAATCCCAGAACGGATCACGGAAATCACATCAACCAATCCAATCAACCAGAGAATACAATAGATCTCAATTCATCATCTCGACCAAATTACCATTCTTTTTTCCTTGCCTAACTTCTTTCCCTTCTCT
Organism: Botrytis deweyae; assembly: GCF_014898535.1. Lineage (NCBI taxonomy): Eukaryota > Fungi > Ascomycota > Leotiomycetes > Helotiales > Sclerotiniaceae > Botrytis > Botrytis deweyae. Next base: position 1,180,135 of record NW_024066212.1, read on the forward strand.
TCTCTTCTCGGTCTTCTCTTCTCAATCTTCTCCCTTATCCACTTCTATTTGAAACCTTTTCGTCGTCATTGACATGCTTTAGTGCTGCAAGTGTTGTCGATGATAATTTTCCCAGACCCACTCCTATCAACTCTCTTGTACTCCGTAATAATAAGTTGTTATGATTGTGTGTTGCATGGATGCTTCGAATTGAATGATGATTTTTGAGAATTGGCCTTCTTCTCTATGTAACTTTATGAGTTGATGAGTTTATGAGTTTATACACAAATTATCCAGAGAGATAAAGTATGTACGGAGTATCCAGAGTATAAACACACACACCAAAAAAAATAAAAATAAAGAATAAATACTTCGTAAATAAACTTGATCATAAAAGTTATTCAATTCAATCTTTTACTTAAATATCTACTCTCCCTACTCTCCCTACCTACCTAAATACCCTATCCTATCATTACCTATTTCCCTTCTAGTACTACTCTCTATTCTCTATCCTCTACTCTCTACTCTCTATCCTCTATCCTCCTCCCAAACCCAATCCAATCCAATCTAATCTTCACCGTGCTCGATCGATAACACCACCAGCACCAGCACACACACATACATACCTAGTATATCCACACCATTCGAAATATAACTTCCGAAATCCGCGTATCGGTATGTATCGGTATCGGTATCGGTATCGGTATCAATATCTGTATCGGTATCAGTATCAGTATCAGTATTCCATAATTACAATGAATGATACGAAGAATTTGAACCCCTTCTTTCTTTTCTATCTTCTTCCCTTTCATTTTATCTCTATATAGTATTTCATTCCTAAATTCTATATCCTAAACCCTACATCCGAATCTAATCTTGAAATATATAGAGATAGAGATATATATCATCTCTTCGGATAAAATACGAGATATCTAGATACTCTACGATACGATATTTAATCTTTCTTTCCTTCGAATGATTAATGTCTTTTCTTTATTTTTGAGTGCTTGTTTATTTATTAAATTAATTAATTAATTAATTAGATATTAGATATTAAAAAGGAAATAAAATAAATACTCTATAGAGGTGTTTTATAGGATGTTTTATATAGATAGTAGGTAAGTATTAATATTTGTAGGTAGGTATTTAAAATAAATAAACTTTGTTTATTATATCTATATAGGTATTATATAAAATAATATAATATAATATAATTCCGTATATAATATAGAGAACTATCTAACTTATTTACTTACTTACTTATAAAAAAGAAAAAGAAAAAGAAAAAGTCATCTAGTTAAAAAGTTAAAAAGCTTATTTATTAATACGAATAATCATATTCATATATATATATACCTACTTCCTCGAGACTTTATACTTTATACTTTATATACTAGTATATCCTTTCTATATAAAACTATACGAATAGAGTTCTTCGTATTACTAGGTAGGTAGATAAATCTCATGCTTATATAGTATATATGTATATGTATATATATATGTATTTACTAATCTCTTTTCTATCTTTTCTTTTCTATCTCTTCTTTCACCTAATGAATACTCGGGATTTAGTCTTGACTCTTGAGTCTTGAGCATTCCCATTCAAAGTCCAAACCAACCCCCTCAAGAGTGGGATGGGATGAGAGTCCCTCGGAGTCCCTCCAATAAACTAAATATCCTTCACGCCACCTTTCCCTTTCCCTTTTCCTTCTCCTTCCAACCTCCAACCTTCAACCCCGCAGATACCAAGATTCAGATTCGAATTCGAATCGAATTCATACAATACACAATATATCATCCATCTACGATACTTCATCCACACAACAATTCATCCTATCATTCATTTCATCCAGTAGACTATCTAACCAACTAACTAACTAACTAACTACCTAACTGATACATAATCCCAGATTGACCGACCGAATAAACAAATAAATCAATCCCCACCATATCCATTCGGTAGAGTACCTAACATAACCCCAATATTGAATTGAATCGAATCCTGTACAGGGATTAGAAGTGCCGGATGGAGTGTATGTTGCTATACGATGCTATATGCTGTATGTACTTTGGAGAAGCCGAGAGCACCAGTTCGGTTCGGTTTGTTCGCTGCTTATACGGAGTATGCATGCATGCGTGCATGCGTGCATATATGTATGTGTAAGTGGCGATGGGGAAATGCTTTTTTTTTTCCTTTCGTTCTTTTTTTCTTTTTGGTGAGGGGATGGGTTTTTTATTTTTTTTATTTTTTTTATTTTTTCGGGGGGTTTGGCTTGATCGTTTTCTTTTTTGTATAACTGTTTGTGGTTTAATAGGTGTCGTCTTTTTTTAAACAAAAAAATAGAAAAATGGGGGGTTGCGTGGTTACTGGTTGGTGGGATGGAATTGAATGAATGAATGGGTTAACTCAATGTACTAGGTCCTTAGGGTTACAATAAGTATAAGTATAAGTATAAGTATACTAATGCTTACAATGCTATTTTTGGTGCGTTCGTGTTCGTGTTGGTGTGGGTGTGGGTGTATGTGTATGTGTATGTATGTATGGTGGGTGGTGTGCATGAGATGGAGTTTCAAAGCTGTCTGTAAGTATGGCGTATATTTACAATGGAGGTTTTGGGGTTGGATGAATTGGTGAGTGAGTAATAAGTAAGTGACTGACCTCGTATACCTTTTCAATCATTCAATTATATCAATCGAATCGGATCGGATTGATAAATTGATTGATTATTTATGCATCAGCTATCTCTTTTTGAGGTTCTTTAAACTACTACGTAGTATGTATCTATTTATACAAATACGATATGATGTAAAGATGAGATGTAATATGAATTAAATACGAGGATTTCAATTCAAGAGTAGTTATTTATTATATATTATATATTATAGTATATTACTCGCATATTATATATTTTCAAAATGAAATTATAATAATAATTAAAGATAATATAGATTATATATTTATAGTTATAGCTATATCTATTCGAAAAGATAAGATTGTGTATAAGTATTTATATTTATTTTCTTTAAATAATAAACGCTTAGATGCGAATAATATCTTTTCATATGCGTGTTTTTATATATATATAAATAGATAATATTTACTTTTAATTGATCTGTCTTATTTTTTACTATTATTATATATATATATATATAGTATATTTTATATCTCGCAATTCGTAATTATAATTCGGATTTCTCGATTCTATTGTCTACTCTATTTAACTTCATCTATATATTATCTACTCTGAGTGCTCTAAATGCTCTTACTACTTTCTCCATTCTATTTACTTTTCTCTACTCTATTTATTCTTCTTTATTCTATTTACTCTTCTCTACTCTATTTGCTTCATCTGCTATCTGCTCTAGGTATCTACTCTTAATGCTCTCACTATTTTCTCTACTCTATTTATTCTTCTCTACTCTATTTATTCTTCTCTACTCTATTTATTCTTCTCTACTCTATTTATTCTTCTCTACTCTATTTATTCTTCTCTACTCGGCTTCAAATTCATCTCATCGTTTGATATCGTTCTCGAGCTGAAAATTATGATCATAGATGTGTAAATTGTCTCGAGGTGGTATGGTGTAATTAAGGAATGATGTCTTAATTATCTATAGAGTGTATAGATATGTATATTGGCTATTGATTGGCTATTGATTGATTGGGGTTGTGGGTTGAGGGTGTGAGTTGAAGGTTGGGAAATGCATAATTGGTTGTTTAGCGTCTTGATGATTGAGGTTTTATGTTTAGGGCTTGGGAATTTGAGTTGGGTTTTGGGTTTTGGGTTTTGGGTTTGGAGTTGGAGTTGAGGTTGATGATCGGATCTAGAGGTTGTTTATTGTATACATGTATATATATGTACACATATATATCAAGGGTAGAAAGTGTAGTAAGTGCAGCAAGTTACTTTGTAGAATGGTTTCTGCTTGTACTTGTTTGTGTTGTATTGTGGGAAGTGAAGTGTGAAGTATGAAGTATGAAGTGTGAAGTCATGGATATTGATATCTAAATACATTTAATTTGAATAGCAGGAGGGAGGGGGTTATAGGAATGAAATGAAGGGTAGAAAATGGAGAGTAGAATGAGGGGTAGAATGGGAAGTAGAATGGGAAGGGTGTGCTCTCTCCATTTCTATTTCTTATAGCTCAGAGAGGGAGAGGGAGAGGAACTGAGAATTTTGATGTTGGTAGTGGTGTTCGGTACTAGTAATAATGAGATCTAAAGGATCTAAGAAGACTGGAATGGAGATGAAGATGAAGATAAGAATGGTGATACCGATGATATATAGCAACATAACAAAACCCACTAAGCGATATACTAGACGATGGTGATAGGAATAGGGATAGGAATACATGATGATTGGATTACGGTGGGATGAGTCTTATAATATAACATTTCATCAACAAAAAAGGTTCGAATGTGAGATCAGACTCAATTTTGGTTCATATTTCTACTGAAGGAAAACTTGCTTCTTGATATCGATTCCCTTTGAATTCTCGGTTTCGACTTCTCGGTCTTTGAATTCCTTAATTGTTCATTCTTTCTACTATTCCAACTCTTTCAATTCTTTCTCCTCTCTCTTTTGCACCCCCCAAACTATCAGTCATACCGAAATCTCAAAATCTGAGTGCATAGAACACTGTTAACGAGGACAAAATTTGTATTCAAAATTCTATACTATGCTAATGATCTAATCAATAGGAATCAAGGGAATTGGCGAAAATGAGATTGATATTGAGATGTCTACTTTTATGGTTTGACAGTTTGAATCATTCGGGGTTTAGAATTTCAAGTCTATGTAAAAGCCTGAGAGTGTAGAAGATTAGATGTATAGAGGTTAATAATGATAATATTAGGGTATATAAATATAAACGAACAATCTTCAAGCAATAAACATCAACTACCAATTTTCAATGTTTCGAAAGAATGAGAGAAGAACATCAAATTCATACAAGTAAAGAAGAATATAATAAACATGTAGAGATTAACACTCATAGTATTAGAGTATATAAACATAAGGAAACAATTTTGATTAGTAAGTGTTAATTTGCCGATCTTGAAATACAAATAGTTGTGTGGGAAACAACAAGGGGACATGGATCGGATGAAGGAATAGAATAGATTGCTGCTCCGCGTGATGGTAATCGAGGCTCTCGGATTGTCTAGAGACATGCATACTTTGGTCTCTCATGTAGTAAGCTTAAGGTCAGTTTGAGTGGAATCGCAATCAAAAGTAGCTAATTCGTTTCTTTACAGGGTCTCTTGGAATGTGATAACATAGAAAATAAGTATACGTTATGCATTCAGAACTCCAATTCGAAAAAGTCATTCGGGGTCATTTGGATGAGATTCATATAGCTTAATGGTTACGGATTCCCACTATCGAATGATTACTTGTGTCTTAAATTGCAGTATTGATATACTATACTACTCCCTTTTACCACTACATAAACCTTTTCCCGAGCTTTGCCTCTGCCTATTAGAACTTTCTCTTCCTCATACAAGGAGCATCTACATCAGTGAGCAAGTGCATGGTTGGTGTGACTTCGCATTGTCTAATTCCATATCTTTATAGTTTACAACCCTTCCTCGAATTCGACAATGGATCCCCACAATATGCCAGACAATATAAAGATAAATGAGTATATATATCTGAATTATTTCGTAAGAACCTCTATTCTTGAGGTAATATATGGGTTTGCTAAGTGTGTATGATATATTATAGTATACAGTCTAATACGCTCGCAAGAGTAACATCCCCAGGTACCCCAACCTCACTCTTCACATCCTCCATCCTTAGCACCACCTCCCTTCTCGCTTTCCCCAATTTATCTCAAAACAAATTCTCGTCATTGTACACTCATCATCCTTTCCCATACCCCAGTACCCATCTATCCATCCACCCATCTACATAGCTACAAACAATACTTCTCAAACTCTACAGCTCAGAAATTTCCACATCCCGCATGTTAGTCAGTTACGATATTGAGAAGAAACACCATACCAATTGAGAAGTATTGAGACCACAACAGGAGAGCATAAAATCAAATTTTTCGAAAGCTGCAGCTGTTTGGTAATGTATCCGCTGGATGATGATGAATTGGTTGTGTCCATAAGGAGTGCGATTTGTAGAATATTCAACTCTGTAGTTTCTGTCTTTCCTGTAGTTGTTCATTTGCTATTTATGTCATCTATATAATCTTACAAGAAGGTTCTTCTCATATTTCAATTCAAAGTCTCCAACAAGAAAGCAATCAATTCCCGAGAAAGACGTTCATACCCCCTATATTCGCTTCGGATAAGCTGTTACACCGCTGCAAGTGAGACTATTGAAACCGAATTCTCATAAAACCATACCGATATACTAACAACTTCTTAATCCAACATTTTGAAAATTTACTTCTAGTACCTTTGTTTATAGCTTCGCTAAACATAAGGTCTTCAGCATAAGGCCTTCAGATCAAAAGGTCTCAGTATCCCCGACGAAAATCGAGTTCTGCAAGCTGAATCAGATTTCAATACTGGTCTGGCTTGTTGGGATGTGGGATTTGCAGGGCATAAATAGGTTGTCGGAGATGAATTGTTGTTGGTGGATTTGTATTATTTGCTAAATGGGCCTACCTAAAGGAGGAGAGGTAGGAGGGGGTTCTCGTCAAGTATTCGAATGTGGATAAGTAGTTTGAGGGGAACACAGGAAAAGGAGGTGCGGGGGAGAGCTGCAGAGAAGGTATGAGTTATTGTTGACAGTTGGATGGATTTAGTGTCTTATCTGTGAAAAACTGGAATGATAGGATGAAGATGTTGTTTATGTGATTGGAATTCAATCTGTGAATGATATTATCCTCATATGGTGATGAGATCAATGATCTTTATGGCATCGATACACGGATCTGTTGCGAGTAGTTATTCTGCTGGTAGGTCATATATCAGTTGCTTATCTTACAATGATCTCTCGAATTTGCTTTGATAACTTGGTTATTATAGCTTTTCTGGAGAGTGTTCTTTCCCGGATTCATAACCCTTCGAGTCTTTTAGTGGGAGGCAATATTCGATTTTCCATCACATGGATAACTTGTACTTTTTGTGCTCAAAAAATCATATGGCGCATGCATTGCAGAAACTTGTAACTTTTTGAAACTCCATATTATTCTTCAAAGTCAAGAAAACCGAATCCATGAACTATTTGTTTCCCCTCGAGAAAGTAAACCATGATTTCTGGAAACTTTTCCACCCATAAATCCAAAGAGACGCTCTTTTCCACTTCCCAATGACCACACAGCTACACTCCAACCCTTAATACTTTCCCGCAACCTCCAAAACAATCTCCACCAACTCATCCGTCATCGTCAACGTAGGCGAATGTCCTGTCTCCAACTCCCAAACCTTCACCTCCTTTCCTTCCTTCTTAACACCCTCCAGCATACTCACTTGGAAATCCAAAAACACAGTCATATCCATCTTCGTAACCACATAACTCGTCTCGATATCTCTCCACGCAGCTCTATCTTTCAAGGGCTGATACATCGCATTTCCATTCCAGCGACTCAAATTCGAGATATATTCTTCGATCTCTGCTTCTGTGACTTTATCATCTGGGTTTGATCCGATGAGAAGAGTACGAGGATCACTATGCACGTGCGTTCCGTCTTCTGCGATGTTGAATACGATGGGGATGAGATCTTCGTGGCCGAATAAGCGAACTTTGTCCATCATAGACTCGCCTTCTAACATCATGAATGCGCTGATGTAGAGGAGATGGACAACGCCGCCAGATAGACCTTGGGCTTTTCGAGCGGAAACGGCAAATTCGGTAAGGGCGTTGGTGCCGACTTGGCCCCCGTAGGAATGCATAAGTACAATGATGTGTTTTCCTTGAGAGACAAGATCGGAGATGTAGGAGCGGACGAAGTCGGTGTCGGTATAGAGGTCGGCTGTGGGTGGTTGGGCGCCATTCATGCTGGGGAGGGAGGGGATGAGGAGGTCATAGGAGTGGCTGGCGAGTGCGGAAACGAATTTGTGGTAGTTTTGGGGGTTGTGCCAACTTCCTGAGAGGAGGACGAAGGTAGGTTTGGTTTCAGAGGTAGACATTTTGGTGTTGGATGTGTGTTGTGGTGTTCTGGAGTATGGAAATGATGAGGAGAGTAGAGATTGGGAATTGGTACTCGGAATATCAAGACTTGACAATTGTAGAACTTTCTTTCTTCATGAGGATGTTAAGAAAATGTGAATACTAGATATAGAGAGCACCGACGGGATTTTATCTTGATAAAGTTCTTACGGAGGCAACGAAGCAGTAATGTTGGATCCAACATTTGGAGATATTAATATTAAAAAACTGTTGTAATCTTCCTACCTAGCCAAGAAGTAAGATCTTACATGTGATCATTTGTTTCTGGAGATATCCCGAGAGATATTCACGATTCACTGGAACCTCTATCTTGGGGAGAAGAAACTCGAGGTATTTACTCAGTGAATTTGGAAACTCGGCAGGAGATAGGATATCGAAGGGTTCTGATTATTGAATGCTTACTGTACCAATCCATCCCGTGATTACATCTCAACCAATATGCACATAGATGCAAACAAAACAAGCTTTCTCCGTCCAGAGGAAGATATCTGGTTCTACCGATCCTTGTTCTTGTCGTTGATAGTCGCTTCGATAATTTACAACAACGACGACCTCATTTCGCCTTGTAAGATTAGGATTTGTGTGACCTTCTCCTTGAAATGTAGAAATCCCACAATGCACTATAAATCCAAGCTCGGAAAAGCAAGCGGGCTCGGTGGAGTGAATGCCCCGTTGTACAGTACGTACCTACCGCGATTAACCACTAGCGGAAACCCCTCAATAATTCAATCGTTCTCTGCCAGTTTGAATTCAATAATGCTTTGATCAAAAGCAAGTTGAGGTTTTATTTTGTGCTATAGATTTAGCTTTTTGATTTATGGTCGATCCATTATGATATTTATTGAAGTGGTCAAATTCGATTGAGATACCCAAGCTCAAACTGAGGCTCTAGTACCTACTAATTGACACGACACTACTAAAACAGTATCAATCCAATAAAAGAAAAGGGCAAAACCTACCGATTAGATGTAAAACTCTCCACTAGATAAGATGTTCACGAAATATTCACAAGGCAGAATTGCTGTCAATCCGTGAGATACAGGATGTTCCTTCCACATGATACTGCGTAAATGTGCTAAGCCACTGGATCACTCGCTTCGCCACATTCTGAGAGGGATTCTGATGATTGGGCGGTAGGTATATATATGTATGTACTTGAAAATGATTTGAGTCCTGATTACATGTTTGATTATTGCTACGCTGCGTGCTTTGAAATTCTTCATTGGGATTTTTGATATTCAATAATCAATTATAGCGGCGTTTGGAGTTTCTATATCTTTACATCCTGTTCAACTGAGGCAGGCATCAAAAGGAAAGGAGAAAATGACTTTTTCAATTTTCAAACGGAGGGAAGGTCACGATCATGATCACCACCACGAAGAACCCGCGAAACCAAATCCAAGCACATCTCCACTTCCTCGTTACTCGACCAATAATTCGCTTTCTCAACCTCCTCCCCCCTATTCCCCCAATCCACACCCACCCATACCATCCGAATCCCATTCATCTCCTGCTCACCTCTCCGAATTAACCATCGACTACATCCCAGGAACACTCTTCAACGCATTCAAAACCACTCTCCTAATTTACGATTCTCCTCGCTATCCAAATACCAAGCCATTGCCTATTTTCAAAATGACGATTGAAGGTATGAAGAGAATTACGAGCATATATATATACAGCGGAAGTATCAAGAATGAGGACAGGAAAGATGAAGTGATGTTAGGAGGTGCACAATTTGACAAATTTAATCGCAAGATAGAGGTGCAGCAAGTGGGGATAGAAGGGGTGCAGAGGGAGGCAGAATCGGGGATGGAGTATTTTGGGGGTGGGAAGGGGAGGGAAAAGGAGGGGAGGTATGAGTGGAGATTTCCTGGAGGACATGATGGAGGGAAGGAAAATGGAAAAGAAGAGGGCAAAGAGAGGGTTTTGATTTGGCAACAAAAAATCCCATCCACAACACAAAAACTCTCATTCTCGAATCCGAATGCGGAGCTGAGGGATAAGGAGTTGGGGGATCTGTATGCAGTGATGATGTATGATGTTTTTGCGGGGAAAGATATGATGGGGATACAGTACAGGGGGAGTATTAGTGGTGAGAGTGAAGAGGAGAAACGGGGGTTTCAAATGGGAGTTCTCATTACGGGGTGTGTGGTGGTGGAGAGGGAAAGACAAAGGATTGGGAGGAGGGGGACGATTGGGATGGGTTTAGGGATTGGAATAGCTTCCGGGTGATGAGAAGAGGGTTGCAGAAGAAGTTTTGAGTGAGAATTCTTGAATACCAGGTCGTGTGTTGTTGAAGAAGTTTTAGATATGGTGCATCTATCAATATGAGTAACGAGAGAAGGTTTTTGATAAAATTTTGTATCAGGATATTGATCCAATGTCTAAGAATCTACTCCGTCAAGCGTTTGATGCCAAAACTGTAATATGATGATAGACACGTTCAGCGACGGGATATCATCTTTTACTTCTCGCAATACGGCATTCTGTTCATGCGAGTCGTGCCCTCAGCTTTTGAAACCATGTATTGTCGCTTATTAGATTCTCAAATAGACACGATCCAAAAACACAAGACTCAAGACAGAGAGATTTCATTCATTAAAAAAGACTGGTTCAACTCAACATGGGATCTCGCTTCCATCAAAAACACCAACATTTTCAGTTTTCTATCGAATACATGAGCGTGACCATGGCTGGGAAGCTTGTAGAGGAAGAATTGTAGGGAAATCTTGTACAGGAATGAAGATCATCTGGATATTAAAATTCCATCGGGAAAATGCAAAGTTGCCGCACCGTTATATCGATTGACCGAAAATTATATTCTTTTCCCTTTCATTCGATTCAAACTCTGAGTCTAACGATACCACGCGCTACATGAATAGTAAAAATATCACTTTCTCTCTAACACAAACTGAAAATTCATTTAGTCGAGTATTCAGAATGAAATACAATATCATCTGTATGTAAGAGGATCTCCGAGAAGTTGAAGCTCGAAAATACTACAATTAACATCAATGGTATATTTAGCTCTCTTGGCTATGTGTAGATTCCCCATCAAAACAATCACTTTCGCAGCAATCCGAATGTTTACATCCAACGCTAATACATATGAAAAATAAATACTCTGTAAAAGCTAGAGGAATGATCAAGCATCCACAGTACCACGCATCAATCAACTCTCAATATTGAACGTTCAAACCAGCACAAACTCTTTCTCCTCACCTATCCCCATAGCTTCTCCATCCATCCACCCATCAACATAACAATCACCAACCAAAACATACTCATGTCCCGAGGTTTGATTCAAAGCCTTGCATTATCCGTCTCAAACATACGTCCACGGAAAGCAACCCCCGATGCAAACTTCCGCGTCTTTTCCACAATCTCTTCATCAAAATCTTCAATTGCTCCTCCTGCCATTTCTATCTCGCTTACCTCTTGCGCATTAGCTCCTATAACATTTTCCAAAACTTCGAGGAAAACGTCCAGGTGCTCCCAATATGAGGTTCCACTGGCATTCCACGGAAAGGAAAGGGCAGTTTATTATTGACAAGAGTGCGTGAGTATACTTGACGCCAAGGTATGCCACTTGGACACGGCTCAAGTCTTGATGCGTAATTCATTGTCTCGATAATCCAATCTCGACGTTGTTTCAGCTCGACTTGGAACTCGCCAACATTGTTCTTGTAAACGGTCGTAGGTCTGGATGGGTAGATGGCAGTAACACGAGACAATGATCGACCCTGAATTTTCATCGAGACTCTATCTGGATTTGTCGAGTTGATATTAATCAGAGATTTTTGGCTTTGGAAGCCTCCGGCATTTTGTAGTCCTCCAAACTAGCAGGAATAGAAACAAGATTAGAGTCTGGGAAATGCGAGCAGTCTGGAACCCAGCTAGGAAGATCATGATTGATGGAGATGTGCTTATCATTGCGATATTTTCCGATTCCGGCTGCGTTGAGAAGCGATAAAGTAGTCCCTAGAATCAAGATCCGAATTGTAGCATCGGTATATACCACTTTGACTGTGGTATTATAGTTGATATCTATTCCCATAGCCTCAATATTTGTCGAAATACCAAACAAGGCGTAGACTTTATCTCTTGGGTTTGTTGCCTTAAAGTCCAAGCCTTGAAACAAAGCGTATTTTAGAGTAACATAACTACCCTTCTCTCTAAGTTCTTTCATGTGGTAGATAAGTGCCGATGCACCCAAACCATCTGGAAATGATCCATCTTGAAGAAACAATAGCAGCTTCTCTAAGGCCATCCCTATTATGATATTCGCCACAAATCCAAGGGCGCTCCAATTCATTGCTTTCTGTCCACACAGCAGAACAACATGGGTGCCTAGCACAACTTCTTGAATGATCCACGTCCGCGAAAACCATGGTCGTTGTAGGAGAGCATCAAGTGCTTTCCAGCCAGGAGATCTATGCTCACAGCCAGGCACCGAAATTACATCTGAAAAAGAAGGAGTTCCAAAATATATCATCAAATCGTGTAAAGTAACCACAAAATCCATGGCAAGATCACTATCTGTAGATTCATCACCAATCCAAGCAAGTACCTGCAGCGCAGAAGAATGAATTCTCCCTATCTGACGCACTTGTGATCCTTTCTCGATATTACAATTTTGATTAATACAGAGAGCATCAATCCATAGAAAGCAGGGCTCAAATTCAAAATCTAAATGAGCAGCAAAAGATCTCAAAAATTTCCCAGCCGAACTATTCAAACCCAGGTAGTGTCCCTCGTCAAACCGTATCTGATCGCACGTATCGGCTGATCCCCAATGATAGGAGATAGCAGCGTAAGGCACTCGTATTGATGGTACCACATCTAATGAGACCTGTGTAAATTTGCCATATAGGCGTTTCGAGCCCGGCGAAAGTGATGTTTGAAGTAATCGGATATCCGATGTTCTTTCCAAGGGGAGATACTGGAATAGAATACCTGAAGCCATCGTGAGTCATGTAAGTACATCAGAATTGAAAACTTCGTAGAAGATATCTAAATGGAATATGTCTGCACAAAGGAAACAAGAGAGCTCGATAGCCATAAATACACTTGAGCCGGGGGCAAGAGATGTGTTGGAGATGGTATCACAACAATTCAGCTGACCCAATCCTGTACCCAAATCGTTCTTGTCCTTTCATCAACCACTTGTGCTTTGCAGCCTTTAATAAGACTAATGTGCGGGAGTTTTTCCGGATTTAATTTTGTATTCCATAACTTTTTTCTTGCAAGACAAGGCATGCTCTTCTTCCTAGCATTATATAGGTTAATCACAAGATTTTTCTCAGCACGAAGTTTGAGACGCCTCCCCTTTACAAACTTACATCCAAGTCTGGGAACTCTAAAACAATTTCGCCATTTTCTGTCGTTCGAGAGAATTATCGAGTAAGGTGAAAGGTCCTCTGGAAAGAATCTTAAAAGAAACCTCAGCTCTAACACTAGATTCCACCCATAATATCCACGAAATTAAAACCAACTTAGAAGATATCAAATTTTCCCCCTCCACCAATTTCAGCTTCAGGGCTAAACACCATCCCCCAGTCTCTCTATCAAACCTCGCCATCATCATCGCACAAGCATACCCTGATTCCTCAGAAACTCAACATGTCAATTTTCTCAGATTTACTAGTTCCTCACCTGAAACCCACTCGAGTCTTATAAAACACCAATCCGTAGGTATATATCGATTCTCAGATAAAGATTAAAAGATCTAGTACCAACAAATTGGAATCAAAGTGCTAAGATTGAGTCAACATGCAAAAGTATTTTTGATAATTATTAGATATGCTATTCTATCTACCTACTGCCACGACTAAGCTCTTCTGATCCCTCATAACACCCCTACAAAATCAAGCAGCGCCAGTTTTCCTCACTCATCAATCGGCCCAAAAGAACTCTCACCCTCGAGCCAGAAACCCCTCTAGAAATCCGGTTCCTCCTCCGGCTGCCCCATCAAACTCCACTGCTCCACCGCATGAATCTCCGCCGGCCACCTATTAACCAACCTCCTCGCATTTTTCTCCTCCCTCGAAATCCTATGTTCATAGATCCCCGTGACATCCTCGCGATCCAGATTCGTTCTCTTCTCAATACACTTCTTCGACCCCTTAAACTTCTTCATCCCCAACACCAGGATCTCCACCACGGGGGGTTCCCACGCCTCATCATTCGCGGCGCGATACTCCAGGAGGGATTTCTCCAGCCGATCCTTCATTTCCGAGGGTTTGTGCCCCAGCAGCTGCGAAACCGGGACGTCCAGCGGTTCATGGTAGACGATGGCGGTATTGGGGAGACCGAGCCATTGATCAAACGGCTCAATGAGCAGCGTAACGGACTGCAGCGCGGGGAATTTATACAGCCAATCGAGAAGCCAGCGAGCGGGGAGAGGCTCGAGGTAGAGGCCTTGCGCCAGCCAGACATTGAGGGGTAAAGCGATATGCTGCACGACGGGCATGATCCCGTCGTTGCGATACGACGCGGGAACGTTTTCTTTGAAGAGATATTTTTCCATGGTGCCGCTGGTCCAGGATGCAGAGGGGGGGAAGTAGATGGTATCGGTGTTGGGATTCCAGTAGAAATCGGATTCTTCGGTATTGGGACCGAGACCATTGCGAAGGATACTTAGTGCTAAGCATCGAGATTCAGAATTGACATGACAGATGGAGGGAATAGCCGAGAAATTTCCCTGCAGGGAAGCTCGCGTATCGTCATAGGCGTCGACTTTTACCTTGAGCGTTCGACCGCCTGGAAGTGCGTATTTCCAGACATGTAGACGGAGCTCTGGTGGAAGATTGCGAAATTGTGGGAAAAGGGGTTCCTCATCTGACTTCACGAACTTGGAGTGATGGTCAAGTAACATAATTATAAGTGAGTATCCGTTCGGAGAATTTATTGAAAGAATGTAGGGGTATCTCGGCAACGCAACAAAATGTAACTCTAGAATATCGTCCGAATTTCACTTAATGCTATTTTAATATCCAATACGGCTTAATTATTAATCCACGATTCAATGGGAATATAGAGACTTATCAAGGATATGAATAGTGGCGGTGTAATAATCTACGCGCGCGATAGGATCTCGGTCTGTTGGAAGCGGTCGACAATCCCTCGACATCTAGACTAGCCGCGGTCACATGAACTTTGGACACTCTCATGTAGAGCAATAAGGTATGGATGAAATAAGCGCAAGCGCTCTGATAAACATTTCCAGGTGGTCTGGCCGGGTTGTAAGATGACCACGGCAGTGAAAGATTGAATTTTGGTGATGGTTGGTTGATGTTTCAGAACCAAAACCACAATATTTGAAATTGAGCCACGGTCATAAAATACTGTCCCTTCAACCACGCCCCTGAGATAGAAATAAGAATACCATTTGATGACCCAGAGGCAGAGACAGATACTTTGTTGACCTACATGTTTTTTGGCTGTAGGCTTCAAACTCTGATGCCTCTGAAAAAGCAAAGTGAACAATGGTGTACAATATAGATGCTACGTATACTGGTTATTATACTACGCCACCGTTCTTGTAATATTAAACATATAATGCGACTTGAAATTGAGGAGACGATATGAATGGTGTCGTAATAGCTTGAGACAACAGCAGGCTATTGACATATCCATGTTTCCAGAATGGCAAATCGTTGGTCCAGAAATCCTCAACAAATTCACCCAACGAGACAAATACCAATCTTCTTGAATTACAAAAAACAGAACACTTGTCCAATCCTCAGCTCCAATGATCTCGAAAGCGCAACAACAATGTGCAACAATAAACTTTTAGAATAAAAATATAACCTACATTACTACATCTCAGTCGATTTCTGAACGAGACGCAGCTAAATGCCATTAAAACGTGAAATCTTAAATTCTTTCTCGCATGTCTCGCTAAAACTTCCCCTTCGACCATATGGTCTATATGTATATACATTCACCTAACCGTAATTCTTTATCCACATATCCCTATTGTCTCTTCAAACAAGTTCCCTTTCAAGTCCCCATCTACCACTTTTCCCAATCATCATCTTTCTTTGCCCCGACGCCACTTCCATTTCCACCTCCACCATTCCTCTTGACAGCCGCAGTTCCAATTGATGCACTTGGTGCATGTTGTCTCTTGGTCCCAGCATCAGCGAAACTATCCCAGAAATCCTTCTTGCTCTCATCAATAGGTACATTCCTAGAAGGACCACCTCCACTACCTTCGACAAAACGATTGAATCCATCTGCGGCGCTTTTGGCTCCAGTTTGCGCATTTCGGGCAACTTGAGCGGCGGTAAGTTGTGCTTGTTTGGCTACATCGGATTCGGCGATCTGAGAAGAAAAGTTATCAGTTGATGTTCATTATGCGGACATGAGAAAGCCACAATCTGTATGTGGTTTCAGGGAGATGAGTTTACCTTCGCAGCAGTAGGTTGTATATATCCTTCATTGACAGTCTTTGCCGTCTTTCCCACAGTAGTTGTGAACCATCCAAAGCCCTTCGTAAGTGCCGCGACAGGATCTCTCTGTAAATCTTCAAGACCTGGTAGTTTTGGATTATTATCTTCTCTCTCAATTGGTTGACTTCCAAAACCTCCATATTTGCCTCCTTGTGAAGGTGGTAAATCCTCGGATCGATTCGCATTCGCAGCTCCAAGTCCAGCAAAATATCTATCGTCAACCTTCACTTTACCATTAGAAGGACTCGCGTTTCTTGTTCCAAGAGGAGTTTGTGACTGGGAGTTGCTAGAACTATGGTTGGAGAAAGATGTGGCAGCAGTTGTAGATTTTGAAGCAGGAGCTTTTGGTACGGGGACGTATTCGCGTTTCTCGACTTTGGCAGTGAGTCGTTCTTTGTATTCCTCTCCAACTTCGCCAGAATATCGCTCAGCAATCGTTGCATCATCCCAACTGTAAATGCGTCAGTTATGTGCCACTGCCCACCGCAATAATTGTGTCGCAACTAAAGTCCACTTACGTGATACCACTCATGACGTTTCTATCATCCTGGTCGAAGAATTCCCTCCAAGTCTTATTTCCTCCTTCTCTCATTCGCTCGATTTCTTGCGCCTTGAAAGCATCCATTGTGATACTTCTTACAAAACTAATGTGGACTCCCAGTCCGCGGTGAACTCCAGCGCAAGATAGACAGATGAAAACGCCGAATTTTGGGGAAGCCCATTGAGGAGAAGGTGCGCCACAGTCGATACATCGGTCGTTTCCATTCGTTTTGGAGATATCAAGGAGCTGAGTTCAAGATACGTTTAGTATGAGTTCTGTTAGAAACGAGACAATGGATGTCTGCGCTGAAGGATGGGCGCCCCATAGAGAGGAGATTACCTTTGACCTTGTCTCCGGGTCAACCTCCCACATGGCCTTTGAAGTCATTTCTGCTATTGGCGTTGGATCAATTGCTAACTGTGTGTTTCCTGTCCCTCTAATCTCTCCAAGTCCCGTTGTCGATAAAACTGCCTGCTCAGGTTTCTTTGCGCTCCAAGTCTCAATTGCTCAATGACGTATTTTCAGATATTGATTGTCTTGCGCGAGTGTCGAGAATTCAGTGAAAGTAATTAAATTATCGATTGATATGTACGATTATGAATAGTTATAGATGTTTATCGTCGAATGTAGATCGCTTGTAGTCTTGAAGTGGTGGGGCTTTACAAAGGGGAATTGAGGTTCTAAATTTGGGAGTGTTCGCGCAATGGAGGTCAAACCACGCTAAATGAGATCTAGACCAATCAATATCCAAGCTTCAATACCTGCCTGGGTATCGTGATTGTAAGGATTGGGATTGGGTTTTGAGAAAAAAGGGGCAACCGATTTATGGGTACGATAGGTACTCAACGATTCGAATGGGGAAGCAGGTCTCGTTCAGAAATTGAGAGACAGTGGGTTATCAAAGTTTTGGCTGGAAGCACAGTAGGTCACGTCATCAATTTTTATGTCACTTGGAAAAGATATCATTCTGCTGGTAAAATCGTTCACGTTATTATCATTGATCTGATAATGATAGGGTTGTCATCAATCATTAATCAATAATTTTTCCATGCCCACCCATCCCATATGGAAGCACGTCAGAAAAAAATCTAGTGTACACCCACAGAATGCCAGCAAAATTGTAATAAGACATAGTTTTTGAAAAAGAGTCATGAAGAACTATGAACCCATACTCGGAAATGAAAAAGTTAAGTCTGTCGGAAAGAAAGAGCGTAGAGGCCCAAAGATCTATTTAGACGCCATTAACAAATCCACCGAGTTAGTATTCATATGTCCACCTAAAAGAAAATCGTCAAAAAGATGATCGATCCATTGAGTAAATCAAAGGAGCAAATCCATCCTTTCCTATGAGAGCTTCCACAACGCGTCGACAATGGTCCAAAAGCAACGCATAGCAATGCATTAGTCTATCATCTGCAGGTCTGTAGAAGTCTCCTCTCATTCACATCATACAACGTTTCCTGCTTAGGCAGAAACGGTTTCAGCACCGGCTGGTGGGGCAGCGGCAGTCTCGGCGCTGGCATCAGCAGAGCCAGCGTTGACATCATCATCGGTCTTGTCTGGGCTGTCGATAGCGACCTTGACGGCGATCTCACGTCCTTCGATTTCCTTTCCGTTCATCTCAGCAACGGCCTTTTGTTGTTGTTCCTCGCTAGATAAAGTAACGAAGCCGAAGCCACGACCCTTGCGGGGTTCACCTCGGGCTTGGAGCTTCTTAACCATGAAACGGGGGATTGGGCGAAGGGCGATCTTGGCAGAAGTTGGCTCATAGACGGCAAAAAGTTCCTTGAGCTACAATATTGTTAGCAAATTCATACGATAGAGGCTGTTTTTGAACATACCTTGTCCTCGTGGAGATCGTATGGAAGGTTAGCAACCATGACCTTGTTCTTGGATGGAATTCCATCAGCTGGTGGACCACGCTCGCGACGCTCACGGGGTGGGCGAGTAGTTTGTGGCTTAGCCTCCTTGGACTCAGTAGTGGCTTGGTTGGTAGTTTCGGTCAAAGGAAGAACCTCAGTGGTAGCAGGTGCCTCGGTAGCGCCCTCTTCAGTGCGGGACTGTAGTTATATCAGCAAACTGTTCTCCTGGGAAATGTAACTTTCAAAAAACTTACAGCGTTGTTGCGGCGTCCTCCACGTCCACGGGCACGACCACGTCCACGGCCAGATTGTCTGCGGCGTCCACCTTCACCGCCAGATTGACCCTCTCCTCCGCTTGCAGCAGTCTCAGTCTTATCGTTTGTCTCTGGCTTGCGAGCAAGTTGAACAGAAACCTTGCGATCCAAGATCTCCTTTCCAGAGAGCTCAGAGATAGCACGCTCGGCCTCAGTTGGGGTTGAAAGGTCGACGAAAGCATATCCGACTGGACGCTCGGTACGTGGGTTCTTTGGGATAGAGGTGGATTCACTGTGTCATAGTATTAGCTCGTGTAGTAAAAATGGTACAAATTAAACATATTCGGAAAGTGCAGAGATACTCGCAGCTTCCCAAAATCTGCTGATTTCAGGTGGCATACGAATTTTGATAGAAAAATGAAGGCGACGTTGAAGATGACGTGTGAAAGTGGATGTCGAGGCAATACTTACATTAAGTATCCCTTGAAAAAGGCTTGCAACTCCCCCTCGGTGGTCGCATATGCGAGGTTACCGATGTAAAGTCTTCTTCCCTCTGCAGCACTGGCCAAAACAGCTTCCTTGTCGGTAGTAGTGTTGGCAGCCTTCTCACCAGTGGTGGTCTCGGCGGGCTTGTCAGAGATGGATGTGTTGCCAAGAGCGGCAGTAACGTCGGTGACGGCGTCAGAAACTTTCTCCACGATGCTAGACATGATGATAATTGATTTGATGGTATGTGGTAGTTAAGACTGAGTAGAAGCTTGAATTGAATTGAAAATTGATCGACGTTTGCTGGGAGTGTGTTTTAATACTCTCTGAACAAATTGGGGGAGTTGGAAAAGGGTAGCTAGGTGCCCTAGTGGTCTGGTTTTGGGGAAGTTGGTTGAGGATTTGTTGTGATTGACACTTGATGGAATTCTTGAAGTTGAGGTGTTCAAAAGGAAAGGGAGAAAGGAGTCGGGATTGCGCAGTGGGCAGAATATATCAAATTCCAATGGAATCGCTGGGGCAGCCGCATCTTAGCGAGTGGCACTTACCGTAATTGGATTAAAGCCAGTGGCTGAACAGGGCTGGGAATGGGGATTCTATTCGATTAGAGAATTTTGAGATTAGACAGAGGGTTCGACGCAAAGCAGAAATCCACCGTGAGCAGGAGGAAGGTCGTGATTAATTGGCTGAGGGAAGGGAAGAATCATTGATAAGGTGGCAGGCAATTGGGAAGTGGCCGTGGGCAGGTGGCACGGGTGGTACGGTGAGAAGGAGATTTGATATTGAATGAACATGGGGAAATGGTGAGATAGGAGGTAAAGAGGAATGAATGGAGTTATTCTCTTTGGGATTACTAGGATATATTTGTGTGTGTATTCTATATTCTATATTCCATCTTCTACATTCTACATTCTACTCATCGTTGGGTTGACATGATCGCCAGAGGTATAGCGAGATAGGAGATACCTAGGTAAGGAGGAATCATGGCGTAAAACCATTAGAGATTGAAATGTATTGATTGTACTTTCTACCGGGACCCCATGATAAGTAAGTACTGTACTGTATTGTCTCTACATGTAGCTCGGGATTCAACCACAAAGATACAACCCCCATAGCAAGCGAATCTACAAAGCCATCATACGGTGTGAGATTCGATGCTGTTCTCGAATGCCACATAACATGGGGAAATGGCGAAAAAGACAAGGTAAGGAAGGTAAGGAGTCATATCATAAAAGGGGAAGGATCAATGACTTGGCGATTGGGCGGTTGTTTACTTGTCTACCTGTATATGGTCAAGAGTATTATTTGGGGAAGGCCGTATGGATCAATAGAATTTCCCGTCAATGAATGCTGTCACTGAATGCTTGAAATTTTGTCATGTGATGTGAGTGCCAGACGGGTCAATATCAATTGATGATAATAATACTCGTACTGTCAGAGTACAAGAATATCAAGAAAACGTCAAGAAAATGTCAAGAAATCGTTAGGGCACTCTTTGATAGATTTGATAGATGATTCACACCTACGATAAATATGTCATATTTCTTCTTATGACATCAAAATAGGTTCTAGAACCACTTAAATACTCGAGTAATAAAGTATGTAGATCGATCCATTGCTACGGAGTACATATATCAATATCTCCTCTATGTATCTATCAATAATCAAAATACATCATCAATATTCACCAATATATAATCAAATATAAATACCCATTCAATTTGTATAATTCTGATTAATAAAGTGTCTTTTATTATTATCTTATTTATATACTCTTGCCTATTATACCTAGGTATCTAGATATCTCAATAGTATCTGAAATCATTCATTCCATATACCGTATCAGTATCTTCATCCCCCGTCTTCCCATCACTAAATTTCCATGTTCCCACTCTTTGTATGTAGTGTTGTCATTATGTACTCA
Source organism: Botrytis deweyae (assembly GCF_014898535.1). NCBI lineage: Eukaryota > Fungi > Ascomycota > Leotiomycetes > Helotiales > Sclerotiniaceae > Botrytis > Botrytis deweyae. The sequence goes on from NW_024066212.1 coordinate 1,201,769, forward strand.
TAATCATAAGTATGCCTGCATTGCAGCTTGCTAGTTGGAAACAACGTTTTTCTTCTATAGCTTTCTGTTGCTAACCGTTCTTTGTCTTGTCTTGTTCTGTATGCATGAAGCCATGGACCGTTAGGTTTTTGAAGGGAAAACCAGTCATTTACCTCGCAATCACAATACAAAGACTTTGTTTCCTTCTCGAAGACTGCAAGACAGGTTGTACGATAATCACTTGATACCACACACAACCACAAACCACAGAATATCATACTACATGGATTCACCTTTTCAAAACTTACCCAGCCCTCTTGTTAATAATTGTTCATGCTGTAAGCAGTATGGCCCGGGGGTGAATGAAATGGGAATTCGAAACAGTCAACTGACCAATGTCTCGTGACTTATTACATGCAACACTTCTTTGATAGTGGTGATCAAAAATTATTTTTCTTATCAACGGGTTGACGATGGATTTGATATCATATCGAGTCATTCATCGATACTTGCCATTGCCACAAACAATCATCAATCAGTTAAGTGTACCAAATGTCTGATATACTCAATGGCCAGCGGCATGATAGGAGCGCACTCATCCTTTATGGAACGGAAACTGGAAACTCTCAAGATGTGGCCGAAGAATTGGGACGCATTACAGAAAGACTTCATTTCATGACAAGGGTATGTGAGATGGATGATGTTGACGTTGTATGTAATTTCTATCCCAAATCTAACCAGATTATACTTATTTGAATATATCAGAGAGAATTATCAAAGTACACTTTTGTTATATTCACATTGTCAACTACAGGACAAGGGGAATTTCCAAAGAATGCAAGGAAATTTTGGAGTAGTCTGTTGAGAAAGCGTTTGCCTCCCAATTGTTTGAGTCACGTGAACTTCACCACTTTTGGTCTTGGTGATAGTTCTTATGCAAAGTAGGTACAAACGGGGATGGTAGCCATGTAGAGGGAAAGGGAGGAAGAAAGGCATTTGCTAAATAAATGATACTAACAACTTTTTAGATTTAATTTTGCATCTCGTAAATTACATAAAAGATTGGAACAGCTGGGTGGGAATGAAATATATCCTAGAGGTGAAGCAGACGAACAACACGATGAAGGGTAAGTGAACTTCTATTTCTCTGAGGAAATCTTGTCCTTCTATTTGAATTGGAAACTCTTTGCCTATACACTTCATAGTGGAAGTTGCTTTATATCTTTCATCCCAAACTCTGCACCTGCCTAACTTCTAACGTAAACAGTGTTGATGGAACTTTCCTCTCTTGGTATATTGATCTTAGGAAGAAACTCCTAGAATCATATCCATTGCCAGATGGCTTGGATCCAATTCCTGATGATGTCCTTCTACCTCCAAAATACTGGCTAGAATTGGCAACCGGATCTTCTACCGATATTGGGAAATCAAGTTCATCGCTTGAAAATACAGATGACAATGGTCAAACAAAATTTGATTCATTAAATAGCAAGCTTGCTCCTTCCAACGATTTGGAGGCTTCCAACTTACCTAAAAACTCTACTGATCCGGATACACTTGGAGAAGCCGATATTCAAGCTCACCAATCTTCCGTCCCAAACACAGCGACAATGGCAGATAAATTTGGCCTGGAATCTGGGATAAGATTTGATAATGGTTTCGACGCACCAGGACCACCATCGAATCGGTTGACCGATTTTCATAGAGAGCAAACAGAAGATGACAATGTATTACCTCCGCCCGCACTTCTACAAGGATTTAAAAAGCATCGTTCGCCACTTATTGTCACTATGGAAGCCAACAAGCGCGTCACTCCTCCAGACCACTGGCAGGATGTTCGCGAGATCACCTTTAAGCTTAGAGGCAGAGATTTCATGTTGTATCCTGGGGATACTGTATCAATCTATCCCAAAAACTTTCCTGGAGATGTTCAGACCCTCATTGATTTGATGGGATGGAACGATGTTGCGGATCTGAAGTTACACTTTAAACCAAAATCACCAGATTGGTTCGGCGCGAAAAACTTGATAATGGCCCCAGATGGTCTCAATAAGATTGGTGACGAACAAACACTCAGAGAGTTACTGATTCATAGTCTTGATTTTCAGGCCATTCCCAAACGTCGTTTCTTCGAGCTTATGGCCGGTTATACAAATGATCCGATACACAAAGAACGCCTCCTTGAGTTTCGAGATCCTCTCTATACCGATGAACTTTATGATTACACCACTCGTCCTCGTCGTAGCATTCTCGAATGTCTTCAGGATTTCCCAAGCGTCAAGCTTCCTTGGAAACATGCCATTACCATTTTCCCTGTGATCCGAGGTCGCGAATTCAGTATCTGTTCCGGCGGCGACTTTCACAAACCCAGCGTAGTCCTAGATAAACATTCCCGAAATTCTAAAGAATTGAACAATTACGGAAATTTCGATGATCCTAGACCCTTCAAAGATTATCAATTCCAAATTCTCGTCGCCATTGTCAAATACCGCACCGTTCTTCAGAAGGTTCGCAATGGTCTCTGTTCCCGTTATCTAGCCACTCTTCCCAAGGGAACAAATCTCACGATCCATTACAATGCGAACCCTTCCTTCTATAAAGTACCCCCGCTTGTGCCAAACCTTCCCCTCATCTTAGTCGGTGCAGGTACGGGAATCGCACCTCTACGCTCATTGATTTTACAACGCTTGAAACAAATTAAAGACACACCGGAGGGCAGAGTCCAGTTTGGAAAAGTCCATCTTATATATGGTGGACGCAATCGCAACGCGGATTACTTCTTTGCTAATGAATGGGAATCGGCCCAAGTAAAAGATCATGTACATACAAGTCCGGTTTTCTCACGAGATGAAAAACAGAAAGTTTACGTACAAGATGAGATTAGAGCACAAGGAAAGGAAATTGCAGAATTGCTCACGAGGCAAAAGGCAATGATTTATGTTTGTGGTAGCTCGGGTGGTATGCCCAAGGGTGTGAGATGTGCTTTCTTGAGCGTCTTGCAAATTCATGCGGGAATGAGTATGGAGGAAGCGGAGGCTTTTATCGCGAATCTGGAGAGGTTGAAGAGATATATACAAGAGACGTGGTAGAGTATCTTGCAAGTGGAAGATGGAAAGTAGACAGTGCTGCATGGATTGACGGGTTGGGTTGTAATTATTGCAGAATACATCAAGTGCTGCGGAGATTCTATCCCTATACCAGACGCATGGATTGACGGTTGCTAGAATGAATGGCTTGGGCTTGTGGGAAGTCATGTATCACTTTCGGGATCCTTCATTGTGATTGTTCGGGCGATACTATAGATTGTATTGTACGATTGCGAGAAAATATATCACTCACTACCTTGATCCATGGAGCTTGATGATCAACCACCTAAAATTCTGGATACTGGATAACGATCCATCATTTCCTCCTCCTCCTCTTCTACATATACCTAGATACATGTAACAATGTCACATCACCACCCGATCCATAAAGCTATACATCCCCGCCCCATAACTACGACAAATCGACAGTGTAAATCCATAGTGTAAATTCATAGTGTAAATTCATAGTGTAAATTCATAGTGTAAATTCATAGTGTAAATTCATAGTGTAAATTCACAGTGTAAATTCACAGTGTAAATTCAAAGTGTAAATTCACAGTATAGTATAGTATAGCAGTAAGAAGTTACACCATAATCCCAATATTAACTACTATCCCCTCTCTTTCACTTTCACTCTCACTTTGACTGTTATTTTTACTTTCATCATCTCCATCTGCATCTGCATCTGCATCTGCATCTTCCTTGTTGTTAAATATAGATATATCCCCATGTTCTCTCTGATTTTGTAGACTCGTACTCGTAGTCGTAGTCGTACTCGAGGGATCGATGGCGGAATTGGAATTTGGATTGGTATTGGAATTGGAAGGAGAAGGAGAAGTAGAAGAAGAAGGAGAAGGAGAAGTAGATCGCATATTCAAAATAGATGGTAGATCGATCGAAACCATGTATCCGCGCGCGTGAGGTAGATAGTTGATTTTTGTGTGGTGGGGGAGGAGAGGTGTGAGGGTTTGTGGGGATGGGGATGGGGATGGGGATGAGGATGAGGATGAGGATGAGAGGTGGGAAATGTGGAGGGAGGTGAGGTGTGGGGTGGATGGTGGAGAGGAGGAGGAAGAGGATGGAGAGGAGATGTATAGAGCTAGGATTCCGGTGCCTTTTAGGTGGATGTGGAGATGGAGATTGAGATTGAGGTTTTGGTGGGGTGGTGGTGAGGAGGAGGGTAGGTTTGAGTTTGAGTTTGAGGTTGAGGTTGAGGTTGAGGTTGGAGGAGAGAGAGGAGATGTAGAAAAGGAAAATGAAAAGGAACTCTTGAGAATTGCAGCCGCGCCGACGAATTTGTTGAGGAGACCGAGGATGGCGAGGGTGATTGGTGGGCTGGTGGGGGGTTGGGGATTTTGTTGTGGGGGGTTGAAGGTGGAATTGGAATTGGAATTGGCGTTAGAATTGGGATTGATAAGGGAAGATTGAGATAGAGCGAGAGGAGGAGGAATAGTATGTAAAGGACACGCGGTGAGGATTTCCCATCCGGATTCGGGTAATGTGATTAAACATTTACTCGCGTTTGTTCCGCGGGAATGTAGGGATAGCAGAGGAGAGAGATTGTTGTTGGAGGAACTGTGCAGGATGTATTGTTTTTCTTTTTCTTCTGTTTCTGTTTCTGTTTCTGGATCTTCATCGGTGGTGTTTTTCTTCTTGGGGAAAGAAGAATGCGAGAGAGGAAAAAAATCCTCAAGTCCGATGATCTCGGTGACGGAACTGGATGAGAAAGTATTGAATAATCCGAGGACTTTGATGTTGGTTTTGAGGGTTGAGGTGCGCAGTTTTAATATGCGATGGGCGTGGGAACTGGGGTATACGGATGTGGATTTTGCGGGGTGGGTGCGTAGGATGAGGGGGGGAGATAGTGGGGAGGATGGTGATTGGAAAGGGGTGCAGGAAAGCCGGGAGATAATAGAGGTGTCGTGATGAGAGGGTGTATCGGTTATGGATAGGAGACCGCCGGAGAGAGAGCGTGCGGCGGCGTGGTATGTGGAGTAGTGGGGGATTTGGGAGGAGGTTTGGAACATATCCCAATCTGGGATGATGTTTTCGAGATGCGTGGTTAGGTGTGAGGTGTGTGAGTTGGTGTGGATGTGCCTATAGTGTTTAGTCAGTATTCGTCTGGGATGGTAAACTCAAAGAAAGTTAAGGAGAGAGAAAATATACCAAGCATGAGTAGCGGGATCGTTGGGCCAGAAATCATCGGAGTTGCGCATGGCTATTTTCTTTGCGGGATGGGTTGATGAGGAGAGTAATATTTGAGGAGAAAAAATATTGGTTGGATATTGGGACATGCATGATATTACTCTGTCTTCGAAATGAGAAAGTAGTGATGCGTGGATTGCATCTTGATAGGCTGGTATTAATTCTCTTCTGTCTTCAGCGTTTCTCAGATCGTCTAGTAATCCTTGAGTGTCTAGTTTGACGGCATTTATACCACAGCTGACGAGAAATCTATAGAAGCTTTAGCAATTTGGCAGGGCGAAAGGGGAAATCATGATAAATAGTAGGAAACAACACGTACGAATAAAAGTCGTCATAGAATCTTCTCACATCGCAAGCATCTACAACCCACATTCCGCTACGCCGCGAATTATTGATTTCTACCCATCGCAACTTATACTTCCTTCCGATCTCACTTTCAGGCTCAATACCTCCCCAATAACCAAAGATGCCGTGCCAAACTCCAATGTTTCTGACCCATGGATAGGATTGTCTAATCCGTAGTGAGAGATTGGCAAGACCTTCTGGGAAGGATGCCGATGAAGCTTCGAATCTTGACCAACGATGTTGATTTGGGAAAGTTTCGGACCCGAACGGCGTTATGGATTGCCATCCATCGTCGATGATAATTGTAGATGGGTAGATTGATGATTTTCCCAGATCGTCAAGTGTGCCAAAGAGAGTAGTAGATGTCAAGGTAGGACCTAGAGAATTCCATGTACAATATACTAGCTCGTCGTGGAAACTTTTCTCGTCGTTAGGATCTAGAGATTTTGTGACCCTTCCACTCGTAATAGGCTCTGTGTTCAAGCTTTCCCGAACAACCCTTTTTGCATGGCTCATTGCAGCTGTGATACCCTCCTCTACAGTTTTTCCTACGGCACAGATAACAATTCCGTCTCTTGCCTCTTCATTCTTATTCTTTCCTATAAAAGTAATACTCCCATTCTCACCAGATGTCAGCGTCGTTACAACACCATTCATACTTAACGCAAGCATCACAAAGTTCATTCCATCACTTCTTAGAAAAGATACCAAAATCGCTTTTGGTTCCGCATCTTCGGTATAGAATTGACAATCATCTTCGCCCAACTCAAATTTGGATCCGCCATGACGGGGTACTAGCCAGAAATTCATTCGTTTGACGAGTGCAAAATATTGAACTATATCCCTTGGGAACCCAATGGTAGTTCGTTGAACACTTGGTTCGGTAGCTGAAGTGACAGAAGCAGGTATCGGGCACGTCAAAGTCCATACGGGTGAATCAGATGCTTCATGCTGTCCATGATACTTGACATGAATATCAGCTGATAAATTGGAGATATATCCCTTGATAGAAGACAACTGTGAAGTAGCTGGTGATTTCTGGAAAATGATCTCTGCATCACCAACAGGATTGGGATCATCATTCACCCACCTCCAGGATGACTCTCCGGTTCTTCTGTACTTGATGGTATAACAAATATGTTGTTCATTTAATGATTTCTGTCGCAGAGTGTTCGAAAAAACCAAAACTGAGGTCTCAGGGTCTGCAGCAAGCTTTGCTTTTTTGTCAGTTGCATTCAAAATCACAAGGCTAGACAATCAGATATCCTTACTATTGGTATATTATCATCACTTCGGGTGAGATCAAGCTGATTCCAGCTCATACCCTTCGAGCCATACCATAGTGCTACTTCCCAGTTGGTTTCTTCATCGTTATGCGGAAACAACGCAACTGTGATGTTAACCTACGCATATGTCAGTTGAACAGTTTGCCTCTGAAACAGGAATTACATCATGTGATCTTACCTGATTCTCAGCGATAACTGTGGTTTGCCCCAGAAGCGGATAGGAAATAACTTGAGCACTCATTTTTCCTGATAATATTAATATGGCAATTACTTTCCGAACCTGAGTTTTGTTAAAGACCTGAGGAATTGGTGGTGCATGTGCTCAAGATTAAGTTACCCGCCACAGCAACCTATGTAACCCCACAACCGTGCGCCCCCTGACAATCTATAAATTAGCGATGTGGGCCTCCAGGGCTTGTGTTTAACGGGGTTGTGGCGGACATCGTCACCACTTCAAGAGTGTAACCGCTCTGTTGTCTTGAAGGGATCAGTTTCCAAGAAAAGCAAGAATCAATTCATCACCAGCCGGTGTAAAGATTGGGTTTGGAAATCTATCCAAGACCTTTGGCTCTAGGATTGCAAGTGTGGATGCCTTCGGAAGTACACTTCTAAATTTTAGGTTAATTTATTCGAGAATGAAGAATCCTTTTCGAGTCTGGGGAGGAGGATTGCAATATGGCTACAGGCTACAGCCATGCATAGGACAAATAAAGGGCTCAGTGGTTCCACTCAATATCTAAATTGTTATCGGACAAGATATTTCAAAGGTCATTTCAAAGGTCTCTTGAATTTTCCTAGAGCAGTGTCTTCAGAAATCGCTTTCAACAATCAACATGGGTACCAATTCACTCAAAATTTTGTTGGCACTTTTGCTCACAGCAGCATCCATGGCATCAGCTCATGCTATACCAGCCATAGATCCCAATGTTGATACGCCTACCAAAGCTCACGAGCTTATCGCCCGTGCTGCTCCTTCAGAGACCTTTCTAACAAATACCGCTGTTGCTACCAGTGCTGAAGCTTATACGAATTGCTGTCAGTTCAAAGAAATTGGAGATAACAGTCTACAGCTCACTTTGAATCTAGCAGGTGTAAGCACATGCATACATTCGTTCCCCTGCTCAATATAACGTTTGCGTCAAAGATATCAAATTCTCTATGCGACCAACTTTTACATATCTTAAAGCTTACATACCGAATAGTGGGGAAACAGAAACCATCAAAAGAATCACACAATATCCGACGACAAGAACTGCGCTCTTGAACTGCGTGATGGAATATCCACCTTCAGTAAGAAACTTTCCCCATTTCTTCTCGTAACTGCCTTGCTGAATCATGGGGTCATCTAGGCGAAAGGAATGAAACAGTGGATGATTGGATGTGTGTTCCCTCTTACGGTGCTCTCAGAGACACCTTTGTGACTTTTAATTTTTCCAGTCTGGATCCTAGTCCTGTGCTTTTGGCTCTGAACAGAGTAGATCCAGGGCCTGAAGAGTGGATATGCATTATGCCGGTGAAGAGTCAAGAAGATTCCTGGATTTGTAAACCGCAACAGTTGAATATCTGATTTTTATTTTTTTTGTTCAAGAAATCAGATGTCGCTACTACCTTGGTTACGTTGCGGGGGCTAGATCTGAAGAGAAAGGGCGTGTCGGAGAAGGCAGAAATGTGCAACATCAACGAGAATGCTTCAAATATGATTCATTAGAAGCAAAAATAGAAGGGAACCATGTATTTCTGATCACTTCATATTCTAGTATTGTTGTAATTTAGGCGGTAAATAAAGATAACTTTGGTTTTGTTATGTTCTTTATATTCTTTTTGGAATGAAACTTATTGAATTCTGACATTTGCATTATGAAAATAGGAAAAGGCATTGCCTGCATTTTTTCTGAGCCAAGGTCTTTCTCCTATGATTACCTATAGTGATCATATAAAGCATTTTATTTTAGATTAAAGCTAAATTGAGTTTTGGCAACTATTTGAGATTGAGCAGTCTCTTTGCATGGTCGTCAATCTTCCCTAGCACGAATCCCTCTTCCTATAGTTACAAACCAATCATTGCGTTCCAGTCACAGAATATGTCATATATGTCCTGGTCGGGCCAATCTCGACAGCCCTTCCCAACGGTATAGTCTCTCCAGTGGTATATCCATCTGCTCTTCCGCACATGATTGTATCTGTCCCTTAAGATTAATTCTTTTGCTTCAAGGAACCAAGCTCGAGGTTCCATTTGGCGAGGATTTGGTAGAGCAAGTCTTGGTACACCTCGCAATCTTCGGTACGACCTAGTAAGTCGTAGAACACGGGTATCACCATACAGAGGTAAATGGAGAAAGTGGTCTCTATATCTATGTTGGAGAGCCAGCTTTGCCTTGCAATTCTCATTGGTGGGATTGTAGACAGATATCGAAAGGTATCTTGGAAAGAAGAATGTATAAGGGTACCTCCCAATATCTAACCAAGTTTTCCGATAATGACAGAGTCCCTGCCAGTTTTCGATCAAGTCGGCCAAATGCTTTCCATGACGAGGATACCACTGCTTACGGATAATTTGAAGGGGTGCGTCTTGATACCAACTTCTAACTGTGCTATACATTGGAGTGAAAGTCGTTTTGTCGGAAAACTGACAACAGCCCAATGGATTGCAAAAGGCTACGGATAGATCTTGATTGCACTTTTGATCAACATATAAAGCTAGGCTGAAGGGTTTCGGGTGATAAATCTTGCAAGAAGTATAGAAGCGGCGACAAGTAAGCCCTAAACAAGCAATCATACATGGACTGAGTTCGTCGAATATGTTCATGAGAATATCGTGCGGAAGATCATTGATGGTAACTTGGCGAGTCTTTGTCTCGATCGCGTCATCTACACAATGGTCGGGGCTAGGCACACCATCCTGGCGCTCAACGATGGGCTGGATACCAAGAGTTTGAGTGTCTGTAGAGGCAGACTCTGGGATTAATTCGCCGTCGTTGACTTGGTCTAGATTTTCAGGTGACTCCATGATCTCGGAATTCAAAATTACTTTTCGGCAAAGAACTTTTTGGCTTCGTTCAGTTTCGGTCGTCTTCAGTATTCTTTGGTCCTTTGGATGCTGATATTCCATGTGGTACAAGCTTTGATGATATTTAGTTGTGCTTTTGGGAGTTCGATGGATTTCAGGAACTCTTCGTGTGATATATATAATGTTATCACCGATGAGGTGGATTGTTCTTTAACTAACAGGAGATATCTTGATTTCCCTACACGGAGTGCACATTACGTAATGAAGACCTGTACGGTACTGATATCTGACTATTGGCAACGTAGCAAGATAGTTTTCGAATTCGCGCTAGTTTGAGTGAATTCGATTACTCGGTTTTCTTCGCGGGATAGCTAGTACGGCCATTCCATTCACTCCGAAAGTTGTTTTATATTCACTAGAGTGCGGATGGGAAGAACAGTATAGCCAAAGGCAGTCAGTCATACGGCAGTGATTATTCTGGTACTGGCACGTCAGTTTGCCGGACGGTAAAGTCGCTGTTACGGTGCAGGGTTGTGGATTATAAATGTCAACTTCGTCTCATGGACTCTCACACACACACACACACTCAATAAGTTATTCCTACCAAATTATCATCTTCCACAAACAGATCTTCAAATAAATTACCTTCGACAATATCTTTCTCGATATATCACATCGAGATATCTCCTATATCGCCAATATGAGAAGCTTTGAGGGTTATGGCGAAGACACCGCAAAATATCTGCAATATGAACCAGCCAATGAGGAAGATGGAACTCAACTCCTTGATATGAAATCTGATCTTAAAGAAAGTTCTTCAGCGCAGAGAGCTAGTAAGTTTTGTGAAATAGTTATTTCTGATTGTACTAATCAGTTCTTTTAGGTCTCGCATCCTTTCGAAATGAGGACCTACCTTGCATCATCAACAAAATGCCCGCCGAGATAATCATAACGATTGTGCGCGAGCTTACGCCTTGTATGCGTGTCTGTCTCGGAGTTACGTGTAAATTTATGTACCAGTACTTCAAATACGTCAACCCGAAGCTAGTCGACTTATCTGAGAAAGCGGGCTCTGGATTTCAGAATAAGCCTCTCCATATGCTTCTCAATACTTGGATCGGCCCCCAGTATCGCCACGGAGTTTTTATACCCCATCATTTTCTTCTTAAATCCGTGTATGGTCAGTCGTATAAACTACCAGCTGGTGAGAAGGAATTTGATTTGGCGAAGAGATATATCGATCATCTTGAATCCATCAAGCAAGATAAAACAGGGAGCATCTATCCATTTGTACTGCCAAACCCATGCAACAAAGGGGACAGTTGGAATGAAGAAGCTCTCGAAGTCATGAGGGAAGATCTGAAATCACGCATTCATGATGTCAATCCATGGTTCCATTGTTGGTTTCACTTTCATGTGTTTTGCTCCGGTAAACATGGGTATTATGAACATCTGCTTGAATGGCGAAGGGCATGGATCCCAGAAATGGTTTGGTCAAATTATTCTGAGTGGAGGGAAATGATAGGGTTTTGAGAACTTTTTTACTTCATAGGATGTATCTGATAGTATGGTCTTGTCTCTGTGATATCCAAGATGAAATTTTAGTACCACAATAAATCAGTTTTTGACTCTAGCAAATACAGAGTAAATCATTCACATTTTTGAGAATGCAAAGAAAAGTAATTAGTGAGTCTCAAATGTCAAGAAAATTTTGGAAGAATTCCAGAACAATTCTGCTTTGATGGGAAATTCGATATGGCATATCAGAACCATAACTACAAACGTAATTAACAACGAGCACAGCTCTTGATCTTATTGCCAGTTCGAGGGAACTTGTCTCCTTTCATATATCACTCAATAATCAGTATACCCTCAGAGATAGGCAATGAATGTTGCTCATCATATAGTTTAGCTTCCTGAGATAAACAGCGCTAATAGACGCCTAGTAACCGATTTGTACATCCTATGCCCTTCACTTGAAAGATTAAATAAAAACATTTTGGACAAGAGTGAGATCCTGGGGATCTATTGAGATAAATGATGAAAGAGATGCTGTGGGTTGTATTAGAGCAAATATATCTGGTTGGGAGAATGAATCAAAACAATGATGTGATCAATTTCAGTTGAGATTCAGTACAAATTATCCAATGTCGATTCACAGTCTGCAACGATTAAAGTTAAAGACTCCTATTGAGGTCAGGTGTACACACTGCAAGAATAAGGTCAATCAAAAAGCCAGCTTAGTTTTCATTGGATATTAATACAGCCTGGTATCCAAGATCTCAGAACATGCATGCGTTCAACATCAGGTAGGATCAGAATATTAAATCCAAAGATGATGTGCCGGTATGCAAAATGCCAGGCTCAAATTCAATAACCTCTCTTATTAAACTCCCATTCCAGTTTCCATGCCCTGATTCGAAAATCCCATACATAAACCATCATACAATTATCCGATCGTGAACTCAATTAAATGTTGCAATGCAACTAGAAGAAACCAAAGACAACAGCCATTCCACCAAGCATAAGACTTCCAACACTCCAAGATGCTCCATTCATCGATAAAGCATCAGCAGCAGAGCTCGATGCAGAGGCGCTCGCGCTTGAACTTGCACCTGTCGCAGCTCCACTCTTGCTGGAACTTTTGGTGGCTCCAGGTACTTCAGTGACGGCGGTAGCGGTAGATGTGCCGGCGCTGGAGATAGAAGCAGTTGCGGTAGAAATGATTGTGGAGTTAGAGTAAACGCCTGGCTTGCCGGAGACAATGGAACTGGACACGGAACCGGATGAGTATACTGATCCAGATGGTTTGTAGGAGGAGATGAAGTTTATGGAGTAGGAGGTGAAGGAGGATTCATACGCTGACAAAGTACTGCTTTCCGGGACGGAGGTAACAGAGGTTATTGGGACCAGAGCAGACAATGATGTGCTGGTAGCATCCACACTGGCAGTGGTCGAGCTAATGCTGATATCTTCGCTGTCTCCGGTTTGGAGAATGGTAGGAGAAGCATAGGTGATTGTAGCTGCAGAACCACCAGCAGCTAGAACTGATGCGGAGTTGGCCAAGGCCAAGGTAACGGCGAAAGCGACAGTTGAGGAACGCATAATGAAATTGAGATTATTTTTGGATAGGAAATCTAGACGCTGGAAAGATTGTATGTTTGAAGAATGAAGAATGAGGAGGGAACGACTGGTGATGGCATGATGAACTTATAAGTAACCCTTTATCAATGTAACCAACACACAGCCGCAATCTAATACCTAGCCACTTTTCGTGTTACATGTACGAATCCTACAGCCAACGACTAACATTTGACCCCAGCCCTACTACGCCCACCCATGGTAGTGGCTAGCTTAAGGCTGTCAATATTCACTAGATTATTACTCCGTATGTGGCATGATTGATCGAAAACGATCGTGATTGGGGAGATCAGTACGAAAGGAACTTTCCTCATTATTCGTATCATAGGAAGCAAAAATTTCAGTTGAAGCAAGAAATTACGGGATGCTCTTGTTTGTTTGGGGATATTTATGGGCCTAGATGGAATCTCAACCCTGTAAGTCGTCATTTAGTGGAGTTCATCCCCAGTCAGTGTAGGGTTTCACGACCCCCTGAGCTTACGACCCTGAGAATAACTTGACGGGGGGGCTTGGCATCTGATCTATTTTAGCAAACAGAAGAAGGCTGCGTATTACTGGTACGTACAAGTTGAACTCGTATTGTGAAAATTCTTTCAGTCTCAGAATCTCAGTGAATCCAATAATTCGTAGCTGAAGCGGGCCAACGATGATCTCGAGGATTTGACCGACTGGACAGTTGCACAAGATGTGGAGATTTACAAGTACAGCCCGCGCCCCCTTTTGATGATCTCTACCTTCTAGACTACTTCGACTGCTCCGTCCGAACTGGAAGCGTTGTCTTATGGCATTCACCAACATTGTATTTCTATTTGTCTTGAACAAAAATAGGCTTAACCAGCCCCCCTCGTAAGATCATCATGAATAAGCAAACTCCTGAAATTCTTATTAATCGAATAGTTAGTTGTTTGGTTGGTGGGCTGGTGGCTATATGCAGGTACTTAAGTACTAGGTAAGTAAACGAACTGATAGGTTATGTTACGGTCACCGTGTAAACTCATTCATGCAACTTTGGACCAACATCCCGTTTGTTTTCTACTCACCGACAAGAAGGTAAAATGCAACTGAGATTACAGTCTTCATCTCCGACCTTGAATATCAACCCGGAACCCCTTGAATAACGGGAAGGTTGACTGATACTTCACTTGCGTGCTATCACTTCAGTCCCGTTGTGTAGTTTTTCTTATTCTTATGGCAAATGAACAAGCTCCAGAACAATAGGTAAGAAGATCTATCCCAAATTTCGAGTTGATATCTTCGATCAATTGCAAAAGTAATAATTGAATCCCGTTATACTAATTCAATCTGATTATTGAAAGTTCAATGAATTGGATTGGTGATCGAAAGTTCGATAAACTAATCAACATTGTCATTTGAGATCGTTCGGATAACAATTGTTCTGTGGGAGTTGTCAGGACTCTCCCTAGGCTAGCTCGGTTAGATTAGTATCATGATTCGGTGACACGATTTTTCAAATTCACTATGGGCAGAAAGATTTGTTACCACTTCCGAGTCAAATCTTCCTAATTCTCGTAGACAGCGGTTTGTGAGAATCACACTCACAGTATAGCCAGTTAAGCTCTTGACGGCGATAGCATTCGCACCTGATTCATCCATTTGCACTGCTCCCTAATGAAATATGTACATCATATATTCCATATTCCTATTTTTCCTTGTTTGTGACTCAGTATCTTTCACACTCGCTCAAGCTGTATCGCAAATCAGCTCATCCTTATCACCAAATTCTACTGCATCCGTGCTTGATCCTACAGAAAGTACCACTGCATTATCATTTGCGGAGATTACAACTCAAACTGGCGTTGCATCTTCTCCTTTTATTTTTGCTATCCCCACAGAGCTATCGGAACCCATCAATATAACGGGAACGCCTGATCCAGGATTAAGTTCCTCGGATGTGTCTCAGGCTCTGCCCTCTGAGTCAAATCCCCGCGCTACCAGTACCACGATCGAATGGATTACCGCTTCATTACCACCTAGCACTACCACTACCACCATTACATTCCCTTTAGGCGGATCTGAGACTACTACATCTGGATCTGGGACCTCGGCTTCTACTTCTACTCCATCGTCCACCAACACGGTTACTTCTGAAGTCTTTCTGAGTCCTTCACAATCCACTTCTTTGGTCTCTCCATCGATCTTGATCAGTACTAGCACTTCTGTGCTCCCAGTTGCTCCATCTACATCTAACTCTACAGTACTAACTCCTTCTGAAACTGGAATATCTGTTATACCGACGGAATCGCCATTGTCTTCTGCTGAACTAAGTGGTATTACACCTTCCGCCTCTTCCAGTATTGTATCTAGTGGCATTGAGTCTTTAGCAACCTCCACTACTATCTTCACAACAGAACCTAGCATCACAACTCTACTCATATCTGAAAGTTTTACGGAAGATTCTAGTACAACGCCTTTACTCGAATTATCAACCTTCTCCACAATTGTAGCAACTCTGTCTACAGTTCCAATCAACCCCTCAATTTCATATTCATCTGAGGTTCCGTCAGTCCCTCCACCTGATCCAAGCAGCTTTGAGCCAATTACAACCGTTCCTTCACCTTCCTCTTCAGGGAATAGTGGAAGTAGTTCATCGCCAAGCGCTTCAGGATCGATCGGTTCATCCCCAAGTGCCTCGGAGTCACGAATTAGTTCATCTCTATCAGACTCTGTAGCGACTATTACACCGCAGAGCTCTACAATAGAGTCTATCACGACAATTTCATATCAATCTGAGACCCTGACAGCAGCTACCGATACTGTGCCCTCCGCAAAACCGAGTGATGTGCCTAGCATCATCGAAACTGCAACATCATCCACTGTCATCTCACTTGGCACAAGCCTCAGTGTCATTGAATCCACCAGCAGTGTAGAATTTTCAGTCACATTCAGTACGATTGATAGTTCAGAGACTCTGTCTGAATTTGACATTTTTACAACGAGCTCTAGTACAGTTCAGGTTAACACAGAACCAAATCCTGGAGTGAGCCACAGCCACAGCCGCAGCCACTGCCTTTGCTCATCAATGATTAAGACAGCTAGTTCAACGGTTAAGATTTCTACCACTACAGCGTCTTCTTTGACTGATTTAGTACCGTCATTATCACCACTCGATAAGACCTTCAACAGTGATATTCAATCGTTTGTCAGTACATCCAGTGTATGGAATACCGGGTTCTTTGTCGAATCGGTCCCTACTGTGACTACACTGGTCGTTTCTACATCTCCCAAATCTACGAGCCCGGCTCCAGCATCTCCGCCTAGTGTCAAATCGAGTGCCCAGTCTTTCTCCGTATCTTCTATTCCAGTTACTGTCAGCTTTCTTCCAGGAGATATGGCAGAATCAAAAACAACAACATATCTGAGTTCGATTTATACACTTATTCAGATTTATACCAGAACTCCTACATTCAGTGTGGTAGAGTCAAGTAGCAGTCCAGTTCTTCCGAATTAGTCGGACTACAAGTTGTTACTCGGTCCAGAAACTAGAACATCCAAATTTTCCATTAGCACCCCCCCCTCCCCCCCGGCATGAGATACCAGTGGAATACTCAATCAGTGATTCATCACTAGTCAGACCACGGACTGGAAGCATTTCCGTCACTGTTTCAAACCTCAAAGAACCAACAAGTGATCTTGAATCCGCAGCCGGATGGATCGTCAAGAAACAATAAAATCTAATACCTTCCTCCAAGATCAGAGCCGTAATTTTTTCCAGGTCCACAAACATGCAACTTTTGGAATCGAAGATAATGGGAGAAAGGAGATGGTGTCTGTAGGTTGGTCGGGGAAAATGATATAAACTGATTATAAATATTGATAGAGAAGAAAGCTCGCAGACTGGGCTGTGGGCTTTGGGTTGTGGTCTTCGACTTTGAACAAATTTTCTTTGCGTTCACTTTACTTTGAAGGTGTGTAAATGATTAGCTGAGACAATGATTTTTGAAAGAGATATCAGTCTAGTAGGGACGTTGGACTTTCGATTGGTTTGGAATTATACTGCGAAGCTTTTACCAGCTCTGTCTCCAAGAAACTGCTCAATTCCTTTATTTCAATCTACGATGCTTTTTACCTCGCTTGCACCCAAATCCCATCTTTTTACCTAGCAATTATTTCTGCTTTCTCTCTCATACAACTGATGAATTTTCCCTCATAATTCATGAAGCTCTTTGCATTAGTTTTTCTCTTTCTTTTCATCCTCGGTTCTTTTCTTGCGATCCGCAAGGCTTTCCACCGGATCCATGTAATTGCTTTGCTCATCTCCAAATTCTTTGGTCTTGTAATCATCCAATTTGTGTGAGTCTTTAAGCTCTTGTCCACCTTCAGCATCAACCTCAACAGCTCTGTTTATCCTCTCCCCAAGTCCTTTTCTCTCCTTGTATCTTCTGTTCATATTCTGAAGTCTGTTGATTTGCTGCTCATAAAACTTGTTCATGATTTCGAGTTCTTCTAAGCTTTCAGCACCGTCAGTCTCCATAACTTGATTCATTCTCTCCTCGAGTCCTTGATCTTCATCCCGGATTCTTTGCAACTCAGCAGCATTCTCTGCGACTTGTTTCATTCTATCCGAGAGTATTTTTTGTTTATCATTACCAAGTTCGTTTTCCTCCAAAGTGGCCTCATCTATGATTTTGTTCACTCCTTTCAAGGCCCTCTTTTTCTGATCTTTCAGTTCATTTCCTTCACTAACGGTAAGCCGAACGTATTTCTTTATTTTAGCCTCGCGTCTCTCTTTTCCATCTCCAAGTCCTTTACTTTCAGCATTGTTGCTTTGCGCCGTTGCAATACTTGCGTCTGGAATCTTTCTCCTCTCATCCTCACGCTTCTGTTCAAATTCGCGTTTCTCCTCGTCGTTTAGTCTCGCCCATATAATCTCAATCGCTCTAACCTCACTTCTCCTCTCCTCAATTTGTGGCCCATCAACCGAGGCGACAGACCTTTCTGCGATATTGTTCATTCTACGCGGAATGCGTCCAGATCCCTGCAGAATAGAGCATCAGCAGCAACAATACAATTGGGGTTTCTTTTCGTGTATCTCACAAGACATAAAGGACAGTGGTAGGCTACATCTGCATAATATTCGTACGCAATGATGGCAGAACGATGTTCTTCACTGCTTTCCGCATGTTTTTCTGAGGCCATGTTGATTTGGAGAAGATCAAATGTTCTGCGATAGAATCTGTGGTTGCTGGTTGAAGTTTGATATGTTAAAGAGTACAATGCAATTGCTTGATGTTCACGAAGTTTTATTCACTTGTGAAAGATACTATATTTACATCTTTGCCTACATTCTAAGTATATTCTATATATTCCAATAGAAGGAAGGAAGGGACCATGAGAAGCCGCAGAATTGGGCGATTGGGTGGTTAATCGCAAGTGCCTAAACAAGACTTTCTATATGGTTCAATCCTCATCTTCATCGCTGAACTTACTAAGAGGCAAGATGAGAATGTGATTTGCAAGCCGGTATACACTGCAATAGTTGAATTTCTTCAAAATGCAGCATCAAAGCATCTTCAGAATTGTTAGAAGAATTCATTCTTGTAGGTATCTTGCCTCATGAGTAGAATAAACTTCTTCTCCTTTCAATTCTACAAAATCTCAGTCGCAAACTGAGCTTAGACTGGACTTTTGGTAAGCTTTACGATCTTATGTTCGGTATCTGGTTCAAAATTAAAGACTATACATCAATGGTCTCGAATGGCGATTTCTCATAGAATCTTGGAATGATGAGGGATTGTGTTGGAGATCTACAAATTTTTGCAGAAACCATCAGCGTGGTAATGTAGTTTGTCACAACGTCGACAAGAGACTTCCATACAGCATGCAGCCTCTGTGTTTCTCAAGTATAAACTAACTTTGACGATCGATAGAGACACCTCTCGTAGTCGGAAATACCATCGTCGAAAGGTTTCACAAAGCAAAAACTCATACAGAAGTCCTCGGGAGATGGCCGTTAGTGTTTACCTTGGCATCATGTACGCCAAGGTATCGTGGTCAGCAACGAATCGGTACCTCCGAAAGACTTCGTTCCAGATATTTGCAAGAAATGATGGATCGAACACGCACTTTCAACTATTTTGATTTCAATTACCAGCGAAATATACCAGAGACGTCAGATTTACCAGACACATTTCCCAATGCTGAAATACATCTTGACTCGAGCAATCATTCATATTCTCATTCACTTCAAAGTTCTCTCGAAACTCGAACTATCTGTAATAGGAGAGAAGTAAACTGCTCGGTGATTAATCTATCTGGGCAAACAAATCTCAAATAAAGCCCGATGACAAAGGATTCTGGTCGACAAACATTACACAAAGCACAAAAATGGAGAAAAGTCAGCCGCGACTCAGCCTTGTGGATATCATGCTGTCAGCAGAGCAGAGCAAGAATTGAATGGCCTTGAGCTACCAAGTCTAGTGATTGGTCAATCTGGGATAATTCTCATATTCCAACCAATTTCCAATTCGTTTGTTGGCCCTACAATTCGGCGTTTGGGATATGCTGTAGTAAGAATTCCTTTAAAGATGTCTCAGCAAGAGACGTTCGGCGTAGCTGAGTTGACAACTGCTAATTACAATATCTGATGTCCAAGGGGAGTAGGGAAACTAAGGAGTAAGATATCGTACCATATTCTACATCTACCAGATGCGAAACGAACTAATGCTTGATTACATAGGGGCTTGTGTAAAGCCAAACTTCAACAGTAGCAAAGTCAACGGAGAAGACCCGTCAATATGTTCCTAATCGGTGCTTATAGTCGATTTAGATGTGATGCTGTACAAAGAGGATAATCTCTTGTCAGTATCCTCACTACTTTGCAATTTCCTGAGGTCGCCGTCTATCGGGCTTGTATCTGCTATCGTGTAGAACTAGAAAAATATGTGCGTAATTTGAACTTACGATATTTCCATGTTCCCGAATGTAAGATTTCAAGTCTGAATAGTATTCCCTCGCATGACGAGTAGCTGGAGACACTTATTTGGCTCTGATGCGGGCGGTATATAATGAGAGTGAGCTCCATTGCTTTTTTGTTCATCCACACAAATTTTCTTTGGCTTTAATTCTGTACACCTCAATCACTTCAGTCTATCTTTAAATTCCACTTATTAGCATCATACATCTTGCTACCATAATGTATCTCTCCGGATTTGTGACATTTCTCCTTGCAGTCGCACCACTAGTACTGGGCAGCCCACTTCTTCCACGAGAGGACGAACGACTAGACGAAGCAGTTTTTCTCACAACCTGCTTCAAGTATATGAAAAGCAACGACGCCACACCAAACGGCCGAGACGACAAACTCTGGTACTTCAAAAACTACGACGATTCTATCAAAGGCAAGCAATTCGACGAAGCCTATGCCTCCAACCCGGGCGACCAAAACCATCCCGTGGACTGGACTTCGGGTACAGAAGGAAAACCCATAACCGGCACACTCGACAAGAAGCCGTTCAAAGTATGGGGACTCACGGAAATGGGAGATGGCAAGACGTTCGTTACTGGATATGCTGATCTAGGAGGCGCACCCATGCGCTGCTACAACAACTCTGTCTCGTCTTGGAAACAGGATTACGGAGAAAAAATGTACGTCAAATGTAGTGCGAAATACTACTGCACAAGAAATTCGCGACAGATCCGTCGCACGATTGTGACGACTTCGAGTACGATGCAAAGTATCCCGTTTCTGGGACAACAGAATTACGATATCAAGAATGATCATGGAGTGCAGGAACAGGTGACAAATGCTTTTTTGTGGTTGAAGGATCACTACAAGAGTAATGCTGCGGATGGGGAAGGATATAAAATCGGAAGCAAAGATTACAAGATGACATATGCGGTGAATCGGATGGAGAAAGAGGGAGATCCGTATTATGAAGCTGATCGGATCAAGCAAGTTGCGGAGTTGGTGGCGGAGAAAATGCTTCCTGAGTTATGGGCCCAGGATAAAATCAGTGGTAACTATCCCCTTGCGAGACTTTGATGGAAAGAAAAGAGATCAAAAAATTAACAAATCATTTGAGATGAAAGAGCATGGCCTTCCGGAAGTAAAATCCTCGCAGAAGCTACGCATACGCTTCCCTTTCCCAAACAAATCAAAGTCCAAGTGCAAGTTGCGCAACAGGCAATGCTAGATTGGGAAGATAGAGATACCGTTGTTTTTACCGTGGAAAAGGGGAATGAGTGCAAAGTGGACAGCGTGCTCAGTCTTGCGATCAAAGGTGCGTTCAAAGCTGTTTCGGCTGCAACAACAGGTGGCGTGAGTGCAGTTGCTACTGGATTGGGATTTGTGGTTGGGGAATTGGCGGCGGGTGCTTGTTAGATGTTGGGTGGATTGTTGGGTGAGATTACTGTTTGATGAGATGGCTTTTTGTTCTGTTTAGATTTTGGGTTTTGAGTGCATTTTTATGTTGTGTTTGTTAATCAAGGGCTTGTTTCTTATATTTTATAGAAAATACATGTACACTATTTATTATCATGGCTTGTTTTTAGTGAGGGATCTTGTTCCAGTGAATTTACTGGTGTACCATATCTAGAGATGTCGTTGTTGTTATATGAGCTGCACACAATTCATTTGAATATATGTTGATAAGAATTGAACTGTTACAACAAAAAGAATTCCCTCGTGGCGCAATTGGCTAGCGCGTTCGACTGTTATTCATGACTAGTCTCTGATCACGTGATCGAGAGGTTGGTGGTTCGAGCCCACCCGAGGGAGAAACAGTCCATTCTTTTGTTTTTTTGCATTTTTTTTCTGTTTCCGATTGATGAAAGTGTTGGTTGTTGATTGTAGAATGCTGAAGTGGTTTCTTTTTTGAGGTTTAAAGGAAGGAAGAGGCTTGAGTGTGGGGTCTATTATTCGTAGGTTCAGTGGGTGGGTGGGCTCGAACCACCAACCTGGCGCTTCGAGCTCATCACATATGGCTTTTCTTCCAACCTTCTTCCTCTTTTTTCCCCCTCCTTATTCCGTTTAAATGGATGCTTTCGGAATTGTTTTCAAGCTCTCATACCTACCTAGTATCCATTGATATAAATGTATTTCAATGCATCGGCAAAATGTGGACCCGTCGAGAACTTTGCGGGCCGTCGTCTTCACGCGTACCGAAGACATTTTTTTACATTCATTTAATACATCAGGTAGCTATAGTTACCTCGTAGTATTATATAGTAGTAGGAAAGGAACTTTTATTTTTCAGCTATATCTTTCAGTTTTAACGTGTTTGTTTTTGTAATCTTTCCTCCTTACTTCCGGGCAGAGCTATATGGAATTATTTAACTTATCATTTATATTATATCTTAAGGTTATCTATATATTTGTAAAATACAGTACTAGTCAACTGCTATCAGCCGAAATTCATTTTCGCACCAAAAATCAATATTTCACTATATTTTTAAAATTAAAAATCTCTATAATCTATTAATCAAATTATTTTAAAATTTATTTTTATAAAGTTTTTATAATAATTATCGTAGGTCATAAGCTAGTATATGAGTATATGATATATATAGTATATAAGAGGGTTTAGACTAGTATTAGTCTATTATGAGAAGCTGGCTCGTATTAATAACTAAATAGCTTATAAAATACGTAATTTTTATAAAACAGTATATAATATTCCTTATTTCTTATTTTATATTCGAGGGGGAAAGATCTTATTTTATACTTTTTCTTATTAATCTAGCTTTCCACCATCGTAGATCTCTTTCTTTTCCAATTATTTTATTAAATAAAGCTCTTCTTTCTTATTCCTTATTCGATTTTACTAGGATTACGTTAACCTAGCTATATATAAGTTGAAAGAGCTAATAAAGAATCGGTTTTCCGGCCGTTCTAGGCTAAGGGCCTTAAGCGACGATCACGTGATATGATCATGTGACTTGGTCAGGTGACTTGGTCAGGTGATCCTGTGATTCGCTCCCAGTATACTATATGAATATAGAACTATATATATATATATATATATAAAAAAAGATGTATTATTATATTATTTTTATATAAAAACAATAATAATAATTGATATTTTTAGAAATTTATATTATAGAAATTTATAGGATTGAATTAAATTATCAAAAAAGTTATTTGATTTTCGTTTATTTTATTAGTAAATTTAAGAATTTTGAAAATACTTTAATTTTCAATCTATATAATATAATTAAAAAAAATCAAAAAAATAATTTATTTTATTTTTATTAAATTTCAATTGAAAATAAATCAATAAATAATAAAAAATGTTATATTATATTAATAATAATAAAAATTTTTAGGATTATAAATAATAAGTTTTGATATGAAAATACATTTTGGCTGATAGCAATTGGTACTTACTATAGACAAGCTGTGGAATTTTAGATATACTACTTTGTATTCATCCCCGTATCTTTACAAAGAGAGAATTTATAAGTTCATAATGAGGCTAGCAATGATATGTATAAGAATGCGGAGAAATGAGCGGGTTTGATGTAATGAAATGGATTCTTGTAAATCCGAGGTTTCAGATCACCCAATATCATATTCTTGATCATGAATTGTTTATTTTCTTCGTTATGCCACTTTGTTCTGGAAATCGAAGACTTGTTATACACTTTCATTTCGAGCTATAGGGCTTAGTTGTGCACATTCAACTCACACAATAACGATACCATACTTCAAATCATCTACACTCCTTGGTTGTCCAATATCATTCTCGTTCATAGTGAAGGTCTACACTGGAGGTGGTTTAACCAGATAAAGAAAGACTAAGCTAATCCAAGAGCTGGTATGCCAACGGTACATAAAGGTGCAAATCCACCGTTACGCCATTCTTCAAATTTTCGAACCTTGGCAGGCCGAATGGGGAAGAGGTTTCTTCGAGTGTAGAATTTTTACTTTTTCGTGCATCTTGTGGTTTTTGTGCCAAGCCAGCAGTTCCGATGAAGCTTAATTTAGTTTTAGTTCTCCTTATGACTGCCGCCTTTTTAATCCCATCAATCTCACACAAGTAGTCGCCTACACGAGCTGCTGACGGTCCAAGACCCATGTTTGCAAGCGTATCATTCGATACCGGCAAGTATCCGTCATATTTATCCAAGAGGAATAAACGTGCTCCCTTGCCGGGGGCCGGTGGAAGAGGTTCAGACCTTTCTGACGATGAATGAAAAGACGAGTTGCGCAACTGAGACTCGTCTCCTATATCTCGATTAGTGGGTCT